>NC_134548.1:135020582-135645582 GCF_050624435.1 Tenrec ecaudatus
ATCAAAAGAGTGTTACAAAAAGGCCAATTAAAACTAGAACTTGAACCCCCAGCCAGTCCTGCGGCTTTGGGGCTTGGCTCAAGGGGTGTCCCTCTGGGACATGGGGGTACAGTGAATGGTATGACTCTTTGCTGGGCATGCCTACACAGTAGGGTATACTGAGCCCCCCTAGGGTTTCCCGTATGGCCCCCAATAAATTTCTTCCCCTTTGCTTAAAAAAAAAAACTAGAACTTGAGTTCAGAAAAGAATTCAAAGGTAGAGAAAGTTCAGTGAATTTAGGGTCCAGGTGATACTAGGCTTTTAGGGCATATGATTTGAAAGGTCAGAAAGAATTCTAAATTTACCCAAATGACTGAAGACTGAAATAATAAAAGATAATTTTTTCACAAACATAGGAAAACTCTGAGAGAGATGGTTTTAAGGGCCATTCTGGAAAGCTCTCTGCCCTCATCTCTTCACATTCCCTTATTGGGCAAAAAGCTTTTCTTCTAGAAGACTTCAAATGTGAGCAGCTCTGAAAGAACTGTCATGATTTCTCCATGGGTGGCCATGTATGAGAGATTACAGTCAAAAAGATTCACTCAGTCTTAAACAAGTATTGCCTTCAACAAATTCTACAACTAAGAGGGCTTTAGCACCAATGCACGTATGGTTATCCAGGCTTGGAAATGGATTTCCTTTATTGATAATCCTAATTAAAAATGTCTCAGAAATTACTTCACATCACTCTGCCAGGGCGCACAATTGTAAGATATAGGAGCAGCCCAGATATCCACCTCTGAGCCTATAGAGAGTGAAACTCCATTTATCACAATACATGTTAGAACACAAAACAGTTTCAAGTTCCTCTCTTTGCAGCATTTTGGCCTGAGTACTGAAAAGGGTTCAGGTTGCTAATGCAGATGGTGGGTGACTTAGTTAGTTTATTGTGCCACCCTGGCCAATAAACACAAGTGGGTTTAATTGAAGGGTGGAGGGATAAATGGCTCAGTGAGCCTCACCTTTCAAGTTCTCCGGTCTCTTGATTTCTGCTGGTCGGGCCAGGGTGCAATTGCCTTAGTCAGTTCCCTGCTTCAGCTGTCAAGGCTCACTTCCTGCAAGACATCCCTGAGGAGAAGCCCCATGGACCTCCCACGATGCAGCCCTGGGTGCTGGAGTAGCTGTGTGGAGACCCCTGCCAGCACTGAGATGCTTACACATTCACTGACTTGGCTTTCCTCCTGCAGTCGGCATCATTGTGTCTGTTTTGTGAGATGGAGGCAGACTTTGTGGATTGGTGTTGGACATATGGGTTAATGTTGGACTTGTGGGCTTGGGCAGCACTGGGTTGGGATGTTTTCTTGATGTGTACTTAACCTTTATTTAGAACTCTCTCTTATACACGAGTTTCTGTGGATTTGTTTATCTAATGTACCCAGACTAACACAGTGGAAAAGAGAACCAGCTACCTAATTTGGAGGTCGCTGGTAGCATGCTGGTTACACATTGGGCAATGAACCACAAGATCAGTAGTTTTAAACTACCAGGAGAAAGGTAAGGCTTTATACTCCTATAAGGAATTATAATCGCAGGAACACACAGGGGCAGTTCTACTCTATATTATAGAGTCACTATGAGTCAATATTGACTCAATGCACTGGGTTTTGGCGATTTTATAACAGTAAATTAAAATAAAGGGCCTCTTGTTAAAATTTATCAAGCCTTTTTTTCATAAGGGGGGTTTATCTGTGATGCATTTTGTCATTGTGGGTAGACTTCTTGAATCTTTGTTATATGTTTTTTCTGTTTTTCGGTATAGGAAAATCCAGGCTTGATCACCCTATAGAGACAACAAATCGAGTAAGGTTTCCTGGGGGGGGGTCCCATGGGGAGGTGGGGGGATAAAGAGGAACTTTAATCAAGGAATTCAAGAAGGAAGAAAATGTTTTGAAATGGATTGTGGTATCAATTGTATAATACTACTTGATGTGATTGAAATATGGAATAGTAGGATGGCTGGTGTAGTGCCTCATAAAATGTTTGGACAAAATAAATGAAGTTCTGATATAAGCTATGGGGGAATTTACCAAGAATTTCAAAAGAATGACAAGAGAGCACTTAGCCAATATACCCATATTCTTCTGAACACAGGATCCTGTTTGACAGTGCAGGTCCATGTCCATGAGCCGGGCCCAAGTGAAAGATGTAGGTTTTTAAAGGCATTGCCACCGAACAAACAATCCAATCTATAACACCAGCATATTTCCTCTGATCATTTATTTCATATGGCTTACCATTTAGAAGAGTCAGGATAATTAGCCAACTGTGAAGAGGAAAACAAAACAAAACAAAACAAATGTGTTGTTGGATTCTTAATTCTTTGGTTTGAGTTTGCATAGTTGTTGATTCCTTTAAACATATTATTTGGAAAGGATAAAGAAAAGACCAAATATATTTAAGAAAAATACATTTTACTTGTGTATTTGGCATATACCTCATCCTAGCAGGAAGAAGGAGAAAGGAGCCATTTTTTGCACATCTTTAGGATTAATCACTATCATGCATTAGCAATCCTAGATTCCACTACAGGAAAACTGTGCAATGCTCAAATAATTTATGCTCTTCCTGTGGCATGCTGAATAATTCACTTCATTGTTTCTCTCAGGGGAAAAAAGGACTTGAGATACTAAGCCTGAAAGTATTTTCTATAAAATCTTGATAGAAATGTGAAGGGATTTGGTCATATTGCTGAAAGGAAGCTCCCTAGTCCCAAATAGACCCGATATGGTCTGTTCACATGAAATAGGCTGGTCCTGAAACATAAAAACACAACATGCTATGTTTGGGGTGAGTGGGGAGGGAAGACTGTTGCTTAAAGGCCAAGACACCAGATATCATCCTAGCTGTGTCCATTAACTTTGTTTTTATGTACTTATAGAATGAACACAATCCTTATTTCAGACTGAGTCCTGATCCTCATGGGCCACCTTCTATCTTGAACACTGCTTTTAATAAGAATTAAGAAAGAGGATAGAGCATAACTCACTACATTATATCTCCATCATAAATATTTTTCCTGAGCTTTAGACCAATCTACCTAAATGCTGATTAAACATCTCCACCTGGATTATAGTGTCTGGGGTCTTAAAAACATGAAGGTAAACAAGCGGCCATCTAGCTCAGAAGCAACAAAGCCCACATTGAAGAAGCACACCAGCCTGTGTGATCACGAGGTGTGGAATGGATCAGCTATCAGGCATCAAAGAACAAAAAAATCATATCATTGTGTGCTCCCCTCCATGATACAATCGCTGAGCACAAATGAGTGCATAAGCAAATGTGACAAAGAAAGCTGATGGTGCCCGGCTATCACAAAATATAGTGTCTGGGGTCTTAAAGGCTTGAAGGTAAACAATTGACCATCTAGCTCAGAAGCAACAGAGCCCAAATGGAAGAAGCACACCAGCCTGTGCGATCATGAAGTGTCCAAGGGATAAGGTATCAGGCATCACCAGAACAAAAAAAGCTTACCATAGTGAATGGGGGGAGGGAAGTGCAGAGTGGAGACCCAAAGCCCATTTGTAAGCTACTGGAAATCCCCTTGAAGAGGGGTCTCAGGGAGGAGACTACCCAGTCACAATGAGATGTAGCGATGAAGAAAAATACAACTTTCTTCTAGTTCCTAAATGCTTCCTCCCCTCTTCCCTCCACTATCATGATCTGAAATCTGCCTTGCAAATCTGGCTAGACCAGAGGATGTACACTGGTACAGATAGGAACTGGAAACACAGGGAATCCAGGGCAGATGATCCCTTCAGGATCAGTGATGTGAGTGGCGACACTGGGAGGGTAGAAGGAGAGTGGGTTGGAAAGGGGGAACCGATTACAAGGATGTACATGTGACCTCCTCCCTGGGAAATGGATGACAGAAAAGTGGGTGAAAGGGGACATCGGATGGGGCAAGATATAACAAAAATAATTTATAAATTATCATGGGTTCATGAGGGAGGGGTGAGCGGGGAGGGAGGAGAAAAATGAGGACCTGATGCCAGAGGATTAGGTGGAGAGCAAATATTTTGAGAATGATGAGGGCAATGAAGATACAAATGTACTTTACACAATTGATATATGTATGGATTGGGATGGGAGGTGTATGAGTCAGTCCCTAATAAAAATCTTGTGATAGTATATAGCATGTCTACCTGGAAGGGATAGGCAGAATAAATAAGACAGAAGAGAGAACAGCGGGATGACAGCTCCAGGGGGGTATGGGGGTAGTGGAGGCGGGGGACAGGAAGAGAATGTTAACAAACCCAGGGACAAGGGAATAACAAGTGATTCAAAATCAATCTCAAGGAGGGTGTGGAAGGCCTGGCAGGGCTGGATCAAGGGCAATGTAACTGAGAGGAATTCCTAAAACCCAAATGAAGGCAGAACATGATACTGGGACAAGAGGAACATACTTATTTTTTAAAATATTTTTGGAGGGGCTCTTACAACTCCTAACACAATCCATACATTCATCCAATGTGTCAAGCACATTTGCACATATGCTGTCATCACCATTTTCAAAACATTCTCTTCTGATTTGAGCATCTGATATCAGATCCCCATTTCTTGTCCCTCCCTCCCCCACACGGCTACCTCATGAACCCTTGATAAGTTATAGATTATTATTTTCATATCTTACATCATCCTTTATCGCTCCTTACCCACTTTTCTGTTATTCATCCCCCTGGGAGGGCATTATAGTTTGATCCTTGTGATCAAGTCTCCCTTTCTCCCCCAAGCCTCCCCTAATCCTCCTGGCATCTCTACTGTCATTGTTGGCCCTGAGGGGGTTATTTAGCCTGGCTCACCATACTTATTCAATCTGTATGCCAAGAAACAATACAAATAATGCAGCATCAGAATTGGAGAAAAGCTCATTAACAACTTGAGATATGCTGCTGTAACAACCTTGCTTGAAGGAATGCAATGAGGGTTTGAGGCGCTTACGGATGAAAATTAAAGACCACAGATTAAAACTCGGTGTAAAGAAAACAACATTCCTCAGAGCTGGACCAATATACAGAATCATGATAAATGGTTAAAAATTTTGGGGTTGTAAAGTATTTTTTCATTTTTCTTTTATCCACAGTGACTGCTCATGGAATCAGTATATTGAACTGGGAAAATCTGCTGAAAAAGACCCCTTTTAAGTGCTAAAGGTCAAAATGTGTCCCTTAGAAAGCTAAGATGCATCTGACTTGAGCCATGATATTTTCAAATGCCTCCTTCTTCTGAAAAAATGGATAATTAAAAAGGAAGGCAGCAGTACAGTAAATAAGTTACAGTGTTTGCAAAGATTATGGAAAATACCGTTAGCTGGCAAAACAACAACAACAAACTTTCCTGGGGGAATACCAGCTGAAATGCTGTTTAGAAGCAAAAATTGTGAGCATTTGTCTCATGCACTTTAGACATATTTTCAAGAGGGATCAGTTCTGGAGATGTCAACACCAACAAAAAGGAAGACCCTTAAAGAAATTAATTGCCACTTCAGAGAGGTGGATTGATTTGGTGACAGCAACAATGGACTGAGCCATAAGAATGATTGTGAGGATGGTGCAGAAATCAGCAGTGTTTTATTAGGGTTTACATATGGTCACCATGAGTTGGAACAAACTTGGGGGCACCTAGCCACAATATATACCCTCAAATAGGCTCTTGTATATCCATTCAGAATTCCAAAGGAAATTTAAAAACAAAAGCAGATGCATAAATGGGCTTTGTTTGGTCAATGCAGAGTTTTAAAAATATTTTAGTATTAGTGTTTAATACTTTAAAATCATATTTCATATAAAACTGTGAGTTTATAGTTTTTCAAAAATTTGGAAAATCTGGATCCATTGTACTAGAACATGCTTAGTTGACATTCTATCGGAGAGTACATCACTCCACTTTCACAAGTTCCAATGTCAATACCCATTAAACATTATAATGTCACTCTTGTGTTTAATAAAATAGTTAAAAATTATTTTTGATACCAGTTTATAATAGGAGGAAATGAAAGATAGCAAACAGGTCAGAATTCTTGAATCTAAATTAAAAAACTGTTAAACCCAACCTACTTCCCTTAATTATATGAAATGCCTGTCCTTCATATATCAAATGCCTGTCCACCTCTGGAGATACCCATTTTATATCTTCATTTGAATATGAATGTCTACATATTTCCTGATTAAAGTTTATCCAAGTTTTTATTTTCTCCTTGCATGTGGACTTCCAGGACTTACAATAAGTTAAATGGCTTGCACATTCATTTGTTTTGTTTTGTGTTATTTTTCCTTTAAACTGAAAATGATCCGAGAAACTCAAGAAAGCATTATTGAAACCAAAGAGTATGTTCCTCCAATATGTATTTAATTAGTGAACAAACAAATCTTTATAGTATGTTTCAGGAGAATAAAAGTTACATTCTTTCTGTTCCTTGGACATCAGATTTATGACTTAATTAACACAAGTCTGACCTCCCACATGTATCTGCAGCGTTTCCCTTTGCTTCATTTTGAATCAAATATTGGACTTAAGGAGTTTTCATGTTAAAACACTAAAACCAGATTTAATATTATTGGGTTTCTAATTCTTTAAATTCTTTAAAGAATAGAAAAAGTTATTGTGAATTGGGAAAGTAAAAAAATCAATTTCCACTCAATGATTCATAGATATTTTGTTTCATATCATTGATTACAAGACCCACAATGTAACATCATTAATTCCACTTCCTTCTCATATGCATTCCTCTTTCTTTCCTAGCTTTCCTGTGTTTTTGAACTTTATGCTTGAACTTTAAATTTTGTGTTCTCAAATGACTGATTGTTCGAGGGAGATCATATAGCCTTAGTGTTATTGTTCACCTCATATATTCCTGTCTATTTTTTCGCTGAAAGTTGATTCATTTGGGCTAAATTCAGTTCTAGTTCTGAAGGGTGACTAAGAGCTAGAGTCTTTGGGGTTCCATGAGACTCTATTATCTAAACAATAAACCCAATTTGCTTATGATTTAGAATTTTTCATGGATTTTTTTGTGACTTTGATTTTGTTAATCATTTTGTTGGGGCGGGGTATACAGCTCTTATCACAATCCATACACACGTCAATTATATCAAGTACATTTGTACATCCGTTGCCCTCATCGATCTCAAAATATTTGCTCTTCACTTAAGCCCTTGGTATCAGCTCCTCATTTTCCCCCTCCCTCATGACCCCTTGGTAATTTATAAATTACTATTATTTTGTCATGTCTTACACTGTCCGACATCTCCTTTCACTCACTTTTATGTTGTCTGTCGCCCAGAGAGGAGGTTATATGTTATTCTCCATCTCTAACGATGGAGGACTGTGGGGATTTTGGTGCTGGCAAGGAATATTAAAAGTAGGAAGAAGTATGACCCGAGTACTCCTTGGCAAAAACGATAACAAGACTTCATCTTACATACATTGGACATGTTGTGAAGAGAGACTAGTCTCTGGAGAAACACATCAGTCTTGATTAAAGTGGAGAGGCAGTGAAAAAGAGGAAGGCCTTCAAGAAAATGGATTGATGCAATGACTGTAACAATGGGCTCAGGCATAGGTACAACTGTGAAGATGGCCCGGAACCGGGCAGTGTGTCATGCTGTCAGGCATAGGGTTGTCATGGGTTGTGTCAGGCATATGGTTGTTATGGGTTGGAACTGACTTGATGGCAGCTAACAACAATATAACAACATCGGGTGAATCTTGGCTGAAAGCAGAAAATACCAAAAAGATATTTACTTATGTTTCATTAACTAAGCAAAAGATTTGATTTTGTGGACCATAACAAACTGTGGATAATATTGAGAGTGGGAATTCCAGACTTGTTTTGCCTGTGAAGAAACTTTACATGTAGTAGAAGCAGTCATTCAAAGAGAACAAAGGAATACTGCTTGGTTTAAAATCGGGGAAGGCATGCATCAGAGTTGTATTATTTCACCATACTTATTTAATCTGTGTACTGAGCAAATATGATGCTGGAGCATATAAATGAAAAGAAGACATTAGGATTGGGTGAAGGCTTGCATATCTCTCTTTCTCTAGTGGTAAATCCACCTGTCTATGAAGAGTTTAATCTTTGACACAGGACTGAAATTCATTAAATGAGGAAGAAAACTCACTGCCATAGAGTTAATACTGACTCATAGCGATTCCTCTTTCGGCTTCTGAGACTTTAATTGATTATGGGAGTTAAAAGCCCAGTCTTTCCCCCATGGAGCTGCTGGTGAATTCTGCTATTAACTATGTAGATTGTAGACTAACTCATATCCACTACTCCACCAGGGCTCCTAAATGGGGAAGAAATAGTCTCTTTAACAAATGATGCTAGTAAAATTGGATAGCTATTTGCATAAACATGAAACAGGACTAATATCTTACACCATATACAAAACAAACTGAAGATGGATCAAAGTTCTACATGTAAAATCCAAAACGATAAAGACTATCAAAGAAAAAAAAAGGAGAGTGTTAAAGGCATATATACACTATTGAACATGACTGAAAATAATATAAACAACAGAAGACAAAATGGATGACCTGGACCTCTTAAAATTACACATGCACATCCAAAAGAGCTCACCAAAAGAGTTCAAACATGAGCCCAAGAAGAAAGAAAAGGTTTTGGAAATGTTGATGGCAACCTTTGTAAAAATGTGCATAATACAATTAAATGATGGGTTGTTATAAGATTTATAAGAGACCCCCAATAAAACAATTAATGAAAAAAGGGTTAAAACAGAACCCACAGACTGAAAAAAAATTTTGGCAAAGACAAATGGAGAAGGAACTAATCTCTGAATTTTACAGAAAGAATTTTGGGATCATATGGGATTTTAGTCCATGCTTCTGGAAGCAGCAGACAAGAAATCAAATAACATATTTCATTGGAAAAATCTGCTGCACTAGACCTCTTTAAACTGTTGAAGAGCAAGGATGTCACTTTCAAGAATAAGTCATGTTTGATCCAAGAAAACCTGAATTATGGTGTTGACTAAGAATATTGAAAGCACAGTGCACTGTCAGAAGAAAAATCAAATCTCTCTTGGGAAAAGTACACCAAGAATGATCCTTGGGTAAGGATTACAAGGCTTAGTCTCATATAATTTGGACATATTATCGAAAGAGACTGGATGCTAGAGAAGGACATCTTGCTTGGTAAAGTGGAGGAGCAAGGTGCAGTGAAAAAGAAGAAGACTCGTGTAATAGGTTTTGTGTCAATGCGGCTGTGCTAGACTCGTAAGCTGTATGGTAGTAAGGGCTCCTCCACAAGTCACAGCCTGATGTTGTCCCCTTGGGGGTATGGCCTATTTCATATTTACACATACACTGTGGGGCACTGGTTATCTTCATCTTTTTCACTGTCACCATAACCATAGCCTTCTCTCCATCTTCTCCCTTCCCCTTCCCCTTCCCCTTCCATTTCTTCTTCTTCTTTTCTCCTTCTCCTTCTCCTTCTCCTTCTCCTTCTCCTTCTCCTTCTCCTTCTCCTTCTCCTTCTCCTTCTCCTTCTCCTTCTCCTTCTCCTTCTCCTTCTCCTTCTCCTTCTCCTTCTCCTTCTCCTTCTCCTTCTCCTTCTCCTTCTCCTTCTCCTTCTCCTTCTTCTTCTTCTTCTTCTTCTTCTTCTTCTTCTTCTTCTTCTTCATCTGCTTTGCTTCTTCCTCTTGGCCTGGATCCTGTATCTGATACTTGGGCCTTAGACCCACTGCATAGTCTGATAGCCCTGGTGACCTGCCATATTGCATGCTGATATTATATCTACTTGACTCTTTCTTCAACAGCCTGTGATCTTACTACAACCTATTTCATTCTCCTAACTACCGACTTATCTCTGGCTGCTTGGTTTCCCTGCCTCAGGACCCTATTGGGTTGGGAGAGGCGTCCGGCTTAGCAGATGACCTACGGACTTGAACTGGACTGGGTCTACCACACTGTGCCTATGGTGGCTGCTGTTTTCTTAATATACATTTTTATTTTTCAAATACAAATGTCACTGATTTTGTTTCTAAGAAAACCCAACCTAACACAACCCATAACAAGATAGATTGACAGTGTGGTTACAATAATGGCCTCAAACATAACAATTGTGAGAATGGTGCAAGACCAGACAGTGCTTTGTTCTGTTGTATATGCAGTCCTTATGAGGTCTATTTCTTTATACACGAGACCTCTTTCTTTCAGTAACCTCTGATCCCTCTTCATGCTCATGTAGTGGGGGTAGAGCTGAGGTAGGTGAACATTCTTGCTCTCATGTGGTGGAGACCCAGGCACAGCAGATGGGGTATAGCAGGGTGTTTTCACTGAACTAGAACAAGTCCACGCACCAGCCAAACAGCTTGGTGATGTACATGTTGGTTCACTGAGGCCCACCCTTGGCCAGGCTCTAATCTATCCCCTCTTCTTTTTGTGCCCCTGGTGAAGTATGCAGGTGGATGGCAGTTTGCCAGTGGCTGTGAAGAAGCAGTCCCTACTGTGGGTGTTCGAGGGTGTCTTCCCAACTTCCTCATCTGATTGTTCCCTGTCCATGGGCTCTTCTGCAGCACACACATACAGCATACAGTTCTTTCCAGGCCTTGTCAATCTCCAACTCTGTTTTCTCCACTTTTACTTTCACCGAGAACAAAAAAGTAATCTTAACTCTAGAATGTTATAGTTAAGAAATACCATAAAAGAGATCTCCATCTCACCGACATTAAGTCCATTCAGAACAATGTGATCCTATCTAGGGTTTCTGGGGCTGTATATCTTTGGGGGAGCACCTATCCTAATCCTAGATGTTAGAAGTTCAATGCTCAATCACGGCGCTCTAATCTAATCTTTTGTCCAGTGTAGTGATTTCCTTCTGTGTAACACACATAAGATGTGACAATTCATTTTATAGCCTTTACTTCAACACCTGCAGTGGCTGAACACCTACTGCTTCAAGAATTATTCCACACCTTTGTGCTCAACTCTAATCATCAGATAATTTTTCTTTCTTGGGCCCAAATTCAGGTTTCTCTATGTTCCACTTATTAATTCTATTTCCAAATTTCAGTGCAAGACAGAACATGTCTCATTTAAAATATATTCTATATGGTTCTGTTCCCAGACTTTCCATATTTTTAAATAATCATGACATTCAAATGACAGATCAGCAGCTATAGTAACAGTCACAGAAGAAAACATTAGTCCTTCATTTTTCATTTCACTCTGATTAATTTTCAAAGTAGAGAAAGAGCGTTGTCAATGAACTTTTAGAGAACAGAATGAGTTTGAGTCAAGTGCAAGTCAAATAAGCAGACAATCAAAGGAGAAAAAAAGAAGTTGGAAATCCTATTAGCCTTTTCTGATTCTTGACTGGGCTACAAGAAGTGATCATTATTTCTTCAGGAACAAACCTGAGGAGATAGCCCACAGCTCAGATTTAGAGATGGGAAATTGCTCAGAGTAATCATTATTTCACCCCAATTAACCATAAACTAATGGGCTCAGTTTTGAAGTAGCACTTGTTTTTTTTTCCTGTTATAATTTCCTATTTAATTTTAAGGTTTATTGTGAAAGCATACCTGTGAGTTATGGCATCAGCCTACTGGAAATGCTTATACACATCTATATCCTGAGAGTCATGGGCTTATTACTAAGTGTCCTGCTAAAGCAGAAGAGCTGTCAGCATTTTTCAATATACCTCTCTGGGTTATGCCATCAATTGCATGCTTTACATATATATATATATATATCTTATATTGCTTGAAGATTCCAGATAATCAGAATAAAATAACAAATCTTCTTCAATTAATTAAGGATATTACAAAATATTTGCATTAGGAATGCAGTATATTTTCTCCTTTGCTTTTACAAGACACAGAAATTAAGATAATTAAAGGGAGAGGATGAACATGTGGGAATGAATGTCTCCATTGAGTGATTTTAAATAAGTCGATCTTTTTTATTCCATTTCTATGTACTGCAGGAACAAGTCATTGCTAACAAAAGGCGGCCATTGCACTTCCTGGCTCCAATTATACCTTTAGTGATAACAGCTTTCAAAAAGTGTTCATGTGGAGTGCAAACAAAATTATGTCCTCTGCATATCACAAGTTGATATTCAAACTTCCTCCACTCCTGGCACCACATTCTTCCTTATTACAGCCCAGCTTCTCAGTTGCTTTGCTCAGTGTCCAGACTGAATAACTATGGTGCAAGTGCATGACCGTGACACACACATTTCCTGATTTTAAAACAAACAGTATTCCCTTGCTCTGGTCAAATAACTTGAAAAAGACTGGAAACACTGTCTACAACTTTCAATATATATTGCACCTTAACATAAATAAAACACAAATCCCCACAAGTTTGCCAATCAACAATATCATGATAAAGGCAGAAATTATTGAAATTGTAAAGGCTTTTACTTTACTAGGCTCTATAACCAATACCTAGTCAAGAAATCAAATGTAATGCATTGGGAACATCTGCCCAAAAGACCACTTAAAAATAAAAAGATGTCTCTTTGAAGACTAAGATGTACCTGACCTAAATCTTGGTGTTTTCAATTGCCTCATATTTATAAGAAAGCAGGCCAACAAATAAGAAAGCCCAAAGAATAATTGATGCCTTTGAATTATGATGTTGAAAATATTATTGTATATACGATGAACTGCGAGAAGAATGAGCAAGTCTGTCTTGGAAGAAATACAGCTGGAATGATCCTTAAATTCTAAGATGGCAAGGCTTGGTTTCATGTACTTGATGTATGTTATCATTAGAGACATGTTCCTGTAGAAAGACATAATACTTGGTAAAGGGTCATAGGTTAAGAGGAAGAAGCTCAGTGAGATGGGGTGACACAATAGATAATATAGAGTTGTTATGAGACAGAACCAATTCAATGGTACCTAATAACTACAACAACAGTAAAAACCATTTGTTAATTATATGATAGTGTAATAGTCCATGAACTCATTAATCTATTAAAATAATAGTCAATAAACTTCTTTCAATTGAATAAAGATTATTATATTAGGTAAAGATAATATAAAATAGTATTCAGTGATAATAATAGCTAAATATAGTACCAACATGAGATTTAAAATACTCCATAATTTCTAGAAAAGCTACAGTATGAATAAATACCTCCAATTCTGATATTAAGTCAATAGTATTTTTCTTCTCTTATAAATTTCCTTTGTAAACTTAAAAATACAAGTTCACCAAAAATACAGAAGTTTGACTTTTTGGCCTTCTGCCACATTATTTTTAAAAATACTTATGCTTAACACATATTAATATTTGATTCAAGAAAAGTGTTGGGGTTATATGTGACCAAATAGTAGCTGGACATTAAAATCTGTGGTTTTAGGATTAGATGAAGCAGGTGTCATTAGTCACTCTAGGCCTCAGTTCACCATCCATAAAAAGAGTGGGTAATCTTTATTGTACTTTCCAAGTTGAATATTTATTTAAGATTTTTTTCTTATATACTGAATATGTCTTGACTACTGGCTAATGTCTACCTGCCAGTTATAAGTTTTTCTCTGACTAAGCGCTTAGAAATGGGCAGCCTCTTTCTTCTTCCTAGTCTGTTCTTCGCTTGGATGTTCCATGAAACTTGTTCACCTGCTGGTATTTGAAATACACTTAACACATCTCCCAGCACCAGAGATATGCACGCTACTACTTATGACAAACTGACAGTAGAGTGGTGGTACTGTCCCATCTTGGTTAGTAAATATAGATTTTTCTGACTGATATCGGAAATGCACTACTAAGTAATTATTTTTCAAAGACAGCATCAAGCCTTGAAACTAAGTAGCAAACCTAATTTCTCTATTTTATGGGCTTTGTGGTTTTGCACCTATATGACAAAACCAAAAATTATTTATATATAAACAAGCAGCTCTATAGAATGGTTGGAAGATGACCAAACACTTTTTTAAAGAAAATTAAATCAACATCCCTGGTTAAGGTACTTAAAACTTTTTGATCACTGTGGTAACCTTACCACTACTCTCCCTTAAGGTTAGGTCCTTGCCTTTCTTCACTGATTGGCTAGTTTCTGGAACTGATTGATAGGTGTGGCGAAACCCACAAGGGATGATTTTTATAAAGGGAATTACTGGCTTTGAAAACACAGCTATTAACCTTGAGCATCTTTAATCGCCCACCAATTAAGCATAAGCACCCTTAAGCTTCCAGTGATTAACCTTTATTACCCCAAATTGTTCCCAAAGGCTCTCCTATTTACTTAAAGATAAAATAACAGAATGACAGACTGTAATACCATTAACCTTTTCAGGGCACATTTTGTTTCCACTGATTTTGTTGTTCTGTTTTTGTGTTTGTTTTTTGTTAAGATTTTATTGCTCTCATAAATGTGTTGCTTGCTAGGATATATATTGAAAAAAGAAAAAAAAAGACCTAAAGTGACTAAAATATTTGAACCAAGGGCCTTGGGAAAAACTGACCATGAAGAAACAATCTCCTGTCTGGTTTAACAGGAAAAACAATGGACTAAGTAAGAGTAAAGATATTTGGATTGTAGTTCCAGTTCATAATGAACAGAAAGAATGACTGAGGAATCCCTGGATCTCTCTGGGTCTCAGGTTCCTCCACTATAAATTGAAGACAATTTAGATGATCCCTAATATTCATTCCAAAGGAAATCCTGTTGGTGTGGTGGGTTACACTTTGGGCTGCTAACTTCAAGATCACCAGCTCTAACCCACCAACCATTCTAAAGGAGGAAGATGAGGATTTCTGCTCCCCATGATCAAGGGCAACGTAACTAAAAGGAATTGCTAAAACCCTGGTGGGGACTGAGCATGATAGTGGGACAGGAGGGAAGTCAAAGGAAATAGAGGAAAGAGAGGGGAGGCAGAGGGCATCTATAGAGGTCTAGATAAAGACATATACATATGCAAATATATTTACACATGAGGATGGGGAAACAGATCTATGAGCATATATTAATAAGGTTAGTATTAAGGAAGCAGAGGGACATTGGACCTCCACTTAAGTACTCCCTCAATGCAAGAATACTTTCTTTTATTAAATTGGCATTCTGTGATGCTCACCTTCCCAACACAACCGCTGAAGACAAAGTGGGTGAACAACTAAATGTGGTGAAGAAAGCTGATGGTGCCCAGCTATCAAAAGAGATAGTGCCTGGGGTCTTAAAGGCTTGAAGGTGAACAAGCAGCCATCTAGCTCACAAGCAACAAAGCCCACATGTAAGAAGTACACCAGCCTGTGCGATCACAAGGTGTCAAGGGATCAGGTATCAGGCATCATCAGAACAAAAATCTTACCATAGTGAATGAGCGGGGGAGTGCGGAATGGAGACCCAAAACCCATCTGTAGACCACTGGACATCCCCTTACAGGAGGGTCTTGGGGAGGAGACAAGACAGGGTGCAACATAGCAATGATTAAAAATACAAATTTCCTCTAGTTCCTAAATGCTTCCTTCACCCCCACCTCTCACACTCATGATCCGAATCCTACCTTGCAAGGCTGACTAGACCAGAGGAGGTACACTGGGACAGATGAGAACTTGAAACACAGGGAAGCCAGGGCGGATGATTCCCTCAGGACCAGTGGAGTGAGTGGTGATACTGGGAGGGTGGAGGGAGGGTGAGTTGGAAAGGGGTTACCTACTTCAAGGACCTGCATTTGACCTCTTCTCTGGGGGACATACAATAGAAAAGTGGGGGAAGGGAGACGTGGGACAGAGCCAGATATGACAAAATAACAATGTATAAATTATCAGGGGTTCATGAGGGACAGGGGAGCGGGGAGAGTGGGGAAAAATGAGGACCTGATGCCAGGGGCTTCGGTGCAGAGAAAAAGTTTTCAGAATGATTAGGGCAACGAATGTACAAATGTGCTTTACACAACTGATGTATGTATGGATCGAGATGGGTGGTGTATAAGTCCCTAATAAAATTAATTTTTTAAAAGTTAAAAATTAAAAATAAATAAACAACAAAAACAAATGGATACCAAAAAAAAAAAAAAAGAGTTACAGCCTACGAAACCCACAAAGGCAGTTTTACTCCACCCTGAAGGGTTGTTATGAGTTGCACTGGACTTGATGGCAGTGAATTTGGTATGGGAAATGTTCTTTTCAAGTATCCGAGTGGGTCAGTAATTAACCAGTTGGCTGCCAACTGGTAACTTCTAGTTGTTCCGTGAGAGAAAGACGTGGCAGGTTACCTTCTTAAAGAAGATGTGGCAGATCACCTTAGAAATCTATTGGGGAAATTCTAATCTGTCCTATAGGGGCATTATGAATCAGAATCAATTCATAGGCTATAGCTCTGGGTTTTGGTTTGCAACGTTCTTTTCAGCTGGCATACTCTGTGAGTCTAATCTATAATCCTGTGATGAGCTAGCAGGCACTAATTAAGGCAAGCCATTTTATTTGGGTACAGAATGATGAAGATAGGTATGCTCAATTACTCTTCTGATTGCATTTGAAAATTATCCAGTTGCCAGAGTATAAACTAGAAAATTGTAACACAGACACGCTATCAAATGAGCAATTTTTCAAGTGTTGAGTATTTCAGAGACCCTAACCAAATTTTTAGTACTTAAAGTTTTATACGTTGCTTTAGGGGGGAAGAGAAACCTCAAATTCAAATACAAAGACAAATCATCCTGATGAAGGAGACCATCAGCATGAGACCATAATGGTGTCCAAGGATTCTGTTTTTGGTATATGAAACCCAGGATTGATGAACATATAGGAACAGCAAGTAGAATAAGAGGTTCTGGATTTGGGGGGTACAGTGGTGGGGGTAAATGGAAATGATGTCAAGCTGTCCGTGTAGAAAAAGAATGTTATGGGCATATCTGATCAGAGCACACGGGAGCAGATGAAGGGGGAGAGTGAAGCACAGCCTGGCCCACCAGGCCGTGAGGATGCTGTTCCTGATTAGAGCAGCCAGTCCACAGAGAGGACAACATGGCTGGCCCCACTATGCGACATGATGCCCCTCAGTGACTAAGGACGATACAGGGGACAACAGTGGAGACACAGTGTGCAAATTGCACCTGACCTGATCCCACCACACCGAGGCAAAGCACTGGGGGAGTGCAGCGGAACAGCAAGGGAATGGAGCAGCAAGGTCCCCAGGAAATGCAAAAAGTGGACTTTGGGGCCAGGGCGTGGTTCCCCAACAGACTTGACTGGAAAACACTCCTAAGGGCCAAGAAACGATCCTTGAACTAACTGCAAGCTTTTCTTTCTTGATGTGTTTTGTTTTGTTTTCTGTCAGTGGTTTGTTGTTTTGTTGTCTGGTTGTATACTGTTGCTTTGTTTTCCTCTGTCTTGTTTTCGTGCATGTTATTGTTTCCATAGGTCTGTCTATATAAGACAGGCTGGATGTACTATCTGGAGGAAAAACATCGGGACCGACAGTTCTGGGGTGACTTGATATAGGGGGATACAGGCGGGGGGTAAGGAACTGTTGTTAACAAACCCAGGGACAAGGGAACAATATGGGACCTAAATTGGTGGTGAGGGGGGAGTGGCAGGCCTGGTAGGGAATGATCAAGGGTAAGGTTACATAAAGAAGAGTTATATAGCTGTAACCCAGGTGGGGATGGAGCATGGTAGTAGGGCAGGAGGAAAGTCAAGGGAGATGGAGGAAAGAGCTAGGAGGCAAAGGACATGTATAGAGGTCTAGACAAAGACATGTACATGCAAATATATATATGAGGATGGGGAAATAGATCTATGTGTCTATATTTATAAGTTTAGTATTAAGGTGGCAGAAGGACCTTGGGCCTCTTCTCAAGCACTCCCTCAATGCATGAATACTTTCTTTTATTAAATTGGCACTCTATGATGCTCACCCTCCTGATACAACTGCTGAAGCCAAAGTGGGTGAACAAGTAAATGTGGTGAAGAAAGCTGATGGTTCCCGGCTATCAAAAGAGATAGTGTCTGGGGTCTTAAAGACTTGAAGATAAACAAGCTGCCATCTAGCTCAGAAGCAACAAAGCCCACATGGAAGAACACACCAGCCTGTGTGATCATGTGGTCCCGAAGGGATCAGTTATCAGGCATCAAAGAACAAAAAATCATATCATTGGCTGCAGACCTCCATGATACATTCGCCGAAGACAAACGGGTGCATAAGCAAATGTGGCGAAGAGAGCTGATGGTGCCAAGCTATCAAAAGAGATAGTGTCTGGGGTCTTAAAGGCTTGAAGGTGAACAAGCAGCCATCTAGCTCAGAAGCAACAAAGCCCACATGGAAGAATCACACCAGCCTGCATGATCACGAGGTGCCAAAGGGACCAGGTATAAGGCATCATGCAAAAAATTTATATATATATATACCATAGTGAATGAAGGGGGAAATGCAGAGTGGAGACCCAAAGCCCATATGTCGGTCACTGGAGATCCCCTCACAGAGGGGTTTAGGAGAGGAGATGGGTCAGTCAGGGTGCGATGTAATACCAATGAAGAACAGCTTTCCCCCAGATCCTGGATGCTTCCTCCTCCCAGCTACCATGATCCGAATTCTATCTTGCAGGACTGGATAGGGCAGAGGTTGTACACTGGTGCATATGGGAGCTGGAAGCACAGGGAATCCAGGGTGGATGACACCTTCAGGACCAGGGGTGTGAGGGGAGATACTGGGAGAGTAAAGGGTGAGTGGGTTGGAAAGGGGGAACCGATTACAAGGATCCACATGTGACCTCCTCCCTGGGAGATGGACGGCAGAGAAGAAGGTTAAGGGAGACTCCGCATAGGGCAACATATGACAAAATAACAATCTCCTGCTCATGAGAGACGGGGGAGCCGTGAGGGAGGGGAAAAAAATAGGACCTGATGCAAAGGGCTTAAGTGGAGAGCAAATGCTTGGAAAATGATTAGGGCAAAGAATGTACGGATATGCTTTATTATACAATTGATGTATGTATATGTATGGATTGTGATAAGAGTCATATGAGCCCCTAATAAAATGCAAAAAAAGAATGTTTGGAATCTGATTGTGGTAGCAATTATACAATTTTAAGAGGCATATTTGAAATATGGATTGTGATATATGTATGAAATCCTAGCTCATAATAATGAAAAAAAGAAAGAGCCCTAAAGTAGAACAAAGGTGAACAAAGGAAACTCACAAAATTGTGATGGGTAGCAGATCAATTCTTCCACACGTGGGACTGTAGAAACCAGAAAGGGATCAATCTTGTACATTTTTCTAATTTTCAAAAGTTGCAGTTTAGGAAAGTTTACAAGATTACTTCAAGACTCTCTGACCAAATCAAGCTAATAATCATGACGATTCAACTCTGGATTCCAATGTCCATTGATAGCATACCCAGGCAAGTCTCTGAGGGTGAGGCTGCCTCCTCCCTGGGCTGGTTAGGGGAGTGATAATAATCCAATTTTAAACACATGCTGCCTGAGGGCAAAGGTTTTCATATTGCTGATCAATGTACCAAACTCAAGGACATCAAGTTAATTCTGACTCATAGCAACCCTATGCGGAGACTCAAATATTGATTTAGTGTTCTCACTGTAAACTGTAGCCTTCTACAAGCCTAGGTCTCAGTATTTCTCTAATACAAGGTTTGGATTTATAGATTTTTTGGGAGCAATTGCTTTTTAGCTACTGTGAAGCCATTTTAATTCCCCTAAAGTTCAAATTTCCAGTGTCCATTGAATGGAGATCACCTAGCCAGGCATTTGCCTTTAGAGGTCCTTTTTAACCTTGTGCAAACTGATTTTTTTTTAAGTATCCTCTAAGTTAAATACTAGTTTCATGAGTTTTGGAATTGACTTGACATCAGGGAGTTTGGTGTGTGGGGGCGGGGGGTAAGCATTTTATTTGAGACTTTTGCCTTAAGCATTGGACTCCTGTGAAGAATCATATCTGTTTCCATTTAGGGAGGCAGGAAATCTAAGGTCAGATTGGAAGCTGAGATTTAGGGTAAATTATTTTTAGGTAAGCACTGTGCTGTGGTCTTTTCCCAGAGCAATGATGATAAGGTGGGGTATAATAGTTGTTAGATGATTTCTTATCTCCAGAATCCTAGCGGAAATGTTATATAGCCCCAGTGGAATACTGTGCTGGGCTGCTAACCACATGGACAAACTCACCAGCTGCACTGCAGGAGAAAGATAAGGTTTTCTATTCCTATAAAGAGTTACAGCCTTGGAAACCAGCAGGTGCAGTTTTACCCTGTGCTTTGGGGTTGCTGGGTCAGAATGGATTCGATGGTTGTGAGTTGAAAGGTTTCATAGTAATCTGAGGCCGGTTGATCCCCTAAAGATTTAAGCCTCAGAAACCCCATGGAGAAGTTCCACCCTGTACCATAGGGCCATTGTGAGTCCGAATTTTCTTGATGGCTTTGAGCTTGCTTTTGTCAAGTTGTTACTCCAATTTGAAAATTGTGTATTCAGTAACTCTAATTCATTTCTATTATTGGCTGAATTCTTATTTTGACACCCCCACCACCCCACCACCCCACGCCTTCTACTTTGGAAATTGTTACTAGGCAATGATTGGTGCCAGAAGACAATTCCATCAGTCTAAAAGTAATACTTTCCATTCCTGGAGTAAAAGCAAATGCATCAAGACCATATTATATTTTCCTGCTCAGTAATATATCTCCTATTATATTATATCTAAATGTCTTTAACAGCAAAGAACAGTGTCTACTAATGATCATATTGAAAGAGTAACATAATTTTTGTTTGCTTCCTTTATTTTCAATTTCACTGTAATCTACAGTACAAATACCTTGACATACATTTGAGTGTGAAAAGATCAGCCTGAGCGTAGAGGGTCTGCACCTCGAGAAAGATTAAAGGGCTGGCTCTGAAAGAGAAAGGGGGAAACTGTGTCATATATTTGCTCTTGAGAGAAAAGGGGGAAGACTATGGAGAGAGTGGAGGAGGCAGAAGGAACAAGAAACAAAGTGGGAGGCTGAAGCCACAGCTGTCAGAAATAGCCAAGAGATTTTATAAGGAAAGGGTTATCTAATTTGCAGCTTAAAATCTCTTGTATTGCTGTGATGAGATTTCCTTCCTTCATCATAATCCTTCAGAAAGTTTTGCTATACATACCCTTGATGACTGGCACCCACACAAAAATTAAAAAGGCACTCCAAATCTGAATCAACATAGAGCAGAAATTAATAAAAAATCAAAACGCAAATTCATTGAACTGAAGTCAATTCTTATTCATAGTACTTCTATAGGGTCCTATAGAAAAGGCCATCATGCTTGATAAAGTGGTGGGGAAGCACAAAAAGGAAGGAACTTAATGAGATAGACTGACACAGTGGCGGCAATAAGTGCTCAAGCATTAGGGATCGTTGTGAGGAGAGTGCAGAACCGGGCAGTGTTTTGTTTTGTTGTTGTGAATACAGTTGCTAAGGGTCAGAACCAACTCAAAGGCACCTACAACAACTGCAGGACAGACTAGGACTTTCCTGATGAATTTCCAAGGTTGTAAGTTTTATAGGCCCTAAAATCCCACATTATTTTTTCCCTTGGAGTGGTTAGAGTGTTTGAACCACTGACCTTGTGAGGAGCAGAACAAGTCACAATCCTTTATTCCACAAGGGGTCCTTTAGATATTAGGAAAATATATGTAAAATAGAGAGTAGAGACTAAAAACTAGATAGATATTAGAGACAGAGACACCGTCCTTGACCCTGCTCACTCAGGAGTTCTGTGGGACCAACTTAACCTCAACCATCTGGTCAGTAACTTCCCATTGTCTCACCTGTCAGACCAACAGCCCCCAAGGGACACTCAGAAGTCACCTTGCTCAACCTGTCCAGCGCAAAGGATCCTACCCTGGGGAAGACTGGCAGACAGATTTTACCCAGGTTCCTGCTGTCCAGGCATTTAGGTATCTTCTGGTGTTTATAGACACCTCTACTGGGTGGATTGAAACGTTTCCCACCTACACTGAGAAAGCTAATGAAGAGGCTAAAAAATACTTCAGGAGATAATTCCTCGATTTGGGCTTCCCAAATCGCTGTAGAGTGATAAAGGGCCTGCTTTCATCTCCCAAATCACTCAGGCAGTCTCCCAACACCTGGGAATAACTTATCATCTCCACTGTGCCAGGAGGCCTCAGTCTTCGGGGCACAGAGAGAGAATTAATCAACACCTAAAGTTAACCCTTAGAAAGCTGACGCTAGAAACTCACATGAGCTGGAAAGATGCACTACCCATAGCTCTGTTACGTTGCCCCACAGCAACCTACACGTTTGAGCCCCTATGGCACTTACCCTTGTCTCACTTAAACTGTTCACCTGTTTGTTTGTTTTTCAGGAAGTTCTCAGGTTACCAAGGCCTCTGAACCAAGTGTACCAGGTCCAGGACCATCTCCTGGACCACCTTGGTCTTATCCATCCTGGGTCTGGAATGTACAACCCCTTCTAACAGAGTAGGAAGGGTAGGGACCCTAAACCCTGCTTCGCCCCTTTTGTCAGCAGGACGTAGTTAGAGATGTAGTCGCCCAGTACCCCAAAGATTTGGATCCATATCTCTTCAGAGGGAATGTTAGGTAATCTACCATAGGTGCTGGGACGTCCATTAATGCATGCCCAGAGGGTCAAACTACGGAAACAAAGGAGAGTGGCACATTGCACATGCTCAGAGGTTCAGGTTTCCCGCCAGGTACACGTGAGTGGGTGCTGCACTTGGATTGACCCACCTAATTCAATGCAGCCAATGGGGTCAACCTGGGGTCATCCACCATGCATCCCTGCGGAATCATTGAAAAGGCAGGAGCCTGGAGTCCACCGCTTGACTCTGTGAGCCGTTTGCAGGCAGGCTGCACGTTCGGGAGGAGCCCTGCGGGTGCCTGTGTAAACCTGAAACTTCTTCTAACTCTCATAAAACTCACTTGGATCACAAACCAGGCTTCAGTGTGAATTCTTTCTCAAGCGGAGCCAAGGACCGAGGTATGTGTATCCCCAGAGAGATCTAACAGGTCTATGTCAACTGTCTAGATGAACTAAAAGAGGATTTTCGTAGCTAGAATGGCTCGAGAGAATAGTTTTAAATTTCAGTGAGTGTTTTGAATGAAAGTTCTCTTTATATTGCTCTGTGATATTTGAGGAAAGATTTGTTGGCTTTTGAACAAGTGTTTTGTGGCATGAATCTCTGTGCTGATCCTGGAGCCACAAGGAAGTTTGACTTTCTACACATTACATAACCAATTATGATGGGAGAAGAATTATTATGGGGGCATGCCTGACCTCCTCTGACTTCACAAGGAGGATGGAGAATTGAACTTTACAGCAACCTACGGCCAATTCCTGTGAGGCAGAAGTTAGACATTACTTCCACCCTCTAACCTTCTTTACCCTGACACCCACTGCTCCTCTGTTTCTCTGCCGGGTCCAATAATCCATTGCAATGGTCACAGAGAACTTGCAGACCATGCTCACAATCAGGGACTTTATTAGTGAAATTCCCTAGTTGTAACCTGTCCAGGATGTGAACCAGCAGCTCTCCAGAAAGAAGTGTCTTTTCTCAGCTGTACCTGTAGGCACACCTTGGCCTCTGCCCGGCTCTGCCGAGCGTTAGAAAGTTTCTTTAGTGTTGTAGACAAGTGCCAGATGTCACGACCTCTACAATAAACCTCAGCCCAAAGGCACTCAAATCTTTCTCCATGGCTGAGCAAACCTATCTCGCTAGGCTGGGAAACCTGCAGCATCGTTTCATTCTCTGCCTCTGCTACTAGCATTCATCTCTGGATAGCTACTTCTCTACTATCAAAGAAGTGCAGCTCAAGAATCTTGAGACCAAGGGACTTACTCATGGCTCTCCTTTCTTGATGATAATGAAGCCATTTGATTTCTTCTTCTGAGATAGCTTCTTTTATATCTAGCGGGATGACCGAACTGACTAATCCAAACATTAGTATCTCAGATTTCATATTTTCATGCTCCCCCATGCCCAATCTTTTAGTGGGAGTTACAAAGACTGGCTAGAAAAGCCATATCAGGAAATTTCACTAAATCACAATGGGTTTATTTTTTTACTCATATGTACAAAAATAATCAGTCTCCTCTACTTATTTTCTTTAGGTTCCTGACAATATGCATTCTTTTGCAAATCTCAAAACTCAATTCACTGCCATCGAGCTGATTCTGTCTCATGGCAACTCTAAAGGATAGAGTAGAACTGCCCCGTGGGTTCCATGACTTCCCATCTTTACGGGAGCAAGTTCCATCATCTCCTAAAATTATCTAGATATCCACGGGGAGAATTCTTTTGTCTTCAACAAAGGAAATGCTTGTTTCCGAAAAGAGCGAAAAGTAGTATAAAGAAAGTCTTAACAACCAAGTATAAAAACAAATGCAGAAATTATAGGAAATCCGAAACACTAATAGTATTGTATAGCCTGTATTGTATTGTCCTATTGGCAACTCATAAGTTAAATTTGCTAGAAGATAGCCAGCCACGTAGCTGAAAACCCAAACTATGATATGTGTTATCAGTCCACACACAGAATATTATTCAACGCTAAAACAAGAATTAGGTACTTACTCACGCTACATTATATTGATGACATCTGAAAACATTATGCTAATTGAAAGAAGACAGACTCAAAAGATCACATATCTCAAGTAGGTAAAATCCAGTTAAGAGAAATGATTTATTGCCGGTCACTGGGAAAGTAGGAATGAAGACTAATTACTCATGAGTATGAGATGTCTACTAGGAGTAATATTGTAAACTTAGATTCTGATGGTAGCTTCACAATTCAGTGAACATGCTATAAATTGGTTTATACCTGCACACTTTAATAAGGCTGCATTTTATGGTCGATTAATTATATCTCCACAAATTTACTTTTCAGGAATGTTACTAGCTTATTTTCTGATTATAAAAGAAATATATATTTAAAAATACAATATAAACATTCCAGGAAAATATGCAGAAGAAACTAAACTGCTCATCATAGTCTCACGCTCTCAAAAGTAATTCATTCATGCTATTTTACTGTATTGCAATTTTGTGTTTTTTATATTCATAAATATAAATAGGTCCATAAATATAAATACAATCAAATGGCATCTGGCATGATAACCCCCCTTAATATAATAGTAAGATCCAGCATCTCCATTTCAAGTTACATTTTCTTTTAGCATAATATTCCAGGAGGTTCAGGGGGAAAAGAGGAGGTAATTTTTTCACATCATTAGTCACATGGATTGAAACCACCTCTTTGCACTATAAAACTCTGGCCCTATCCTCTTTAGCTTTCTTCAACCATGTTCAGTTAGCAATTCTTTGTCAGCTCAGGATACAACCCCACCCCCTAGCCCAGTAGTTCTCAACCATCCTAATGCCACGACCCTTTAATACAGTTACTCATGTTGTGGTGACCCTCACCCATCAAATTAATTTTATTGCTACTTCATAACTGTAATTTTGCTACTGTCATGAATCAGGCGACCCTGTGAAAGGGTCGTTCAACCCCCAAAGGGGTCAGGATCCACAGGTTGAGAACCACTGCCCTAGGCTTTTGGAATAACTCACCAAGAAAGTTCATTAGAGCAAAAATCATTTGATGACTAATTTCTTATAGCAAATTATGTATAAGTAGCCTTTGTTTTTATTTTTTTCTATTTCTGCAATGTCTAGACAATACTATACACGTAAACGTACTTGGTAGGAAGACGCTTCAGACCAAGAATAAAACCTATGGAATGAGAAAAGAAGGAAGGAGGAAGAGTCTGAGTAAAATACACTCCCAGAAATGGTTTGGTCATACCAAAGGGAAGAAGCTGAGGTGACAACACTTGATGGAGAAGGTTTATCTCTTGTCAGAATGTACCCAACTGTGTTCAGTCATTGAAGGTAACATGTAGAAAGAAGCGTGGTCTTAACATAAACATGCTGGTGAATCCATGTGTGCAATAGCTGGGGCTTTCAGTCAATTTTGCCTCCCACATCAAGAGATCTAAACAGTGCACTTTCATGGTCTCAACTGACTCCAAGAAGTCTTCATTCATATATTAAAAAAACCACCTGATAGGAATTGTCTTTGAATGTCTGATTGAAGATATTTTAAGTCAGAACACATTTTTTTAAATCTGATATAATATTGTGAGTCAATTCTTAAATGGAGCAAAGGACAATAGTGTCCCTAGCTAAAGAGAACATTACACTCAGTATATGTGACATCTCTATTCAATGTGAAAATACAGATACCATGGGATAATGCAAAATTTTATAGGACTAAATCCCTGTCAGCACCCTCTAAGAGAAAAAAGATCCCATTATTTTGGATTCTGGATCCACCCTTTTCCTAAAATTGTGCAACTGGATTGTTGGTTCCACAGTATCTGACTGCTGATTTATCAAGAGGACAAGGAATGGTCAAGTTTGAAAATGCATGGAGAAATATTCAGTTATCATGGGTGAAAAATTCCAATATGTTTAAAAAGCAGTCCTCCCAAATCACTTATAAATGATATGTAAATCCATTAAAATATAAAGTGTGGGGGTTTCAATTTCCTGAGCTTTTCTAAATTTGTGATTCTACTTAATTATTTAAAGGTTTTATTTTCACTCCTTTGGTTATGTTATTTTCTTAAACAAATGTTTCCTTTGCTGAAGACTAAACAATCCCCATTAAGCATATCTATGTAATTTCAGGAGGTGATGGAAGCAGATTTTTTAAAATGAAGTCTAGATTCTGAGGCATTTGGTTTGGAAGGTTGCAGTCTACAGCTGAAGCCATAAATCCATCTTTAGTCTTGATATTAGTGCGGATGTCTGTTTAAGGACATTTATGTGACCTGTGCTTTCTACTCCCATAAAGAATTACATAAAGTCTTAGAATCCAACAGGGGCAGTTCTATTCTCTCCTATAGGGGCACTATGAGTTGCAATCTATGTAATTGCAGTGAATTTGAAGTTATTCACTCATGAATATTGATATTTACACAAACCAATTGAAGTAACTATTCTTTGCCACTCTGTGGTGAGGCATAGATATGGAAAGAGTGCACCCTTGAAAGAGGCCATGATGGATCAGAAATTTCTGCGCACAGCAGATGCCAGGGACACAAATCACTTTGTCTAAGGTCTATGTTAACATCTTGTGAGTTGGGAAAGACAGGTTGTTACATTCTGATGACTATTCTGGATGCCCCTTAAAAGCACATACTTTCGCATCTGTGCTTTAACCTGTTCATGAGACCTACTTAAAAGCTCTGCTTTGAAAATTCTCACTGTTCACTTCTATAATTGTGTACTTGCTAATCAAAATGTTCCTGAATTGTAGCTGTAATGCATCAGACTGCTTGGCTTTTCTCCTCCTCCTCCTGCTCCTCCCTGGTGGCACAGTGTTATACATTGAGCTGTGATCTGCAAGATCATCAGTTTGAAACCACCACCAGGTCCCAGGAGAAAGACAGGGCTTTCTACTCCCATAAAGATTTACAGTCTCAAAAACTCACAGGGACACTTCTACTTTGTCTTACAGGGCCACTGTGATTTGGTATCAACTCGGTGGCAGTGAGTTTTTCTTGTTTTGTTTTAAGGAGAAAATGGATTAAGTTTTAAATCGGACAATGATGAAACAAAACAAAGACATCATCTGGATGAGGGAGACGATTAGCATGAGGCCAAAATATCGTCAGAGGATTTATGGTCAGGGAGCTAGTTAAATGAGTTATGAAATAAAGGACGTTATCACAAAGTTATAATTGGGGAGACATCAATACATCACAGTTACTGTTGAGACTACCATGATTGGGACATTTAAATTATGCTAGATTACAAGAGTGATCCAGTACCTTCTGACCAAGGTACTGACACAGTGTGACTCATGACTATGTGAGCCTCAGTACTCCACTAAGATGATCTCCATTAAGGTCACACCCAGGCAAGCCTCAAAGAAAGACTGCCACTCACTAGGCTTGCCAGAGAGGCAGGGCAGGTAATGCGCTTTCTAAATGCACGTCTTCTGAGAACAAGACTGTCTATATCCTTCATTAATGATCAGAAAAAATTCAATAGAGACTTAATTTACTGGGGGACTGTGTGAATGCATTTTGAGTTTTCACTATCATTCATAGCCTTCTGCAAAGCATGTGCACAAAATTTAAGCTCTAATACAATTTCCCCTCTTATCATGGATTATATTACTAATAATCCTTATAAAGCACAGAATAGAGTGATTCTGCTGAGTGGACTTCTCACTTAGATGGCTGTTTTTTTTAAAACAAGCCTTTAATGTTCTAGACATTAATTCTAACACCATCTGATTTCTTCACCACACTTTGCGATTGGACCCATATATCCTCAGTGATGACCTCATGAGAGCAAGTATCAAGCAGGGCCACATCATAAGAATTAATTATTAGATAAGGATTCAGATTAAGAATGAGCTCAAAATGTCTGTTTGTGTACATTTGTGTATGTGTGTAAATATATGTGGCTATTACATCCATTCCTGGATCATTGTTTGTGGTTAATGCTTTCAATGCAGTCTGGACTTCTTCCTTCAGTAAAACTGCAATGTTTCAAAAAGCACTGGAAGCACTCACTCACTGATCTATGCCACAAAATTTGGAAGACAGCTATGTGGCTAACTGAATGGAAGAGATCCATATGTGTACCCATTCCAAAGAAAGAATGTTCAGATTATAGAACAATATCACTAATACCACATACCAATAAAATGTTGCTGAGGATCATCCAACAATGGTTGGAGCAGTACATTAGCATAGAGCTGCCAGAGGTTCAGACTGGATTAAGAAGAGGACTTGCAACAAGGGATGATATAATTGCTGACATAATATGGACCTTGGCAAGCAAAAAATGCTTACGTATTTTTTATTGACCATGCTAAAGTCTTTCAACTGTGTGCACCATAAAAATCTATGGATCGCCCTGATAAGAATGGGAATCCAAGAACACTACATTGTGCTCATGCAATACCTACCTGTACATTGTGCAAACAAAACAAGGGCATACCACATGGTTTAAAATCAGGAGATGTATGCATCAGAGTTGCATCCTCTCACCATACTTATCAATATGTGTGCTGAGTAAATAATCATAGATGTTGGCTTATATGAAGAAGAATGTGGCAACAGGATTAGAGGAACAACCTGGGATATGCAGATGGAACAGCCTTGCTTGCTGAAAGTGAAGAGAACTTGATTTTGTAATCCTCCCTACTAGATCACTAGGTTTCAACAACATGTATCCTCTAAGCAGGATTATTTGTTTGTGGAACTATGACATGTCAAAAAAAGTAAAGAAAATAGAAATATGAATATAGTAAAGATATGCTACTCTCATGTTGCAAATTAATGGGCATAGCAAAGCAATAGATTTAACCAAAGTCCAATGCCTTCAAAGTATATGACCTTGAGATATCAGGAATCTGCTTCTTCTTACACTAGTATATTTTGGTTTTAAGTACAAAGGAGTAATTCAGGTCCTTTAATCTGCTACAGATTGTGTTTAAAGTAAAGTGCAGTTCACCAAATAGTTTCTAAATCGTTGGGTTTCCAAATTTGATCCTTCTGATGGGATCTATAAAGTGTGCTCTACATCTTGGAAAGACAAAATCTAAATAACAGGTAGCATAGAGTGGGAGACCCGAATCACCAAAGGCAGAACAGAAATCTCATAAAGAAATACAATACAGGGTATATTCTCCCATTAGGGGCACATAAAATAATGTTAAGGGTTTTCTCCAAGATTAAGTTGCCTTATCTAGTTTATCCACCAAGAGAAGTGAAATATCACCTTCTCAGATAAAGGGAGAGAGAGAGAGAGAGAGAGAGAGAGAGAGAGAGAGAGAGAGAGAGAGAGAGATTGATTGTCCAAGCTTCTGGTCATGAATTTCCATAGAAATTCACTGAGCACCATTATAAAACCTAAAGAAAAAAAATTCACTGCCATCAAATAGATTCCAACTTATAGCTACCCTACAGGATAGGGTTGAACTAAATCCATGGGATTCTGAGACTGTAACTCTTTACAGAACTAGAAAGTCTCACCCTATCAAATTAGGGTGACCATGGGACAATAATATATGACAAGATTTTTTTTTTCCTGTTCCTCTCTCACTCTCCCCACAAATGAAAAACTGTTTCTCCTTTGAAGAATGATATTTTTAGATATACAAATAAGGGACTGGAGAAAAATGGATTATAAGCATTAGATCGCATTGGACAGACATGTCATAATATTGCTTAGTAGATTAAATTATTACATGATCTGTGCAATATTCAAATGACTAGTCTGATCTTCCTTTTAGTGTGTATATTTCTTTAAATAGCTTTAATTCTTCAAGAAGCTACAATGCACAGAACAACATGGTCTACTGGTCTTTCTGGCTCTCATTAAAATTGAAAATGAATTTAAGTCACCAGTTTTCTTTATTTTGTTTTGGACTGAATTGAAGACCCAAAATAAAAAAATAAAACTGCATCTACAGGCAAATGGCTCAATTATGGATTATCCCAGATTCCACAAAGGCCAGAGGTAAAAAAGAGATATTAATAATATGAGAATAAATGTTTGAAATTAACATATAAGAAGACTAAGAGCAAATATATCATTAATTAGCTTTTGATATCTAAATAACATGAGATGCATTCTATAAAATCCTCTGGTTATGTTTGAACAAGGACATGAATGTGAACATTGAAATGTTTACATATTAAGACACAAAATTGCTCCTTTGGGGATATTAGCAGGAAATATTGCTAATAATCTATTTGGTAACCCAAAGCTCAAATGTCCTTAGCTTTGTTAGCCATGGTTTTATAAATTTGCTGAATTTGCTAATAGAAGCTTTCGTTGTGAAAACTATAATACTTTAACCCATACATTAAAAAAATGGGAGAAATGAGAAAAGTAGTTATTTTTACACAAAGAATACTCTCTAAATGCCCACAATATTCCTGCACACACACAAAAAACCTATAGAAACATTTGATATCTTCACTTGCTAATTTTTATTCTTGATGATTTGGGGAGCAGTTGTAATTCATAAACCTCCTCACTTGTGAGGTCTAGAAACCTTGATTAAAACTAGTGGATTCCAACGGAATGTTTTAGTCCTTTTTATAAGTTCAATGTGTTAGGCCGTGTTGACTAGAGAAACAAATCCCTGACACTAATATATGTCTAAAAGGAGTAATGATCTATCAATAAGTAATGATCTCTCAAGAAATCATCCCTGCCCAGTCCAACTCAAATCTGTAAGTCCAATACTGATCCATAAGTCCCTCTTCAGATGTACACAGCCCCATGCAATCATGCAGAATGCAGGAAGATAACAGACCAGTGGGTGCAGAGACATGTGGAACAGAGGTACATGGAAACATGGCAGGGCACTGGGAACTCTCAGAGTGGCCACAAGAGTCCCAGCAAGCAGGAAGGTGGAGTGGCAGAGTGAAGGAGATTCCTAGAGCTTTCCTTATGAGAAAGCCACACCCCTATGGAGGCACCATCAGTGACCTGATTGACAGATTGGAGTCCACCCCTATACTTTTATACAACTTCAACTTGGCATAAAATTATCTAACCATTAAACATAGTCCATTTTGGGTTAGAAGTTTTTGGTCAAAATCTTAGCAGGTTAGCAAGGCAAAAGTTTATTTGTAAATGAAAAAAATGATAAGATAACAGTTAATTAATAGTAATGAGTGTGTATATTTTGAAAGCCTTGATTTGGAAATTCCTGAGCAAATGTAAAGCCAAACAAGATTAATTAAAATTCATAAGGAAATTTAGAACAAAAGGAAGTATCTCCCAACTATCATGAACAAATTGTACCTTGCAAACCTGGTTAGACCAGATGCACAGTGGTGCAGATGGGAACTGGAAACACAGGTAATCCAGGACAGATGAACCCCTCAGGACGAGTGGTGAGAGTGGCAATACCGTGAGGGAAGGAGGAGTTGAAAGGGGGAACCGATCACAAGGAACCTCCTCCCTGGGGGATGGACAGCAGAAAAGTGGGTGAAAGGAGACACCAGGTAGTGTAAGATAAGATAAAATGATAATTTATAAATTATCAAAAGTTCATGAGGGAGGGGGGAGTGGGGAGGGCGGGTGGGGAAGGAAAATGAGGAGCCGATTCCAGGAGCCCAACCAGAAAGCAAGAGTTTTGAGAATGATGAGGGCAACAAATATATAAGTGTGCTTTACACAATTGATGTATCTGTGGATTGTGATAAGAGTTGTAGGAGCCCCAATAGAATGATATAGATAGATAGATAGATAGATAGATAGATAGATAGATAGATAGATGATAGATAGATAGATAGATAGACAGATAGAAGAAACAAAATCACAGACAAGTCAGACGAGGGAAAAATTGCCAGCTTCGATAGGGTTAAGCTGAAGAAAATGGAGACACAGAAGAACACCCTGACGACCAAAGAGACCAATGAACTGGAGAAGCAGAGTGAACTCTCCTAATTCTGGTGGATTCTTCCCCTCCGTCATCAACCAGACTGATGTGGATAAAGAGCCACCGGAAAGACAGACACGAGCGACAAGCGGCACTGTGAACCCACCAGGTGCTGGGTCTCCAAAGGGACTTCCAAGTTCTCTGGTCTGCCTTGGGATACTATAAAATTATTTGTATCATTAATGAAAATAAAACACACCTTGTGGTATTAAAAGAAATACAACCAGAAAAAATACAATATTTAAAAATTTCAAGCTAAATTTAACCTGCTTTAAAGAAATTATTACTAATTTGGAGTTAATATCTACATCATATCACTTCATAGTTCAATCACATCAACTGTATTGTACAATTCTTACCACAATCAGATTCCAAACATTCTTTTCCTTCCTGGACTCTTTGACATTGTCTGTCTTGTATGGCCCCCATGCCCGCTCCCACTGTACTCCCCACCCCACACCTGAAACCCTTATTCTACTTGCTGTCCCCATAGGTTCATCAATCCTTGATTTCATATACCAAAAAACAGAAAAATATACAACACAAGTTTAAGAGAATAACCCCCAATGACATAACACTTTTGAGATACACCCTACTATGAGCAAACAAAAATTTCTCAGTTATAATTGAAATATTGTTGGCATTATCTATTTGAAATCTTTTCTCAACATGACTTCTACCTAGCCAAATATACTTAATATGGCAACTGACATTTACTTGAACTGATCACCTTTATAAACTCCCCATGACATAAGAGTTTAGTTTTACTTAACCCCTTAAAAATTATGATCCCATTGCTATTTTAGTAGAAATTATTATCAGTCATGAAACATTTAGTGGTGATTCAGCAGCCTTTTTTTCTTATGAATACATGCACTAAATTTGATCTAATACCATGAAAAGTTTCAAAGCATTTCATTGTTACTTATCATCTACACTAAAGAAAATAACATTCAGTCCCTGTCGAACTTTCTACAATTCACCACACGCCTCATTAGCCTTCATTATGCTCTTGTTCTAGTAAAATGAGACGGAACTGCTTTCTTTTTCGCTCTTAACCGCAACCACAACAAACAAGCATATGTGCAGAGGCAGTGATTTCTAAAGTCTCTAATTCCTACCACATGACCTTTCCCTGCATAGGTGCAGTAAAAAGTTGGGGGAAGATCGTGCCTAATATGATTCACTTGTGAGTCATTGCAGACAGGATTCCCTGCAGTGGCATCCTGCTGTATACTAAATAAGCTCTCTGAGAAACAGGAGGAGGGATCCCATTGCCAGCAAGGGCCAGCATTCTCTGGATCCAAAATGCCTGTGCAGTGAATTTTCTGGACCCAGATGAAAGCGAGCCCATCAGAGGGCAGCAGCAGAACCTGGAGCCCAGAGCACGGAGAAGAACGATGGTCTTTCCAACACATGGAGCAAGTAAAGCTGAGCGCTTTTGTGCAGGAGGCACGACATCAGTGAGGTGTCTCTGGGCATTTAACTGGGGGAATTGGACTTGTAGACCCACAGAAATAGAACTGTTTTCAGGGTGAGGCATACTGGAGGGGGTGCTGCTTGGCACTTAATTCAGGGAACTGGGCTTGCTGACCCACCAATTATAAGCTGAATATCATCAGGCAGAGTAATATGTCCTTTGGGCTTTTATTAGCAGACTTAACAAAACTTTGTAACATGTCTTGATAAACAATTTAGCCCTAAGCACTTCTCATTGGCATTACAACTTCTTCATTTCCTTAGTAAACCCCTTAATCACTAATTTTGCCAGTGAGTTCTGTGGAGTCATTGCAATGGATATTAGAACCCAGAGAGGTAAACTAAAGAACATTAAGACAACACACGTGTTAAAGCTTTTAACCCAGTTCTTTGGGTAATTTCCATCTATTGGCCTAGAATTGACTAAACCCTTTCATATGTGTTTGCCCCTCCAAAATGCTATATTTTATTCATTGAAACCAGAAAAGACATATGAATTTGAAAAAGCATCAAGTTAAAGAGTTATCTCTTAATTAAGCCTGTAGGTAAGTAGATAGATTTAAAATGAATGAATTTTCAATTAAAATTATAGCTTAAGAAAATGATAATCATGAAATATAAATGTCTACTATAATAATCAGATAAAACAATAAGAGTAAAATTTAGGATGCTTGAGCAATCTCCTTGTACATTTTATGACTCCTTGGCAGAAAAGTCTTAGATAGCCCTCTCCAGGCCAAATTTTCCAGATAGCCTGTCTGTCTGAAAGCAATATAAAAATTCATTTAAAAACATTAAACAAATGCTGGGATGAGGAACAAAGCAAACGTGGCACAGTTAGGCTAACTGCAGATTAAGAAGTAAATTCAAGTTACATGTGCAGAGTATCTAGTCAAGTTAAAGCCTCTGGCCAGGGTTGAAGGACATGAACAGTTTTGCTGTTAGAGAATATTGTAAACTTGATTATAGTGAATCAAGCCACAGTATAATATGATACTTGTTCAGATGACTTCCCTCTTGATCCATCCTAAAATTTCTCTAGGTTTAGATTATTACTGCTATTATTTACAGAAAATATTGAAAGCCAAATAAGCTCCACCATGCATCAGAGGGGAGATCCACTGACAAAGTTTTAAGTGCTCAAGACAGAGATATGCCTTTGATCTTCCATACTCATCTCTCCAATGCACGCTGTTTAGTAACTGCTTCCCTCCCATCCCTCAATTGTGGACAGAGGGAGTTCAGCAGAGGCTTATTTCCTATGCAGTTTCCACACGTGAATCTTGGGCTCCCACTGTCATCCACAGCCTTCTGCAAACTGGATTCTCATAATTTAGACGCTGATACTAATCCCTCCTTCCACTTCCAATTATATGCTTTATAATTCTTTGGTGACTGATGATGGCGTGTTTCTTCCATGTGGACTTAGTTGACATCTCGCTAAGATGGCTGTTTATTTGGAGACAAGCATTTAAGGCCCCAGACACTGCTTTATCTGATAGCCAAGAACCATCTAATTTCTTTGCCACATATTGCTATCACACCTAAACCTTCCATGTTCCCTTCCTGAGAGTTAACCATTTATCATTTGTTCCATGACAGAAATTTCTTCTTTAGCTTGTAAAATACTGTTAGTGGTCTTTGCTTTCTTACTCTTTAAATTTATTTAAATCTTTATATTATTACTTTCTTATTGCTGGTTTTTTTGTTTTTTATTGCTTCTGTTAGGTTTCCCAGTTTATGAAACACAGAAGGGGTGAATTATGAGAGGGGCCCCCCCAAACTGCAATTTTTTTCAAGGCTATATATTTACATGATTTGTTTTGACAAAACAACCTTATCACCTTCAAAGTACCCTCGAGTACACTTCATACATTGGTCAAATCTGTGCTTCTATTTCTATAGACATTTTTCAAACTCATCTGTTTGAATGGGTGATAGCACTTCACTCATTTTTTTTCACCTCTTCTATATCATCAAAACATTGCCCTATCGTGTCCCTCTTCATTCACAGAAACAAAAGGAAGTCGCATGGACTGAGGTCAGATGAGTAGGATGTGTGTGGAAACAGAGGTATGTTGTTTTTTTCCAAAAATTACTTGACTGGGATGGCTGTGTGGGTAGGTACATTGGTGTGGTGGCAAAACCAGTGCCCAGTCTGTCACAAATCAGGGCTTTTTATGTCTCACTGTTATGCTATCCTTTCAGAACTTCTAATAGAAAGCTTGATTAACAGTCTGACCTGGTGGAATGAAGTACGAATGCACAAGTCAACAGTTTCATCTGTTCCAGAAGTTGACAGACAACCAGAACGAGGTTTGCCATTAATCCACATTTCACCATTTTTGAAATGAGCAAACTGTTTTTACACTTGGAGTTTTCTGATAGTGCTGTCCTTGTAAGCTGTGTTAAATATCACAACAGTTTCTGCAGCATATTTCTTGACAGGAAACAAAATACACAGCAGCACATGATTCTCTTAGATTAGCCATCACTAAAAATGAGGTTCAAATGAAACTGCTTTTATGAAAAAATTCACTGTGACCACAGAGACCTTCCCAGGATATGCCACTGAATGCACTAATTCAGAGTGAGTTGATCTATACTCACCTAGCAGGAAAATTTGTACTATGATAGCTCCACTCTACCAAGCTCAATTTCAGGGGTACCCCCTCATATAGAGATAATAACTGATGCAATGCTTTAATGGGGCAGGGGTTGGAAGATAGGGGTATGGGGAGGATGAGAGAAATTAGGGAGCAAAAAATGAATGTTGGGTGGGGGAGGAGTATTATAATTTATTGTGATAATGTATATACAATTTTTAAGTGATTTAACTATGCAGGTATATATGTGATTTTATGTCAAGTGAATCCAGACTATTCAAAGAATGAATTTAATTTTCAAACAAGTAATAAAAAATTCTCGTTGGTAAAAAAATAATTTTTGTTAACACTATTTTATATTATTCCCCGCCAAACTTAGACTAATTAAACTTTTAGTTGAATAAATAAATTTGGTTATATCAAATACATTTATCATTTATGAGTTCTTAAAACATTGTTTTTTTATATCTCTTAAAATAACCCTTATGTAGGGAGACCAGTCACACATATGTAGAAAGCAGCTACGGTGTAGAGAGCAACTACTGTGTAGAGATCAGCTGCTTTGTTGAAAACAGCTACTCTGTTAAAAGCAGCTATTGTGGGGGGAGGGGGAATCATTTACTGTGTTGAAAACAGCAGTACTGGAGGTAAAACAACATTTCATGAATTATAACTACTGGGTAAATGTAAAATCATGTATTGTAAAATCAACTACTACAAAATAAAATCTATACCATGGGAACTTAATCTGGATGCTGATAGGACTTTTATATTTAGTTGTGGTTGATGTGAATACTGCCCCCTTGTGATAGTAAAAGGTATGTAAAAGAAACAACAGAATGGTACATCATGGGAAAGTTTAATGAACTGTATTTACTGAACTATGCCATGTATAAACTTTTGTATTATTAAAGCAATTGTTATATATTACTTTCATCAGCAAACCATCCCACGAGAATGGCTCATGCAGAGAACATTAAGAAAAGAAAATACTGTGAGGATTTCTTGCAGTATGGTTTTACCTCAATAATTACAGCATGAATTGAGAGACCACAATGTGTTATTTGTTGTGAAGTTCCATCAGCCAAATCTATGAAGCCGAATAAACTAAAAAAACATTTTGATATCAAGCATCTGAGCTTTGCCGGCAAGGATACCAACTATTTTAGAAGCAAAGCTGATGGACTCAAGCAAACCAGACTTGGCACTGTTGGAAAGTACCACAAACAAAACCTGTTGAGGTTTCATATTTGGTGGCACTCAGAATTGCCAGAGCTATGAGACCTCACACCATTGCTGAGGATTTACTGTTGCCAGTGGCCAAAGACATTGTTTGAGTTATGACTGGGAACTAATTTGCTACGAAATTGAGCATAACTTCCTTATCTAATGATTCCGCAGAAGAATAGATGACATATCTGATGATGTTCTTGATCATATAATCCAGGAAACTAAATCTACTCCACTTCCAATATTTAGCATCCAGCTTGATGAATATACAAACATGGCAAACTGTTCAGTTACTGGTTTCTGTGAGGTATATTAATGATGGTGACTTTAAAGATGAGTTTCTTTTTTGCAAACCTCTTGAAATGACAACTAATGCACCTAATGTATTTGACACAGTTGGTTCATTTCTTGGAGAGCATAAGATCTCTTGGGAAATACTTTGTGGTGTTTGCACAGATCGTGCTCCAGCTATGGTAGGATATCAATCTGGATTTCAACCTTTGGTACTGAATGAGTCACCAAAAGCCATGGAAACTCATTGTTTGATTCATTGGCAATTATTAGGAATGAAAATGCTGCCACAAGAGTTACAAGAAGTAATGAAAAGCATCATATGTTCTATCAATTTTGTAAAGGCGAGCACTTTAAACAGTCTACTGTTTTCGCATCTGTGCAATGATTTGGATACACCGAATAATGCTCTGCTATTTCACACTGAAGTGAGATAGTTGTCGAGAGGAAATATTTTAAAATGTGTTTTTGAGCTTCATGATGAACTCTAAATGTTTGTCAATCAGAAAGCAAGACCATAGTTCAAAGCACTTTTCAGCAATAAAAGTGAACTGCAGAAAATAGCTTACTTGGTTGACATCTTTGCCATCTTGAATGAGTTAAATTTATCACTGTAAGGACCAAATGCAATATACCTCGATTTGTCTGAAAACATCTCATCATTCCAAATGAAACTTCAGTGTGGGAAAAAGAAATTGGATGAAAATATAATTTACATGTTGCCTACCTTATCTGCTTTCTTTGAGGAACATAACATTGAACCAGAAAAAATGATTACGATGATAATTTCTGTGAAAGAACAATTGCACGTACTTGCAAGCATAATTTCATCATACTTTCCAAATCTACCTGACACCCCATTTGCACTTGCCGGAAGCCCATTCATAGTCCAAGTTGAAGATATTCCTGAGACAGCAAAAGAGGAGTTCATTGAACTTATTGACAGTGATGCAGCGAAAACTGATTTATCTACAATTCCAGTAAAAAAAAAATCTGGATGATGTGTTTGCAGTCATATCCTGTTCTGTCTGAGACTGTGTCGCACCTTCTTCCATTTCCAACAACTTATCTTTGCGAAACAGGGTTTTCCAGCTTGTTGGTCATCAAGTCTAAATACAGACATAGATTTGTTGTGGAAGATGATCTTTGTTGTGCTCTTGCAAAGACTGCTTTGAGAATTTCTGACCTGATGAGAAATTAGCTATTGCAACCTTCACACTAACACTGGCTTTTACTCATACTGTCCCAAAATGTAGCAATGTAGTTTACTGTTGTTATCTTAAGACTGTTATCCATGCAACACCATGCTTCAAGACAAAATTGCATTTATTTCTAATTAGAAATCAACATTTCAAAATGTATAATTACATATTGGTTTGTGTTTAATTACTATGCTTTAATTGTGCTCAATTTGTAACAATGAAAATTTATGCTGCATATCATATATTTACATGACAAGTCATAACAGTAGCAAAATGACAGTTATGAAGTAGCCATGAAAATTAATTTTACGTTTGGCGGTTGCCACAACATGAGGAACTGAATTAAAGGGTCGCGGCATTAGGAAGGTTGAGAACCACCGTTCTAAAGGGTCTTTGGTAATTAAATGCCAGTTTCTATTGCATGAGTGAAGAACAGGCATTCTGAATTACCAAAGAGTAACATGTGTCAAAACAGAACTGTTCTCTATCGGTCTGCTGCTCTTGGGTGAAATCACCGCAAATGTTCACAAAAAACCCTGGCACCAACCAACACCGGCAAAGTGCATGATACACACACACACACACACACACACATTCTGAAATTCACTCTCTTTGAGTCAATTCTGACTCATAGTTACCCTATAGAATGGGGTAAAACAATCCTGTGAATTTCTGAGGCTGTCAATCATTACAAGAGTAGGAAGTTCACCTTCAGGACCAGGGGTGTGAGGGGCGATACTGGGAGGGTAGAGGGTGAGTGGGTTGGAAAGAGGGAACCAATCACAAGGATCTACATTTGACATCCTCCCTGGGGGACGGACAACAGAAAAGGGGGTGAAGGGAGATGCCGGATAGGACAAGATATGACAAAATAATAATTTATAAATTATCAAGGGCTCATGAGGGAGTTGGGAGCAGGGAGAGAGGGGGAAAAAAGAGGACTTGATGCAAAGGGCTTAAGTGGAGAGCAAATGCTTTGAAAATGATGAGGGCAAAGAATGTACAGATGTGCTTTATACAATTGATGTATGTATATGCATGGATTACGATAAGAGTTGTATGAGTCCCTAATAAAATGTCAAAAAATATTTTACAGAGAAAAAAAAGGAGTAGGAAGTTCATCTCGTGAAGATTGGCTGGTAGGTTTGAACTGCTGACTTTGTGGTTAGCAAAGTGAATCATTAACCTATAGTGGCTCAGAGCTCTTTGAAAAAATAGAATTGCCTCATTCAAAGGAGACTACTATTTCCCTGGTTTATTCTGAGTCATGAAAAGAACCCACTGTACCACCTGAACTCATATTGTAAAACATACATAAATATGTTATATTTTTCCAATGATATAAGAGCTCACCCCCAAAATTAGTTATTACCTTTACTAAAAGCCAGTGCATGGCACAAATTTTCAGAAGATGCTGAGTCTTGCAATCCTGGGCATTAAAGGCAAAAGGGACATAGAACAAATGAGCTGAGAAAATACACAGCAAGATTTAATAAGACTTAGTAAAGTTTCTGAAAATTCCTAAACATAGGTTCATAGTTCCAAGAGGGCTTACACCTACAGAGTCTCCCAGGTCTATGGGTAGGTGAGGCAAATCACTCCTCTTTCTTGGATGCCAATTTCCTAGTCCCTCAGGAAAGACAGCTTTGGAATCCTGATTTCTGACTGCGTCATTTTTTTATGGTGCAAAATACAGTTTCAAATGTAGTATAAGGTAACATTTAGTTAGTTATTTTGCAAAGTGCAATTAGAAGTTCTATTAGTCAAAAAGAAATCAGGAACTAATCGTGATTCATGTATCCTCCCCATGTAGCTCCTCTACAGGGCTTTTACATTGAATATTCATGTAAATACAGTGATTTTTATAGCAGTTTTATTGGCACTTTATTTACATATCATACAATTCAATAGTTTATTCATATCAAGAACAGTTGTACAAGCATTCCTACAATTTTAGAACATTTTCTTCTTCCTTCTACTCGTTATTTATGTAATTATTTTTAAAATTATGTCAAAAATATATACAAGAAAACATTCAGAGAATATTTATTAATTCTTAAATGAAACAAAGATTGGAATGAAGGAAACCATTAGCACAAGGTCAAGATAGCATCCCTGCTTGCATTTCTTATGGCCCACAGAATTTTCCAGTTTGAACCATATCAAGACCTTATAAACCTCTTGACTTTTACTTTAAACAGAATATGAATGTTTCCCTTGTTGACATTTAAGTAGCATCAGATACCGGATTCAACGTTGATTTCTGCTGTGACCCCAGAGAACCATGGGCCAGAATGCACCGATACCAGCAAACATCTTTTATGGCTCCGTCTATTGCTCCAGTCTTTCCCGGATCATCTCTAGGTTATCTCTCTTAGATTGATCCTCCACTCTGCGGTTAAAGTCCTTGAGGTTTATTATAAACTTCTTATCTCTTTTAGTGTCCATTCACTATCCGAATGTTTTATACAATTTGTTGTCATATTAAACTCAATGAAAGTATTTCTGAGATATTACCAGGTCTTACCACTCTAGAAAACTTTTTTCCCATGCAAGAAATGGTGATTCCCAACTGACTTCATTAGATTGAAAAGATATGGGAATTGGCGACAATTTGAATAAAATAGGAACTATGTAAATAAAAAGTATGCTGACAGTAATTAGATAGAGGCCATGATTTTAGGTAACTTAGTGATACCAAAGTGAGATAATAAATATTCATTACAATTAAAGGGCATAGGCTCTTGCTTTTTGTGCCATATAGAAAAGATATATTGATGTCTCAGTCAAATACTATTCCCTTTTGTCAATTTAAAGTTTGATAGGTTAACAGACTTATGAAATATTGAAGAGCATTAATGCCAAATAACAACAAACATTTACCTTCTCAGTGTTAAGATAATAACTTCTTTGATTACTGAATTGAATGGCTATCGTTTTTTTCTTTTTCACTATTCCTTAAAGGCCAGGGTTCTGCAAAATGGATTCTATGTTTGAAAGATTGTGAACTATATTAAAATCCTAACAAACATTGCTCAATTTTCATTGTCTAATATCCTTGGTTTGTTTTTTCCCTCCTTAGAAGAGACCTACTTTATTCTCACAAATCCCTGTTAATTTTAAGACTGTAAAGGTTTAGGTGCACCTTTCATAGTTTTAAAGCCAAGAAATCTTCTCCAGTTTGAACCTGTGCACTGTCTGGAGTTTTGAAGTTCACCCTTTGCCACCCTGCTGGCAAAGAGCAGACAACCTCATGAGTAAAGAGCTGATTCCAAGACCCTTGGAATAAGATTCATGCAACCTGTTTATTTTGTGGACTTTAAAAATGAGCAGCAGATATTAAGGGCTCAAGTAGAAGGCAAAAGTTTTGGGAATGATGATGGCAACAAAGGTACATATGTTCTTGACACAATGGATGGATGTATGGATTATGATAAGAATTGTATGGGCCCCCAATAAAATGAGTTAAAATGTGTTTCTTGCTGATTGATATTCTCATATTACCTAGCTTATTATAATCTTATGGCATTATCCCTTGTTTTGACATTTTATTCTTTCCTTGTGAACTCAAACCTCTAATTTTAATGCAAATTTCCTTATCATTAGACCTTGCTGAATTTATGAAAATGTATCACTGTTATTAGTATTCTGTTCATTGCCTTTCTGCTTGCATTAATATACTAGTTAAACTTCCTTCATCCCATGAAAACACCTGAAGGGGTTTATTTTATAATGCTTAATTTGTTTATGTTATTTGATACACTGTATTAATTTTTGGATCATGTTTCTTCACTATGAAATCCTTCTTAGATCTGCTCTTAATGTTCTGAATAACTCTGAGTAATTTGTGGCATGAAAATGCATTTGCCAGCCAGCCCAATCTGTACGAGTGCAGCTAATTTAACTAAATGTTGAACTTATCATCCCTTACCACAAATTTTACATGGGATTTAAGACCCTTAACAAACCCAACACTAAATTACAGTGTTGTGCACTCTGCCACTTTTACCTCTAAATTAAAACAAAAACAAACACTTCCACCAAGTAGATTCCAACTCACATTAACCCTATAGGACAGGATAAACTGTATGACTTTACTGGAGTGTAGGCTTCATTCCCCCTCCCCCACTGATCAACTAGTGGTTGCAAAGTACCAATCTTGTTATAAGCAGCCTAACTTACAACCCACAAAGCCAAGGCCCCTCTGAGGTCACTGTCAAAAGAGCGATTCACATTAGATTATGACAGCCATCTAGTTTTCCTCCTTGATCCCTCAGCGCTCTCTCTCTCTCTCTCTCTCTCTCTCTCTCTCTCTCTCTCTCTCACACACACACACATTTAGACACACCCTGAAGTTACATTTGCTGAAAAAGAGATTGAAGTAGCAAATCAGACTATTCCTTTTCACATACTCAAACAGGAACAGGAACGTCCTGTGTAGCCTTGTGTCTATATTTTATATGGTGGTTTAGCCTCTTTATAAAGAAATAATAGCCTTGAATCTTATACGTTGACATTACTTTGTCAATACATACGAGAGACACTCTTAAATATTCATTTACACATAGGAAGTGGCTTTGGAAGTTGATGGAAAAATTATCTTTTAATTCTATTTTCTACAAACTTCTTTAAGTTACTTCATATAGGATCAATTAACTTAAAATGTTAGAAAAAGAAAACAAAGATATCAATTTGGGGGTGGGCAAGGCAGACATAATGAAAATACACAAAATGCTAATGATAACCTCAGATGGTTCTTCATTCCTGCCTTTCTGCCACAACATGAAGTTGAAGACATAGAACTGGGTATCTGCAACATGTCTAGTGCTATAGAAAAAAGAGCTGGTAACACAGCTGATGCTAAGTAAGCTGGAGATAAATCCTTATATTCCCTTGATAAGATTGTACTAGACAACAGAATAATTTTATAATTCTTTTGAACTCTAAAGATGGAAGTATATGCTATTGCTAATACTTTCTACTGCTTTGTATTAATATCTTGGTGAGGTGGTGAAAATATGTCAAATGGCTATGTTGCTCTCTGTACTTCCCAAAGCTGACACCACTTTCCTGGATATCTTTCACTGGTTATCCATGAAAATGAACTCTTGGATTAGATCGATACCTCTGACTAGATTAATGAAAGACATTTAAATTGTCAGTTACTAAAACTATTAAATAATGTGGTAGAGATATAATCGTTTATCGATTTGAGGATTAAGAGTGAAGGGGTGAAGTCTAGCTTGTCAATCAGATAGATGATCTAGCTGATTGACAAGCTAGACTTCACCCCTTCATAGCCAATGAGGCCTCTGTGTGGGCATGGCCTTTTCCTGAGAATGCTGGGAAATTTGGAACTTCCTCCTAGGAGGCAAGGGACACTTTTCTCTCTCTGCCACTCCCTGAGAGACACTGCAGCTTAGTGTCCTGAGCCGGACAAGCCACATGGATGCAACCAGACCTCTGAAGCCGGAGAAGCCACAGAGATAACCCTGCCATCGCTGAAATGCTTATAACACCACTGGACCCAAAGACTTTCTACCCATTGGCTTGTGATCGCCCTGCATTTGGCTTCATTACATGTGTTTTGTGAGTATGAAGAGGTTTTATAGATTGGTATCAGACATATGGGCTAGTATTAGATTTATGGCCTTAGACTGGACTGGATTGGGCTGTTTCCTTAATGTACAATTTCTCTTGTATATAAACCTCTTCCTTATACACATATGTGTGTCCATAGATTTGTTTCTCTTATCTACCCAGCCTAACACAAATATTATGTGAAAATTACTTCTTATATGATCTAATTTGAAGTGGAGTATGTATATAGATAAGATATATTCTATGGCTGGACTTGAGGTCTCACTTTAGACTTTTAACCAACCTATAGGCCAAGTAGTTTCTCTAATATAAGCTTTCTTCATATTTACCATCATAGGATCATCACTGAAGACTGTATGCTATGGTAAATCACAGTAAGGAAGGTTGATGCCCCTTATCGAAAAGGTAATATCTGGAGTCTAAAAGGTTTGCATTAAAACAAGTGTGCATATAAAGAAAGTAACAGGCAGCCTATACAAAAGAAAGCACATCGATCTAAATGTAATAAAATACTATTTCTTTTTCTTTTTAAAAATCATTTTATTGGGAGATCTTACAGATATCATAACATTCCAGATTCAATCATCAAACAGTACTGTACAATTGCTATCATAGTCAGTTTCAAAACATTTTATTTCTTCTTGAATTTCTTGTTATCAGCTCCCCTTTATCCCCTCCTTTGCCCACCCTTGGTCAAAAGTAGGGAATGTATGAGAACCTACATTCTCAGGCTCTTGATTTGTAGGTTGTAGCCTACAACTAGAATCATAATCTCATCTTTAGCCTTAACATAAATTCAGACGCATTTTAATTTCTGCTTATTACTGACCTTAAAACAAACTAATAATGCAGTTAGAGGGATGCTTTTTTGTGACTAGCACAGAGTTGGAATGTACCCTTGAAGAAGGTCTTGATGCACCACCATTATCAGAAATCTCCTGTGTAAGTAGATGCCAGGAACATGTGTGTCTAAGGACTATCTTAAGTTTCTAAGAGTTAGGAAGATATTTGTATATCCTGATGTCTGCTCTGAAGCTTGTTAAAAAGTGCACATTTTTACAATTATGTACTGTAATCAGTCCCTGGACTGATTTTGAGATCACTCCCTGCTTTTGAGATGTCCTGCCATACACTTCTCTAATCACACATTCTTCAATCAATCAAAATATTGTATGCTACTGTTTCTGATTTAACCATGAAGATGCATGGTTTTAGTTACATTATCTCATACAACTTGGTTTCAGTTTGTGTTCCATTCCATTTCCCAGTTTGAATTACATAATCCACTGCCAGCAGATCCATCCTCATTACTCATTGCCCTTGAGTCAATGCTGACTCATAGTGACCCTCTCTGGGCTTCTGAGACTAACTGTTTAAAGGACTAGAAAACCCAGCCTTTCTCCCGAGGCACTGCTAGTGATTTTCCACAGCAGACCATGAAGATCAGAGCCCAACTGTAACAACTACACCACCTCACTCCCGTCTCAACACTCATAGTGTTTCTCAGGCAGTAAATCTGTATGGGAACAGATAGCCTCACATGGAAGTGCCAGTATACTGGTTTACAGAAATAGGATAATTGCAATAAGTACTACCACCGAGAGATACACAGTACTTACTTTACCATAGTATTTCTGAAATTATATTGGAAAGGCATTGTACATTATATGAGGCAGGGAAGTGAATAAAGGCTTGCTTCAAAACTTCTCTGCTCTTCAGAAAAACCAAACAAAACCAATCCACTACCACTGAGCCAATAAACCAGGCTACAACTGCCCATGTGCATTTATGAAGCTGGAACTGTTTAAGGGCATAGAGATCCTAGCCTTCCTCCCCTGGAACAGCAGGCCGTTTTCAAATTTTGACCCTGCAGTGATCATCCCAAATCTCCTTTATTGATTGACTTGTATGGCCATTATCTACACAAAGTGTATTAGTGTCAGTAGCCACATAGGAAACAGACATGGGGAAACACATCCTTATAGGAAGTAAAGCATTTACAGCTTGCTTTCTACTCATGGAAAGTTTGGCTACCATGTTTAGTTTCTGTCTTGAATTGTCAAGGGTGGTTTCAGACCAGGCTAAAATATTGCCAGAATCCCTTCCAGGTTGCATTCACACCAGCAATATTTCAGCATGTCAATTATCTCCTGTTCAAATTTTCCCCAGAACAAAAATTGTGAGGATATCACAAGGACCCGGTGATGTTTTGTTCTGTTGTACAGTGAGTTCTTATGTGTCAGCCTTGACTCTACCGCACCTAGCAACAGCGATATTATTGCATAATTTCACCCCCAAAAGTCTATTCATATACTTTAAAAATCAATTTTACCAATCTGATATATGAGAAAAGGTATCTCACTGTTCTTTATTTGTAAATATCTAATAATGTTAATATTTTTCTTAATTTCATATTGGATTATTGGTCCTTTTCCTCTAAACTTGAAGCATTCTTAATATATTAGGTATATCAAACTTTTGTCTCTATCGTATCTCACAAATATTTTCTCCTACTTTGTCAGCTGTATTTTTGACATGCATTTAAAATTTTTCATAGTTAAATTTATCATTTTTTAAACTAATGTCTCTAAATTATGAGTCATAGTTATAAAACCTTTCCTTAGACTGTGTTTCAAGAGAAATTCACCATTTTTTCTTGGTTTCATTTTTATGTATAAATATGTTGCTTTGTGAATTTGTTATTTTATGAAATGAGGTACAGATTAATTTGTTCTTTAGCTAAATGACTACACAATTGGCCTAGTAAAATTTATTGAAAATCTTGTATTTGCCTCAATTATTCTGGAAGTCACAATAATTTCTATACATTGATGTGAAACAATTATATACTTAAAAATTGTTTGTAATTGATTAGTTGGGGAGCTTACATAACAGACCATCATTTTAAAATAATTTTGTTAGGAGCTCTTACAGATATTAAAATGATCTATAATTCAATTAGATCAAACATAACTGTACAATTTCTAAATCTATAATTCAATTAGATCAAGCATAATTGTACAATTGCTACCACAATTAGTTACAAAACATTTGCTTTATTCTTGAGCTCCTTGACACCTTGATATCAGTTCCTCCTTATCCCGTCTCTCTCCTACCATTGAGCTCCTTGATACCTTGATATCAGTTCCTCCTTATCCCGTCTCTCTCCTACCATTGAGCTCCTTGATACCTTGATATCAGTTCCTCCTTATCCCGTCTCTCTCCTACCATTGAGCTCCTTGATACCTTGATATCAGTTCCTCCTTATCCCGTCTCTCTCCTACCATTGAGCTCCTTGATACCTTGATATCAGTTCCTCCGTATCCCGTCTCTCTCCTACCCTACTTCCCAGGATATATATATATGGCTGTATCTTACACCAACTAATAAATCCATTCACCTACAATTATGTCACTCATTCCCCTGGAATGGGATTATACTGACATCATTGCTAGCAGCTCTCCCTTCCCCCCACCCCTCTTCCTGTACCTTCAGGGAATCATTACTCCCACTACTATTTCTGAAAGATTATCTGTCTTGGATTTCATACAAAGAATTATCTTAATTATACAAATTAACATAGGCAGGTCTAACAAGATTAATAAGGTAAACTAAGACCATAATAAGGGGAGGAAATATTAAAGAACTAGAGGATAGTTATGTGTTTCATCAGTGCTACACCGCACCCTGGATATATCATCCCTTCTGTGTGGCCCTACTGTCCAATTATCCTGCAGGTGGGTTTTGGGCCTCCACTTTGTCCACGCTTCTTCATGTTAATTTGATTGTTTTTGAACGTCTGATACCTATTCCCATTTGATACCTTATGATTACACAGACTTGTGTGCTTCTTGTGGGGCTTGTTGCTTTCCTGCTTGTTGCTTTCCTGCTGGATGGCCACTTGCTTAACTTCAAGCCTTTAAGATCCAAGATGCTATATCTTTTAATAGCTTGGGCATCATTATCTTTCTTCAATATATTTGCTTTTTGTCTTCAGTGATAGTGTCAAGAAGGTTAGATCATACAATGCTACATTATTAAAACAAACCGTTCTTGTGCTGGGGTCAGATTCAAGTAGAGACCCAAAGTCCATCTGTTTCCTCCTTGTGTGTGTACACACACACACACACACACACAAATACACCTATCTTGATATATGTATATAGATATGTATACATATGTACATACCTATATTTATGCCTATATATAATTATACTTTCTTCTTTCTTTCTTTTTTCTGTCCTCCTGTACCACTATTATGTTTACCCACAGTTCACCTCTCAGTAATTCCTCTTGGATACATTTCAATTGATCAAACACGACCAGGAACACTACACCTGTGTCACTGTCAAATTTACAGTCCTTGCTATTCTCCTTTCCCTGTCATTATTGGTTCACTGCTTCTCTCCTGCTGCCTCTACCCCTCCGATGCCCCCCCCCCCCACCATCAGGCCTGTCACTGTCTCCTTGTCTCCTTGGGCTTGTTTATCATGTCTATCTTATATAGATAGACAACAAAAGAGAAAAACAGAACAAAACAAAAAATGAAAAACAAGAATACAAAGGAACAATAAAAGAAAAGTGCCCCCCCCAAATCATACAAATAGTTCCAAATTTAACTGTTATCCTAATCCAAAGCATATGAGTATATGTCTGCTAAATAGCAAACAAGCCCTGTTACAATCCATCAGTCCAACTCTCTTTTCTTCAGGGTTCCATATCCTGGGACCCAGTTACCTAACGCACTTGTACCCTTTTATTCCACAGCATTTTTAATCAAGAGATGTGCCCTCTACAAATCCCCATTTCGCTTCCTGCAGTCAGGAATGGAGCAGTCTGTTACCCCCTCCCACCTCATTACACCTTTAGACATTTGGTGTGGCCCCCTTGTGAATAACACCCCAATCAGATGACATACTGAGTGCTTCCCCCAAGTCAGAAATCTACAAATTGGATTCTTCAGGGACTTTGTGACTTTGCTCCCATTGTTGGTCTTTTGTACTCCTCCTGTTTTTTGCCCCCGTGTGAGAAGGTCAGACATGTGACTCTCCCTGAACTGTATCTTCAGTGCTGTCCTCGGTTGTGCTGTCCTCTAGGGAGGAGACATCATGTCTCAAGCGGAGTCCAGCCCTACAGTCCTCTCTGTGAACACGCCGCTCGCTCTGAGCAGGAACATCGTTTTCAAGGATCATTGTGTGGGAGTGAAGTCTCCTCTCTCTCCCTTTCCTGTGGTGACATAAACAATACCCTCTCCTTGGGTGGATTAGTGCCTTGGTCCCCCGTTGCCACCCTTTTTCTTCCCTCACCCCTCTGGACCATCAAGGCATATGAGGGGGGAAGGACAGACCATCAATTTTATATGCAACAAATTAAGCAACTTGCCAACTTAAGTAACAAACAACCCTCCTCATTGCTTTCCCTGTTCTCACACCCACTAACCCCCACCGCATTTCTGTATGTTATTATCTTCCCTTCAACCAAGTTGGCACATATTTACCCTTCATATTACTTCCACTTCCTCCCATTCCTTACTAACCCTGTTAACCACCAAACTCAGTTGTTGTTGTTTTTGCTATTTTATCTATCCACCTATTTTTAATCATTTTATTGGGGCCTCTTACAACTCAAATCACAATCCATACATCCATGCATTGTGTCAAGCACATTTGTATATTTGTTGCCATCATCATTTTCAAAATACTTTCTTTCTACTTGAGCCCTTGGTATCAGCTTCTCATTTTCCCCTCCCTCCCCCATCCTCCCTCCCTCATAAACACATGATAATTTATAAATTATTATTATTTTTCATGTCTTACACTGACCGATGTCTCCCTTCACCCATTTTTCTGTTGTCCGTCCCATCTGGGAGGGGGTTACATGTTGATCATTCTGATTGGTTCCCCCCTTTCACCCTATCTTCCCTTTCCCCTCCTGGTATGGACACTCTCAATATTGGTCCTGAGGGGTTTATTCATCCTGGATTTCCTGTGTTTCCAGTTCTTATCTGTACCCGTGTACATGCTCTGGCCTACCCATATTTGTAAGATAGAATCAGGGTCATGATATTGGGAGGATGGGGGGAGGAAGCATTACAGAACTAGAAGAAAGTTGTATGTTTCATTGGCGCTATCCTGCACCCTGACTGGCTCGTCTCCTCCCCGTGACCCTTCTGTAAGGGGATGTCCAATTGCCTCCAGATGGACTTTGAGTCTCCACTCCACACGCCCCCTTATTCACAATGATATGACATTTTGCTCTGGGTCTTTAATGCCCGATCCCTGATCCCATCGACACCTCATGATCACACAGACTGGTGTGCTTCTTCCATATGGGCTTTATTGCTTCTCAGTTTTTTTATGGCATTAAACTCTTATACTTTTTTTTTATCAGTGGTCTCATACAATGTTTATTTCCTTTGTGATCAACTAACTGCACTCACCATAATGTCTTCTAAATCCATTCGTTATGAAATATTTCACATTTTCACCATAATTATTTAGCAAAGCATAGCAATATTTCATTTTGTGTAAGCACCATTTTTATTGATCCATTCTCCCATTGATGGGCATTTAAGTTATTTTCATCTTCTTGCTATTATGAATGTTTCTATGATTAACACGGCTTCCTCATTCCTGTTGGGTATATACGAAATAGAGGTATTCCAAATTGTTTGAGGAAGTATCATATAACTTTCTACAGTAATTGTACCATTTTACAATCCCACCAGCAATGCATAAGGTTTCTAGTCTCTCCATACCTGCTCCAACATTTTCTGTCTTCTGCTATTTTGCTATCAATGCAAAGGGATGGTGGTGTCTATCCAGTGTTTTGATATGCATCTCTTGGATGGCTAGTAATCTCAATCTCATGTCCTAGGCCCATATTTAAATTGGGTTATTTGTGTTGTTGAGGTATTGCAGTTTGCTACAGGTTTTAGAGATCCTTTATTTGTCATTGCCAAAGTTTTCTTTCCAGTCTGTGGGTATTTTTTTATTCTCTTGGTGAAATCTTTGAATGCATGTTTTTTAGTTTAAGAGGTCATGTCATTTAGTCTGCTGTGTGTATAATTTTAATTCTATTTCATAATGTGTGCCTCTAAATTTGTCCCTATTTTTCATGAATGTTCTTGATAGCTCTTGGATTTACATTTAGGTCTCTAATCCATCTTAAGTCCATGTTTGTGTAAGAAATGAGATATAGATCTTGTTTAATTCTTCAACTGATGGAAATTCAATTTTCCCAACACCATTTGTTGAAGAGACTATGTTTTCCTCATGTATTGTGGTTTTGGTCCTTTTTTGAGGGGGTAGTTGTCTGTAGTTGGTTAGATTTATTTCTGAATTCTCCATTCTGTTCCATTGATCAAAGTATCTCTTGTTGTACTAGCACCAGACTGTTTTGACTACTCTGGTTGCATAGCAGCTTTTGAGATCAGAAAGTGAAAGATCTCTTACTTTGTTTCTCTTCTTTAATAGTGCTTTGTTTCTCCTGTGTCTCCTTTTCCTATAAAGTTGGTGATTATTATTTTCATCTCTTTAAAGAATAATCCTGGGATCTAGATAGGAATTGTATTATATATACACACATTTTAGATAATATTGACATTTTCATAAAGTTAAGTTATCCTTTCCATGAACATGGTATATTTTCACATTTATGTAGATCTCTTTTGATTTCTCATAATATTGTTTTCTAGAGTAAGTTAATAAATCAACCTGGACATTGTTGCTAAGAAAGACTGATCTATTGCCAAAATAACTTTTCAACTGCTCCCTTTGAACATCCAAGATTGCTAACAACATTCACACTTATGTCCTTTATCAAGTTTCTTCTGCTGGGTTGTGAATTTTACACATACTTTTAGCTTATGGTCTTAACCAATCAATGAGTCAATACTTTATCAAGCTAATGTTCTATGGAATTGGCCAAAGTGCTTGTTTTTTGCTTTTCCTAAATTCTTAGATGATATGTGAAAAATCAATGCATTGGAAATAAGTTTTGTCCTTCCATTCCACCACTTGAAGCAATCTTAAAATGCCCACAATAGAATACTATCACCAATGGCACTTGAATTAAATCTTAAAACCTACTTCCTATTCAGAAACAATAGTGGTAAGAGTGCATTAATATTGATAGATTCAGCCACGTGTTAGATTATTTTGCCTCTACATATAGGGTAATGACTACAGCCGTGAACAATTGACAATTTAATATTAGGTTGTCTCAACTAACAAGAATATTCTAGACAATAATTTGCTAGTCTTAAGTGATATTTCAGCCTTTATTCATGTCATTTGAAATCCACTAGTAAGTGATAATGTTGCACACCACATAAGGAGGATCTAGACACATGCACAAGGAATTTAGGTCGATCTAAGACGATATACTCATCATATGAAGTACAAACATAACCTAAGTTCATGTGTTTTTTAATTGAGTTTTTCCTTGCTGGAAGATATTAGCTAGTGTTAATTCACAGCTGATTTGATTAATGAGCCTTTGTTTTTCATTGTATTCACTTGGAAGCAGTGAAACAGGAAAGACAAGAGTGGAAAATTAAGAGAATATTGTAATTTTGTTTTAATGTCTTATCAATAAAGTATCAAGAGTTGCCTGTACTTGAAATGTCCTTTAAAAGGCTACGGCTTTGAATAGCACTTGATTTTCATTTTAAACAGGAAATAATTCGTAAAGAGGCTCAAAAAGATTGGAACAGAAATGTGTGTTGACAGATGGGCGAGCCTTCTAGTGCTCTGCTGCCAGGTAAAATGAGTCCACTGGAGTTGCAATCCATTTCTTCCACAGCTGTGAGGCGGCTGGAGGCACATTTCGCTACTTGTTAGTGCAGACCCAGTCCATTTGGAAACTGTCACAGGAAATAACAATTTGACGTTTAATAATTCATTTTTTGCTAAAGCCAATATTTTGGAATGGTATGTGAGACATCCCATATTGAATAGCAAATGCTTGAGCTATTGCTGGCAAGGTCATTGCACCTTACTTATTTTGAGGCTTGGAATTAAATAGTACAAAAATGTTTTCATATGTGCACATGAAAACTCGTGGGAAGTTTTGCTCTTTCAGTTCTGCAAAAAGAAAAACTTAAAAAAAATTAACATGTAAGTGCAAACACACAAAGGTTATAAAATATTCCTTATTTTCTTCTAGAAAAGGATAGCCTTCCTTAGACAATGAAAGCAGGAAGAGAAAAGGGGAAAGATGAAACTATTGTGCCAAAGCCTTTTCATATCAAAACAGACCTTTGAGATTAATATTACTTCCATTTCAAAGTGAAAAAAGTGAGGTTACAAAAATACCAATTTAGTTGCAAGATCTTACACAACTAATAAGTGATTTATCAGTTGCTATAAAGTCCCTTCCAACTTCTAGCGATGCCGTGAGTGGAGTAACACGATTTACATTCAGGGCTGTTTAACTCCAGCTCATTCACCTTCTATTAAATCATACTACTCCTCAATAATTATAGGCTTACATCAGACAGTGTTAAAGGTCATTGTGAAATCTTTAATGACTAAAAAGTAAAGGGAGAAGATGAAAAGAGAAGAAAATCATTTGAATTCTTGGTAGATGGCTAATAAACCTGCTCTTATGAATGTATCACTTTACTTCAGATTTCATGATTGTTATAAGGAGAAAAAAAAGAACCCCAAATAAAACAACACAATAAAAAAATCTCCTGAGAGGTATACTCTGTAGGCTAGAATTCTCAAATGTTTGTTCCTTAGAATATTAGTACTGAGGAATTTTTAAGTTTGTTGCCTGACAAAAGGGTTAAAGGAATTTGCCAAAACATTTGGTTATAATGAGTTAAACGTAATTATTCACTGATGAACTTTCCAGAGCTTTTAATATGCTAATATACATGGGCCAGCTTCAATAGGAACTATGGAAATGCAACTTCCCATAGGTATCCTTCAATAGGAACTTGCTTTACCTAATTTGTTTCATAAAATACCAGCTTGAGAAATCTTGTTGGGGCTGTTTCATTCTTTGACACCCAGAGTGAGGGGAAAGCAGCAGGTTTGTTAAGAAAGGAAGGAAAATTTCTGAGCCACAACAAACCACAAAAAATGTCCCCTCAAAGGGAAAAGTTTAGGTAGTCTAGAATCTCCCCTCAAAACATTCCTTACAATTGAAATACCATATAACTAGTCATATAACCAAAGAAATAAGAAACAGATCATGAACAGGTATACGCACCTCCATTTTATTGCAGCATAGTTCACAATCTAAATTCCCATCAGTAGAAGAGTGGATTGAAAATAAACTCCTCTGGTATATACACGCAATGAAAAAATGAGAAGCTGATGCCAGGGGCTTAAGTGGAGAGCAAATGTTTTGAGAACGATGAGTGCAATGAATGTACAAGTGTGCTTTTCACAATTGGTGCATGTATGGATTGTGATGAGTTGTATGAGCCCCCTACTAAAACGATGAAAAAAATAGATAGATAGACAGATAGATAAATATCATCATCTTCCTGGGGTGGGGGGAGAAATACACTGAATCCCTAAAACTATCAGCGATGGAACTATGAAACACCTCACAAGATGGCGGGATCTGGAAGCCATTATGCTGAGTGAAGTGAGTCCATCACAAAAGGACAAACACTCTCTGAGTCCACTGCTGTAGGAAGAAGCAGCAGAACGGGCACAAGCTTAGACTTGGAGGGCCTCCAGTCTGTTGGCCAGAGGGGTCAGGCAGCCTAGTAGAGAAGGTGATCAGTGCCGATGAACCAGAAACCATCTGCTCTAGGAAAGTATTTTGAAGGTCATTTGCCAGAGGGCGCCTCACATCAATTGGGATAAAATGTTCAAGGGAGAGGAAGGGGATGTTTTCCACTGAGTGGCTGCCATGTCAATCTATGATGAGGTTCGCCTGGACAGGTAGACAGTCCTACTAGGAGGATGAGGGATACCAATGGGAAAAACAAGTTAGGAGAGGGAAAGGGGAGCAAACAGGTCTGGGGAACACAAATGCATGTCTGTTAGTAGGAAAGAGGGTGGACTGACTTCCAGCTGGGGGATAAATGACTGGACATGCTTTTGGGGACCCTAGCTGGGAAGTGTCTGTGGTGGTATAAAGCAAAAAGGGCCACATTGACCCAGGTTTCTGGGTACCCAAGCCGGGTGCTATGGAAAGCTGGGGTGCTGAATCCTGTCTCTTGAAGGTACAGTATGAGATCTGATGCAGAAACCTCACTGAGTGAACTAGATACTTCCTCAGACACAACTTGTAACCTGAGGACTGAAGTTGGAAAATACATGGTGTCCGAGGGGGCAGAGCACAGCTATACCAAGATTGCTGAGCTCTTGGTAGGCAGACAAACATGGTCTGGCTACATCACTACTAGATATGTTGTAGGAAGTTATGGATAACTCCGGTAAGCCTGTGACGGATATTCTCAGTGATCATTATTGTAAATTTCCCTGATAATTAACCCCCATTGTTTGTGTAAACAGCATCTAGCCACAAAAGGATTGATTCTGTACAAGTGAATAATTCAGTATTATGATATGGAGTTAGGCTACATTAGCCTAATATCCTTCTTTCAACAGGACTTTAAAATATTACTACCAGGGGTTAATCAAAGACAATGTTAATGAAAAATAATTATGCCACAGTGGGATGATCTATAAGACTCTACTATAAATTAACAAGGAGGTTTTGAAAGGTAAACAAAGGCAGATAACAAACAAACAAAAAACATAGATTGAGGAATGGGCTTTGAACTCCCACTAAATCCTAGCTTCAACATAAGAACAATTAGGTCTTACATCGTGGCCCTGTTTGATACTCACCCTCGGGAAAGGAACACAGAAGATATGGGTGCTATAGCTAAATGTCGCGAAGAAATTAGATGGTGCCCGGCTATCAGATAAAATAGTGTCTTGGGTCTTAAATGCTTGTCTCCAAACAAGCAGCCATCTTAGTGAGATGTCAACCAACACCACATGGAAGAAGCACACCATGATCAGTCACCAAAGGATTGAGAATCATATAATCCAAAGTCGAAGTGGGGGTTAGTATCAGGGCCTACATTGTGAGAATCTGTTTTGCAGAAGGCTAAGGATGACAGTGGGAACCCAAGATTCATTAGTGGATCTACATAGGAAATAGCCTCTTGTGAACATTCTCTATTCTCAATTGAGGGATGGGAGGAAAGTGGTTTCTAAACAGAGTGCATTGCAGAAATGAATATAGAAGATCACAGGGATAAACCTGACTGGAACAATTAAAACATTGTCAATTGATTCCCCCCTCTGATGCATGGTGGATCTCCCTCTGATGGTGTGGTTTTCAACATTTTCTGTATTTTGGGGTTTGTTTTTGTTTGTTCATATTAGGTTTTATTTCAGAGGTGTTATGTCATTGGGGGAGTTACCCTCTTGAAATTGTTTTGCATGTTTTTCTGTGTTTCGGTATATGAAACCCAGGATTGATGAACCTATAGAGAGAGCATGTAGAATAAGGGTTTCAGGGTGGGGGTTTAAAAGGAAGACAATTTCTAGGAATCCAAGACGAAAAAGGATGTTTGGAAACTGATCGTTGTAGCAACTGTATAATACTGTTTGATGTGATTAAACTCTAGAATTATATGATATGTGTATTAAGCCCTAATTAATAACAAATTAAAACAAATATTTTAAAAATTTGTCTTATTATTTTCCCTAAAATTGGCTGCACTTGAGAAATGTCAAGTAAAACAGCACTTCTGAGATCTAATCCCCGCAACATACAATGTTATTTTTACAGACTAATGAATTTGTTTCCATGGTTATTTCAGTATGTCCAGTGACATTTCAATAGCAGCTTTTTTCCATGGGTTCAGCATGTGACAACGGCGTTCAATCACCCAATACAGGTGGCCAAGTCATGGCTTTATGCCAATGTAGATCCAACTGAGTGTGGGCTGCTGGCTTTCACTATTTGGAAGAAGCTACTTCCAATGTACTTCTCACAAACTCCCCAAAAGAAGACTATGAGCCATATTCTTCTTTTCTCCTGCCAACTATACTCCATCCATACACTATCAGCCTTATGTGTGGTTAGAGTAGGTGGCTGTTTAAATATCAAGGTCTGAACCATCCTGCCCTCAAAACCATTTTCTCCCCTGATTCTTAAGAAATAGGAGTGCATGGAATTTCTCCACTGAAAACCATATTGCCCTCTGTGGACATAAATGTATTTATCTGCATATTCATTTCACACATTTACCTGTGTAGCAATTTATTTGTTTAATAATGTGTATCCAGGCTAAGTTATATCTGAATATTTAAATCTTTATCCTTTATTTTTTCTTTTGATATGATCAGTTTTATATAATGTTAACTCACTGCACAAAACCTTCTTAGAGAAAGGATTGCAATGAGTACAATGAAATATGGCAAAGTTTCATGTCCCAGCTGAGATTTGCACACACAATTGATTTAAAAACTTCCCGACACACGTTATTTTAGAAGCTCTTTAATATATAACTTTCTAATCTAAATGCTATCATATTTATTTGTTTATTTTAATGTTTGACTTGAACATTGTGCTCTGTTTTTCTCTTTTGATTATACATTGGGTTAAAGTTTACAGTGAAAATCAGTTTTCAACTCAACAACCATGCACTTATGTCATTGATTGCAATCTCCACAACATCATGCATCCCACTTTCTCCCTCTTTCCTTTGTCCATTCTTGACCTTTCTGCCTTCTCAAATTTGTCTTTGAGCAAATGTTGCCCTTTTGATCTCAAATGACTGATTGTTCTAAGAAATTCTTACTTCTCTAATGTCATTGTTCATCTTGTAGGCCTGTCTATTGGTTGGCTGAAAATTAAACCATGGAGTGAGTGCTGTTCCAGTCCTAACAAGTGACAAAGGGCCATCGTCTCCCAGAGTTTCCAGGAGTCTTATCTGACGAATAGGTATCATAATTTTTAAATGATTTTGAGTTAGAATTACCATTTTTCTCCTACTCTATCCAGGACCTTCTAATGTGATCCCTTTAAGAGTTGTAGATAGTGATAGTTAGGCAAAATCGTTTCTTACAGGCCAGCATCATGAAGGAGGCAGTTCCTTTGGCCCATTAGTTTGTTCCGCCAATTGATTTCCCTATGTCTTTGTTTTTTGTCATTCTTCTTTCCTCCAAGTAGGAAGAGACCAACAGTTGTACCTTAGCTGTCTACTCACAAGCTTTTAAGACCCCAGTTGCTACTCTCCAACATAGGAAGCAGAATAATTTCTTTGTGAATTGTTTTGCCAATTGACTTGGATATTCGAAGCCCCTACAACCAGTGGTTCACTCCCTCAAGGTGCTTGATTCTGGTTAAGAAATTTTCATGACTTTACCTCTTGTATGCTTTACTATATGTAAGGATATATTTGTAACCCATCAAATACATATGTATAAATATTCTTTGTCAAAAATTCATTGATATAGTGTGGATATAAATTTAGGAATATAAATAATTTCAGAAGAGTGACATAAAATCCCATTCTACAACCTGGTTATCAAACTTTTTCTTCTGTGATAAAAATAATGAGGTCCCATTTGCCCATTTGTGGGGATCAAAAAATTCCACTTTCCACTTTGGTTGTGGGCATTGAGACAAAAACAACAACAATAAAATGAAACAGAAAAAAAATGCCTCACTTGCCCTTTCATTTTTCCTTTCAGCTTTTCCATAATTAATAATATAACAAAATTTAATAGCTTACAACCTCTAAGCTATAGATAGAAAATAAAACCAGAAAACTTGACACTAGTGTCATGGTGAAACTGGAAGGAAGTATGATTCACAGAGTTGATGAAAGCTCTGGTCTGTCAGTTGGAAATGTCTCTCATACGCATATTTGAGGACATAATTAAGATCTCGGTCAACTAATAGATAAAAATATGTGCTACTAACCATAAAGGTGATAATAGTTCCCAAGAAAAAGAAACTAGTTTAGGTTGAAGCAATCAGGAAAATTTCCAGGATGAGAGAGACTTGAGCTAGCTTTTAAAATTTCCAAGCCCAGAATCAGACATAGAAACGGTTAGGTGTTTATATAGGATCAGGCAGAATACCAAACTATTTTTATCTCTTGGGACAATTCGCAACAATTGATAGTGGTTATTGGATGCTTAGGGAGCTCTGATGGCACTGTGGATTAGGCACTGAAGTGGGCAGTTCAAACCCACCAGACACCCTGTGGGAGAAAAATGAAGCTGTCTAAGAGGGTTATTTTAAGAAGAGCACTGAATACTGCGTTAAGGCTTGGCATAAGAGTGTGCCAGGATCATTTTAGTGATATCTACCATTAGACCAAGCAAACCTCCTGAAGGGATAATTTGGGCTGATCAAATATCTGAACTCCACTTGGGCTAAGAGGAATGTTATTGTTAGGTGCCTTCAATTCAGTTCTGATTTACAGCTACCCTATGTATAAGAGAAACCAAAACTGCCTTGTATCACCCTCAAATCATTGCTCTTTGAGCCCGTTGTTACATACATTCTGTGTTAATTCATCTCATGTGAGTTTTCCTCTTTATTAAGCATGTTGTCCTTCTCCAAAGATCGGTCCCTCCTGATAACATGTGCAAAGTACACGAGACGAAGTCTCACCCACCTTTGCTTCTAGAAGTACATTCTGAGGGTAATTCTTTGAAGACAGATTTGTTCCTTCTTCTGGGACTTTGTGGTATGTTATATATTCTTCTTCGATAACAGAATTCAAATACATAATTTCTGTTTGGGGATTATGTGGTAGTTACATAATCTGTTGTCAATTTGAGACTGAAAAGTGAAGGGGTGGAGTTTAGCCTGTCAATCAGGGTGCAGCTTGATGACCCCATTTGGAGGTGCTAAGAAGATCCATAGCTCGCTGGATGTGGGACATTCTCACTCCCTGCGAGACATTACTGACAATGAGTCTGATGGAGTTATGCTGATGCATCCCAAGCCTTGGGTGCTGGAGGAGCCACTAGGAGACCCTTGCCAGCACTGAGATACTCCTACTGCCACTGGATCCACAAGACTTTCTATCCACTGGCTTGTCATCTTCCTGCATTTGGCACTATTGCACGGCTGTGTGAATCTAAAGAGGAATTTATGAGCTAGTATTGGACTTATGGGCTAATACTGGATTTATGGTCTTGATCTGGGATGGGCTGGGATGTTTTCTTAATGTACTCTTTATATAAAGTTCTTTCTTATACACATATGAGCCTTCCTGGATTTGTTTCTCTTGTCTACCCAGAGTAACAGAGCTACCTTATTCATAATCCACTTTTTGCATGTATAGGATGTGAATGAAAATATCATGGTTTTTGTTACTCCTCAAAGTGTCATCTTTGCTCTTTAACCCTTTAAAGGATCTTTTACAGAAGATTTGCCCAATGGACTATGTCTGCTGCTTTCAGGCACATTGATGGGGGCTCCAAGTAAAATGAAACCCTTGACAGCTTCAGTCTTTCCTGTGCTTATTTTGATTTTAAATGTTGGTCTAATTGTGAAGAGTTTTATTTTCTTTACTTTGAAAAGTATTCTACCCTAAAGGCTGCCATCTTTGATCTTCATCAGCAAGTGCTCCTACTCCTCACTTTCAGCAAACAAGGCTGCATATCACATATCACAGGTTGCACATCAGTGGTTGCTAGTGTTTTCCTCTAATCTTGATGCCACATTCTTCAGATAGTTCAGTTTTTTGGAGTATTTATTCAACATGCAGATTGAATAAGAATCGCAAAAAATACAACCCTGATTTTAAAACACACGCTATCTCTTTGCTCTGCTCAAAGGCTGTCTGTTGGTGTAAAGTATATACACATTTCACATGAGTACAGTGAAGTGTTCTGAAATTCCAGTTTTCATCAAAGAAATAAATAGAATATATTTCTCAATGTTGGGGAATTCTTATTCCCCACATTAATAAAAATTTAAATAGGAAATCTCCGTGGCCAACTGTCAGCATTGTCTCCTTTAAAAGGTAGATTGGGGTCACTTTATAAAATGGAAATTTTAAATTTTGGGCTTAGGTGGGTTCAAGTCATGCTTAATGATTTAAAAATAATTAACATGGGTTTAGTTTGAAAAATTACACATTCAGTGAGAATTTTAAAACACAGCCTGCTTAAATGTCTGAGAGCTAAAAGAATCTACCTTCATTTGTTGCCAATTTCTGGCTCCACACCAGATGGGCCTACTAGTGGCTGTGGTCCTGTGGGTTTCAGAAAAGTCTCCTCACCACCCACATGATAGCTCTTCTCATTACACCTCCTCAGAAGTTGGAGAGCTCTAAGTCCTTTTCAGTATATCCTTTCTTTTTTATGAATCTTTGATCATATTTAAATACATAGTGTTGGGTTAGCATTACTTTTATCCCCAACAAATTGTCATGTTTCCCTTTAAGAGAACATTTTGCATTCTGTTGTCATAGCAACAAAATGTGCTAGTAGGCTGAAAAACTGACATTTCCTCCTGATGTTTATTATTCATGATGCAGACACCATTTACCCCATCACCTCCATCTGTACTAAGGGTTCTCTCCATTTAAATGTAAATTGGCCATAAAAAGATTAAAAGGCTCCAATTTTGCCAGTCATGAAAGTTGTCTGCCTTTGCCATTTTTTACCCTTTCTTCTGTGGTCCTGATTCAACATCTTCATAAAGGAAATATTCTTAAGATGCTGAGGAGACATATAACATTCTACCTAAATCTAGGACCCATCTTATGTACACAATATGTCAAAAGAAAAGGAAATTGCTCTTACCAACAGAGGAAATAGCCCATTTATACACATGCATTTACAGTTTTACAAGTATTTGCACAAACATATCAACTAGTTGAGTGCTCTGAACTCTAAACAGGGTCAAAATGCAATGTCTTTCAACAATTTTCAAAACAAATGCATATATGGCCAGTTTATTTTTGGTTTAGAAATAAAGCGTTCATGAGGAGAGAAAAAAAAGAAAATGATTAGGGCAAAGAATGTACAGATGGGCTTTATACAATTGATGTATGTAAATGTATGGACTGTGATAAAAGTTGTATGAGCCCCTAATAAATTGTTTTAAAAAAAAGAAATAAAGCGTTCACATGTAATTCAGAGGGAACTAATAAAAAGGTAGTTTCTACCCAGATAAACCTTTGAGTGAGCACACAGAAACTCTGCTTTCCACAAACCTCACACAATCGCCTTTCCATCATACAACATATTCGGTATTTTTCTTTCTAGAATGTAGGATCCAAGGAATGTAAAAGTATCAGCCCAGTCTGCAGTTGTGTTGCATGAATGCATGGAAGCAAATATTTTTGTTGTTGTTAGTTTCCATTGAGTTGCCTCCGATCCATAGCACCCCTATGCACATCAGAATGACACACTGCATAGTCCTGAGTCATCTGCCCAATTGTTGCTATACCTGAGCCCATTGATGCATTCATTGTGTCAATCTAGCTCATTAAGGGCCTTCTTTTTTGCCACCTATTCACTTTAACTAACATGATGCGCTTCTCCAGGGACTGGTCTCTCCTGACAATGTGTGAAAAGTACGTAGATAATGTCTTTCCATCCTTGACTCTAAGGAGCACTCTGGCCTTACTTCATTTGATACAGATTGATTTTTCCTTTTAGCACTCCATGGTACTTTCAATATACTTCTCTAGCACCACAATTCAAGTGCATCGATTCTTCTACAGTCTTTCTTATTCAATATTCAACATGCAATGGCAAATACAATGGCTTGGGACAGGGGCACCTTAGTCCTCAAAGGAACGTCCTTGTTCTTCAAAATTCTAAAAAGGCCTTCTGCAACAGATTTACCTAATGCAATAATATGTCTTTTGACCTCGTGACTGCTACTTTCATGGAGATTGAGTATGGAGCCAAGTAAGGCAAAATTCTTGACAACTTCCACTTTTTCTCCATTTATCATGTCACTTATTAATCCTATTGTGAGGGTTGTGTTCTTCCTCACATTGAATTGTAATCAATACCGAAGGTTACAAGTCATGAGCTTCATCAGCTAGTGCTTCAATTTCTCCTCACTTTCAGCAACATCCCATAACAGTTGCAGCAGTGCATTGACAGGGAATTGCCAGAAGTTCAGGTCAGAATCAGAAGAGGATATGGAATAAGGGATATCATTGCTGATTTCAGATGAATATTGACTCAAAAAGGCAATACCAGAAAGATGTTTATTGTGCTTCATTAACTATGCAAAGACATTCAACTGTGTAGATCATAATAAACTATAGATAACCTTAACAAAAATGGGAATTCTAGAACACTGCCTTGCACTCATGAGGAACTTGTACTTGGATCAAGAGGCAGTTGTGGAAACAGAACAAGGGGGTACTGCCTGGTTTAAAATCAGGAAAGGGGTACATCAGGATTGTATCCTTTCACCACAGTTGTTCAATTAGTATTCTGAGCAAATCATCAGAGAACCTGAAATATATGAAGAAGACTGTGGCATCAGGATTAGAGAGAGGTTCATTAACAATCTGTGGTATGCAGATGAAACAACCTTGCTTGCTGAAAGTGAGAAGGAATTGAATGGAAGCAAATATATCAGTGAAATTCTCTTGTACATATATATATTTAGAGGGTTTTATTAAAAGGAAAGCAAATAAGTCTTTTATATTTCACTATATTTGGAATCTAAGAGATAATGATGAAAATTTGGCATAAAGATAAATGCATTTCATTGAAAAGCTAGTTATAAAAGCTTGAACATTTATGCGATGTCTTTCAGACTTTTTTCTAGTCTATCTCTAACTCAAAGCCATTCAAATTTTGAAATACTTTCATATGAGGAGATTAATGTTAAAACTGGTAATAAGACTGTTAGGCTGGGTTCTCTAGAGAAGCAACAGTATATATATATAATATTGTATATATAATGGCTCACACAATAGTGGACGTGAGTAAGTCCAATCTGCTTAAGATCCACAAATCATTTATTAAGCTGGAGGTTTCTCCTGCGCAGAGTAACGTTAGGGGCCCATGAAACAGGAAGCAGGAAGTCAAATCCAGAAGACTACTGACTGGTCAATTCAGAGGCAGATAAATCCAAGAACAATAGTTCAAATGGTAGTCACTGATGACTTTTAGGGTGGCTAGGCAATATTGTCTCACACCACAAGAGGTCAATGAGCCATACGCAGAATCCAGATCATCAAAAAACAAAGCATCTCTCCACAGTGTCTACTTACATACAAAGTTCACCACACCCCAAGTCTAATCAGAGTTATGAACTCAGTATAGTGTTGCACTCTATCCTGAATTTCCCAACATTTCTAGGTTCCCCGGATCAAATCCCACTATGGAGTTGATTGCATTGTATTAGATGACATCATGGAGGATGCCTCAACTGCCAAACTACTAAGAATCCTGGCCCATCAAAGTTGACACAAACCCTATCACTAGCTGTAAGTAGGGAATGGAGATTCTTTTCACTTCTAATCCTCGTAAAGACTTTTCTAAATCTATCAGTGCACTTCTCTGCCTTAATCTCTAGATTCTAAAGTCAAACAAAAAATGTACAATCACATTAGCCTAAAGAACCACCAGCATTAAACAATTTTAAGGAATAACATATGAGCAAGAACCAATAGTACTGCAGGAAGAAGTTCAAGCTGTACTGAAAACATTAGTCAAAATCAAGGCTCTAGGAACTGACAGAATAGCAACTGAAATGCTTCAAGAAAGCCTATGAAAAAATGCAGGCACTCAATTTTCTATTCCATGAAACTGAAAGACAGCTACTTGACAGGTGGACAGAAAGACCTACATATTTGTATCCATTCCAAAGAAATGAGACCCAACAGAATGTTCAAATTATAGAGCAATGCCATTAGTATCACATGAAAGTAAAATTTTTCTGATGTTCCTCCAATAACATTTGAAGCAGTACAGAAGTTCAGTCTGGATTCAGAAGAGGAACAAGGGCTATCATTACTGCTGTGAGATAGATATAGGCAGAAAGCAGAGGACACCAGAAAGATGCTTACTTCTGTTTTATTGACTATGCAAAGGTATTCAACTGTGTGGCTTACAATAAACTATGGCTAATTTTGAGAAGAGTGGGAATTCTAGGACATTTCATTGTGCTTATGGAGAACTTCTACAAGGATCAGTTGTACAAATGGATCAAGGGCACATTGGAAATTTAATATCAGGAAAAAGTGTCCATCAGGGTTATATCTTCTCATCATAATTATGCAAAATCATCAGAGGAGTTTGATTCTATGAAGAATGTGACATTAGGATAGGAGGAAAGGGTGTTCGTCCGGGTAGATTAGAAAAAAAATTCATAGAGACTCATATGTGGATAATAAAGAGGTTTATATACAAGAGCAACTAAAAATGGAGATTAGTGAGAAAACATCCCAGCCCAGTCCAGATCTAGTCCACAAGTCCAATACGAGCCCATATGTCAGATAGCAATCTATGAAGTCCTCTTCAGACTCAAGGAATACATGCAATGATGCTGAATGCAGGAGGATCACAGGCCAGGGGTTGAAAGTCTTGTGGATCCAGGGGCATTATAAGCATCTCAGTGTTGGAAAGGGTCTCAAAGTGGCTTCTCTGGCTCCATAGGTCTGGGTGGCATGAGGGTAGTTCCATGTGGCTTCTCCAACTTCCAGGGCATAGCACCATGTGTCTTGTCAGTAGAGAATCTCCAAGGGAATGAGCCCAGAGAGAATCTGCCTCCTGCCTCCAAGGAGGAAATCAGGAATTCCCAGAATTCTCAAGAGAAAGCCATGCCACACAGAGATATCATTGGCTATGACCCAATTGACAGACTAAACTCCACTCCTTCAATCTTAATCCTCTCAAATTGACACCAGATTATGTAACTACCACAGAAAGTTTATAACAACCTGCAATATACAGATGACACAACCTTGCTTACTGAAAATGAAGAAGACTGGGAGCACTAGCTGATTGAAAATCAAAGATTATGGCCTTCAAAATGGATTACAACTCAATGTTAAGAAGTCCAAAATCCTCACAACTAGACCAATAGTAATAAAAAGTAAAAAAAGCTTGAAGGGGAAGGACATCAATCTTGGCAATGTAGTTATTATTGTTGCTGGATGCCATCGAGTTGGTTCTGACCCATAGTGATGCTATGCACAACAGAACAAATCACAGCATGGTCCTTTGTCATATTCTCAATTGTTTCTATGCTTGAGTCCATTGTTACAGCCACAGTATCAGGCCATCTCCTTGAGAACCTTATTCATTTTCGACACCCTTCTACTTTACCAAACATGATGTCCTTCACAACATTGGTTTCTCCTTATTACATGTCCAAAGTATGTAAAACACAATTTCCCCATCCTTACCTCTAAGGAGTACTATGCCTGTATTTCTTCAAGAGTGATCAGTTGGCCCTTTTAGCAGTCCAGAGTACATTCAATATTCTTCTCCAGCACTGCCTTTCACATTCATTCATTCTTATTCGGGTTTCTTTATCCAACCTCCATCATTCACATGCATATAAGGCAAATGCAAATGCCATGGCTTGGGTCAGGATCGCCTGAGTCTGTAAAGTAACATCTTTGCTTTTCAATAGTCTGAAGAGGTCCTATGCAGCACATTTACCAAATGGAACTCATCTATTGAACTCTTGACTGCTGTTTCCATGAGCATTGACTGTGAATCCAAGACAGACAAAATCTTTGATAGCTTCAACATTTTCTCCACTTAGCTTGCTGTTACCTATTGGTCCAATTTAAGGATTTGGGTCTTCTTAACACCACATTGTAATCCATACTGAAGGCTGCAATCCTTAATGCTCATCAGCAAGTATTTCAAGTCCTTCTTGCTTTCAGTAAGCAAGGTTGTGTCATTTGCATATCAAAGGTTATTCATAAGCTTTCCTCAAATCCTGATGCTATATTCTTTATAGAATCTGCCTTCTCTGATGATTTTTTTCAGACTATAGACTGAATAATTAGGATAAGAGGGTATAACCCAATCACACACCTTTCCTGGTTTTAAACATGCAGTATTCCCTTGTTCTATTTGCACAACAGTCTCTTGATCCATGTAGAAGCTCTCTATGAGTACAATGAATTTTCATTCTTCTCAAGGTTATCCATTGTTTGTTATGATACACAGTCAAATGCCTTGGCATAGTCAGTGAAACACAGATAAACAAATTTTTTATATGTTCTGCTGTCATCCAATACATATCTAACATTAGCGATGATATCCCTTGTATCATGGCCTCTTCTGAATCCAGGCTGACCCTCTGGCAGCTCGCTGTCAATATACTGCTACAAATGTTACTGTGTGATCTTCAGCAAAGTTTTACTTGCATGTCATATAAATGATAGTATCCTATAATTTGAGGATTCTGTTCGGTCACCTTGTCTGGAATGGACACAAATATGGATCATTTTCAGTCAGTTGGCTAAGTAGCTGTCATACAAATTTTTTTGCATAGATGACTGCTTCCAGTTCTTCATTCTCATGTTGCAACATTTCAATTAGCATTCCATCAATACCTGGAGCCGTGTTTTGGGCTGATGTTTTCAGTGTGACTTCAACTTACTCCTTCATTGCCATTAGTTTTTGCTAATTTGCTACCTCCTGAAATGATGAAATATCAAATAGTTATTTTTGGTACAGTGACTCTGTGTATTCTTTTGATCACCTTTTGATGCTTCCTGCACCATTCAATATTTTGCCCATAAAATCTTTCAATAATGTAACCTGAAGCTTGAATTTTTTCTTGATTTCTTTTAGTTTCAAATATGCTGATTGCGGTTTTTTAAGACTTTCTCTTGCTCTTGTCATATTTCATGATAGTATTTGATGATCTCAATCTGCTCTTTGAAAATTTTTATTCCTCTCTTTGACTACATTCTCTCTGTCCTTTTCTTTAGGTACTCTATGAAGTAGAGGCAGTTTCAGAGTCTCTTCTGACAACAACTTTGATATTTTCTTTCTTTACCATCTTTTTAGTGCTTTCTTTTGCTTTCTTCATAAATGATGTTCCTAATGTTTTCACAAAGTTCATTCACACCTTCTGTCACTAGTGTTCAATTTGTTTTTTGAGATATTCTAGAAATTAAGGTGGAATAAAATCAAAGCCATACTTTGACTCCTGTGGACTTATTTTAATTTTTTTCATCTTTATTCTGGTTGTACATAGGAGCAATTGATGGTCTGTTTCACACTCAGCTCATGGTCTGGTTTTAGTGTTGATATTGAGTTTCTCCAGCATCCCTCTCCACAGATGTAGTCAAATATATATATATATATATATATATATATATATATATATATATATATATATATATATATATATATATATATATTCACCATTTATGTTGTTTTTTTTAAAGGTATGTTAAAGGTATGTGCTATGCACAAGTCATTGCTTTTACAAAATTCTACCACATGATCTCCAGCTTCATTTCTATCACCAAGTCCAAGTATTCCAACTACTGTTCCTTCCTCTTTGTTTCCAGCATTTGCATTCCAATTGCCAATGATTATTACTATATCTTGAATTAACATTTGTTATCAATTTTCAGCTGAATACCTTGGTAGAATTCTTCAATTTATTCAACACTAGCTTTTGTGGCTGGTGCATAAATTTGAAAAATAGTTGTATTGGCTGGATTTCTTTGAAAATGGATCGAGATACTTATCCTATCACCGACTGCATTGTATTTCTTGATGGATTTTGAAATGTCCTTATTGACCTTGAATTCCAAACTATTCCTTTTGATTTTGTTATTCCCTGCATGGTGAATCCTATCATCGCCTGACTCAAAATGGTCAATACCTTTCCAGCTCACTAATGCTTAGCATGTAATTTTTTGTATAGTCTATTTCACTTTGGACCGTGTCCAATTTTAATAGATTAATATTTTGCACATTTCATGTTCTTATTACCTTGAGTGGTGCCTTTAGCAAATGAAGATAGCAAAGGCTCCACTCCCATTGGCTTTACCCGATTCATGTTACCATGGTCAAATCCATTCTGAGAAATCAGCTCCTTCTTAGTCACATTTCGAGTGCCCTTGGACCCCAGGGGCACATCCTCTGACACTATTTTCAATACTGTTCTGCTTCCACTCATTATTTCTTTAGTATCGGACATGTTTAAAAGACATGCATAAGGATTTCTTTGAGTCCTTACTCTGAAGTGGGGAGCCAAGTCCTTCTTCATTGTCTGTTCTTAGTCTGGGAGTTCTACTGAAATCTGTTCACTTTGGGTAACCCTGTTGTCATTTAAAATACCAGTGACATAAATTTCAGCATCACAGCAACACACAAGCCACCATAGTATGACCAACTGACAGAAAAATAGTGGCAAAGTAGAGGGGAAATGAAAAAGAGAAAGGCCTTTGACAAAAAGGCTTGGCACAGTGGCTGCAACAATGCATTCATCCACAATGATTGTTTCGGTGGCACAGTACTGAGCTCTGTTGGAACTGACTGGATAGTACCTAACAATATACATTTAATTTATTCTTGTGAATATTAAATGAGATAATTTGCATTAAGTGTTTAGCCCAGTACCTTTCATATGAAAAATATTTACTGAACATTAGCTAATTTTATTAAGATAGGATCAGCATTCATAGCCCCTGTACAGACATCATTTTTAACAAAGTCCTTCATATACATTTGTTTATTATTAATATTTATCTCTTTGTTTTCTTCAAATGGGATGGATTGAAGGACCATAAGAAAGCAACCAAATAATCAAATGAGCCATGTCATTATTTCACCACACTCATAATAGCATCACACAATTTGAATTAAAAAATCACTTACTTAGAACAAATAAAAAACCTTGCTATCATCAGGTTGATTCTCAAATCATAGCAACAGTATAGGACAGAGCAGAACTGCCCCTGTGAGTTTCGAAGACTACAACTCCTCATAGAATGAGAAAGCCGCATCTTTCTCTTGAGGAGTGGCTGATAATTTCTAACTGCTGAACTAGTGGTTAGCAGCCCAGCATGTAACTGTGCAATAATCATGGTCTTAAGTATAAATAATTTATTCTATATTCCAACATCATCTCTTTACTGTATTTAATTGGTAGCTCTTGTGCTAACATTTAAAGTGATTTCTTCTTTTTCTTTTGATGATGAAGAACCTTGAACTCTTCAACAATCTTTAATTAAGTTAGAGTTTAGTTACAGAAATATGGGCATGAGATCTGGGATGGATGTTAGAGAATTTCTAATATGAAGAACTCATCGTTGAGATGACAAAACAAAATTGAGGTTATCCTAAGAATGGATTTGTCCCAAATCATGATGTTAGTAAACCGCATACTGTACCAGGAGCCCAGGGATCCTAGCTCCCACTCCATTGCTTCTCTATGATATAATTCTATGATTTGTGGTGCATACTGCTTGCTTTCTAAGTTTGAGTTTTCCTGATCATTGATCCTGTGATAATGATATTGGCATAGATAGTTTATATAGGAAGTAACTCTAAGAAAAACTAATGAGTAACTGGGGAGACAAGGAGGGAAGAGAAACCAGTAAAGTATGTGCTGTTGGTTTGTTTTCCCTGTGAACAACTGCATCTCAGTTCCTCTGGAGACTTGCTCATAAACCATTTAAAAAGTTCCTTTGATATTGTCCTCTGAACAAGTAAGTTGTTGGGGGTATTTATCTATTGACTTCCCAGAGGGTTACGTGACTTTGGGATGGGTTTTACTGTCTACTGCAGTTGTGCTGAAGGGATGGCATGTGAGAGATAATACAAATGTTTTGTTCAATAGTGTTCACCAATATCTATTTTTCTTTCCTTTATGAACCGAGGAGATTAGATTTTTCTGCAGCTCTTATTTAGTAGGGTAAAGCTATGTGAAAACAAACTATGAGAAGAAATACCCCTGCCACTCATGTTCCATGGCAATTGAAAGTTCACATGCCATTCTCTTGTATATGTTCTTCCTTTCCACAGCAATCTTCAAAACCAAAAGACCAAAGTACCCTGGATAGCACAGACACCATCTACAGGACAGTTACCCTTAGGATGCTAAGGTGTCATGGGTTCTCGTTTCACTACTAACCCAATCCAGCAGTGCAAACTCTGCAGCCTCAGGGAGTTACCATAGACTTATAGCTTCAGAAACACAAAGAGGCAGTTCAGTTAGATTCTGTCTCTGAGTCGGAATCTAACCTGATGGCAGTGAGGTTGATTTGTGAGTTTTTGACCCTTAGGAATCATCTAGGATCCTTCGTCAACACTGCCTAAGCAAGTAATAAACTTGTATTTGTTAAGTCACTGATATTTGAGATGTTGCCTGTTAAGTAGACTATACTTACTATTACAGGGGCTTCAAAAATTTAGTGTGATTTTAAAAAACATACTTTTTGAAGCTTGTATGAGTCTAGGTACTTTTAGAAAAACAAATCCACAGAAACTCATGGATAAGAGAGACTTTTATATAAAGGCTAAGTGCATATCAAGAAAACATTCCAACCCAGTGCTGCCCAAGCTCACAAGCCCAACATTATCCCTAAAGTCTAACACCAATCCACAAAGTCCTCCTCCATCTCATAAAACACACACTATGACACCGACTGCAGGAAGAAAGCCGAATCAGTGAACAAGTAAGCATCTCAGTGCTGGCAGGGGTCTCCACATGGCTTCTCCAGCATCCAGGGCTGCATTGGGGTAGGTCCATGTGGCTTCTCCTTGGGGGTGTCTTGCAGGAAGTGAGCCTTGTCAGTTGAAGCAGGGAACTGGCTAAGACAACTGCACCCTCGTGCGACAATCAGAAAGCAAGAGACCCAAGAACTCGAAAGGCAAGGCTCACTGAGCCATTTATCCCTCCGCCTTTCAATTAACCCCACATGTGTTTATCGGCCAGGTTGGCACAATAAACTAAATCAATCCATCCCTTGCCAACTTGGCATCATTCTTTAGCCTCACAATTGCAATGAAGTAACACCTACACCTTAATCTTATCTTCCTGTGAATATGCCCCCCACCTAGGAAAGTTGGTAAGCCAACCACTCCATTCAATTTGGGGTATCCAATTTATATACTGCCTGCTTACAAAGCTCTATCATGTAGGTTCTGCCATCTTCAGGTCATATATCTTGAAGACATTTCTGAAAATGTAATAATGTGCCATATTAAAACATCTTGCAGTATCTTAAGGCATTCTTGGTGTCTTAATGGTTACATGTTGGGCTGCTAACCACAAAGTCAGCAGTTTAAAACTATAAGCCACTCTGCAAATGAAAGACAAGACTTTCTACTCCATAAATATTTATAGTTTGGATAACCACAGGGGCAGTTCTACCCTGTCCTGTAGGGTCACTGTGAAGTAGAATCAACTCAATGGCCATAAGTTTGAGTATAGTATCTTAACTGCTCTTTGTGATCATGAATGTATTTGGCTAGCTGCTGCTCAATGTTGTGGCTGAAATCTGTGACCACAGTATAGAACAAAGCTTCTGTGGAGACTGGGTAAGTATTCTGGACAACATTATCACCACACTCTACCTATTAAGACGAGCAGCCTCAGCTGAAATACAGTGACAGATAAAACTGTTCTGCAGAGTTTGAAATACTACTTGTAGCCATTCCTACACTTCCAAGGACTATGCTGGTTCACTTTTCCATCAGTAAATAAACAAAACCTATTTTTAGTCATTATGATTGGTTATGCCTTTTGAAAACCACTTTACTAGAATATTTAACACATCTTTTCCATCGAAATTCAAACTGTTTAATGGCACTGTTAGCTTACAGAGACGGTATGGTTACTACTAACTGATTTTACGGAATTCTCCTTTTCCATTGGTTGAAGGAAAACCACTCCCATGAATTGAGAACTATGTCTTTAAGATTTTCCAGAGACACATCCTTAGCAAAGAGATCCAATGTTCAGTTTTTCTAAAACATTTGTTCTATTTACGCATGAACTTTGTAAACCGACATGTGATCACTTCTGCTTCCACCTTGATGGATGACGCTGACCAAGTCCCTAAATGTACCTTTCTTCACAGATCAGGCTCTGTGACCTGCGTTGTCACTCTTCTCCTTAGCACTGGCACAAAGGCCTCAAACACACGCTACTACCAGGACCGAGCAGCAGAGCAAGAACAGTAGTTGGGTATTTTACTTCCATCGGACATTCCGCTCTGCCATAGACGTTTTAGAGAACAAATTCCAACAAGGTGCAATTTCAAGTGTCATACAAAGGATATCACAGTTCCAAATTGGAAAATGACTCAGGGTATGGCTTATTGTTTTCCTCCTATTTCTACTCGGGAGAAAATGTGTCCATTTACTGCAGTTCTTTTGCGATATGCCCTATGCCCATTGGGCAAGGTAAAGAGAGTATTCAGTTCTCAGACTTTCTTCAAAATGATTCGGCACAAGTGAAACTAGATTATTGTTAACTTTCAAGTTGTGTTCTTTTTATGGTACAATTAAATGAATATTAATTACTTTCTCCTCCACCCTACTCACAATGTTGCATTGTTTCATATAATTGCTCTACTTTGAGTTTTTGTTTATCATCTAAAAATCAGAATTATCTTATAATGGAACTATTCATGTGTTTGTTAAAATAACAAAGTAATCATAAAAATAACAATATGACAGTAAAAGATACCATACAATAATATGGCAGAGGTCAAAGAGAAATATGAGGAGAACTATATATCTTTTAATTTTAGTGATATAATTTCCTATCTATTCACTCAATATCTATTATATGTGGCACAGTTATAGGCATGGGCAGTAATACAGAGTCACATGAAAAAGACATACTCATAGACCTCTACAAAAGGAAAATTCTGATATGGGTTAAGAGTAAATTTATAGACTATGGAATGTTATTATAAAGGGTACAGAATCAGGATAGATTATTTCTCTAATTTTGAAGCAATGTGAAATAATCCATAGAGAAATTTATTTCCATTTAATCTTGTCCTTGAAATATGAATAGTAAGTATTGCACCATATTTAGACAGAATGATCATGAAGTGTTTCAATCAAAGTTAATAAATAGTGTGAACAAGTAACAAGGTGGTGAAATACAGGTAAACATATCAGGTTGCCTGGGGTTAATGTTTTATGGAAAATATAAAACTAGAAAGACCAGAATCAGAGTGGATCCCAGAAAGCCTTGAATGAGACCTAAATATTTTGGATTAATTTAGTAGACTATGAGATTTTAGTGGTGATTTCTTAATTGGAGGGTCATAAAATGAGACTGTTTTCTGAAGGTTAGTTTCTCAACAATGCACATGTGCTGATGGGTTAAAGGTGAGTAGGAATGTGTGTGAGGGAATTGTTAGAAATGAACGTGGAGGCACATAATAGACATGGGCATGCTAATGCCCACACAATTGACATGAGACATATTCAGTAGCAGAAAGAAACTAGTATTTTATCTGTTTCTCACAATTCTGTTCACGAATCTTATTCCCTGAAGTTAGCATGAAATAGGAGTATGAACATATTTCTCCTTATCAGCTTACTCTGTCTATGGGACTTTCATACTTGTGAGCATTTCACTAGCCTGGGTATGATTCGATCATAAAATTATATGACTTTTGTTTTGGTATAGTATGACCCAAACACTCAAACCAACTACATAATCTAATTCTCAAAGGAGCAGTGATTTCTTCCAGTGCTCCCAGCTGCTCAGCATCATTTGCAGCATGACGCCAGTTTTCAAAGTTATGTTTTTTTCTGAGAAGTTTGCAGTGTTTGTCTGATACGCTGACTTTTACAACACAAACCCTATAAAAGCTGTAATTCCAAGGCATTTTTATAACCGATGGGAGATATACTGGAACCCTGGAGGAGCCTGGTGGTAGAGGGAATCGAAGGGAAGAGGCAAAAGTGATTCCTATATCAGAGGTATCATCTAAATTAGTTGACACGCTGATTGATAACTCCTTCTGAAATTGAAGCCAAGGGAACAGGACTAATGGCAAAAGAAGAAGCTTGAAAGAAAAAGCAGTTTAGCCTTGGGCAAATTTGGTTTGAAGCAATGGTAGGTACTCTAGATGCTATCCTCACAATCGCTGCCATAGTTGAGCCCATTGTTGCAGCCACAACATCAATCCATCTCTTCAAGGCTCTTCCTGCTTTTTCTTGAAACTTGATTTTACTAAGCATGTAAGTCCCTTCTTCAGAGACATGTTTCGTGCTGGTAACATGTCCAAAGTATATGGAAGAAGTGGCAGCATCCTCCCTGCTATGGAACATAGTTGAGGTGAAAATGCCAGGGTTTATATCAAGGGACCTTTTTCTTCAAAGTGACTTCTTTGCTTTTCACCACTCTAAAGGGCTCTTCGGAAGTGTCTCTGCCCAGAACCATGCACCATTTGATTTCGTTGCTGCTGCTTCCATGAGTACTGATTGTGGATCCAAACAAAAGAGGCGAAACAATTCCTCAAAGACTTCAATATTTTCTCCATTTGTTATGAGGCTGTTTATTGATCCAGTTTGAGGGTATGTGTTTCCTTGACATTGAGCTGTAATCCATGCTGCAGACTGTGGTCTCTGATATTATCAGTAAGTGCTTCAAATCTTCTTCTCTTTCCATAAGCAAGGTTATGTCATCTCCATATCGCAGGTTATTGATGCTACATTATGCTGCCTATAGTCTAGCTTCTTGGAATCCTTGTTCAGTGTACAGATTGAATAAATATGGTTAAAGGGTACAATCCTGAAGCACGCCTTTTCTGTTTTTAAACTAGTTCTATTTAAATAATGACCTCTTAGTCTACATGTAGGTTCTTTGTAACCACAATGAAATGTTTTAGATTTACACTGTAGCCACAGTTTATGATTGCCTAAACAGTGAACTATCCTTGCAGAATAAAAATTCAAACATGTTTTGGTATTCTATGCTCTTAGTCAAGATGTATTTGGCATCACCAATATTTCCTGCCCTATTCTGAATTCAGTTTGAATGTGTGGTATGTACTGTTGATATACTCCTGAAATCATTAAAAAATTATCTTTTGAAAATTTTACTTGTGCATGATCTGAATACTGTTTGATAATTTTCACATTTTCCAGAGTCATCTTTCTTTGAGACTGGCATGGAGAGGTAAATGTATTGACTACTACAGACATATCTACACTCGATCTTAGCCAAAAGTCCGAGAAGTGATACTACAGACATATCTTGGAAATACTCTAGGTTTGATTTTAGGCCACGGCAAAAAATGAATATAGCATTAAGGTGAGTCACATTAGTTTATTTTGGTTTCTCAGTGTATATAAAATGTTTATATAATACTGTAGCCTAAGTATGCTTTATGAAAATGTTTTTAATATTGTGATAATTATCGCAAATGTAAAAGGGTGTGCACAAAGTAGCACATGCTATTGGAAAAATGAAATCACACAATTTCAATTTGTAAAATTGACACTGAATGCAGGAAAATCACAGGCCAGTAGGTAGAAAGACTTTGGATCCAGTGGTGGTAGAAGCATCTCTGCACTGGCAAGGATCTCCACATGGCTCCTCCAGTTCCCACATTTGTCAGCTTAGTGACATCCCTCAGGAAGTGAGAAGAGAGAAGTGTCACCGGTCTCCAAGAGGGAAAATATGGGAGCTCCCAGAATTCTCAGGAGAAGGCCATGCCCACAGAGAAGCCTTATTGGCTGTGACCCGATTGACAGCCTAGACTCCACCCTTTCACTCTTAATCCTCTCAAGTCCCGAATTGACAACAGATTATATAGCTACCACAAGTGGGTTATGCATTGAGCTGCTAGCTATAAGGACAGCAGTTCAGACCCACAGTTCTGTAGGACAAAGATGAGGCTGTCTACTCCTATAAAGATTTAAAGTCTCTGAAATCCAAAGACAGCAGGTCTACACTGTCAGATCCGGTGTCTATGAGTCAGACTCACATTGATGGAAGTGCGGGTTTTGTTTTGTTTTATTTTATACTTGTTTGCCAGGATGTCTAACAGTATTCAGTAGGCTTGGTTTATGCTACACAAAGGTAGCGAATGAACTAGAAATTCTACAGAAAAAAATTTAATAGATAGATTTTTAAAAACAATTTTCAGATATTCTTCAAATCTGGTTTTCATAGAAAATTACAAATTTGGGAATTCTTCTACATAAGCGTAAAACCATCATGAAAGGCATCTAGGAACAATAGTACTTGACTCCACCCACTTAAAGCAAATGTTAGATAAACAGCAGGTAATATGTAAATTGCCAAGGGCATTGTGTTAGACAGGGTTTTCTAGAGAAAAAAAACAGAATGCTAATATATATATATATATATATATATATATGTATATATATATATATATATACAGATTGATAGAAATATAACATAAGAAATAAGCAGGTAATTAAATTATAAAGCAATACAAATGGCTCAGTGCAACTCACTGCCCTGAGACAGCTGTGAGACACTGGCAGTCCTTCAAGTCTTGAGGGCCCCGGGTAGTCCTCTGTAGAGAAATTCAGGCTATCTAGGCACAGACAGCAAATAGCATGGCAGATAGGTCACCAAGAGTCAGCCAGATGACAGGTTCCGAGAGTCCCCAGCTCAAGAGATGTAAATTCCAATGGTGTGGCGAAGTAGGTCTTGAAGGAATCTCAAATTAAAGCAACACAGTCATGGGTTAGGTGTCCCACAGGTAGTGCAGCTTGAAAATTATGGCACAGAACAAGCTAGGCAGCCACACACTGGTCTGATGATCAAAGAGCAAGAGGCAAAAAAGGCAAGGCTCACAGAGCCATTAATCGCTCTGCCCTACAATTAACCCCACATATGTTTATTGGCCAGGTTGGGACAATGAATTAACTACCTTAGGCATCTTTAATCATTCCTAAAAGGGCAGTTGTTGGACTCCAGCTTTCTCTTTGCCAAAAACAAAGCAACAACCAAAAAAACCCACAAATCCCTTGAAAACAGAAGAAAAACCAAAAAAAAGGGCATATAAGCTACCTTATATCAGCCATCTACTCCTAGTTATATATATATTAAACCTACATCATTGTGATAAGAAAACTCCACTCTCCTTGAAATTACTCATTGAAATATCCCACTCCCCAATACAACTTTTTGTTCTTTCAGTTTATTTGATCACATAGATTTGCTGAAATATCTTATATTTCATCAAGACCTATATTTTCTCTCTATTTTCTCTTAACCCCTGAATTCCCCTTGCTTCATGTCAGATTATATATGATGGTTCATTATTGTTTCACCCTTTTCTGCATCCTTTACACCACTAAAACTATCAAACTTGAAGGAATGCTACCATTCCCATGATCTACAATGGAAAAAGAAAGATTGTGATTTTATAGAAAACATAGAACCAGGAGAATTGGTTGTTCTTCTTTTAATAATTAATTATCAACTGGATACTCATCACTATAAAAAAAATCTTACTTTGCCATGTAAGCTTCCCCTCCCTTTTTCTGCAAGAACTAGCTATTACCTTTTCTTTGTTTTCCTAACCCACCAAATTCACCTTCTTCTATTGTTAATTTGTATCTTCTGGATGATATTGCTTCTTATTTCATTTAGAAAACAATCCCCGGGCAAGCATTTTCTCATTTACTCACCCCAAATCTTCAAAATTACATGCATCTCTGTTCATCCCCCCCCCCCTAATAATGATGAAACTGCAATCCTAATGGACCTGCTTCCCAGCTCTCCAAATACTGATATGGGTTCATATCTGAAATGGGAGCATTTCTATTCTAAACAAGTCATATGAAAACTCACTTCAGTGAAAAACTGGCCATAGTTTCCAATATGTTCTCTACATAGCAGCAAGTGTGGTCTTTTAATAATGCCAGGAAGATTGCATTTCTGCCCTGTCTAAAGTCTTTCAATAGGGGTAATCACTTAACCTAGAACAAAATACAATAACAGGACCCAAAATTATGCAACCAGGGTTAATAACTCCAGCCTTCTATGCAGATAATATCAAAATTTTCAGTATTACAAATGATCCCTGAGGAATTTCTAGTATTCATTTTTTCCTTTATTTTGCATAAAGCAAGCCACCCTTCCCTAACTACTAAGAACCAACCAATTCTGGCTTTCCTTAGTCCATACAACATGTCGCAAGACCTCTGCATATGTTGTTCCTTCCACATGGACTGCCTTTCTCCTAATTGACTGATACTTATTTATCAGGACTTAACTTAAATGTCACTCATTAAGAGAAGATTTTTCTGACTTCTAATTTACCTCAAAATTTGATATTATAAATTGATTTGCATGACTATTTGCAAGAACAAGTCAAAAAGTATTGTTATAAAATCATACATACTTTCATTAAACAAATACTGAGGGCTCAAGTAGAAAGAAAATGTTTTGAGAATGATGATAGCAACAAATGTACAAATGTTCTTGACACAATGGATGTATGTTTGGATTGTGATAAGAATTGTATGAGTCCCCAATAAAATGATTTTTTTTTAAAGAGCCAACAAGGAGAAAAAAATATCAAAGCATGAAGCTATTGTTTCTTAACGTATCATTTATCCAGGGCTATATAATTCTGAAAGTGGTTTTTCTAACTTTTTCCTGAAGAATTTGGTGCGCTGTCATTTACATGAATAAAAAGTTGTGGACTTTTTTGTGGGACTCCAATCATTTTCCTTTTCAATGTACTTGAAACCTGGATACATACATAAATCCAAAGAGGCAAGATAAGGGTTGTATGGAGGAAGGTTTCCCAGTAAAATTCTCCTAGTATAGTCCTTGTTTCCTTTAAGAATGAGCAGGCTCATTATTGTAAAGGGAGGGTGAAAAATCCCTGGTGCAATTTTCTTGGTCATTTTTTCCCCAGTTCAATTCTCCATTTCCTTAAACATTATTTCCTAATAAGCCCAAATGACCATACTGCGTCTTTAAGAAAATCTATTAAGATTACATTTTTTTGAATCCCAAAGATCAGTTATCGTAACCTCCTGAGCTGACTTCATTGTTTCAAATGTAACTGTACACGTAGATTCCCTTGAAAGTCATTATTTCAATGGAACACTTCTTTTTAAGACACCATAATGAGAAAAAGATAAGTGTTTACTAGGAGATCTGGTCTGCAGCCATCCACTGGTCATACAGATAGCTTTAAACATGTGGTTTGTTTTAAAATAAGTACATGCATGTATTAACTGGAACTCTGGTAACAATACTCATTGACTTATGCACATACTTGGTATCTTTATAGCCATGGGACTATAAATTTAATGAGAGTAGACACTAATGTTTAGTTAAGTACTGTATGAACATCATCTTGTATAGCACTGTTGCATTTCAAAAAATTAAAAAGAGGTAATTAAGTAACGGATGGCTGAATAATTATAAAAATATTAGTAACATTCCTGGTAAAGGTAGAGTTAATAAAAGGATGCATTTTACTCTCACAATTATTTGGTACACTTACATAAATTATAGTCAATTCAAGAATACATAATGAATGATACAAAATCTATAACAATTGAAAAATAGATGACAATATTCTCAATAATGGCTGGATGCATACTTCGTAAGACAGACCCCACTGAAAAAATAATAGAACTAATAACAGTATTAAATAAGGTAGCTAAAACTTCAAAGTAAATATATGAAAATCTATACATATTTTCCTACTATAAATAAGCAGCTAAGAAACAGATTATAGCAAGGGTTCATTTCAAATAGCAAGGAATAACATGTACCAATTAGGCATAAGTAATGTCAGATTGCAGATGTCAAGGCTAAGGGGACTTCATCTGGAGCTTTTCTCTGAAACTAGCTGTACACAACAAAGGGAAAGGAAGACATAGAAGAAAACTACAACCTCAATAAAATGAGACAAGTGCCACTTGCAGTCACTAGCTGTGGAGAAGGTTATGCAGTGCAGAGAAATCTGCCTTAGTTGGCTGAGGAAATCAAGAGTAGAGCAAAAGCCTCAACAGACCTTTGGTCCCATGAAAACCTGTATAAAAGAGAATGCACATTTTTAGGGACCAAAGGAACAATCTGATATCCGTTTATGAATGATTTAAAACTATTTAGAATGGCAGAGAAATAAGAGTTCCATGAAGAAATGAACAGAAATATTGTCAGCAAGATGGTCGAGAGGAGAACAGATCTTTGTCAGTTACCTCTGAAATACACCTACTCTACAATAAACCTGCTTTATATTAAAACCTTTGGACATTAGTCAGACTACTCGTAGTTCACAGCTGGGTAAAAGTAGCCTTCCACTCTCTAGGGAAGGATACCTCATTTCAACATTAGAGACATTTGGGCTCGCTAACTGTTGTGGGATTATTTTATGCAAATAGGATGTTTAGGAGCATCCCTGGCTTCCCCAGTTGTGGCACTCAAAAATGTTTCCATTCAATTCCAAATGTCTCTCAGGGAACAAAATATCTAGGCTGATAATGATTGTCCTAGGGCATTGTTCGAGGGTTAGGGAAAAAGAGGAAAATGCACAACAAAATGAACTGAAACCGTGGCTACAACAATGGGCCCCAACATAACCAAAATTGTAAGGATAGTGTAGGATTGGGTACAGTTCATTCTGTTGTACATAGGTTCAATTTGAGTCAAACCTGACTAAACAGCACCTAATACAACAACAAGGGCATTTGTAAATATGAGGTGAGCATATTTTAGGTGTTCACAATGAGGTGGAGTGGGCATGGGGGCTGGGGGTGTTATTTTCTATTAGTAAACAAAGTACGAATGTGTCAAAATTGCTGTAAACCATAAGACAGTCATGAGCAATTAAATTTTTTCCCAACGCTGCTTCGGGTGACATATGCTTCAAGTGACATATGTTAAAAGGACATATTCTCTGGTGATGAAGGGGTCAGGGACAATAAATCTGTACTAAAAACACACTATTCTAAATCTATTCTGGGTTGTTCACTTACATTGTACTTTAATGACTACCCAGCCCAGATAAAATGAGCTCTACTCAAAAGAACCAGAAAGGAAATTGTAAACATTTGTGCCAAAATAAACAAAGGTAGATCAAGAAAATGTAATGCACAAAAATTGAATCACAATGCGAATGGAGAAAATATTTCTCTAAGATAATGAAGAAAAAATAATTTCTCAGAGAAAATAGTTGGGAAAAGAAATGTTGAATCTCCAATTATTGATGATCAGACAGGAGAAGTAGACAGAAATTGAGCTGAAGGAATTTCAAGGGGAAAATGAAAAAGAAAAGAAAATAGGCACAGAGATGAAAGTTGCATTACACATAACACAAAGTATAAACAAGGCAATGCTGACAACTCTGTCAGGGATACAGAACACAGACTTTTGAAAGTTGTAGAAACCAAAATGTGATATTTCCTCTCCTCTGTTGTAAGAAAATTTAAGAGGACGCTAATGGGAGAAGACCTCAGCTTGCCTGGACAGTATAACCAAAAAACACGGATATCAGACCGAATCATACAATTTATATCAACAATATGAGAGACAGAATTAAAAAGGAAGACCAGTTTAGCCTTGGGGTAGATTTTGTGCCTTTAAAAACAATAACGATGAGGGGACTGACCTTTGTTATATTTAGCAAGTTCTCATGTACAAATGCCTTGAGACAGTTACAAGGATTTCTGTTTTAAGGCAAACAAATGCAAATCCAATATACAAAACCAGATTCTGATATAATATCTAAACGGTGTGGCACTTTTGTAGACAAAAGAAAAGAAAAAGCCAACATCGTGGAACAGATTGCAAATACACAATCACTTGGCCAGAGAATAACAAATTCATCTCACACTCAAGAAAATTGACCTGCAATTCTCAAGACTCTGATTACCCTCCAAACTATATTTTATTCCTTAATAATTTACCAGAAGAGACTAATTAGATGATGCTGTCCAAGATGTTTAATAAGTTTCCTGGATTTAAGGAAGCTTATAAATGTGGTACCCAGAAGGCATGGCATTGCTTTTGTTGAATTTGAAAATAATGGGCAGGCTGGAGCTGCCAGGGATGGTTTACAAGGATTTAAGATCACACCATCCCATGCCATGCAGATCACCTATGCCAAGAAATAATATCTGGAGTAGTCTTTTAAACGGATGTGGCTTTATTTGTAATGTTTGTTTTGATAACTTTTAGTCAGGTCATGTTTATAATTAGAATCAGAGCAGATAAAAAAACTAAAATGTTGTGGACTTAAATAATTAATCTTTTGTTATCCCTACTGGACTATGAAATATGAATACTTTAATGATCTACAATATACGTTTTTGTACTCTAAAAAAGAAAATTGAAGAAATTCCCATAAACCTTGATGTTATCATGAAAATAGCTCTTAAAAAATCTGTCTTTGAGCCCTAACCATTTTAGAGCAATATAATAAATAGAGATGCTGATCAAAGCTGACTTTGTTCAGGGGCATAAAAATAGAACTTTCAGTGGCAGAAAGGGATCCTTCAACTACTGATGGGGCAAAAAAAAATATGTTTTCCTTTGGCAAAGTGAACACCAAAGCAGACCCTGATCCCATCCAAAGTATGCAATAAAAGGATGACAAACACAAATATAGACAAAAGAAGGATTATTATATGACAGAGACAGGCATAGCTGCACAAGTAATGCCAAGGATTGCCAGATTTCATCAAAAGCTACCATCAGTTGTCTGTCAATGTCTTGTACTGTGTGTAGGATGTGGGGTTATAGCATGCTGCTACAATGCTGGCAGCGATGCCACAAGAATTTCAAACACCAGTAAGTTCACCCATTCTCAACAGGTTCCAGCAGAGCTTCAAGACTAAGAACAGACTAGAAAGAAGAAGTAGGTGATCCACTTCTGAGGGATCTTAAGAAAAACAAGTGTTATAGTATGGGAAGATGAGCCTCTAAGGTCAGAAGACATTCAAAATATGACTAGGAAACAGCTTCCTTTTCAAAGTATGGGTGACCTTCATGATGTGAATGGAGCAAAGCTTTTTTTTAACATTTTATTAGGGGCTCATACAACTCTCATCACTATCCATACTTATACATACATCAATTATATAAAGCACAACTGTACATTCTTTGCCCTAATCATTTTCAAAGCATTTGCTCTCCACTTAAGCCCTTTGTATCAGGTCCTCTTTTTCCCCTCCCTCCTGCTCCCCCCTCCCTCATGAGCCCTTGATAATTTATAGATTATTATTTTGTCATATCTTACCCTATCCAGCGTCTCCCTTCACCCCCTTCTCTGTTTTCCATCCCCCATGGAGGAGGTCACATGTAGATCCTTGTAATCGGTTTCCCCTTTCCAACCCACTCACCCTCTACCCTCCCAGTATCACCCCTCACACCCCTGGTCCTGAAGGTATCATCCACCCTGGATTCCCTGTGCCTCCAGATCCTATATGCACCAGTATACAACCTCTGCTCTATCCAGACCTGCAAGGTAGAATTCAGATCATGGTAGTTGGGGGGGGGGGGGAAGGAAGCATACAGGATCTGGGGGAAAGCTCTATTCTTCATTGGTACTACATTGAACCCTGACGGACTCATCTCCTCCCCTAGACCCCTCTGTGAAGGGATCTCCAGTGGCCGACAAATGGGCTTTGGGTCTCCACTCTGCACTTCCCCCTTCATTCATTATGGTAAGATTTTTCTTTGGATGATGCTTTATACCTGATCCCTTCGACACCTCGTGATCACACAGGCTGGTGTGCTTCTTCTATGTGGGCTTTGTTGCTTCTGAGATAGATGGCCCCTTGTTTATCTTCAAGCCTTTAAGACCCCAGTCACTATCTCTTTTGATAGCCGGGCACCATTAGCTTTCTTCACCTCATTTACTTGTTCACCCGCTTTGACTTCAGCAGTTGTGTCAGGAGGGTGAGCATCGTAGAGTGCCAATTTAATAAAAGAAAGTATTCATGCATTGAGGGAGTGCTTGAGTAGAGGCCCAAGGTCCTTCCGCCACCTTAATACTAAACCTCTAAATATAGGCACATAGATGTATTTCCCCATCCTCGTATATATATTTGCATGTACATGTCTTTGTATAGACCTCTATAAATGCCCTTTGCCTCCTAGCTCTTTCCTCCATCTCCCTTGACTTTCCTCCTGCCCCACTACCATGCTCCGTCCCCACCTGGGTTACAGCTATACCTCTTCTTTAGGTAACCTTACCCTTGATCATTCCCTACCAGGCCTGCCACTCCCCCCTCACCACCAATTTAGGTCCCATATTGTTCCCTTGTCCCTGGGTTTGTTAACAACAGTTCCTTACCCCCCACCTATATCCCCCTATACCAAGTCACCCCGGAACTGTCGGTCCTGTTGTTTTTCCTCCAGATAGTTCATCCAGCCTGTCTTATTTAGACAGACTTGTGGAGACAATAACATGCATGAAAACAAGACAGAGGAAAACAAAGCAATAGTATATAACCAGACAACAAAACAACAACAAACCACTGACAAAGAAAAAACAAAACACATAAAAAAAAAGCTTGTAGTTAGTTCAAGGATCATTTGTTGGCCCTTAGGAGTGTTTTCCAGTCAAGTCTGTTGGGGCACCATGCCCTGTCCCCAAAGTCCACTTTCAGCATTCCCTGGGGACCTTGCCACTCCATTCCCTGACTGTTCTGCTGCACTCCCCCAGTGCTTTGCCTCGGTGTGGTGGGATCAGGTCAGGTGCAATTCGCACACTGGGTCTCTGGTACTGTCCCCTGTAGCGCCATTGGTCACTGAAGGGCATCATGTCTCATAGTGGGGCCAGTCATTTTGTCCTCTCTTTGGACTGGCTGTGGAGCAAAGCTTTAAGACCTTCACATGCTTATGGGGAAATGGCTCAAAATGAGAAGAAATCATAGCAAATATCTATTAATAATCAGAATGTAGAATGTACATAGTATGCATCTAGAAAAATTGGAAGTTGTCGAAAATACCCAAACTGCCTACTGAACAACAAGCTGCCTACTGAACAAGAGATAGAATTAGCATAAATGACAATCCCTAGGTAGTATAGTGTGAAATCCACACACCTGTACATTAAAAACTCTACCTGGTGACTTGTACCATTATCATCATAGTTGGAATATTTGGTTGGTTGAAGTACTGTACACTATAGGAAGGGAGTTGGGTTTTGGAAAAAACACGTATCATGTTGTGTGGGCTCTGGAATAGGACTGTCTGATTTATGTGGTTGCTCTGTCACTTAGAGGTAAATAATATAACTTCTATGGGCTTCAGTTTCCTCACCTATAATGAGGAATGACCTCCCAGTGACATGAAGGTAAAATACAAACCCAAACCCCAAACTCACTGTCATTGAGTCAATTTCAGTGACAAAGTAGAGAGTTTCCAAGGCTTTAAATGGGGCAAATAGCATCACATTTTTCAGCAATTAAAATGTCAACTATACACTAAGCCTCACCAGAGGGAAAACACAAGAATACAATTGAATACATCAGGAGAAGAGATGATGGAGGAGACCAATATCACAAGGCACAAAGGTCAGGAGCTGACTGAGACAGAAAATCAATTGCTCATATGTAATTTGAATTGAAGCTAAAGAAAATTGAACAAGTACACAAGAAAAAGAATATAATTTTGAGTATATCGCATTTGAATTTAGAGAGCCTCTAAAGAAACAGATTTGACAAATTGCACACTAATGATAGAAGACCCAATGAGCTGTGGGTTGGCATCAAGAACATCATACACAAATAAAGCAAAAGGTCATTAAAAATGAGGAAAGAAAAAAGACCAAAGTGGATGTCGAAAGAGACTGAAATTTGCTCGTAAATGTAGAGAAGCAAAGTAAATGGAAGAAACGATGAAAAAAGATGAATAGAAAGTATCAAAAACAGCTCAAGAAGAAAAAGTAAAGCATTACAATAAAATCTGCAGACTTGAAGTTAGAAAACCAAAAGGAAAGAAAGTGTTCAATATTTATCAAACAGAAATAACTGAAGAATGTATTTATGACTCAAGTTGTAATCTTGAAGGGCTCCCTCGGAAAAGTGCTGATTAAAAGGAATAGTCACTGCACCATTTTATGAGATAGCATTGGTTCAAGAACCAATGGTATTGAAAGAAGTACAAGTTGCCCTGAAGGGATTAGGGAAAAACAAAACTCCTTGGAGTTTTGATAGAATTGATAGAATATGAATGGAAATATTTATTTTTTATTATTTTAATTAAAATATAACTTTATTGGGGACTCTTACTGCTCTTGTCAGAATCTATGCATCGTTTGCATCAGGTGAATTTGTATATATGTCGCCTTCATTCTTTTCTAGACATTTACTTTATATTCAGCCCTTGGGATCAGCTCCTCTTCCCACCTCCCCCCAACCCTCATAACCCCTGGATAGAATCCACATTGTTATTATGTTCATATCTCACACCAATCACTGTCCCCCTTCCCCCATGTTTTCTGTTGCTTTTCCCCGTGGAGAGGGGTGTATGGTTATGTGCTGAGCATTGTAATCAGTTCCCCCTTACTCCTTTCCTCTCCCCTTCTTCCCCCTACCCTTCTGGTATCACTATTCCCACTCCTGCTCCTGGATTTCGTGAATCCTTAGCTCAATGTCTTCTTTATACCTGTGTACATGTTCAGGTCTAGTCTGAAACAAATTGATTCAATACTAGAAGCACTCACTAGCCTATGCCAAGAAATTTGGAAGATAGCTACCTGTCTAACTGTCTAGAAGATATGTGTACCCATTTTAAAGAAAAGTAACATAGCAAAATATGGAAATTATGGAATGAAAGCATTCATATCACATGCAGGATGTGTAAAAATTTGCTTAAGATAATTTAAAGATGGATGCAATAACACCTCAAATGGGAGCTTCTAGAAATTCAAGTCAGATTCGGAAAAAGACACCAAGAAGGGATATCATATCTGATATCAGATGGATCTTGGCTGAAAGTTGAGTTTATCAGAAAGGTATTTACCTGTGTTTTATTTATTATGCAAAGACTTTCATTCAAATGTGTGTATCATAACAAATTATGAATAACATTACAAAGCAAGGGAATTCCAGAATACTTAATTGTACTTATATAGAACCTAGACATAGAATTTGAAGCAGTTTTAATGAATCAAGGGAACACTTCATGGTTTAAAATTAGGAAACGCATGGAGCAGGGTTGTATCCTCTCATCATACTTATTCAATCTGTATGCTTAGCAGATAACCAGGGAAGCTGAATTCTATGAAGAAGAATGTGGCACCAGGATTGGAGGAAGGTTTGTCAACAAGCTGAGATATACAGGTAACACAATCTCACTTGACAAAAATGTGGAGGACCTGGAGCATTTGCTGATAAAGATCAAGGATAGCAGCCTTCTGGATGGATTACAACTCAACTTAAAGGAAACCAAAATCCCAACAATTGACCCATAAGACACCATACTGAAAAATGGAAAGAAGACTGAAATTGTCAAGGATTTCATTTACTTAGATTCACAATCAATGCGTATGAAAGCATTACTCAATAAATCAAATTACTTAATATACTCAGCAAATTGGCTGCACAACACATAATGGAAGTGTGAAAGAGCATGAGGAGGAAGATGTGCCTAGGCCAAGCTCTGAGTAATGAATAAGGAGGACCGGAGAAGAACTGACGCATCTGAACATGGTGTTGGTGAGAAATCCTGGAGGTATCCAGAACTGCTAGAAGAACGAACAACTCTGTTCTAGAGGAGGCAGAACCACAGTGCTTTTTAGAAGCAAAGATGGTGGGACTTTGTCTCATGAACTTTGGACATGTTATCAGAAGAGATCAGTCCCTGGGGAAAGCCATTATGCTTGGTAAAGGGTCAGCGAAAAAGAGGAAGACTCTCGAGACAGAGTGACACAGCAGCTGCAACGATGGGAGCAAACTTAACAATTGTGAGAATATGTCAAGAGCAGGAGTATTTTGTTCTGCTGTGACTAGGGTTGCTATGAGTTGGAGACAACTTGGTGGCACCCAATAGTAAAAATGGAAGCTAAGAGCGAGACTTTGGATTTCTAGCCTGCAGAACACTGAGACAATACATTTCTCTTCTAGAATGCCACCCACACGGTAGCATGCTGTTATTGATGGCAGCCATAGGAAATTAGGACAGAGTTCTACAGAGAAACAGGACCCATGAGAGAGAGAGAGAGGAAGAGAGAGTGGGAGAGAGAAATATTTATTTTAAGGAATTGCCTCGCTGATCTGTAAAGTTCCAAAACTCAGTTCAGATGACAATCTGGAAACACCAGTAGTCTTGTATCCAAAATTGGTTGTCCAGGTAGAGGACTGGAACTTGCAGCAGGATGTCTAGTTACGGTCTTGAGGCAAAAAGTCTCTCCCATGGAAATCTCAGTTTTGTTCTTATGGCCTTCAAGTGATTGGATTCACCCACATTATGGAGGGCAATCCATACAAGAATGAAGAAAATGTTTGAAAACTTGCTTGTGATAGTGTTTGTACAAGTCTTCTTGATGCAACTGACCTACTGAATTGTGTGATATGTGAATTATATGAGAATAAAACTGTAGAAAACCAAATGAAAAAAGAAAGGAAACATATGTACAAATATAATTGGAACAATTGATGTATGGAATGTGATAAGAGCTGTAAAAGCCCCTAGTAAAATGATTTTAAAAATAAAAAGTGGATGTCAGGAGAGACTCTGAAACTTGCTCTTAACCATACAGTAGATGAGGCAAATGGAATGAATAAAGTAAAGAGATAATTTCAAAGGACAGTTTGAAAAGGCAAAGTAAATTATTTTAAGGAAATGCACAAATACCTAGATTTAGAAAACCAAAAAGGAAGAACTCAAAAAGTGCAAGTCTTTTAAGTATTGAAAGATTCTCTAAGCAAAATATTAACCAATGCAGAAAGCATCAAAAAGAATTTGAAAAGAATACACAGTCATTGTACCAAAAAGAACTAGTTGACATTCAACCATTTCAAGAGGTAGCATAGGATCAAGAACCAATGGCACTAAAGAAAAAGTTACAAGCGGCAAAGAAAGTATTAGCCAAAAATAAGGCTCCAGTAATGGATAGAATGTTCATGAAAATATTTCAATATAATGAAGAAGCACTGAAAGAAATCTGAAAGACAGCTACTTGACTAACTGACCGGAAGAGATGCATATCTATACCCATTCCAAAGAAAGCAGACCCAACAGAACATGAAAATATAGAAAAATATTATTAATATTACATGCAAGTAAATTTTGGTTGTAGATCAAAAATAAATATTTTACTTGCAGCAGTAAAATAATAATGAGTTTCTAAGAGGACTTGGAACAAGGGTTATAATTGCTGCTAACTGATGTATCTAAGCTGAAAGCTGGGAATACCTGAAATATATTTGTTTATGTGTTTGCTGACTATGCAAAGGCATTTGATTAAGTGGATCATAATATACTATGGATAGCCTTGAGAAGAATGTAAATTTTGTTATGTGGAAACAGTACATGGATCAAGAAACAGCTGTGCCATCAGAACTACGGAAAATTTCATGGCTTAAACCCAGGAAAGATGGGCATCAGGGTTGTATCCTCTCATCATATATATGCCCTTTGTATGATGAGAAAATAAGCTGAGCAGTTGGATTAAAGAAGAGGAAAGTGGCATCAGAATTGTTTGAAGGTTTTTTTGACAATATTTTGTAAGTAGATGGAACAACCTTGCTTGCTGAACCTGAGGATTTGAAGCACTTGCCGAGAAGATCAAGGATTGGAGCCTTCAGTATGGATGACAACTTAATGTCAAGAAAGCTCACACCCTCACAACTGAACCAATAGGTAACATGATGAATGGCAAAAAGAATCGGAGTTGTCCAGAAATTCATCTTGCCTGGATCCACAATCAATGCGCATAGAAGCAGCAGTTAAGAGATCAAACGATGCATTGCATTGGATAAATATGCTGCACAAGACCTCTTTCAAGTGATGAAAAGCAAGAAAGTTACTTTGAGGATGCAAGTCATGGTATTTTTAATCGCCTCAAGGAAGACCGAAGACTTGATGCATATGAGTTATAGTGCTAGCAAAGAGTGTTGAAAGAACCATGGACTGTCTAAACAACAAAGCACTCTTGAAAGAAGTACAGCAAGACTGCTCTTTAGAGTCAAGAATGGCAGGACTTCATCGTACATACTTTGGACATGTTGTCAGGAGAGACTAGTCCCTGGAGAAGGACATCCTGCTGGATAAAGTAGAGGGACAGCACAAAAGAGAAAGACCCTACAAAAAAATGAATTGACACACTGACGGCAACAATATGCTCCAGCGTGGGAACAATTTTGAGGCTTGTACAACTGGATAATATTTACTTCTGTTGTAGAAAAGGTTGCTTTGAGTCAGAACAGACTCAATGACACCTAATAACAATAATTGTCAACTTAAAACTACCGTATACTTGCTATTTTCATACATTCTTTGATTTTGAGACCTGTCTTAGGCCTGTAGTCATAGTTTTGACTTAGTGAATGAGCATTATTAAAATTTGTGCCTCGTATTTCACCTTCTTTGCTTCATAAACAGTGTTCAGTTGCATCAGTAAACATCCCATGTAGAAGTCTATAACGCTTTCCCATAGATGTATATTTTCCTTTTTTCAATAATCCTTTAAATTCTATACCATTGGATAGATTAAATTTACTATATTTAGAATTACCAAATGTCTCGTGGAATTTACTTAAATTATTTCTAATAAGCTGATAATGCTGCCTCTAAGGTGGACTGGGGATATAAATACACTTTTGATATAAGAAGAGATTTTGAGCTCACATTTTTCTTTGCTATGGCCCTGCTCGATATTTTCCCTCACTGAAAATATGGATGTTATTACAAAGTATGGTGACAAAATTAGATAGTGCCCAGCCTTCAGAAAGAATTGTGTCTGTGGCATGACAAGCTTGTCGTAAAACAAGCCACCATCTAGGGTACAGTCTGCTAAGCATACCTGAAAAGAGCATACTAACTAGTCCAATCACATCCAAGGACTGTAAATAATCAAATCCAAGATTTAGACAAAGGAATCATATTGGGGCATATTGAGCACCTGGTTTGCAGAAGGCTACGAATGACAGTAAAAGTCCAAAATCCATTTGCTGAGTCCTCAATTGGAATTAAGCTTCCATTTGATTCTATCAGACCATTTATCAGGCATGTAAACAGTCTTGCTCTCAAACAAAGTGAATTGTAGAGTATTATAGATATAGTTGGGTTAAATTTTAAGATGTTATCATTTGTTTTCCCCTGTGATCCACCACTAATTTTTAATTTGTTCCAGGATACCTGGCGGTGAAATGGTTACAGGTTGGTCTGCTAACTTCAAGGACAGCATTTTGAACCCACCAGCTGCCCCATGGGAGAAGGATGGGGTTTTCTACTCCTGTTTAAGAAGTTCCATCTTGTGAAGTCACAAAGGTAGCTCTATCCTTTCTTACATGGTCACTCTGAGTCAGCATCGACTTGATGACAGTGTGTGTGTGTGTGTGTGTGTGTGTGTGTGTGTGTGTTTATATTTTCTTTCTCCTGGATTGTTTTCATGTTTTATTTTGTTGTCCTTGTTGGAGTTTTTCGATGATTTTCTTTGTATGAATTAAAGAATAGTTACATCTATAGAGACAGTAACAAGATTAATAGTTTCTTCAGATTGTAGCAGGGTAGGTTTGGGGCAAAAGGGAGTTAATCATTATGTGTACAGGAATGAGTAACATGTTCTGAAATTGATTCTGGTGATGACTACATGCCTCTTTTTAAATATATTTAAGTCAATGCATCACATTGTATATGACTTATGTGTTAATAAAAATGTTCAAAAGTAAACCTAGATACTCATGATCGCTGCATATGCAGCACAACCAATACTTTTACCAGCTACTGGGCAGGTTTTTAAATGGTTGGCCTTTGAATAGCAACTGATGATACTAAAGACAGCAGTAATACAATACTTACACAGTTTGAAGATAGCAATTGATAATATTAAAACATCCTTAACATAATACTAAACTAGACAGCAATCTCATAACTCTTCACACAACTAGAGAGAAAAACAAATCTTGGGACAATCTGAAAAGGGGGAACACACCCTCAGTAAGTAGTCAGGAGATAGTAGCAAAATTGGGCTCACTGACCTATTTTATATGCATCATGAAGATACCACCACTCTATATGTTGCTATTAATTGGTGATTCTGTTGTGATTCATGGGTTGTCACTAAGTTTTGGAAATAGATCTTTCGTCCTAGTTTATCATAGTCCAGAAGTTCTGCTGAAACCTGCTCAGCATCACTCAACACTCAGGCTCTCGATGGTGACACATGGTGGCTACGGTTTAGATGTATTGGTAGGAACTTGAATCTGGATCTCCTGTCATGAGGGGAAGAAACTTATCACTGAGCCACCACCATCGCTCTTCGTCATTCTGTAAAGTTTGAATAAATCACCAGAGACCCTGAGCCCAGAACAACTTGAACTGTTTTTTTTCAAATCTCGGTGCTGTTCACTTTAGAGAGAATATTGACCGGATATCAAGAGGGGGATCATCACTCCCACTTCCAAAGGAGGTCAAAGCATGTTCTAAAGGGCTCCAGAGATATGCCAAAGAAGCAATAACTCCACCATTAAATCTGACCTTAACTTTCTCTTCCCCAGATATGATATGTCCCCCCTCAAAAACAGAGCCCTACCCTAGAGTACATATACAAATAAATATAATCTATTTTACTATGTGCATTTGTATAAAACATACATGTTTCACGGGGATTGTGGATTACAATTGATGTTTACTTCCTTATGAAGCATGGTAACATTTTGAAATATTAACTGATACTTTTTATTCCTCTTCAGGGATTCCTTTTTGTCTTTTAGAACATTTCATAATTAAAATTGACCCTGGCAGTGAAGTATATTATCTCAGGGAAGAAGGACAGCAATAATCCAGCATAAAAAAGTAAAAAAATGTTTATTTGCTTTCAAAATAATACTATAGTCTTTAACTAGGAGGAGAATCTGAATGTAGAGGCTTAGGTTTGCTAGAGTGAAGCACATTAGTCAGAAAAATAATATTTTTGGAATTTCAATATTTTGCTTCCTTAGTTACTTAGTGCTACCATAAAAAAATTACAACACATGGGTATCTTTAAAGAAGATAAATTTTTATTTTCTCAGTTCTACAGGTAGGTTACAACTCAAAATCAAGGCCTTGGTTGTATCAGTTCTTGTGGGCCTCTTTCATAATTTCTGAGGTTTGTGAGAAATGCTTAGAATTCTTTTGCTTTGACACAAGTCCTCATATGGCCTTTATTTTGCTCTGTGTGTGCTTCTGTATCTATCCTGTTCTTGTTAATATGATGCTACAGAGAAATGATTAAGTATGGGACCCATTCTACTCTGGTATGGTCTCATTACAAAATAAATGCTCTATTTCTAAATATTTACAAATACAGAAGTTAGATATTCCATATTTCCTTTGTCTTATTTTAAAACCTTTTTTATCATGAATGCAGTGTAATTTATATATCAGATCATAATTTTGCATTCAAAAACTTATCAAGTCTCCCTATGCCCCCTACCCATCTTTATTTCCCTCTTGTGCTTCCCCCTTCACCCAAGTTAAACCTATCTACTCTCTCGTTTATTACTTCCCTTGCTCTCCCATCTATACTAGCCATCAAAGTCTGCTTCATTTGGTATGAAAACCCTTTTTTGACAATATCTTTTATAATAGTAGTCTTATATAATATTTGTCCCTTTTGGGTGACCAACTTTACTCAGCATAATGTCTTCCAACTTGGTCCATGTCTGGAAGTGTTTCACAGTTTCATCATTATATTTTAACCATCAGTAGTATTCCATTGTGTGCATACCTTTTTATTAGGTGTAGTTCAGTCCGTTCTGACTCACCCTATGTACAATAGAATGAACCGCCCCCTGGTCCTGCAGTATAACCCCAATTGTTCTTATATCTGAGCCCATTGTTGCAGCCACTGGGTCAATACATCTTGTCAAGGGTCTTTCTCATTTTCTCCGTCCTTCTATTTTACCAACATGATGTCCTTTTCCTCACCTGACAATATGTTCAAAGTATATCAGGTGCAGTCTTGCTGTCCTTGCCATTAAAGATCATTCTGGTTGTACTTCTTTCAAGACAGATTTGTTTGTTGTTCTGGCAGTCCTTGGTACTTTCACTACTCCTCACCAGCAACTTCCACACACATATGAAGCGGTTGAGAATACCAGGGCCCAAGTCCAGAGCACCTCAGATCACAAAGTGACATTCTTGCCTTTCAATACTTTTAAGAAGTCTTGTGGTGCAGCAGATTTTACCCAATGTAGTGCATCATTTGATCTCGACTTATTGGAAATTCTTGTTTGGTCTTCTTGTATCAATTCCCCATTGATTGGAAATTAAAGTTATATATTTCTACCTAAGTAGCACAACTCAATTCATAGCCCTTATCTTTGCATATCAAGAGTAGAGACCATTTAAAAAAAGAGCGAATACTGAGGGACAAAACGTAAATCAGGAACATCCAGTAAGAATGCATTCATTCATTGAACAGAGCACAGCATTGTAAAGATGCATTCATTCATGTACAGAGCAGATCATTGTACATATGCATTCATTGATTCATTGTACAGAGCAGAAGTCTAGGAAATGAGAACTAGAGAATACAGATTCCAGTGTGTGACCATGATTTCTAATCCTCTTCCCAGGTCAAATATCACTGAGGTGGGAGGAAGGAATTTTTTTCAAGATTTTTTTTTTGCGTGGGTTTTCTTATAGATAGAATTCTAAATGTGCCCCTTCTCCAAAATGTACCTGTTGGTCAGACTGCCTTTCAGATTGCTCCAGGAAATCATGGAATGAGTGTGCTGAAGTAGAAATGGCCTTTTGCTGCATGTTGAGGCAGAGAAGAATCAATGAACTACCACTTACTCTGTATTTGCTTTGGCTTTTCATGTATGGGTAGGAAATAAAAGGTTTCCAAGTGCCCAAATGGATCAAGAAAAAGAGTTGAGAATGAGAAATAGGGTTTAGTTTCAGTGCATTAAAGGGGATCTTAAGTAGCAGATGATGCAGACTGAGCAACTGAAGCCAGTGGAAAACTTGACTGCATTTCAGTAATTTAGCCATATCTGTAAGAGCTCTCATAAACCTCAGTCAGGCTATGATGGTTGCTACTTATTCCATTCCTAAATCATTCCTGTGAATTACTCATACCAAGCCAGTAACAAAAGTATGTGTATCTGATTTTCATGCAGACAAGCAAGACCACACTAGCCAGGGTACATAAATCTCCATAGAGGCCAGTGAGAATAGAGAGTTGACTCTCATGCAAGGTCATCTTTCTTCTAATGTCTCAAAATAAATTAGAACACCTGGAAAGAAGGAATATTTAGTAAGAATACTAGGGATGATTTCAATGCATAGTAACCCTATTAAACAGTATGTAACTGCTCCATCGAGTTTCCATGTTTCAAAGAATGCAGTTTATGAGAGCAGAGCACGGATCATTTTCCTCTCAGTTTGTTGAGAACTGTAGACTTTAAGACGACGTTTACTGCAGATTGCTGAAATACAGGCTAACAGTGAGGTGACTTTCCATTGTAGAAAGACATTGCACTCTTGCACTTTTAGAATTGTGGCTGAAATGATATATTTGCCTTTTTTCTTTAGACTTTCTAGAATTTTCCAAATTCATTGTATATTTGCATTTATTATTTTGTACCTGAAATACTAAAATGAAGCTATCAAAACATTTTCAATGATGCACATTAATAGTACTACTTTAAAATATTCTAGTATAAATATGGTGAATGTTTGCAGGGGATTAGACCAGCTATCCTGCATCAAGCTGGGTTTGAAATGAGGGGTGCGGATGAAAGGAAAAGAAAGAGCTATGTACAAAGCATGGGGTCGGGAGGACTCCAATCTGATGGACTGAAGTCTCGAGTATATTTGAAGCTTGGTTTTTATACTCTTCTTACACAAGGGAATTGGTTACAAGACAAACATCAAAGAACTTAAATATTCCTAAATTCTTATCTATGCAAATGTTACTTAACTAGTCACAGCTTCTTAACCTTAGAATAATAAAAGCACTAGGTTCAAAGACAATCACACGGATATGCAAGATTTAAAAGAGCCTCAAATAGATCATAAATAACTGAGTTATCCCTCAATGCTTTTAGCAGCAAAGTCACAAATAACAGTCATTTTGCAATGCTTTTGTCTGCAGAGACACAGAGGCACAGGGGACTAAATAGTCACCCATTAGTAAACACCTTGATCAGCTGGATGCTTCCTACAAATGTTCATGGGACAGTCCTGGTAAAAAAATGGTTAAAATGTACATATATTTTATCTCAATAAATCGTTAATTTTTAAAAGTTCTGCTCTGGTAAAAGTCTGAGTGTACAATTGCTGATAGTATAATAGAAGGTGTTCTGTATCAAAAATTAAAAAGTACAAATGTTAGAAGCTGAAAGGGATTTCTAAATGTATTTTATAACAACACACATCAATGCTGTTAAAATCTTTAAGTAAATATTTGGAGACAGAGTTTATTTTGCACTAAGAAAAAATGAACAAAAATCTTCATTTAAAATTAGATAAAGAATGACAATTGATAAATTCTTTGGTAAAGGTTAAAACTGAGTGCTATCCGAGAAAATTCAGGGAAACCATTAGTTCTTTTGAGAGGTTCATAAATCTCTTGCAAATTCAATCAGTAAATCAAAACAAGTGATAACAGTGAACATTGCACTGATATTTCCTTTTCTTTGACAAATTCCCAGGACAAGCATGTGAGCTGCAGTGTGAGTAAGGAAGACATCACCAAGGATGCTTTGTGTTGCCTTGGAATGTGCACGGTTTTATCAAGGACAGGGAAGAGCAACCTTTTTGCCATCACTGTTGGCCTTCATCCAGAGATTACAAACTGTTAGTTCTCTGGCTGACCTGAATCACAGGCGTGTTTTTCTCCCCTAATAAACTTTCTAAGTAATTTGTAAATATCTTTAGATTCATTATCACCTCTCCAGTTCACCATTGGATGCAACATTCCTCTTTGTATCATCAGTATTGTTTGATACTCAAAGCATTATTATTGAGTTATTGTTGCTGGTCAATTCCAATTCATGGCAACCCTGTGTGTGCTGAGCAGAACTGCACCTTTTAGAAGGCGATTATGAGAACTCACTTCCATGGTGACCTTTAATGGATTTGTATCTTTCAGCTTGTAACCCAGAACGTAACCATCTGCAACACACTATTTATGGACACCTAGAAGGCTGTACTGAGCTGAAATTTCAAGTCTATGAGCTATGTGACCTTTGGAAATTACTTACTCTCTCCGTACCTTTTACAATTTTTTTTCAAAATTGGATATAAAAATATTAGCATTGTGATGAAAATTAATTCTTGTAAAACACTTAGAATACTTTCCAACATATAGTAAGTAGTCACTGTGTAAATATATGTTAAGTAAATAAATATTGGCTTACCCTCAGCCTAATTAAGTTCTTTTCCTGGCCTACCTAAGTATTAGAGTTTCTATCTCTGCCTTCATTTTATCCCCATGGAAGCTTTCGCCTTAATCTTTCTTTAGGAAATTTGGGTATCTCACCCTCCCAGGTGTGAAAAGAGGAAATTCAATATGTTTTCTTTCCACATATCTCCCTTATACTACCATCATCATCATCAGCAGCAGCAGCAGCATAAGCATCATCTTTACTGAGTTACTTAAATACTGGACATACTAAGGGTACAAAATGCAGTCCCTTTCCTTAAGCAACATAGTCCCTAGAGAATGAAATTGAATATGAAAAGTGCATAAATATTTCCTGAGAGTGGTTTATGGGATCTGAAGGCTTCAGTCCATAGTCCTGTGGGACAATGCATTGAATTACTATAATACAATACATGACATTTCCATTGTACATCCTAGTTTGATGAGTAGTATCTGTGAACCTATAAGCTGTGAGCAGCCATGAAAGGCAGAATTATTGGTTTCTGTGTGTCCAGAGTAAAGAGATTGAAGTAAACCAGTGTCAAAGAAGAAACTCGTCTGTAGGACTAATTATCTGTCTGCACAAATCATAACCTCATCTACCATAAGACTAGAAGAACTGGAGAACTCTGTGTCCTGATGAGGAATGCAATAGATGGCACCTGATATAACAGGAGCAACAGTGGAAAAGAATACAAATTCCTAAAAAAAGTCCAGATATACTGAACCAGTTGAGAATGGAGGACTCCCTGAAATAATTGCCCTAAGCTACTCTTTAAAACTGGAAACTATATATTTTAGCAAAATAACAAACAGGCCATAACAACATCATCTGTGAGGACTAGGCTCCTTTAAAAAGCAATCTATATGAAATAATTGATCGAGACCTACTTTATAGAACAGACCAGAAGGTAAGTGGCCAGGGAAACTGGATTACTGGAAATGGAACAACCAAAACGCTAATGATGAGAAAGCTGACACACTATATAAAATGTCACCAGTATCATTGAATAGATTTTATATAAATCATTCATTGGGACCCTAATTTGCTATGTAAACTTTCACCCAAAGACAAGATGGTATTTTTTAATGAAGTGATAAATTAATGAGGACTGGAGACTGTTGGAGAAAGGAGTTCAGTGAACCAGCTAGGCTCTTTTCAAAACCATTAGGAGTTAATACAGATAATATACTATCCCATCGCTCAATCACAGCAAAAATATTGGACAATTGCCACCATAATCAGTTTCCAAACATTCTTCTGCTTCTTGAACTCTTTGACATCAGATCTCTTTTACTACCCCCACTGTACCCGCCATAAATCCTCATTATACTTGCTGTCCCTATAGCTTCATCAATCCTGGGTTTCACACACTGAAATATAGAAAAAACATATAACAAAAAATCAAGAGGGTGACTCCCAATGACATACCACATCTTAGATAAACCCCGATATGAACAAACAAACAAACAAATACAAAAAATGTTGAAAATCAGGTCAGGGAGGATCAACTGACAAGGTTTTAGCCATACAATTAACAAGGAGGTTTTGAAAGGGAGTCAAAGGCAGAAACGGGGGAGGGGGGGAAGCATAGATACAGGAATGGGTTTGGGGACTCAAACTAAATCCTAGTTCCAATTTAAGAAAGATTATCTCTTACATTATGGTCCTGCTCAATACTTGCCCTCAGGAAGGGAACACAGAATATGGATGCAATGGCAAAGTGTGGTGCAGAAATTAGATGGTGTCTCGCTAACAGATAAAATAGTATTTGGGGTCTTAAAGGCTTGTTTCCAAGCAAGCAGCTATCTAAATGAGATGTCAAGTAAGTCCACATGGAAGAAGCACCGCAAGATCAGTGACTGAATCGTATAATGTGAAGTTGAAGGAGGGAATAGTGTCAGAGCCTAAATTTTAAGAATCTGGTTTGCAGAAGGCTATGGATGATGGTGTAAACCCAATATACATTTGTGGGATCTGCATAGGAAATAAGCCTCTTGTGATTTCCCTCTACCCATAACAGAGGGATGGGAGGAAAGCCCTTACCAAATAGAGTGCATTAGAGAGATGACTATAAAAGACCAAAATGATAAACCTGACAAGAATGGTTGAACTACCTCTTTTCTGACATTCAGGCTGTGTGCCAAGCACCTTTGCACACATGCCGCCATCATCATTTTCAAAGTATTCTCTTCCCACACATGCCCCTGATATCAGCGCCCCATTTCTCCCCCTTTCCTCCCCTACTGCCCTCCCTCATGAACCCTTGATAAGATATAGATTATCATTGCCATATCTTCCATCATCCTCCGTCACCCGTCACCCACCTTTCCGTTATTCATTCTAATGTGAACCTTGTGATCAATTCCCCATTTCTCCCAGTACCCTCTCCTAATCCTCCTACTTTCATTTTTGGCCCTGAGGGGTTGATCTATCCTGGATTCCCTGTGTTTCAAGCTCTTATCTACAGCAGTGTGAATGCTCTGGTCTAATTTGATTTGTAAGGTAGAATTGAGGTCATGATAGTGGGGTGAAGGAAGCACCAAAGAACTAGAGGAAAGTTGTGTATTTCATCGGTGCTATACTTTACCTTGACTGGCTCATTTCTTTCTTGTGACCCCTCTGTGAAGAGATGTCCAATTGTCTACAGATGGGAATTGGGTCTCCACTCCATGATCTCCGGCCCCAACATTCAAATTAGTTATGATTTTGTCCTCGATCTTAGCTGCCTGATACCTGATCCCATTGACAACTCATGATTATGCAGATTGGAGTGCTTCTTCCATGTGGGCTTCGTTGCTTTCCTGCTTGATGGCCACTTGTTTACCTTCAAGCCATTTGGACCCCAGATGCTGTATCTTTTGATAGCTTGGCACCATCAGTTTTCTTCACCACATTTGCTTATGTACCCATTTTGTCTTCAGCGATCACGTCGGGAAGGCAAGCATCACAGAATGTAGAATTATTAGAACAAGTCTTCTTGTGTTGAGACCCAATGTCCATCTGCAACCTTAATTCTTAACATATAGATATAAGTACATAGTTCTATTCATACACACACACACACACACACACACATATACCTGTATTTAGGCCTCTATAAATGTCCTTTGCCTTTGTCTCCTGGTTCTTTCCTTTATTTCCATTTACTTTCCTCTTGTCCTATCATTATGTTCAGCCTTCATTCAGGTTTAGTAATTCCTCAATGATCCATTGTCCTTGATTAAGCACCACTAGGCATACTATGACCTTCCTTCCATTAATATTAGTTTACTTGTTCTTCCCTTGTTCCTGGGTTGATTTCCCACCCCATCTTCCTTTCTCCCACCTTCCCTTCTCCCATATCACCCTGGAACCATAGGTTACATTCTTTTAATCTCCAAATTATTTATCCCACCTATCTTATATAGATAGACATGCAGATTTATTGATAAGTGCAAAAACCAGGCAAAACCAAATAAAACAAGAACAAAGGAAGTCAAAACCATGAAAACAATAGCAACAAAAAACAAAATAATAATAACAAAAAGGAAGAAACTGACACAGGTGGAAAAACCTACAAATAGTTCAAGGTCTGTTTGTTGGCCTTTACAAGTGTTTTCCAGTCGATTCTAATGGGGTGCCACACTGTCTCCAAAATCTATTTTTGGTATTCCCTGTGGATTTCATCACTCTGCTTCCCCTGCTGCTCTGCTGCGTGCCCTCAGTGCATCATGGGGCCAGACCATGCACTATTCCTGTTCTGTAAAGGGAGAATAGTGCTTAAATGTGCCTGAGGTTCAAAATCAGGGAAGTCATTCTGAACAAGATCCATGTGAGCAAACTATGGAGGCAAAAGCAGCTACAAGCTTGATAAATAACACACAGATTTAGTTGGAGTAGAGAACTTGTCAGGAATTATTGATGAAATTGGGCCCATGTATGAGGACTGGATATAGGAGAGCAATGAATGCCAACCGAAAGCAGTAGAGTTAATGGACATTTGAACTGGGAGAGGTGGTTAAAAGGAAGTGAATGATTTTACAAAGCAATATTTTATAAAGATTAACCTGTCAGCAAGGTGAAGGATGGATTGGGGGCCAGTGGATAGCAGGGAGCTTAGGCCACCAGAGAGAAAGCATGAAGAGCAATCGTGAGACTAATGCAATCAGCCGTTTAGATGAATCTGGATCAGGGTGATACAATGAGCCTGACAAGAAAAACACAGAAGTCAAAGACATTGTTAAACAATTGCATCCACTCAATTTCTGGCCTAATTAATGTCTATTCATCCATCAAAATGAAGAGTTACTTCTTTGTGGACTCTTGTTCTCCATAGCATGATGTGCATTGTCCAACAAAAATTTTGTTAACAAGCCTATTTCTTAGTAACCTGTAAACTCCTCTGGGTGAAGGGGTCTAAAGTTTTGTTTTGTGGGGTTTTTTTTGTTTAGAAAAAGTATAGTACATAGCTTGAAGCATATTAAAGTTTTAAAAACCATAAAAGTGAATAAAAATAAATAGGACTAGATGATTTTTTAGGATAAGGAATAAAGCAGCTATGAGGCTGCTTTTTTCTTGGGATATTTACAGAATATGACGAAAAGATATAGTGTCTGGGGTCTTGAAGGCTTGAAGTTAAACAAGCAGCCATCTAGCAGGGAAGCAACAAAGCCCACATGGAAGAAGCACACCAGCCTGTGTGATCATGAGGTGTCGATGCAATCAGGTATCAGGCATCAAAGACTCAGAACAAAATATCATATCAATGTGAATGAGATGGAGGGTGGAGTGGATGCCGAAAGCCCATCTGCAGAAAAGTTGATATTCCTCCTCAGAAGGGTCACAAGGAAAAGATGAGCCAGTCAGTGTGTAGTATAGCACCAACGAATCTACAATTTTCTTCCCCTTCTCCACCATCATGACCCCAATTCTACCTTACAAATCTACCTTACTAGAGCAGGTTCACTAGTACAGATAAGAGCTTGAAACACAGGGAATCCAGAACAGATTAAACTCTCAGGACCAATAATGAGAGTAGCGATACCAGGAGGGTAAGGTGAAGATGGGGAGAGAGAGGTGGAACCGACCACAATGATCAACATATAACCCTCTTCAAGTGGGACAGACAACAGAAAAGTGGATGAAGAGAGACAGCGGTCACTGTAAGACAGGAAAAATATTTTATAAATTATCAATGGTTCATGAGGGGGAGGAATGAGCTGATACCAAGAGTTCAAGTAGAAAGAAAATGTTTTGAAAATGATAATGTACAAATATGCTTAACACAATAGATGTATATATATTTATATGGATTGTGACGATAAGAGCTGTAAGAGCCCCCAATAAAATGATTTTAAAAGAACAAAACAGAAGAAATTCTGGAAGAAGTGCTGATTTGGAGGGAAATAAGTCTAGTTTCAAAAACTTTGAATATAGTCCACCTTTTCTCTCTTTTTGCATCCTCTATTCCAATCCCCTGCCTTCCATTTCCATATCTCAACGTATAAAGTTACTATTTGAGAGAACTAACAATGAAATCCATTAACATTTGGTATGCATTATTGCAATAATGATAAAGAGTGGAGCACCATGGGGAATGAGACACACGAGCAATCAGTTGCAGCTTATAGGAGAGAAAGAGATAGAGTGCCTGAGTGATCCGATGTGTGGGACAGTGGGTGTTTAGGAATCTGAGGTAAGGCATTTTAAAAGAATAAAGCATTCATTGACCAGTGCTGAGAGTGGTGCTACCAGGAGGGTGGAGGGAAGGTGGGATAGAAAGGGGGAACTGATTACAAGGATATACATATAAACCCCTCTCTGGGGGATGGACAACAGAAAAGTGGTTGAAGGGAAACATCAGACAGTACAAGACATGAGAAAATAATAATAATTTGTAAATCATCAAGGATTCGTGAGGAAGGGGGGGCAGTGGGAAGGGAGGGGAAATAAGAGGAGCTGATACCAAGGGCTCAAGTAGAAAGCAAATGTTTTGAGAATGATGATGGCAACAAATGTACAAATGTGCTTGACACAATGGATCAATGTATGGATTGTGGTAAGAGTTGTTTGAGGCCCCAATAAAATGATTTTTTTAAAGAATAACACATTCATTGGCCAGTGTATGCATCATATTAATGTCACTGTAGCTATCAGTTTTAGGTGTGAACCTCCACTGTCCCTGAAAAGATACAGGCACAATCTACTAAAGCAAGTGCAAAATAGCACGTATCAAATACAGCCATGCTACCTGTATGCCCAGCCTTCTGAAATCTACACTCGTCCTTTGGTCTTCCTATACCCAGGAACGCTTTACTTACCAAAAGTTATAATGTGAACACTTCCCATCCCAGGAAATAGCCTTAGAATAATTAACAGATCCAGAGAATAATATGGTATCTCCTAGAAGTTGATACAATTCAAAGTTCAAGGAACTTAGGAAACTTTAAAATTTGCCAGTAGCCTTTTCACTAAGAGACAACTCTGAAATACCTGGGCTGCATGCTAATGATTTGGCAGTAAAATAGTATATCAACATGGCCCAAATGAATCATCACTATTGATGAGGCATAGACAGAGAATAGAGGAATATATTGATGCTTAATAAAAGTGTCTTGAGTTGAAACCAACTGTATTTATAGTGGTGGTGATAAATTTTCCCAGATCTAGGCACATGTCAAAGATATCAAATTGTGAAATTTGTGGTCAGTATACAAGTTCTCACTGTGACCAGGAAATGTAGCAAATAAACAAATTGCTCAATATGGGATCTAGACATTTTCTGGACTCTAGGGTGAGATATACATGAATTTGATTCTAGACTCTGCCACTTCGTAATTTCATAAACTTGTGTAAGTTTATTAGCTTCTCTGAGCTTCATTACCTCATTTGCAAAGTGAATATTATAATAATGTCTACAGCATGCAGTTTTTATTAGTATTAAATTATATAATCCATAATATTCGATATGGTACTTATGAGCATTAGAAAAGCAAGAGTGGCCTCATGATTTCAGACATCCTAAATAATTGAGTAAAGCATTGCTTCATGACAGTTAGACTGTTGTTATTGACAAAATAATAGTCCCTCGAAAGGGCCACGTCCTAATCCCTGAAACAGCAAAAGAGATTGTTCGGATGTGATTGAAGTGTTAATTGAGGCTTCTGAGATAGCATAGTATGCTGGACTATTTTGGCATGTCCAATGCAATGACAGAACCTCATAAGAGGAAGGTAAGGGAGTCAAAGGCAGAAAAAAAAAACAGTAATGCTAAAGTCAGAGGTTGTAGTGATTCACGTTGAAGATGGAGAAGAGGAAGTGCAAACCAAGTAATGCAGGTGACCTGTAGAAACAAGTAAATAGACCTCCTAGAACTTCCAAAAGAAATGCAGCCCAGCTGACACTTTGGGATACTCGTGACCTCCAGAAGTGCAAGATAACATTCTGTGTGTTATTTTTGGCCACTTGGTTTGTGGTAATTCATCATAAGGAACAAATAAAAAGGAGTTTGGCAGAAAGAATCCAATGTACTGTTGCCTTCCTCTAAAATGTCTAATTTAGAGTTAATATCAATAAATAGCTCCACAACTTGGTATCAAGGCAGTCATTCCCACTTCACCCAAAATAGCATGAGCACCTGAATTCCTTTTCCACACCACACAGCGCTCCTTTAGAACAAAGACCATGAACAATTGTTACTGCACGCATTTCTTTGCAAAGGCCCTAAAATAACTAATATAGATCCAAAACAGAAGGTTGTATTAACATCGGTGACCTTGTTCATGGATGACCCTCGCTCTGGGACTACAAGAGACAGCAAGCAAATGGCCCCGGTTCCTTTTATCCTTTAAGAATAAATGGCCTATATCACCCACCTGCACCTGAGGAATTGTTTTGAATGATTGGCTGCCACTGTTATTTATTTATTTTTTAATCATTTTATTGGGGGCTCATACAGCTCTTATAATCCATATGTACAATCATTGTGTCAAGCACATTTGTACATATGTTGCCATCATTTTCAAAACATTTTTTTTCTACTTGAGCCCTTGGTATAAGCTCGTTTTCCCCTTGTCCCACCCTCCTTCTCTCATGAACCCTTGATAATTTATAATTCTTTTTCTTGTCTTATACCGACCATTGTCTCCCTTCACCCATTTTTCTGTTATCCATTCCCCAGAGAGGGGGGTTATATGTAGATCATTTTTTATCATTTCCCCTTTTTCCTCCCACCTTCCCCTTCCCCTCCTGTTATTGCTACTCGCATTATTGGTCCTGAGAGGTTTATCGGTCCTGGATATCCTGTATTTCTGCCTCTTCTCTGTACCTGTGGACGTGCTCTGGTCTAGATTGATTTGTAAGGTAAAATTGGAGTCCTGATAGTGGGAAGAAGAAGCACTAAAGAACTAGAGGAAAGTTGTATGTTTCATCAGCACTATACTGCACTCTGACGGGCTCATGTCTTCCTTGTGACCCTTCTGTAGGGGGTTGTCTTTGGGTTTCCACTCTGCCCTCTCCCTCATTCACATTGATATTAGTTTTTGTCCTGGGTCTTTGATGCCTGATACCTGATCCCATGGACACCTCGTGATCCCACAGGCTGGTGTGCTTCTTCCATGTGGGCTTGTTGCTTGTTAGCTAGATGGCCACTTGTTTATCTTCAAGCCTTTAAGACCCCACATGCTATATCTTTTGATAACGTGGCACTGTCAGCTTTCTTCACCACATTTGTTTATGAACCCATTTTATCTTTAGTAATCATGTCAGGAAGGTGAACATCATGGAATGCCAGTTATTAGAACAAAGTGTTCTTGTGTTGAGGGAGTACTTGAGTAGAAGTTCAATGTCTGTCTGCTACCTTAATGCTTAACATATAAATATATGTGCACAGATCTATTTCCCATTGTTATACATATATTTACATATGTACATGCTTAATTTAGACCTCTATAAATGTCTGTTGTTTTCTAGTTCTTTCCTCTGTATCCTTTTACTTTCCTCTTGTCCCACTATCATATTTGGCCTTCATTTGGGTGTCAGTAATTCCTCTCGGCTACATTGCCCTTGATCAAGCCCCACCAGGCATCATATAGCCTCCCTGTCCTGAAATTTAGATTACTAGCTGTTCTCTTTTCTTAGGGTTGGTTGACATCCCCCTTCCTTTCTCCCACCTCCTCCTGTCCTGTTTCACCTGGAACCATTGGTCACATTGTTTTCTCCCCCAGATTGTTTATCCCACCTATCTTATTTAGATAGACATGCGGAAACAATAATTAGCACAAAAGCAAGACAGAGCAAAACAAAGCAGCAAAATAAAACAAGCAAACCAAAACCAAATAACAACAACAATAACGGTAAAAAAAGAAAAGCCTATAAATAGTTCCAGGTATGTTTGTTGACCTTTAGGAATGTTTTCTGGTCGTGTCTGATAGGGTACCATGCCCTGGCCCCAAGGTCTATTTTTGGAGACTTCATTGCTTTGCTCCCCTGGCTGCTCTGTTGCAAGCCCTTAGTGTTTTGCCCCAGTTTGATGGGGACAGATCAGGCACAATTCCAGCACAGGGATGCCTTGTCTCATGGTGGGGTCGGCCCTATGGCCCTCTCTGAAATGACTGCTCTGAACAGGAATGTCGTGCTCTGGGTGTGGTGGGCCAAAATGTGTTCCACTCTCTCTCCTTCCCTCTTCTTTTGATAATGTGTGCTCTCATAAATGTGCCCCTCTCCCTGAGCTATAGCTTCAGTGCTGTCCTCTGAAGTGAATTCTTCTAGGGGGATAAGAGGTGCCCATGTAGTTGAGATTGGGGCCGACCTTGCAGACCTCTCTACTGGTTCCCTGCTTCATAGGGTACTGGTCTTATGGTTAATGCAAGCCATCTGGTTCTTGCTCAACAGAATCCAATTGCATTTGGTGCTGCGGTGACATGGGTACTACTTAAACTCTGCAAGTGTGCCATTTATATTGTGCTGGTGTGACAGAGACAGGTGAGCTGAGCTTCCACAAGATTATGCTTGGAGAAGTTGGTTGCCATTGTTTTATGACCTACATATAATTTCAGGGAAAAATTTAGTCATTTTTGAATGTTCAGTTTTACTAGACTAGGAATGCACTGCGTTCAATTGTTACAAAAACCACTGATGCATTTTTCTCAATATTCAACCAGCACTGACATATTTTTGTAAAAAACATATCTTGCTTCATAATGAGTTTCAACTGTGCAAAAGATGCTGGGGAAATCTTTCCTTCCTTCACTTTATGCATTTTTTAAAATGTAGCATCTATTGTAAAAATCATCACAGACAAATGTTTACATTCTCCTGCCAGTATCAATGTATTCAGTTTTGTTTTTATAAGTAGCAAACTCCTGCCTGTTGGATATAAAATTGTAACCATTAATATATTGGCAAATATAAAAAGGCCAAGATTTGTACTTCTCTTATGTATTGCATATAGAAACACCAGATGACTACGAGGTTGAAACACACAACCTTTACCCAATTAACAGGATCCCTTTGCTAATGCTTTGTCTTTGAAGCAATTGGTCAAAATTATAATTTAAGTTCATAAACCAGGGTTCAGTAAAATGCCTGCAATGCACCAAATATATCTGTGGTAGTTATAGAATTGTTTGCCAATTTGAAAGAATTAAGAGGAAAGGGTAGAGTCTAGTTGTCAATCAGGTCATAACCAATGAGTCCTCTGTGTGGGTATGGCCTTCTCCTGAGGATTCTGAGAACTCATGTATTTCCTCCTTGGAGGTGGGAAACACACTCTCTCTCTGCTCATTTCCTAGGAGACATCCCTGTGGAGAAGACACATGGAGAGAGGCTAATGGAGCCAGAGCTTTGGAGCCGGAGAAGCCATGTGGAGACCCCAGCAAGCATTGAAATGATTACAGCATCACTGGATCCACAAGACTTCCCATCCACTTGTGATCTTCCTGCATTTCACATCATTGCATGTATTTCCTGAGTCTGAAGAGGAATTTATAGATTGGTATCAGACATATGGGCTAATAATATGTGACTTATGGACATGATCTGGACTGGGCTGGGATGTTTTCTCTATATTCAATTGCTCTTGTATTATAAGCCTCTTTCTTATACACATATGAGTATCTATGGATTTGTTTCTCTAGTCTCCCCAGACTAACAGACCATTTAATTTTTTATTATATATTTAACAAATAAATATTTCTTGAGCATCTACTTTTCACAAGGTACATGGACATGGGAATAAAGCAGTGCATAAGACAGACCCCTGTCCTCGTGGAACTTAAAGTTTACCAAATGACCCATAGTTAACATACACTACGTGTTTGATAAATAATAAATATATTTATACATTTATAGTTCAAAACATAATTCAAAGAAATACCCTGAAGTTCATTCCTATATAGTTTATACCAAATCTATTTCAAGTAAAACTTTGTGGAGTAGAATCATTTTTCTGAAGAATACTCAATGACCGTTTCAGCAGTATCATGACAGGGTACTTCCAGAGGGTCAGAATCAGAAGAGAACATGTAACAAGGGATAGCATTGGTGATGTCAGATGGATCATGGCTGAAAGTAGTGAACAACACAAAGATGTTTACTTGTGTGTTATTGACTATGCCAAGGCATTCGACTGTGTGGATCATAACAAACTATGGACAACCTTGAGAAGAGTGGGAGTTCAAGAACACATCATTGTGCTCATGAGGAACCTGTACATGGATCAAAAGACAGTTGTGAACAAATAGAACAAGGTTTAAAATCAAGAAAGTTGTGTGTCAGGGTTATATGTTCTCACCATTCTCCTTCCATCTATATGCTGAGCAAATGTACAGAAAAGTTGGCTTATATGAAAAAGAAGAATGATATCAGGATTGGAGAAAGGCTTATTAATAACCTGAAGTATGCAGAGGACACAACAGTGCTTCCTGAAAGTGAGGAAGACTTGAAGCACCGATGCAACCATGATTAAAGTATAGATTGCTTCTCAATGTAAAGAAGCTCCAAAGTCTTCACAACTGGCCCAATGGGTAACATGATAAATGGAGAACCTATAGTATCTGTCAAGGATTTCCTCTTGCTTGGATCCACAATCAGTGTTGATGGAAGCAGCAGCCAGGAGGGCAAATGACACCTTTCATTGGGTGCCTTAGCTGCGCAAGTCCCCTTTACAATTTAAAAGTGTTCTGGAGCAAAGATAGCACCTTGAGGTATGATTGAGTCAAGCCATCATATTTTTAATCACCTCATATGCATATGAAAGTTGGTCATTGGTAAAGGAGGACAGAAGCCAACTTGATGCATATGAATGAAATCATGGTGTTGGTGAAGAATATTGAAAAATGTCATAGACTACCAACAAACAAAAAAATCTGTCTTAGAAGAAAAATCCCAAATGCTCCTTAGTGGCAAGGATGGCAAGGCTTCATTTCCCATACTTTGGAAAAGGACATCATGCTTGATGAAGTGGAGGGCAGTGAGAAAGAAGAAGGCCCTGAAGGAGGTGGACTGACACAGGGCTTCCCACAATGGGCTCAAGCATGGGAAAAGTTGTGTGGATGGGGCAGGACCAGTCAGTCTTTCCTTCTGCCAGTCAGCAGCACCTGACAACAACATGCCACTGCATGTCTCAATTCTAAATAGTGACTAGTAATAGTAAGAATTATTATCCTGAGATCTTCAGTGATGGTCACTTTCGCCTTTTTATTTTAAGGGAGAAAAATGGGCTCAGGTAATTTACACAGATAATTAAGAATAATTGGAGCTTTAAATAATCTTAAAGAAATCTAATCCTCCCTGTCAGTATGGAGTATCCCCATGAATATAGGGTTTAGAGCCAGAGAGAACCTGATTTGAACCTCATCTCTGTCATGTTTATTTGAGGATTTTTCTAAGTCTTAATTTAATGTTCAAATGGGGATAAAAAATACTGGTTCTCTAGGGATTATGCATTGGGCACCTGATCATTGCAAGGTCAGCTGTTCAAAAGCCACCAGCTTCTCTATGGGAAAAAGAGGCAGAGTTCTACTTCTGTAAAGAGTTCGTCTCTGAAAGCCAGAGGGGGCCATTCGACCCTGTTCTAAAGGGTCACTATGAGTCAGATACAACATGATGGCCATGAGAGTGAGTAGGACTCTGAGGGTTAATTGAGACAATTCAGGTTAATCACACACTGCAAAGTCTGATGAGCTTATGATGAAAGTATCATGGTACAATTCAACAACAGCCATCAAGCTGATTCCGACTCCAATTGACTCTATAAGATAGGATAGAACTGCACCTCTAGCTCTGAGACCGTAACTCTTTTCAAGAGTAGAAACTCATATCTTTCTCCTGAGAAGAAGCTTGTCACCAAGGTCTTTAGCCATCTGAGAAGTAGTTGTGATATTGTTTTATGGATATCATCTTGATTTACTAAATATTCAGTTAACCGATAATATACTGTACCCAAAATATCCATACTGAGTGTGGTTTCCAATGTAACTGGAGGAGAAAATATGTCACAGAAAGGAAAACATGACTTTACTTTTCTGTCAGAACCATACATCCTCATGATAGTCTTTTCTCCATCTCTTTAGTTGTAAACACGACTATGATTGTGTGTCTGTGTGTGTGTGCACGTGCACACATGCACTTGCATTAGCCTAGAAATGGCATGCCAACTCTGATAAGTTGATAGTAGCTTCCTGGGATAATTTGTTGCGAAAGATATTAAAATTGCAGTGGGTATCAACATATAAAAGTAGTGTAATTGATTAGAAATCCTATCAAGAACACAGACAAGTAAATGATAGTATGCTTGTATATATTTGACATCTGTGCCCTTAGCCCTAGTGGCAAAAAAGTATTGGTCATTAGCACTTCAATACAATGACAAGTCTGTCTTTGGGAGGGATGGTAGGAAGGAAAGTACAAATATGCCTTTTGAGTTTTAGAATTCATTTTGGAAATAAGCCTTGGCTGCCTCTTAAATAAAATTCTGGCATTAGGAAGCAAGTAAGCGGGAGCTTTGGCCATAAGAGCAGCATTGTCTTTCTGAAATTGTGTATCACACAATGACCTGCTGTACCCTTGTATAAATTGGGCCTTAATTCTTGTGATTTGACAAATGTATTTGCCTTAGACAAATGTAAGACATCATGCTTCCCTTAATTAAAAAAACTATAAAGTAGGTACCATTGTATATTCTTCAAAGGAAAACTGATCAACAATTAAAAATTAAGGAATTACTGATACGTGCAACAATATGAATAGATCTCACAAACATTATGCTGAGAAAAAGCAAAGACTACATACTATATTATTCTATTATGAATTTCTAAGACATGCAAAACTGTTCTATGCAGCTGTTATCAAATTAGATTGAGCACCAGAATCACCTGGAGAGCTTGTTAAAACACAAATTTCTGGGCCTCACTCCCAGAGGCTCTGAATCAGTTGGTCTAGGGTGGTACCTGAGAATTTACATTTTTAATCAGTTCTCATATGCTGCTGCTGCTGCTAGTCCAGGGTTCATAATAGTACCACACTTTGAGAACTACTAATGTAGGTTGATAGAAGTCAGAACAGTGTGGTGTGCGTGGAGGGGGGTGTCAAAGGAGGGATATGATATTGGTGAAAAGAAGCCTGAAGAAATGATAAGGCTTTTGTCCTAGGTGGTGTGTGGTGTGTGGGTATGTACTGTGATCCATAAATAAAAATCATCTAACTGTATCTTTAAGATTTGTACCACTTACTGCTCTAATTAAAAGTAAGATTGCAGGCTTTGGAATCAAATGAATTGAGGTTAAAATTTCAATCTGCCACTTGCCAATTCTGTGACATTTGGCAAGTTAATTCATTTACCTAAGCCTTGCTATTTTCATATGTAAAATAGTGTTCATTAAATACCATTTCATATGGTGTATTATGCAAATTCAACACTATCCTTCTAATGTTCCAAGCACAATGGTATAGAGAAACCATTGTAAATATTTATTGTTGTTTTAAAATTATAGGGAGGAAGTAGCTCCTCTCTCTCTCTCTCTCTCTCTCTCTGTCTCTCTCTCTCTCTTCCACCCCCCCCTCTCTCTCTCTCTCTCACACACACACACACACACACACACACACACACACAAACACACACACACACACACACACACACCTTTTTCGTCCCCTCAATTTGCACTGGTATTCTTCACATTAGAAAAGTTCTCAATCATTGATAAAATTCCCTAGACTTGTGGAGCTTCTAACAAAACAAAACAATTTATTTTCCCATAATAACTTCACAATGTTCTGGTTTGGAACCACCTGCTCAGCAAATGAGCAGCTGTATCAGTTGAGACAGGTGCACCTTGGTTCTCACCACGGGGACAGAGTGTTCCCTGAATGTTACTGAGAGCCCCTGGACTAGTTAAACCACCCATGAAATCCAATTCTACTTGGGAAAATAGATTATAAATATGACTCAATGAAGACACCTCTCTGAGGAAATCTACCTAGCAGTGGTTAACTCCAGGACACAAACTGAAGGTAAATGTGTCTGGGTCCAGATTCAAGCTCTTTCTACAGTTTACAGTGGCTGCTTTTATTTCCATGGCAGCCTGGTAAAATTTTCAGCCTCCATATTTCTTGCTTTAAGCCTCTTCTACATATTGCTAGTTCTCAAAATCCTTTCTTGAAGACATTTATATGGTTACCTTACTATTCCAAGTCTAATGTGGTTTGAAAAATATTAATTGGGCCCTTTAGCTGTGCCAAGCATTATGTTACAAGATGTCAATAGAATCATATCTATTTTATCCCTGTCATAGCAGGCTCTGTGAACAGAGTAGGTGAGTCATATATGTAGATAATGATAGATTCAACAAGGTGAATTAAGGTGTGTTAGGGTTCTTTAGAGAGACAAAACCAGATTGCTGATAATTATTTATATTTATAAAGATAGATAGATAGCACAGGAAATTAACTGTTAAATTACATACAGATTTTAGATAGATAGATAAGATAGACAGATAATCCAAGAAATGAACAGTTAAATTATACAGCAGTACAAATGGCTCAGTGCAACTCACTCCCCTGAGAGAGTTGTGAGACACTGGCAGTCCTTGAAGTCTTGAGGGCCTCCAGGTAGTCCTCTGTAGAGAAAATTCCAGCTATCCAGTCACAGGCAGCAAACAGCAAGGCAGGTGACCAACCTTTAGCCAGGTCACCAACAGTCAGTCCCCAACTCCAGATATGTACATTCCAATTCTCTGACGAGGCAGGTCTAAAAGGAGCCTCAAATTACAGTGACACAGTCTATAGGTTAGGTGTCCCACAGGTAGTGTAGCTTGCAAATAGAGGCACAGAACAAGCAAGGCAGCCACACAGTTGTCCAATGATCAAAGAGTGATAGACAAGAAAGGCAAAGTTCACCCAGCCATTTATCTCTCCCCCATTCAATTAATCCCACATGTGTTTATTGGACAGGCTGGCAAAATAAACTAACTATCTCAATGCACCCCTTGCCAACCTAGCACCTATACACAATTCGTTAGCCATATATACTTATATCATTTCTGGACATTGATAAAATCACACTTATCATCAGTCATCTATCATACATATAAATGAAAACACACTGAGTCCAATTGTATCTGATATAGTATACCTGAACAAAGGAAAGATATTCTATAATCACACAAAAAGAAAATAAATTGACAATTACAGACCTCGCGTTTGCAATTGATCACATGGTCGTAATTGATAGGCAAAACTACCTTCTTCTACTACCCATTCTGTATTACCTTTGCCCTCAGCAAGCACCTCAGCTGGTTGTGAATTTTTTTGCCTGGTGAGGTGACCCAGACCTTCATTCCTGAGGGGTATGGGTCATTATAAGTCCTGTCAGGATTGGATTGCTGTAACTTACCTTTTACTTTAATCACAGGGCATGGTAGCACTAAGAGTCAGCCTATGGGATCTCCTGGATTCCAGACATATTCTTCTTTACCTCCATTATGTAATACCAGTCCAATTTCTCCTTGGTAATCAGGATCAATCACACCACTTAGTACAGTGACACCCTTCCTGACCTGTTGATCCAAAGGCATGAGATGCCCAAAGTGGCCAGGGGGGCATTCTCAGCTGCCAGTTGAGTGGAATCCATGCTGTGTTTCCAGGTAGGAGAGTTCCTTCCTTCAGGACCAGGACCTCTAGGCCTGAGGAACACAGGGTTGCTGGGACAGGAAGCAAAAATGTTGCAAGTGGATCAATAGAAGTAATCGTGAGTGGTGCCACTCCCGCTTCCACCCCTTGGTTCCTAGACCCATGAATTCTGGCTATTGGAGACACAGCACCATATATTGGCCGCTGGTTTAGAGCATATACAGCTTCCTGGAGAACATTGCCCCAGCCCCGCAAGTTGTTGCCACCTAGTTGGCGCCATAATTGTGTCTTTAGGAGTCCATTCCATCATCTATCAAGCCAGCAGCTTCAGGGTGATGAGAAACATGATACAACCAGTGGATTCCATGGGAACGGGCCCATTGCCATACTGCATTTGCTGTGAACTGAGTTCCTTGATCTGAAGCAATGCTATGTGGGATGCCATGCCGGTGGATGAGACATTCTGTAAGTCCACGAATAGTAGTTTTGGCTGAAGCATCGTGTACAGGGAAGGCACATCCATATCCAGAGTAGGTGTCTATTCCAGTAAGAACAAAACGCTGTCCCCTCCATGATGGAAGTGGTCCTATGTAATCAACCTGCCACCAAGTTACTGGTTGATCTCCCCGAGGAATGGTTCCATATTTTGTACTTAATGTTGGTTTCTGCTGCTGGCAAATGGGGCACTCAGCAGTGGCAGTGACCAAGTCAGCCTTGGTGAGTGGAAGGCCATGTTGCTGTGTTCATGCATAACCTCCATCCCTGCCACCATGTCCACTTTGTTCCTGTGCCCATTGGGTGATAACAGGAGTGGCAGAGGAAAGAGGAGGACCAGTCTCCACAGTGCGTGTCATCTTATCCACTTGATTACTAAAGTCCTCCTCTTCAGAGGTAATCCTTTGGTGAGCATTCACGTGAGATACAATTAACTTCACTTTCTTGGCCCATTCAGAGAGCTCTATCACATACCTCTTCCCACCACCTCCTTGTCACCAATTTTCCAATCATGGTCTTTCCATTTCGCTTACCATCCATCCAAGCTGTTAGTCACAGCCCATAAGTATACAGTCTCACATCTGGCCATTTTTCCTTATATGCAAACTGAACAGCCAGGTGCATTGCTCAAAGGTCTGCCCATTTTGAAGTTTTCCCTTCACTACTGTCCTTTTAGGGAGATCCCAAAAGGGGCTGTAGTGTTGCTGCTGTCCACTTACGAGTGGCACCTGCATAGCATGCAGAACCATCGGTAAACCAAACATGACTTTTCTGGTCTTCAGTTCACTGAGGATAGTATCTAAACCTAGGTTGGAAGGCAGGGCTGGTGGGTGATTGCTGAGAACAGCTTCTGGAAGAAATACTTGTAAAACTTTTAGAGTCAGAAGAACGAATCTGAAATCAGGAGGATTACATTTCAGCATAAAGAAAGAAGAAAAGGCATAGTGTTGTTGGTTGTTCTGATGGGGATGGGAAAGGAAGTATGGGGTTCATATTTAAATTGGTAATTCTGCCACTTAGCAATTCTGTGACATTTGGTAAACTGGTATGAAATATTCCAGAAGAGGATCAAGAAATGATGGGTCTGGCTGAGTCTAGAAACTAGCATGGATCTAATAATTTTTGCCAACAGTTAGAGCTTATCAAAACAGAGATGAATCAAAGTTTTTCCCTGGGGTTCCTTTCTGTGCGCTTCTACCCTATTTAATTCCATCCTTAAAATTATCTTTGTGAGACGTGGAATAGATCCCCAAACAACTGATATTACTAATGAGCTAGGAAGGACTTTGAAAACAGCGCCAGGAGACACAGCTCAGAAAACTATAGTCACCTGTGAGTCTTATTCTGCTCTTCCCACCCCATGCCCCACCAACTAAGGAAAAGGATATTCCCATTTATAAACTGGGGAGTTGAAGAGCCAAGAATAGGTGCCACAAAATATGTTGCTTTTGAAAATTGATTCTGGGCTTATTAGTGAGGAAAACCCAGCCTTGTTTTTCTTATGAAGCCCTGCAGTTGATTAGACAGAGTGAAGACTCCTCATTTTGCCCAGTATTTTTATTAAAATGAGATTATTGTGAAATTGCACAGCACATTTTCCCACCCCTTGGTGGGCCCATTATGTAACCCTAACTCAGAGGCACTAGCTCATCATTCTATAAGCAAGAGTGTGAAATGCCATCCTGAAAACTGGGACCCATTCTTAAGCTTCTATTGTTCATGCTCTGTCCATTGTAATGAAACCCTGTGAAGAGTAGTGACTGAGCAGATCAAAATCCCACCCCCCTCCCTACTCACGTTCGGAAAGGAAAAGTGCTGACCCAAATTTCCTCAACGTTTTACATTGATGGTAGGTGGTAATGAATAGAAAAATGAAGATATCAGGAAGTAAATTTGCCTTACATGTCCTATTTTGTGTGTGTAGTGTTTACATAGAGAGAGAGATAGAAAATCCTATATTAATGCTTCCTACATTCACTACCAAAATCAAAACAAAGGGGACCATTTGGCCAAGGATCTTTTACTTTAAAGGGAAGCAACATTCTGGCAAAGATACAATATTTTAACTACCAAAAAATAGTGAGATCTTGAGCAATTGAATTCAATTTTGCTGTGATTCAGTTTCTTTATCGATAAAATGAGTAAATAAAGAGCACTGAAAGGTCATGTAGTCTTAATAATGGAGGATAAGGTTAATGAACAGAACTCTACAATGGTCTTCCTGAACTAGTCTGCAGATGGTATCATTGAAGCACACGTCAACAGAACCACTCCATTACCCATAGTTGAGTTATTCTGGGGAGCAACATACAAAGGCAAGTCAAAAGGTAAGGTTTCAGTTCATGTGTACATAGGTTTACTCCAAACATAATGCATTTAAACATGTTTCTGCAATCAGTGGATGGCTGCCGGAAAATTATCTCTGTAATATACTTGTCCTTAGGGTGCTTTTTAATGAAAGGTTCAATCCAAACAGTGTCTTTGAGGGAACCTGCTAAGTCACTGACATTCAAGGCAGCTCAGAAGGCTGTAAAGACTGTTATTGTATTTTAATTCCAAAAGGATAGTCTTTTCTTTAAACAGCTTTATTGTCACTCCATCCACCATCCACCACTCCATACAACTCAATAGTTCAATCATATCAAGGAGAATTGTACAATGATGAAAACAATCAATTTTAGAACATTTTCTTCTTCCTTGCTCTCATTGTTATTAATATAAATTTTTTAATTGTTGCAAAAACAGTCAAAACATTCTCCAATTCAACAACTTCTACAAGTATACTCCAGTGCCATTGATTATGCTCTGTGTTATGCTACTGTATTCATAGCCTTTGCCCTGATATTTCACCACTATTAACATAAACTCAATGCCCCTGGGGCAAAAAGTCTTCCCCCTTCACCCATGATAATAATTAGTCAACTTTAGTTTTTTTACTGTTTTTAATTAGTTTTTTAAATATGATTTCACATATCATACACTTACATAGTTAAGTCACTTTTTAAAAGAGATGATCTTCATAATCATTTCCAGTGCTCCCTTCCTCCTCCCAAAGTCATTCCTTGCTACCCAATTCCCCTCACTCGTCCCACCCCCACCCCCACTAAACCATTATATTAGTTATTGTCTCTTTGCATCAATTCCTTTTGTGCTTCATAAATTATAAAACATACAGAAACAAAACCAAAATGAAACAGAAAGAAAATCATATAAAAATAAAATTATAGAGGAAGAAAGAAAAGGCCACCAGCCATATTTAAAAAGCCAGAGAAGGTTCTGTTTTGGAATAAGTGAGAAATATTTATATCTAGGGCAAATTCAGTTTGGGTCAAGAGGGAGCTGATACCATACTATATTATATGGTAGTTCAGTCCACTGTAATCAAATTTACAATAATCTCTGTCTGATAGTCAGGCTGCTGGGAGTCCCTTCCCTGTGGCTAGAGGGCATGTGACTAGATGTTCTGCAGATGTATTTTGGGCTCCTACTGTCCTCCATATCCTTCTATAAATTGGGTGTTTACTATTTAAGCTCTGATACTCTTCCAAAGGGATAATCTTGATATAGTTATTACTCCAAGGACACAGAACAGGTGGGTTTTATGAAGAAATTTTAAGAAGATAGATATCTACACTGGTAGTTAAAGGTCAGAAAAGTTGAACTGAGAATTATTTTTCCACCATAATGATACATTTGTTAATTCTCAGAGAATAATTTAGACTGCTGTCTGAAAATTTCATCTTAACCATTCAAACCTCTTTTTGTCCTCCAAACTCAAAGAGCAGTTAATGTCAGAAGTGCTGCTTTGATGTTGTATAAATCAAGGAGCACAGAATTTTTGGAAGTGTTGGACAGTTTCCAAAGTGTATAGGTGCAGATGGAGGATATGTCAAGACATAAAAGTTTCACATTTTTTATATTTCTTGTGAAATATAAGTTTCTGTGATTTTGTTATGATACTTTTTGACCTACCTTCATATATGTGGATGTCTGCATCGATTTCTGGACTTTCTTTTAGTCTTTAACCACAAGCTGTTACAGGGCACCTGCCAACTGCCCCATTAAGGATATCCTTGGTTAGAAGCAGTTTGAAGTGGGAAGATGTGCTGTAGTTCCAACTGTAAGCATTTTGATTCTTTGAGCCTATTGTCTCCTGAATGCTTCTTGCAGCACTTACTCCACTGAGCATTCTTTTGTAGATAGCTTTGTATGTGTCTGTGTGGTATGTGTGTGGGTTTGGTTGGGTGTGCCTGGATTTTGTGCCTCTTCCTTCTGAGTAACTATACAGAACGTGAACTCTGAAGCCGGACTCTGACTTCAAACCCAAGCACTACCATATAGAGGAAGTATGGTATTTAGCAATTTACTTAAACCTCATCCGAGACTCAGTTTTCTGATCTGAAAAATGAGTATAACAATATCTTTTGTTCATAAAGAAACTGTGATGACTAAATGAGTAAATATGTGTAAATCACTTAGAACTAAGCAATATAACATTATTAGTTAGTTTCTATTATTATTATTACTTGAAAATTGAGAAAATGCAAACCAAGCAAGGAATAAAAGTGACTGAACCAATTCCACGTACATGTATTTTCTTATGTTATAATTCATTTAAAAGGCTGCAACTGCATAACATGTTCATTTAAAAATTTTCATATAACTCAGACATCTAAAGTCACTAGGGAAAATGATTCCTCCCACTAGCAGTACTGCTATCCCCAGTCCCCAGGGGGAACTCCTACCCTTCCCATGCAAATACAAGGCTACACCATTTTATAAAATAAATTGATATTATATTATAAACAGCCTACTGAAACTTGCTTTTAAACTTCCATAAGGAATCATAGGGATCCATCCAGGTCCCTGCATGCAGTGCATCTCATTTTAAAATAGCTGCATAATAGTTATGAATGAATGCACCTTAATATTCAACCATTTTCCAATTAATGAAGAGTTAGACCATTACAATTAAATCTACAGGAACCATCCTCTGAATCCAGATGCACAAGGAGCTATGGCTCTGGAATTGATAAATAAAAGTAGAACTGTGTAATGGAAACTTCAAAACTATCTTCCAAAACATTGTGCCCATTTATGTTCCCACCAGCAACGTGTCTGGATGCCTTTACCCCATAAGCTCTGCAACACTGAGGCTGCTTATATTAGGCCCATTCTAATAGCTAAAATGATATTATTCCATTTAAATGTTACTGCTTCTATGATTTATAATGACAGCAATACACATTTTAAATCCCACCCAAGCAAACAGTCATTTCCTTGGTGTACAGAGCTCTGAAGCAGTAGGAGTGCATTAAAGGGCCTCTTACCAATGCGAATTCAATCTTGTGCCCCATGCGGCCATTATTGTTCGGTAGCTCTTCTTTCTCAGGCACTGCAGTAAATTTATTCTCTAAGATATTTGCACAAAGCAGATATGCAGAGATGATAATATTTTGCCTAGAGAATTGCATCATGCTTTCAGTGCTGCTTTATCTTCATTAGGATTGATCTTTCATGAGTTATGCCTTTAGTTCATCTTGCTGTTAGTCTCTTGTTTATCCCTCTACATAGCTATTTCTGTACAGAGCAAGAAACGGAATGAGTATTTCCCAAGATATGTGATTTGTCAAGGGTTTTATTAGGCCCTTTACATTTGTTATAATAGCAAATCTCACCATAACTCTTTGAAACAGGGCAGGTACTGTATCATCTCCATTTAACAGATGATAAAACTGAAACTGAGGCACAGGAAGTGAAACAAGGTGCTCAAATTCCAAAAGTAATCCATGTAGGAGTCAATATTATAACATAGGGCTGTTTTCCCCCAAAAAAGACATTGATCTTTCTACTGTACTACAATGTCTTCCAATTGTCTAGAATCGTTGATCTTTGTGTACTAACAGAGTTCTAATTTAAGAAAATCTACCAAATCAATCCAATTCATAGCCATTGTGGAAATTTTCACTCATGTAAAACTCATTCATGCAGAGTAAAACTGCATGCCATAAGTGTTCAATGGTGAAATATTTTGGAAGCCATTTGCCAAGCCATTTTTTGAGGTTCCTGTGAATGGGTTTGGGCCTCTAATTCTTTAGTTAGTATTTTAACACCTAGTCTCTGGGACCACACTGCATATGGAAATACAACTCTCTGCCTTCTCAGGTCAACAGGATCAAAAGTGCTGGATGAGTCTGCCCTCAAATATTCCTGGGTAAGCAGGAATTTCTGCGATCGGGTACCCTGACTCGAACTGCTCCCTGGGCCAGCAGGAAGCAAGTCCCCAACCAACTATTCTAACCTCAGACATCTTTTAGACTAGCAGGAATCTCTTCTAAGACTAGCTGTCCTGCCCCCTGTGATCATTTTGGCTATCAGAAGGTATTGACTTGTACTAAGTACCTGCCCTCAGGTGCATCTTCTGCTGTCAGGAGCATCACTCAGGTTTCCTGCCCTATGTTTCCCTTTCTAGGTCTTGCCCAGTCCCTACCAATTTCTAGATTCTTTTCTTTCTTTCCACTGGATATTTCGGGTGGGGTACTTTTTTTGCTTTCTTTTCTTGTTACATTGGTTCCTTCCATTCTTTTCCTTTCCTGTTCACTGTTTTGGTTTCACCCTCCCTCGCCTAGCTTTATGGGTTTTTTAGTTGATACTTTTCTCTTGTTTCTACTTTCCTTTTACCTATTATTTTCTTGTCCTTGACTTTTGTTATTTTCTTGTTTACTCCCTCTGGTTTTCTTTTCTTTTTGAAGGTTTATTTATTTTTATTGAGGTTTTTTGCTGTTTTTTTTTTTTTACTAAAACTGGCAGGAAAAGCAACAATGTCCACAACGTCCAGCTACGCCCACATGTTCTGTAGCCCCAGACACTGAGAGAGGGCTACAAGCTGCTTCTGAACTACATGATAAATGATAAATGACAGCCAAGAGCACCTACATTCAGTCTCAATTGCCCTACATGAGCCTGCAAACACACTACCAATTTTTATCACACCCAACAGGAGACAGGTGATAAGAGTCTAAGAACTTACCAATACACAATTACCAATGAAATACAATATCTAAGAGACAAGAGATAATCTAAATTTACACAAGCAAATAAGATGGATTGGATAAAATGTGACCCAAAATACAGAAGCAGAAAAAACTTCCCAAGCAAAGCCTAACTAATAGAATCAAAAAGCACATAAAAATAGTATATCATGACCAAGTGTGATTTCTACCACATATTGCAAGGATGGTGCAGCAGTAGAAAAGCCATCAATGTAAACTGCAACACAATTTTTTAAAAAGTGATTTGGCAAAATCCATTCATGAAAATAATGCTCAACAAAATGGGCATAGAGGAAAAGCCCTACACACACAAACACAACCCCAAAGACCAATATTAGTGTCAATGGAGAGAGCCTGAAAGCTTTTCCCTTTAAATATAAACCAAAAAATGGTGCCCTTACTCACTGCTACCATGCAATATTGTGCTAGGAGTCTTAGAGCTACAAGGGGAAAAAGAAAATAAAATGCATTCAAATTGGCAGAAATACAAGGAAAACTCCCTCTATTTGTAGAAGACATTGTATAATTCTATACAAAGAAAATTCCAAAGGCTCAGTAACATAATTACTGGAATTAATTGAAAAATCCACTAAAGTGGAAGGGTACAAATTCATCATACAAAAAAACTCAGAGATCTTCTCATTAACAAAGTGATCTCTTCAAAGGAAACCAAGGAAATTATACTACTTATAATAGCTATTCAAAAGATTAAATATTTTGGAATAAATATGACTAGAGGCCAAAATACCCATGAAAAGGTAATTTTTTAAAAATCCTTCTATGATTAGCAAAAAGGCCTACATAAATGGAAGGATGTACAGTGCTAATAGAGAGGAAGACAACATTGTGAAAATGTCAGTACTACCCACAAGCGATCTACAGATAGACTGCAATTCCCATCCAGATTGCATCAGCATTTTTTCAGAGATGGAAAAATTAGGCAAAAATTTATATAGAAAGGAAGAGATCATGATAAGCAAGCACTGTTAAGGAAGAACAGAGAAAGTATCCTCTTATTCAAAACCATCTAAAACAGGTACAAATGACACATACATGAGCTAAAGAGAATTGAGAACTCAAAAGTAAATTCATCTACCTATATACAATTGTTTTGGAACAGTTTCAATGACACGATAACATATAATTCCCCATAGCATGCATTTCAATAACTCAACTTTATTCAAAACAGTTGTGTAATCATGATTACAAGCAATTTTAGCACATTTCTTCTTACTTATACCCATTGCTGTTATCTCCTCATTTACCACCAACCTCCCCAACTATGCCCCTAGGGAATTATTAAACCAGTTGCTGTCTCTAAAGACCATGATATTTTATCATGGATTTCATATACAGAAAAACATTCAAAATGAAAACAAAATAACAACCCAACAATATTTTTTGGCAAAGACCTGAATGCATTAAATGAGGAGATAATGTCTCTAACAAACAGTGGTGTCTAAACTGAATTTCCATTAACAGAAGATTGAAACAGGACTCATATTTCACAACATATACAAGATCTAACTAAATATAGGGGAAAGGCCAAATTCTAATACCTAAAACTATCAAGGACATTACTGAAAAATCAGGGGGGAAATAGATGTCTTAAATATTGTTGATAGGTGCTGTCAAGTTGGTTCCAACACACTGAAATACCTACAAGTGCTTCTCCATCCTTTCAATTATTACCATTCTTACAGCCACTCTTTTTCACTGCTCCTCTACTTTACCATGCATGATATCCTTCTTTAGGGACTAGTCTCTCCTGAAAATATGTCTAAAGTATATGAGATGAAATCTAGCCTTCCTTGCATCAAAGGTACATTGTGGCCATACTTCTTCCAAGAGAGATTTGCTTGATTATTTGACACTCCAAGGTACTTTCAATACTCTGTCTGCACCATAGCATAAATGCATTGATTATTCTTCATTACTCCTTATTCAGTGTCCAACTTACACATGCATGTGAAACTATTGAAAATACCATGACTTGGGTCAGGCCCACCTTAGTACTTAGTAATTTCCTTGCTGTTCAAAATTTTCAGACGGTCCCATGCAGCAGTTTTACCCAATACAATGCATTGTTTGATCCCTTGACTGATGCTTCCTCAATCCTTGATTGTGGATTCAAGCAAGAAGAAATCCAGAAGCACTTGTATTTTTTCTCCATTTATCAGGTGCTCCATTTTGAATGCCTTGGGAGCATATGTATTGCCTTTACTTGTGCTGACACCCATACTGAAGTCTGCAATCTTTCTTTTTTCCTCCCAATTTATTTATTTATTTAAACATTTTTAGTAGTGACTCATACAACTCTTATCACCATCCATACGTGCATCAATTGTGTAAAGCACATATGTACATTATTTGCCCTCATCATTTTCAATGCATTTGCTCTCCACTCAAGCCCTTTGCATCAGGTCCACTTTTTTCCCCCTCCTTCCCCACTCCCTGCTCCCTCATAAGCCCTTGATAATTTATAAATTATTATTTTGTCATATCTTACCCTGTCCAATGTCTCCCTTTACCCCTTTTTCTGTTGTCCGTCCCCCAGGGAGGAGGTCACATGTAGATCCTTGTAATCGGTTCCCTCTTTCCAACCCACTCTCCCTCTACCCTCCCAGTATCGGCACTCACACCCCTGATCCTGAAGGTATCATCCGCCCTGGATTCCATGTGCCTCCAGCTCCTATCTGCACCAGTGTACATCCTCTGGTCTAGCCAGACTTGCAAGGTAGAACTCGGATCATGATGGTGGGGGGTGGGAGGGGTTGGGGGCTGGAAGCATTTAGGAACTGGAGCAAAGCTGTATTCTTCATCAGTGTTACATCACACCCTGACTGACTAATCTCCTCCCCTAGACCCCTCTGTGAGGGGGATCTCCAGTGGCCAACAAATGGGCTTTGGGTCTCCACTCCACACTCCCCACTTCATTCACTGTGGTAAGATTTTTTGTTCTGATGATGCCTTATACCTGATCACTTGGACACCTCGTGATCACACAGGCCGGTGTGCTTCTTCCATGTGGGCTTTGTTGCTTCTGAGCTAGATGGCTGCTTGTTTACCTTCAAGCTTTTAAGACCCCAGATGCTATCTCTTTTGATAGCCGGGCACCATCAGCTTTCTTCACCACATTTGCTTGTTCACCTGCTTTGTCTTCAGTGGTTGTGTTGGGAGGGTGAGCATCATAGAATGCCAATTTGATAGAAGAAAGTATTCATTCATTGAGGGAGTACTTGAGTAGAGGTCCAATGTCCTTCTGCCACCTTAATACTAAACTTATAAATATATGCACATAGATCTATTTCCCCATCCTCATATATATATATTTCCAAATGTACATGTCTTTGTCTAGACCTCTCTAAATTCCCCTTGCCTCCCAGGTCTTTCTTCCATTTCCTTTGACCTTCCTCCTGTCCCATCATAATGCTCCGTCCCCAACTATACTTCTTCGTTACATTACTACCCTTGATCATTCCCTACCAGGCCTGCCACACCCACCTCATCACCAATTTGGATCACTTGTTGTTCCTTTGTCCCTGGGTTTGTTAACAACACTTCCTTACCCCCCCCCCCTTTTCATCAGCAAGAACTTCACCTTCACTTTCAGCAAAGTTGTGTCATCTGCATATTGCAGGTTTTAAAAACCCTTACTCCAATCCTCATTTGATGTTCCACATCATATAATACAGCTTCTGTGTTATTTTCTCAACAAACATTGAATAAGTATGGTGAGAGGATACAACCTGGATGCATACTATTGCTGATTTTCAACCATGTATTCCCTTCCACCACTTGTCTGTCGGTTTGTCATACTGTGGTGACTTGTGTGTTGCTGTCCTTCTGGAAGCTATGGCATTAGTATTTTTAATGCCACCCAAAGTGTACAGATTTCAATCGAGCTTCCAGAGTAAGAAAACACAATGAAGAATGACTTGACTTTCTACTTCAGAGGAAGGAGTCACGGGAAACTTTATGTGTAGCTTTGAAATACTGTCAGATCCTTAAAGTGTAAGAATGGAAGCAGAACCCTTTTGGAGAGAATGCCAGGGAATGGGCCCCTTGGGTGGGAAAGCATTCAAAATGTGACTGAGAAGGAGCTGCTTTCTCAGAGTGGAATTGAACAGGGTGATGTGAGTCAGGCAAAGCTTGTAGGAGTGGAGCCTTTGAGATCTGATATCCTAATAGAGAATGAGTCAGGTAAGGAGAAACAGCTGTAAAAATCTGCTAATGACCAGAATATGGAATTTGTAAAGTACGAATCTAGGAAGATTAGAAGTAGTCAAAAAGCAAATGGAATATATAAAGATCAATATATCTGAGATATTAATGATTTAAAATAAACTTGTACTGGCCCCTTTGAATCAGAAAATCACATGATTTACCATTCCAGAAATAACACAATCAAGAAAACTGAAGTGGCATTCAATGTCAAAAAGGACATCGCAAAATCAGTCAAGAAGTAAAATGTTATCTATGATAGGATTATATCTATCTGCCTTCAAAGAAATCCAATTGTTATTCAAATTTATGCACCAACCACCAAAGCTAGCGATGAAGAATTCTACCAACATCTTTGGTCTGAAATTGATTAAGCGTGCAACCAAGATACAATGATAATTATTGGCTATCATAATGTAAAATTTGGAAGCAGAGAGGACAGAAGAGTCTTTGGAAAATTAGACTTAATGATAGAGATTAAGCTTAAAATTAGATGATGGAATTTTGAAAAATCAATGAGTTGTTCATAGTAAACACTTTTTTCAACAACACAAAAGACAGCTATACGCATGGACTTACTCAAATGGAATAAACAGAAATCAAATCTACTACATCTGTGGGAAGACATGATGAAGAACCTCAATATCAGCAACTAAAACCAGACCAAGGATGTAAGTCCTGGATAAAGCTAAAGAACATTTTAAAAAATCAATGAAAGTCAAAATACGAACTTGAATTTCAATAAAATCTCAGATACCAATATGACACAATTAATACTAATGAGAGAAAACCTGATAAGCTGTGGGTAGACATCAAAACATCATTCATGAATAAAGAAAAGATTATTTTAAAAGACAGGAGAGAAATAAAAGATCAAAGAGGATGTAAGAAGAGACTCTAAAATATGCTCTGAATCATACGGTAGCTAACACACATGGAAGAAGGGAGTTAGTCAAATATTTGAATAGAAAATTTCAAAGGGCAGCCTGGGAAGACAATGTCAAATATAATAATTAAATGTACAAAGACCTAGAATTAGAAAACTGAAAAGGAAAAACATACTAAGCATATCTGAAAATGAAATAACTCAAGAAAATATTCAGGCTTCAAGTTGCTTTATTGAAAGGTTCTATGGACAAAATATTGAATGATGCAGGAAAGATCAAGGGAAGATGGAAAGAATACATAGAGTCACTGTATCAAAAAGACCTACTCAACATTCTCCCATTTTAGGAGGTAGCATATGAGCAAGAACCAATGGTACTGATGGAAGACATTGAAGCTGCACTGAATACATTAGCCAAAAACAAGGTTCCAGGAATTGATGGAATACAAATTGAAATGTCTCAACAAATTGATGAAACATTGGTAGCACTCACTCGTCTATGCCAGGAAATGGTAAAGACAGCTATTTGGCCAACTGGCAGGAAGATATCCATATTTGTACATATGCCAAACAAAAGCAATACAATATAATGCTCTAACTATAGAATAATATCACTAATATGACATTCCAGTAAAATTTTCCTGAGGATCATCCACCAATGAGTGGAGAATTACATTGACAGTTCCTTGCCAGAGGTTCATCCTGGACTCAGTAGAGTATGTTGCACAAGGGCTATTACTGCAGATGTCAGATGGATCTTGACTGAATGCAGAGAATACCAGAAAGAGGTTTACTAATTTTTTATTGACCATGTCAAGGCATTTGATGGTATGGATCATAACAAACTACGGATAAACTTGAGAAGAATGGGAATTCTATAATAATCCATTGTGCTCATGTGGAACTTGTACATGGATCAGCTGTGCAAAAAGAACAAGGGAAAATGCATGGATTATAATCAAGAAAAGTAGGCAAAGGGTTGTATCCTCTCAGCATAAGTATTCAAACTGTATGCTGCGCAAATAATCAAAGAATTTGGTTTATATGAAGAGAAATGTGGCATCAAGATAGAAGGAAAGTTTTTAATAAACCTGCTATATACAGATAACACAACCTTGTTTGCTGAAAACAAAAGAACTGAAGCCTCTGCTAATGAAGATAAAGGATTACAGCCTTCAGTATGGATAACTACTCAATGTAAAGAAAGTCCAAATACTCACAACTAAACCAATGGGTAACATGAAACTAAAGGGAGCAAAAGATGAAGTTGTCAAAGATGTTGTCTAATTTGGACCGACAATCAATTCTCATGAAAGCATCACTAAAGAGATCCAAAGAAGAGCTTAATTCAGTAAAGCTGCTGCACAAGACCTCTTCAGATTATTGGAAAGCAAGGGTGTTGCTTTTAGGAATAAGGTCCATCTAACCCAAACCATGGAATTTTCCATTGTCTCATATGCATGTGAAAGTTGGACATGAATAAGAAAGATTAAAAAAGAACTAATGCATTTGAATTGTGGTGCTGGAGAAGAATCTTGAAAGGACTACAGAGTGCTAAAAGGACAAACTGATCTGTCTTGGAAGAAGTATATCCATAGTGCTCCTTAGAGTCAAGAATGGCAAGAATACACTGTAAGTACTTTGGCCATCTTGTTCAGAGAAGTCAGTCCCTGGGAGTACATCATGTTTGGTAGAGGGACCAAGAATGGCAGGAAGGCCTGCAATGTAATGGATTGAAACTGTGGCTACAACAATGGGCTCAGGCATAGGAATAATTGTGAGGATTGCGCAGGCTCTGGCAGTGTTTTATTCTATTATATATAGGGTTGCTGTGGGTCAGTTCAAACATGAGGGCACCTACCAAAAATAACCACAGTATGTCTGTATTCTACTCTCACAACTACCTCATGATCTGTTTACAGTTTCCACATGAGCCGATTAAGTTCTGGAATTCCCATTCTTCTCATGGCTATCTAAAGTTTATAACGATCCACACAGTTGAATGCCTTGGCTTAGTCAATATAATGGAAGCAAGCATCTTTCTTGTATTATCTTCTTTAGCCAAGATCCATCCCATATGAGCAATGATATCATCTAGTCCTGAATCTGGCCTGAACCTCAGGCAGCTCCCTGTCAATGCACTACTGTAACCTCTGTTGGATAATCTTCAGCATTTTTTTAGATAAATTTGTTTGTCACTAAAGGCTCAAAATCTATTTCAATTTTACTCTTCTACTCCCTTTTTTAAGCCACTCAGACACCTATTTAAGCTAGAGTGAGAAGTAATCTGGAGAGATTTTTCATTAAAAAAAAAGAAACAGTAGAGCAGCCAGTCCATAGAGAGAACAGCATGGCTGGCCCCACTATGAGAAATGATGCCCCTCAGTGACTAAGTGCGATACAGTGGACAGCACCGGAGACACAGTGTGGTAATTGCACCTGACCTGATCCCACCACACCGAGGCAAAGTACTGGGGGAGTGCAGCAGAACAGCAAGGGAATGGAGTGGCAAGGTCCCCAGGGAATGCTGAAAGTGGACTTTGGGGCCAGGGCGTGGTGCCCCAACAGACTGGACTGAAAAACGCTCCTAAGGGCCAACAAACAATCCTTTAACTATCTACAAGCGCTTCTTTCTTGATGTGTTTTGTTTTGTTCTTTGTCAGTGGTTTGTTTTTGTTGTTTTGTTGTCTGGTTGTATACTATTGCTTTGTTTTCCTCTGTCTTGTTTTTGTGCATGTTATTGTCCCCACAGGTCTGTCTGAATAGGACAGGCTGGGTGAACTATGTGGAGGAAAAACAATGGGACTGACAGTTCCGGAGGACTTGGGGTAGGGGGAGGTGGGGGGGGGGGTAAGGAAGTGGTGTTAACAAACAGAGGGACAAGGGAACAACATGGGACCCAAAATGGTAGTGAGGGGGGAGTGGCAGGCCTGATGGGGAATGATCAAGGGTAAGGTTGCATAGAGAAGAGGTATAGCTCTAGCCCAGGTGGGGACGGAGCATGGTAGTAGGGCAAGAGAAAAGTCAAGGGAAATGGAGGAAAGAGCTAGGAGTCAAGGGGAATTTATAGAGGTCTAGACAAAGACATGTGCATGCAAATATATATATATGAGGATGGGGAAATATATCTACGTGTCTATATTTATAGGTTTAGTATTAAGATGGCGGAAGGTTCTTGGGCCTCTACTCAAGCACTCTCTCACTGCATGAATACTTTCTTTTATTAAATTGGCACTCTACGATGCTCACCCTGCCGACACTACTGCTGAAGCCAAAGTGGGTGAACAAGTAAATGTGGTGAAGAAAGCTGATGGTGCCCGGCTATCAAAAGAGATAGTGTCTGGGGTCTTAAAGGCTTGAAGATAAACAAGCAGCCATCTAGCTCAGAAGCAACAAAGCCCACATGGAAGAACACACCAGCCTGTGTGATCGTGTAGTCCTTAAGGGATCAGTTATCAGGCATCAAAGAACAAGAAAATCATATCATTGGCTGCACACCTCCATGATATGCTCACCAAAGACAAATGGGTGCATAAGAAAATGTGGCAAAGAAAGCTGATGGTGCCCAGCTATCGAAAGAGATAGTGTTTGGGGTCTTAAAGGCTTGAAGGTGAACAAGCAGCCATCTAGCTCAGAAGCAATAAAGCCCACATGGAAGAAGCACACCAGCCTGTGCCATCACGAGGTGCCAAAGGGACCAGGTATAAAGCATCATGATATATATATATATATATATATATATATATATATATATATATATATATATATATATATATATATATATATATATATATATATAGAGAGAGAGAGAGAGAGAGAGAGAGAGAGAGGAAGTGCAGAGTGGAGACCAAAGACCCATTTGTCGGCCACTGGAGATCCCCTCATAGGGGGGTTTAGGGTTTAGGAGAGGAGATGGGTCAGTCAGGGTGCGATGTAGTACTAATGAAGAACACAGCTTTCCCTCAGATCCTGGATGCTTCCTCCCCCCAACTACCATGATCCGAATTCTACCTTGCAGGACTGGATAGGGCAGAGGTTGTACACTGGTACATATGGGAGCTGGAGGCACAGGGAATCCAGGGTGGACGATACCTTCAGGACCAGGAGTGTGAGGGGCGATGCTGGGAGAGTGGAGGGTGAGTGCGTTGGAAAGGGGGAACTGATTACAAGGATCCGCATGTGACCTCCTCCCTGGGAGATGGACGGCAGAGAGGAGGGGGAAGGGAGACTCCGGATAGGGAAAGATATGACAAAATAACCATCTATAAATTATCAAGGGCTCATGAGGGAGGGGGGAGCGGGGAGGGAGGGGGAAAACAAGAGGACCTGATGCAAAGGGCTTAAGTGGAGAGCAAATGCTTTCAAAATGATTAGGGCAAAGAATGTACGGATGTGCTTTATACAATGTATGGATTGTGATAAGAGTGGTATGAGCCCCTAATAAAATGTAAAAAAAAAAAAAGTGAGAAACCTGGTATTTGGTTTATATTCTTTTTGACACTGAAGTTCTTAAATTTCTTCTAAATTAGCTTATTAACCTATAAGCTGTAATTAATAAAAACTGACTTGTTTTTTAAAAAAAGAAAAGAAACATACTAGATATGTTACACAATATATCCTAAGTAATGAAATCAACAGCAATATCCCATTAAACCCTCCATATATGTGGTTCTTTCCCTCTTTTCCCTCACCCTTCCCTACCCACTATTTCTCCTCTCACTGTTCCCACCCAGTCCCTGTCCTCCTCTTAGTCATAAAAGCCTTGTCTATTGACATATAAACCATGTTTATTCTTTGTTTTTCCTTTGGCGCAATGGTGTTATTAAATGTTCATCTTTGTAAGATTGACTGTTTGCTAAGCATAAGGTTCTTCAGTTTTGTCCATGTCTTAACAGTGTTTTTGAAAGTTGTTATTGTTTTTTATTGATGCAAATATTCCATAGTATGAATATACCAGAGTTTATTTAGCCATTCTTCTGTAACTGAGGGTTTTTTAGTTGTTTCCATTTTTTGCTATTCTTGAAATTACTGATATAAACATGGGTGCACATATGTCAGTTCATGTTGCGTTCTTGAATTCTTTAGGGTATATCACCAAGAGAGAGCTATCTGGATCATAAGGTATGTATTTGCATTTGTTTAAGGCAGTACCATACTGATTTCTACAGTGGTTATACAATTAATTCTACAGTCACGCCAGTGATGTAAAAGTGCTATTATCTCTCCACATCTTCTCTAGCATTTATTATTTTCTGTTTTATCATTTTTTTCTAAAACTGCCACTGTGAGGTGATATCTCCTTGTTATAATTTCTATTTATTTTATTTATAATGAGGGTGAATATATCTTCACATAGCTGTTGGTTGCCTGTATGATGTCTTTAGAAAGTTGTCTATCCACATCTTGTGACCATTTCTGATTGAGTTTTTGTATTTTTCTTGTGAAGTTGCTATAGTTTTCTATAGACTTTTGAAATGAGTCCTTTACCTGATATATATTACTATTTTTTCCCAATCTGTGGCTTCACTTTTGACTCTTCAGATGAAGTCTTCTGTTGTGCATAAACGAGATATTGTTAAGCAGTTCCCAGTTCTTTATTTTGTCTTCTATAGTATGGATAGGAGCCCTGGTGGCATAATGGTTACATATAGGGCTCTGATCCACCATGCCAGTATTTTGAAACCACCAGCCAGCTCCAAGGCTGAACAATGAGGCTTTATACTCCCACAAACAGTTACAGTCCGGAAACACACAGGGAAAGTTCTACCTTGACCTATAAGGTCACTATGAATTGGCATCAACTTGATGGTAATAAAGTTTGGAGTTTCTTATAGTGCAGATATATTTCATTATGTTCAGTAGTGTGTTCATGTCCTTAAATTTGCACCTATTTTTCAATTGATGGTCTTTTTACTTGTGGAATTTATATTTAGGGATTTCACATATTTTGACTTAATTTTGTATATGGTATGAGAAATGGGTCCTATTTCATTCTTTTGTAAGTGAAGATAAAAGGATATTTCCAGCCTAATGTGTTTTTATGCTTTATCAAAAATTAGGTGTCTAACCCTGAAGAAGAGAGAGTGGAGTAATAGCTTCTGAAAGTTGAAAGAAATCAATACAAACCCAAGAATCCTCTACCCAGCAAAATTATCTACCAAGATAGATGCAGAAGTAAGAGTCTTCCCTGACAAGGTAAAACTTAAAAAAATACATTAAAAGAAACCTAGCTCTACAAAAAGTCTTTGCCAACCCAGTATGGTCAGAAGAACAACACTTACCAAAGCACAAATAGGAGAATACCACATAGAGCAACCCACACAGAGGTCAACACATTGAAAACAGCCCCCCAGAAAACATTGATTGTGGAAAGATGGCAAGAATGAAACACCCCTCACAGCACACACACAAAAAATTGATACGAAGGGAGAGTGGAAAGTACCCAATACAAAAGGTAGGAAATGACACCACAGAGTTTACAGATGGATGTTATAACTCAATGTCAATGGACTGAATTCACCCATTGGAAGACAGACTATAGACTGGCTGAGAAACACAACCTATCAGTCTGCTGCCTACAAGAGACAGACAGATCTCAAGCTTACAGACAAAAATAAGCAAGAGAATCAAAGGCTGGAGAAAAATATACCAAGCAAAACAATTAAGAAAAGCATGAGTTGCAATCCTAATCTCTGACAGAAACAATCTCAATGTGTAGGCCATCATAAGAGATAAGGAGAAGTAATATAGTATGCTCAGGAAATCAGTAGCCAAAGAACCAGTGAGCATAATAAAAATATACATGCCCAAGGAGAGACCCACAAAATCCATCAATCAAATTTTCCAAAAGCTGGGAAAAAAAATCACAAGCTCAGCAATTATATTAGGTGATTTTATTGATTTTGACTAACTTTATTAGTATATAATTCACATATTATACAATTTGACAGTTCAATCATAGCATGAAACACTGTGCAGTCATTACCATAATCAATTTTAGAATTTTTCTTCTTCTTCTTCTATTTTTTTTTTAAAGCAGATGACTTGAATACACCGCTCTCTGACAAAGATAGATTACAGGGAAAGAATCTTAACAAGGAAGCTACAGAACTATTTCTGCAATTAGGTAAGTTGACCTGATAGACATTTTCAGAGTTCTCCACCCAAGTGCAAAAAAAATTCACATTCTTTTCAAGTCCACATTACACAAACTCAAAGACAGACCACATGCTGGGACACAAATCAAGCCTGTGTAAATTCAAGGCACAGAGATCACTCAGACTTCCCTTTTAGACGACTATGCTATAAGGCTGGAAATCAACAAAAGGTTGATTAGGAAAACATGTGAAAACAATTTGAAAATGAATAACTCTTCACTGGCCCAGATGAGGTATGAAATTAAGAAGTATTTAAAAACCAACAAGATGAGAATACGATGAAACAAAACTTTTGGGACACAGCAATAGCAGTTATCAGCGGAAGTTTGATAGGGCTATAGGTTTGTGTATATATATTTACATGTTAAATATTAAGGTAGCAGACTGACATTGGGCCTCTACTCAAGCCCTCCCTCAACACAAGAACACTTTGTTCTAATAACCTGGCATTCTGTGATGTTCACCTGCCCAACACAATTGCTGAAGACAAATTGGGTGCATAAGCAAATGTAGTGAAGAAAGCTGGTGGTGCCTGGCTATCAAAAGATATAGCATCTGGGTTCTTAAAGGCCTGAAGTTATACAAGTGGCCATCTAACTTAGAAGCAACAAAGCTCACGCAGAAGAAGCATGTAACCACATGATGTCTAAGAGATCAAGTATCAGGCATAGGAACACCCCAAACAACAATCATATCGATGGGAAGGAGGATTGGAGTGGAGACATAAAGCCTATCTGTAGGCAATTGGACATCCTCTCACAGAAGGGTCACAAGGAAAGGATGAGCCAGCCTGGGTGCAGTATAGCACTGAGCAACCACTCAACTTTTCTCTACTTATTTAATGCTCTCTTCTGCCTGCTTACCGCCCACCACTGCCATGACCCCAGTTCTACCTTACAAATCTGGCCAGACTGGAGCATGTACACTGGTACAAATAAGAGCTCTTGACACATGAAATCCAAGACAGATAACCCCCCTAGGAACAGTAATGGAAGTAGCTGTACCATGAGGGTAAGGAAAGAGGAGTGGGGTGTATAACCTTCCCTCCCCGCGAGGGGGACAAAAACCAGGAATGTGGGTGATGGGAGACAGCGGATGATGTAAGATATGAAAACAATAATAATTTATAATTTATCAAAGGACCATGAGGGTGGGAGGATGGGGAAGGAAGGTGAAAAAGAGGAGCTGATACCAAGGGCTCAAGTCGAAAGAAAATGTTTTGAAAATGATGATGGCACCATATGTACAGATGTGCTTGACGTAATGGAGGGATGTATGGATTGCGATGAGAGCTGTAAGAGCCTCCAATAAAATGATTCTTTTAAAATTTAGGTGTCTATAGGTACTTGTTAGTATTTCTGGGTTCTCGGGTCTTTGTATCTATAGTTGCACCAGTACCAGTTGTTTTGATTATGATAATTATTTAATAGATTTTAAACTCTGGGAGAGAAAGCTCTCCCATTGTGTTTTTATTTTTCCATAGTATTTTATTTCTCTTAGATTTCTTTCCATATAAAAGTGGTGATTCATTTTTCCCCATTTCTTTGAAGAATTGTGGTGGGATTTGGATTGTAATTGCAATGAATTTGTAAGGTATTTTTGATAATATTGACATTTGCTCCAGGTTTAGTCTGCTGATCCAGTTACATGTAACTTGTTCCATTTTTGTAACTTTCTTTTTGTTTCTTAAAGGAGTATTTTGCATCTTTCCTTGTATAAGTCCTTTGTATCTCTGGAAAGATTTATTCATAAATATTTTCTTTTGCGTGGTTATTCTAAATGGTATTGTTCATTTGACATATTTTTCAGTATCATCTTTATTATATAAGAATCCCACTTTTCTGTGTGCTGTTCTTATAGCTTGCTGCATTGCCAAATTTTTCAATTAATTTGAGGAATTAATTGAATCTTTGGCGGTTTGTATATATAGGATTATGTTGTCTGCAAATAATGAGACTTGTTATTTCTTTTGTGCCTATGTGGATTAGATACCTTTAAAACCAAAATCCATCATTTGGATGTCTTATGGTTCCTGCGATAACATCCAGGGTTGTATTAAACAAAAATAATAATACACAGCAAACCTTACCTACTTCCAGTTCAAAGAGGAAATTCAATTTCTCTACATTAAGTGAGATGCTGGCTATTAGTTTCACATGTATGGCTTTTATTATATTGAGAAATGTTCCTTGTACACCTATTTTTTAGTGATTTCATCAGGAATGAATGACGGATTTTATCAAATGCCTTTTCTACATCAGTTGATAAAATCATGTTTCTTTTTTATGCTGTTTATGAGGTGAATTTCATGAATTGTTTATCCTAATATTAAACCATCCTTTCATAGTTGACATGAATCCAACTTGATTTTGATGTTTTATTTTTTTATGCTTAGTTGAATTTTGTTGGCTGGAACTTTACTGAAGATTTTGGTATCTATATTCATTAGAGATATTGGTCTGTCATGTTGAATTCTGGTGATGTCTTTGCCTGACTTGGGTATCAGAGTTATAGTTGTTTCATAAAATGATTTTGGTAGAATATTATCCATTTGTATAATGTGGAACAGCTTATATAAAATTGATATTAAGCCTTCACTAAATGTTGATAGAATTCCCCAGTGAAACTTTCTGGGCCTGGACTTTTCTGATGTTGGGAACTTTTATTACTAGATCTATTTCCTATTGTGTTATGAAATAGCTGAGATTTTCTGCATCATTCCTAGGATTTGGAGAAATAGTGCATTTCTAGACTGTTATCCATTTTTTCTATACTTTCAAATTTGTTGGAAAACAATTTTTCCTAGTGTGTGAAGATTTAAATCTCATTAGATTCTGTTTTTTTATTCATAGAATTTTTTTCTCATTCTTTTCCTTTGTTAGATTTTCCAATGGTTTATCCATTTTGTTAATTTTTTCAACGAGCTAATTTCTTGTCTTACTGATTTTTGTAAAGCTTTTTAATTTCCATATTCATTTATTTCTGCCCTAGTCTTTATTTTTTCTTTTCTTCTAGTTTCTGTGATTTGTTTTGGTGCACTTTTCCCAATTGTTTTAGTTGATGTGTTAAGGTGTTTATTTTCATTATATCAGCCTAAGTGATGTGTACAGTTATTCAGCAAAAAATTTACTTTCATTTGCTTTGAATGATATTGGTCTATAATTTGCACATTCTGCTGGCCAGTCAGTTGGCCTGGATTTGTTCTGAAACCAAAACTCAAAAAGTTCACTGCCATCTATTTGATGCAAATTCATAGAGGCCTTATCATATTTACTTCATCCAAAGATTTGACCAACCCTGGTTGAATTAAGCTGCTTAAGAAAATGGTATAGGAGACACATATGACCTCTTTTGACTAAACAAGGGAGAAGAAATATCACATCCACACCAGCCCAAGGCCCACTGCCACAAGGCAGAGGTCAGACATGCCTTCCAACCTCCATTCTTCTTTCTCCCTATTCTGACAACAATTGTTCCTCTCTTGGAACTCCACTTTGCTGCTGGGTTCACTCATTCATTGCAATGGCCACACAGAACCCACAGACAACAGTTATGATTATGGGGGGGCGGTATTAAGGAAGTTAACAGGTTATCACAAGCCAAGATCATAAAACATTAAGAATAAATAAAGTCTTTGGTCCTAAGAGCATATCTTCTCAGCCAGCAACCAAGTCTCTTTCTCATCCTCAGTCTCTCAGAAATGTGGTCCCTTGGCTTTTGGCTCCATGAACCAGAAAGCACACACCCTGCTTATCACAGTGTCATGGTTTTGGTGATGCTTCTCTCCTCGGTCTCAAAGTCTACTTACCTTGGCCTCTGGTCTAAGCATGCCATGGCTCTAGTGTTTCCACCACTTCACACAGGGATTTCAAATGTGCCCTACTGGTGACTGACATTCCTTGACTGTCCCAGAAGTTCTCTCTTCTGGTTTTTAAGGATGCCTAATTCTCATAGCCAGAAGAACAACAGACTGACCAATATCCCAATTAGAGTTCTCTATGCCTTATTTGCATGGTCACATCCATTCATTTGATGGGAGTTGTAGAGAAATGGATAGAAGAAACTTCCTAAGAGATTTCAAGTTGTTACATTGAGACAAAGTGAGCCAATATTGGACAGTAGCTAGCAATAAAATTTCTGGAATCAGGCACATTTAGATTCAATTTTTGGCTCAGTCATTCCTAGCTATGCATGGAATCCCGAGAAGGCTGAAGAGCCTGAGAATCATTCTTTTCACTTGTCATATGGAAATAATAATGTCTACTTCAAAGGAGCCTTGGTAGTATAGTGGTTACACATCGGGTTGCTAACTAAATGGCCAGTAGATAGATAGCACTACTTACTTTGCAAGAGAAAGACGAGAAGCTTTACTCTCATAAAGAGCTACATCCTTGGGAAGCTACAGGGATTGTTCTACTCTGTCCTATAGTGTTGCTCTGTGTCAGAATTGACTAGATAGCAATTCATCAATCACCTCATAGGGCAGATGTGACCCCTGCCAACATTTTCTCAGTCAGCTTTTGTGTTAGGCCAATTTGACTAGAGTAACAAATTCAGTGTCACCCATACACACACACACACACATTCACCTATATATATGAAAGAGTAATTGTATCTTAAGTAAATATCCCAGCCCAGTCCAAATCAAGTCCATAAGTCCAATATTAGCCCTTACATTCAATAAAAGTCCATAAATCCTCCTTTAGACCCACGCAGCACACACAATGGTGAAAAATGCAGGAAGATCACAGGACAGTAGGTGCAAAGACTTGTGAATCCAGAAGCATCACAGGGCTGGCACAGATTTCAGTGTGGCTCCACATGACTTGACAACAGGAAGGTGAAGCACAGTGAGAGAGTTGTGTCCAACCTCCAGGGAGAAAGAGAGGATGTTCCCAGAATCCTCATGAGCAGGCCATGCCCACCAGGAGGCATTATTAGGCTGTAACCTGATTGACTGACCAGACTCCACCCCTATACTTTTTTATCAAGTTGACATGAAATTATGCAACTAACAGATTTATTCCAAGGTGCGCCATATTCTTGGATGAAAGAATTATGATTTCAAGACTACTAAAATATTTGGCCAAGTCAACCATTAAGATAATTTTCTTTGTTACACTATAGAATTTGAGACCATCTAAAAAACTGATTCCATGAATTGAACACTAATGACAGAAGAACTGATAAGCTGTGGGAGGACATCAAAAATATCATTCATGAGAAATCAAAAGGCCATTCAAAGACAGGAAGACAAAGTCAAACATCATAATGAAAGGTGGAGACTTGTAGTTAGACATTTTAGTGTTAGAAAACAAAAAAAGAATATGGTAAGCATATGTGAAACTGAAAGAACTCATAAAAATTTCAAGTCTTGTATTGCAATATTGAAAGATTCTGTGAGCAACAAAAGAAAATGGAAAGAATACACAATCATTGTAACAAAAAGAACTGCCAGACATTATAGCATATGATCAAGAATCAATGGTTCTGAAGGAAGAAGACCAAAGTGGGATAAAGGCATTAGCCAAAAATAAGGCTCCAGGAATTCATGGTATAACAAATGAAATGCTTCAGCAGGCCGATGAAACACTGGAAGCACTCACTTATCCATGCCAATAAATGGACGTCAGCGAGCTAGAAAACTGTCTGGAAGAGATCCATAGAGATCCTAAGCAAGGTAGCCCAACAGAATTCACAAATTATAGAACACTATCAATATCACATGCAACTAAAATTTCACTAAAGACCATCCAAGCATTGTTTTAACAGTACATTCACAGAGACCTGCCAACAATTCAGGCTAGATTCAGAAGAGGATGTGGAACACAGGATGTCACTGCACATGTCAGATGGATCATGAGTGAAAACGAAGATGATCAGAAAGATATTGGCTTGTATTTTATTGGGTTTGCAAAGACATTCAATTCTATGGGCCGTAATAAAGGATACCCTTGAGAAGGATGGGGTTTCCAGTGCAGTTCATTGTGCTCATGTGGAACCTTTACATGGATCAAGGAGCAGTTGTGTGAACAGAATACTGTGTGGTTTAAAATCAAGACATATGTGTATTAGGGTTATATCCTGTCATAATATTTATTAATTCTGTATGTTGAGAAAATAATCAGAGAAACTAGGATTGGGGTGAAGAAGGCAATATTAGGATTTGAGGAAAGCTTATTAACAATCTGTAATATGGAGATATCACCACCATGCTTGCTGAAAGTGAGGAGCACTTGAAGCACTTTCTGCTGAATAACAGGATTGCAGCCTTCAAATCTTTACAACTGGACCAATAGGCAACATCAGCTAAACAGAGAAAAGATCAGAATTGTCAAGGATTTCGTCTTGCTTGGATGCACAATCAATGTATGCAGGCAGCAGTCAAGAAATTAGAGGATTCATTGCATTGGGTCAATCTGCTGCACAGACCTCTTTAAAGGGTTGAAAAGCAAGCGTGTTACTTTAAGGACTAAGATGTGCCTGACCCAAGGCATATTTTCAATTAATTCATATGCATGTGAAAGTTGGATATTAAATTTAAAAGATCAAAGAAGAATCGATGTACTTGAATTATGGTGTTGGTAACGAATACTGAAAGTACTAGGGACTGTCTCAAGAACAAACAAATCTTTCTTGGAAGAAGTATAGACAGAATGGTTCTTAGAAAAAGGATAGTGAAACTTCATCTCACATACTTTGGACATGCTATCAGGAGAGATCAATCCATGGAAAAGGTCATCATGCTTGGTAAAGTAGAGGGGCAATGAAAAATAAGCCCCTTGGAAAAACAGATTGACACAGTAGATGTAACATTGGTCTAAAAATTAACAATATGTGAGAATGAATCAATACTGAGGAGTGTTTTATTCTTTTATACATAGCAATGCTGAGGCAGAACTGCCTTGATAGCATCTAACAACAATAACAACCTTGTAGGTTAGTCTGTCAGAATTATATTTAACAAAATAATATTTTAAATGCAGGAAACAGAGTGAGTGATCAATCATGAATAAAACTCAAATACTTATTAGCATCAAGTCGATGCCAACTCATAGTGAGAGGGTAGGAATGTCCCTGTGAGATTCTGAGATGGTACCACTTTATGGAATTAGAAAGCCTCATCTTTCACTCAAGGATTGACTGGTAATTTTGCACTGCTGCTCTTGTGGTTAGCAACCCAATTCATAGCCCCCAATATACCAGGGCTCCTCAGTAATCATTAGCTATTGATTATTGATCCTAATAATAAAATCCACAGCCATTGAGTTGATTCCCACTCACAGCAGCCCTATAAAAGAACGCAGAACTTTTTACTGTGTCTGAGGTTGTACATCTTTATGGGAGTAGACAGCCTCATCTTTCTTCCATGGGGCAGCTAGTGGGTTTACATGACTCACCTTGACATTAGCAGTCCAGTGTTTAACCCACAGAGCCACCATGGTTCAATGATAATAAGAATAGTATTTCTATACCACATGCTCAGAAGTACTCTGGAACAGCTTTCCCTTCCACCTCAGATTGCTAACACTAAAATTTGCTTCAGAGAACACCTATTAAATAAAAATGCCTTGACCATGGATATTTTTGTTGTTGCTGATAACCCCGACCTACTGTAACAAGCAGGCATTGTGCCTACAAGGCATACATGGTAGAGCCTAGTAAGGGAGATCGGAAAGAGAAGCTTTTGCCAAGCGTTATTTCTAAAAGAGCTGTTACTGCCTTTGACTTTTACCTAGTATTTGCTAAAGAGAATCCCCAAAAATAAAAAAGCTGTTTAGAATCTGTCCACTTTTCTAGGATGAAAAAGATGCCACCAACCTCAGGATAAGAGCCAACAGGCTGCCTAGTTGTCTGTAACTACTTGACGCAGTTTGTGTTAGAGCGTCTCTTGTGAAAGAAATTGTAAACCGGGTACTGACATCTTTGGACACCAGCCACCATCACTCAGAATTGAAATTATAAAATAGCAGAGATTATTTTATTGACTGAGCATGTGGACATTGAATTTGAACTTTCTTCTTTCAGTAAGTGAGGAAACAGGGACCCAAAGAGTAAAGATGACTTGACCAAGTGTAACAAGTGAATCATTAGCCAAGTTGGGACAAATGTTCTTGTCTCTTGGTTCTTGGTCTAATCCTTAGGGAGTCCAGTTCTAGGGGAACATCCTGTCTGTGATTTTATGCCTGATCATAGGCAACTTCAAAGATATCCTTGTCAGGCCTCAGTACTGGAATCTATCTTCCCCATGTCACACTTGGTATAAAATCAGTGAGTGATGCAGTTTGGGGGAATGTGTTACCATCAAGGATTCAGCCTCACATATCTGCAGGTCCTATCCCAGAGCTTTCCATTGGGAGTCCTCCTTAGTGCAGGTTTCAGCTGAAGCATTTCCCCCAGCACCTTCCCTGAGACTTCCTAATCAAGGTTCTTGACTAAAGTTCTTTTCTCCCCACCAACTCAGTACTTTTTTGGCTATATTTTCCCCTTAAAATGGTGGGAGCCTCTTATTCAGGGCCCCTCGGGAGTGAGTTGATTCTCCTCCCATCTTTACTACATCTATCTGTCCCTCACCAGGTGCTGATCCATGGGGGGGAAATGGAACACTGGGAAGCTAACCACACTCTGTTTCTTGCTTGTATTATCACAGTAAGTAAGCAGTTTTGAGTGTTACTTTCAGTTTGGCTCATTGTCCTTACAGACCACGTCAGCATTGGACAACATGACAGTCGCTTCTAATCTGGTACTCTGCTCTCTTGACTCTGAATCCCAGGGATTATTTTGAAAGAAGCCTGTTTGATTGCATTTAAAAATTATTGCACGCAGTCTCCAGGGTGAGAGCTCTTGTGGTGTTTAGGTGCTGTCAAGTCAGTCCTAACTCATAGAGTACAACAGAATGAACGATTACCTGGTCATGTGTCATCCTCACCCTCTTGGGCTCAAATACTTGAACCCATTTATGCAGCCACATTGTCGATCCATCTTGTTTAAAGGCTTCCTCTTTTTCACTGACCCTCTACCACGCATTACATCCTGCTCCAGGTATTGGTCGCTATGGATTGCCTGTCCAAAGAATTTTTTTTTAAAGTCCTGAAATTTTCTCTTCTTAGAAGCATTCTTGCTGTATTTCTTCCAACACAGATCTGTTTGTTCTTCTGGCAGCCCATGGCATACTCCATATTCTTCAAAATACCATAATCCAAAGGTATCAACTTTTATTTGGTCTTCACTATTTGCTTTCCAGCTTTCAAATACATATGATGAAATTCCAAATACCGTTGCTTGAGTTTTACTAATCTTTTATTCCACAGGCCAGTGGGGGTCAAACATTAGGTAGTATCAGAATTACATGGAGGACGTGTGAAAAATACAGACTATTGTGTTTGAAAAATAGTCATTTTGATTTAGGAGGGTTGAGATGGAGTCATTGATTTAAACAAATGACTAATACAATCAACCCCTCGCTAAACTATTGGAGATTCAAATATTCTCAAAAATTCTTCAGAAAGTCCTGGTGACATACTTCTTAAAAATTATCTATTGGAAATTCAGTAGAGAACAGATTTGTTCTGACATTCATGAGATCTCCATGAATCATCGATTTCAGGAATATTGGTTTAGGTTTGAGATGGGATTACAAATACTTATTTTAAATACGAATTATAGTTGAAACAATAATAAATTCAAGAAAATAGCTTTCAAGATATGTTCATTAATGTGGAAGAAAACACCTACTAGTCTGTACACAAACACACACACACACACACGCACACACAACATGGAAGCAGACAATACATTATTTCCCAGCATTGACATGACTCAACAATTGGATAGGGTCCCAACTGTCTTTTAAATAGCTGATATACCAGGAAATCACTGAAGTTTATTATAACTATATTCTAATCAAATATACAGAAATGTCTGAGACTCTTAGCCATGATCTTTCCAAGGTAAATCTCAATGTTTGTGTAGTATACTGAGCTAAGCTTGGTGCCATATTTCAATAGCAGAAGCGATTTCTCTATAAAAGAAAAAAAATGTCTGTTACCCATGAGCCTTGGTGATATAATGGTTACACATTGGACGAGGTCAATAGGTAGAATCCACCTGCCACACCTCAGGACAAAAATGAGGTTTTCTACTCCCATAAAGAGTTATAGTCTCAGAAACCCATTGGAACAGTTCTCCCTTGTCTTATTGGGGTGCTATAAGTAGAAATAGATTTGATGGCAGTGACTTTGGTTTGGTATAGCCATTTCCTGATAATGCATAGGTGTGCTAGTTAGGTTTTTTGTGCCAGTGTACCTGTAGGAAGACATTGGCGGAGTTCAACCTGTCAATCAGGTCACAGCTGGATGGTGCCTCCTTGTGGTGTGGTCCTCTCATAAAAAGGGCCCAGGGAACCTCTCCCTCTCTGCCTTTACCTTCATGCCTCCTGGCCACCCTGAGAGCTTTGGATCCCTGCAATGTTTTCCACTGACTTTGGTCCACATGACTTTGCACCCACTGGCTGGTGATCTTCCTGCATTCTGCATCATTGCGTGTGAAAGTGTAAATCTGAAGAAGGACTTAGGGACTCTTATCAGACTTATGGGCTTTAGTTGGACTGTGCTGGGATGTTGTCTTGATATATAATTACTTCTTGATATAAAGATGTTTATTACAAATGTGTGTCTCTGACTTATTTCTCTAGTCAACCTGGCCTAACACAACAGGAAATACTAGATTTCCTTTCTGATAACCTTTTGAACTCAGTGCCATACTTAATTGCATACACCAAATTGTGAACACTATTCTTCCCCATATTTTCATTGGCTATAATTCAATTATTTGTCTATATAAGTTATATGTCTATATATAATTAATATGTCACTCTAAATGTCTATAGTCTGTATGTCTATAATCCTTCACTCTGAAACTGATAGAAGTCTAATTTTTACTCCTCCTTTGCCACCATTTTCAAATATACACCTTAGCTATTTCAAATATCTTACAGTTTGTAGATATTCTATGATCTTTCACAGATCCCTGTTGTATTCAACTGGATTCTCTATAGAAGCAAAACCAGTGACACTATATAAGAAAAATATATGGCTCATATAGTTGTAGTAGTGGTCAGTCCCAAGTCCAGGCAGGTATTAAGGCCATGGGTAAGGTGGTAGGTGGGAGACTTTCCTGACTCCTGTAGCTGCAAGGGCTGATGAACCCAATGTCTGTTGGAATACAACAGGCTGGCAACTGCGTAGGTGAATGAATCTAAAGTTGGTAGGTAGGTTAGATGGCAGACCTCTGAAACTCACAGGCAGGTAGTATAACATGCCATGGGCTCAAGTCCAAAGAACTGGAGATGGATGATCCAGAAGCAGGACCCAGAGCCATACAGAAGCAAGCAAACTTATCCACAGTGTCTACTTATGTACGAAATAGGTTTCACCTCCTAGTAACCCTCCTTTTGTTTATATCAAGGCTGTGACTCTGTCCTAATCTTCTTACAAGTGATTGGATGCTCAGAGCAGATCTCACCATGGTTTGATTACATTATGTTATGTCACCAAATCACTGACAATCTTGGCCCAGCCAAGTTGACACAAAATCCAACTATCACACCTGTCTTTGTCCAGTTTGTTTCATCTACCTATAATGGCTTTCCTATGAATCACTGTCATGAATTCTTACTCATTTTCCGGAACCATCTTTAATTTCACCTCTTTTTTAAAGTCTTCTATGGCACAGAATATGCTTATGAATCTTGCTGAAATTCTCTCTATAGAAGAAATCCCTTGAGGAATATGTATTCTGGTCTTCTAAACAAATAGTAAACTGTAAAAGGACAGAAACATTGTCTTCTATCTATGCATTCATGTGACTATTGAAAATATTGTAATCAATAAAGTTATTATCTTTTCTCTAAATTCATTCCTACTTCAAATTCCCTTATCCAAGCTTTAACATCAATATCTATCTAATGTCCCATAGTCATAACTTCTCATATTCACAACCATAGAATTCTCCCTTTGATTCTTTTATTCCCTCCATCCAACACATATTCTACATGACCTCTAAATCCTGCAGCTTCTACTTTAGAGTAACTTCTGAAATCAAATGTTTCCTTCCCATCCCTAATATAATATTGTGACATGATTATTGTAACACTTCTTAGGCAGTTTCTATGCCACTAAAATTGTCACCTTTAAATCTGTGCTCCAGAATGCTGCTAGACTAATCTTTCTAAAATGCAAAATAAAGCAAGTTATGCCCTGACTCAAGACCCTCTAATAGCTCCTCCAGTTCATATATGAATGATATATAACTGTCTTTTATGGTTTTGACTCAAAATGCATTTCCAGGCTTTTTTTTGGTTATGACCCCATGCAATGTTCATATCAGATAAAACCAAAATTTTTCAGAGTTTAGGACTCATAGAATTTTGTTTAATGTACTCCCATGCATGCACATTTTTATGCTTCTATTACTTTCTGGCCCCTTACTGATCCTGCAATACAGAGCCCTCATTGCCTTATCTTGTAAATCACCTCTGTATCCCATAAAGCTGTTATTTACGTATCGTGGTCTTTAGCCCTCCATTAATGCTCCTCTATAAATACTTATTTATGCACTTATTTGTTTACCAAATCTGTATTTCTTCATTAGACAATTAACTTGTGGGTAGTAATTTTCCTTCATTCAGTTATATCTTGTGTCAGTATCTATCACAGAGCTTAACCAAAGCCATCACCTAAATAGGTACTTAATGCAAAATAATTGCAGTTTTATACCTTTAATGCAGCGTGGGGGCAGTTCTACCCTGTCCTATAGGGTCATTATGAGTTGGACTTGACTAAGAAGCAATGAGTTTGGGATTATTATTTTATTGCTTTTGGTGAAGAGTAGCCATATAACTTAAGCTCAATAAATACTTGCTGAGGAACTAATTCCCTTTATAATTTCCAAGACGTATATATGTAATTCCCCAAACAGCAAAGAGCTATAATGTGTTTTTAAGTTATTTGTTTTATCATAAATTATTACTAAAATAGAATTTATCATTTTGTTTGAATTTTTAAAGTGAAGTTGTGGCTATATACATAAAACAGAACTATTGTTTAAATAAAAACAACTAACAGAAAGCAAATGAGAACAAATGTTCTATAATATTTAGAATCAGGGTATTTATATCTACCTGAAGAAATGGCATAAAAACGTGTGGCCAGCCTTATAATATGCTCCTTCTATTTAAAGCAAACCAATCAGCCATAATTATACAGAGTTAGGGATCACTAATACATGGCCCTTCCTTATCCAGTGAGTCACTTGGTCTTCATAACAACCCTGAGAAGCTGTCAGGGACGTTTTACCATATTGCCTTGACATAAATTTTTAAAGGTACCATTCCCTTAATTATAATTTCTCTGGAAAAAATAAATAACATATTAAATGGATTATAAGACTTATTCTCCAGCACTGTCAGTTTGTCATATGGTGGTGGCTTGCATGCTGCTGTGGTGCTGGAAGCTATGTCACTGATGTTTTATATGTCAGCAGGGTCTCCAAGGTGAACAGATTTCATTGAAGCTTCCAGACTAAGAATAGACAATGAAGAAGAAATAGGCTGGCCACTTCTGAGATGTTAGCTACTGAAAGCCTTATAAATGCCAGCTGCATATTGCTAGTTAGCATGCCAAAAGAAAAGCCCGGAATGCACTCAAAATATGACTGAGGATATGCTACTTTCTCAAAGTAGAGCTGATCAAAATGGAATGGATGGAGGTAAAGCTTTTGGGACATTGAGTTGTTGGTGGTATACAATTCAACATGAGAAGAGGTAGCAGTAAATTTCTATTATCAGAACATAGAATGCTTGAGGTATGAATCTAGGAAAATAAGTAATCAAAATTAAAGGGAATGCATAAAAGTTGATACTCTAGGCATTAGTAGACTGATGTTAGTCATTTTGAATCAGAGAATTATTGTTTACTCTATTGCAAATGGCAAATTAAAGAGTCATGACATATCCATTGTCAAAAAATATATTTGAAAATGCATCTTGATATGCAATGCTGTCTATGATAGGATAATATCTATACCCGTACAAGAAATTAAATTAATATAACGAATATTAAAATTCACACACTAAAACTAAAGCTATGGTCAAGAAATTTAATAATTGTACCGACTTTTTCATTCTGAAATTTATCAAGCATGCAATCAAGAGACAGTGATTATTTTTGGTGATTGTAATGCAAAAGTTGGAAACAAAGAGGAAGGAACAGTAGTTGGGAAACAGGGCCTTGGTGTTAGACACAAAACTGGCGATCATAATATAAAATAATTCTGCAAAACCAACAATTTCTTCATTTCAAATAGTTTTTTTTTCCAGCAAGACAGTGAGTATACACGCGGAGTCACCAGATGGAATACACAGGAATCGAGTTGAATACATTTGTGTGAAAAGATGATAGAGAAGCCTAATATCAACAGTCAAAATAAGGTTATCAATTAATCATTTACAAGTTGAAGATGAAGAAAGTAAAACTATGCCCTCAGGAGCCAAAAGATGATTTTGAGTATATCCTACCTGAAATTTGAGTACATCTCAAAGACGACTCTAATGCTCTTAACACTAATGACAAAAGACCTAGTCAGCTGTGAGGTGACATCAAGAGCAGTATACATGAAGAAAGCAAAGGGTCATATGAAATACACTTGAGAATGTGGATGTCAGAAGAGAAAATGAAACTTGTTGTTTAACATAGAGGGCTAAAGCAAATGGAAGAAACAATGAAGTAACAGAGCTAAACAGCACATTTTAAATGACAGCTCAAAAAGAAAAAGCAAAGCATTGTAATGAGATGTGCAAGAGCCTGGAGTGAGAACGTCAAAAAGGAAGAATATACTCAGCATATATCAAGATGAAAGAATTGGAGAAAAATTCAAGCTTCAAGTTCCAATCCTGATGGAGTCTATGAACAACCTATTGAACATTAACTAAAACATCAAAAATATATGGAAGGGATACACCAAATATCAAAAAGATCTGGTCGTCCTCAAAACATTACAAGAAGTATACAAGGGGTTCCACTACCCCACCCCCCCCCAAAAAAAGAAAAAACTGGTAAAAGCTCCACTGGATGGAGCTTTCATAGAATGCATTTTTTCCCACTATGGCACCCAGTGGCGTCACCTGAAAAGGTTCTCTCTGGCCAGAGTGAATTTTTTCAGAAAAGTAGTTTCACTCAAACCTTGTTTTTTGTGATGGCTTAATTATGAGACCAGTGTGTGGCTGTGAAAAATTGTTTTCTGCGTAGGAAAAAGTCATAGAAACTACTACGATGTTGCACACAGCTTATGAGGACAGCACTATGGGAATAACTCAAGTGTACATGTGGTTTTCTCATGAAATGTCAATTGATGACAACCCTGGCTCAGGACGTCCATCAACTTCCTGAGAGGGCGAAATGTTGACTCATCGTGCATTTGGCGTTCTTTCCCCCAGGTCAGAATGTTCATCAAGCTTTCTATTTCGAGGTTCTGAAAAGACTGGGTCAGCGTGCAACAAAAAAAATGCCTGATTTGTAGCACATGGGGGACTGGTTTTGCCAGCATGACAACACCCCTGCCCTCGCAGCCATCTCAGTGCGCCAGTTTTTGGCAAAACACTGCATACATCTCACCTGTGTTTACCTCATAGCCCCTGCAGACCTTACTCACCTGGCCTCACTCTGTTCAACACCTTTTTTGTTACCCAGGATGCAGAGGGTCATGAGAGGACAGCAATTTGATGGCATAGAAGAGGTGAAGGGAAAAAAGGAGGGAGGTGCTGCCAGCCTTCCAAAAAGATGAGTTTGAAAAATGTTTCCCAGAGTGCAATCACAGATTTGACAAATTTATTAAGTGTCATGGAGAGCACATATAGAGAGTTTGAAGGTGATAAGGTTGTTTTGTAAAAGAAATTAAATACATAGAATAGAAAAAAACATGTTTTGGGGGGGTACTCCCTCGAATGAACAACTGTTGGTACTGCAGGTGTTTGACAAAAGCAAGCCTCTAGGGATGAATGGACCTGGAGAATTTCAACAAGCTGATAATGCGCTGGAAGTTTTCATTATCAATGCCAAGAAATTTGGAAGAGAGCTGCCGGATCCATTGACAAGAAGATATCCATAATTTCTGACTTCAGAGAAAGGGCCTATAGAAGGTGGAAATTATTGAATAATAGCATTAATAAATAAAATGTCCTTGAACCTAAATCAAAAGTAGTTGCAGCAGTATATTGACAGGGAGCTTCCTGAAATTCAACCTGGATTCCGAAGGGCATGAGGAATAGCATCGCTGATGTCAAGTGACACTGGCTGTAGGCAGAAAATATCAGAAAGATGTTTCCTTGTGTTTTATTGGTTGTTTAAAGTAATTTAACTATGTGGGTAATCACAAACTATGAAAAGAACTGGAATTCCAGCATACTTCATTTTGCTCATACAGAACGCTTACATGATCTAATAGGTAGTTGTGTGAAAAAAAACAAGGTTCAAAATCTGGAAAGCTGTGTTTCATTGTTGAACACGTTCACCACACTTATTCAAGTTGTATGCTGAACAAAAATCTGAGAAGCTGGACTATATGAAGAAGAATGTCATATTAGGATTGGAGGAAGGCTAATAAACAACCTGTGGTATTCAGATGACACAACCTTGCTTGCTGAAAACAAAGGTACTGAAGCATTTGCTGACAAGCATCCAGAACTGCCACTTTCTATACGGTTTATTACTCAATGTAAAGAGCATTAAAAGTCTCACAACTGGACCAGTAGATAACGTTATGTCAAACATAGAAACAATTGAGGTTTCCAAGAATTTCATTTTGCTTGGATCCACAAACAATGTTCATGGAAGCAGCAGTCAAGAAATCAAAGCACACATTGCATTGAGTAAAACTTCTGCACAAGACCTCGTAAAGTGTGGAAAAGCAGGGATGTTATTTTTAAGGACTAAGGTGTGCTCAACCCAAGTTATGGTATTTTGAATTGCCTCATATGCGTATGAAAGTTATACATTGAATAAGAAAGACCAAAGATGCATTTTAATTGAGAATATTGAAATATTGTGAATATTGAAAGTACCATGGATTGCTAATAGGACAAATAGATCTGTCTTAGAAGAAGTAAGGCCAGAGCGCTCCTTGGAATCAAGGATGGGGAGATTTTGTTTTGCACACTGTATTAGTCTGGGTACACTAGAGAAACAAATCCACAGAAACTCATGTATAAGAGAGAACTGTATATAAAGATTAAGTGTACATCAATAAAATATCCCAACACAGTGCTGCCCAAGCCCACAAGTCCATTATTAACCCGTGCGTCCATCACCAATCCACAAAGTCCTCCTTCATCTCACAAAACACACTATGACACTGACTGCAGGAGGAAAGCCGAATCACTGAATATGTAAGCATCTCAACACTGGCAGGGGTCTCCACACGGGGGCTCTAGCGCCTAGGGCTGCAGTGGGGTAGGTCCATGCGGCTTCTCCTCAGGGATGTCTTACAGGAAGTAAGCCTTACAAGCTGAAGCAGGGACCTGGCGAAGACAGCTGTACCCTGGTCCGACCATCAAAAAATAAGAGACCCAAGAACTAGAAAGGGGAGGCTCACTGAGTGTTAATCCCTCCGCACTTCAATTAACCCCACATGTGTTTATCGGCCGGATTGGCACAATAAACTAACTACCTCACATACTTTGGACATGTTGTCAGGAGAGGCCAGTCCCTGGAGAAGCACATGATGTTTGGTAAAGAAGAGGGGTAAGGAATAAGAGGAAGGCCCTCACGAAGATGGATGGACACAATGGCTGCAACAATAGACTCAAAATGGTACTAAGTGTGAGGATGGCTCGGGACTGGGTAGTGTTTTGTTCTGTTGTGCATAAGGTCACCATGGGTCACACTCACTCAATGGCACCTCAAAGCAACAAGATATCCTTCTGAAAATCAATGCTTGAAAGTCTTTTAAAGTATAGTTCTACTCTGAGACACATGGGGTTGCCAGACTTAGAATCAACTACAATGGTGAATACAAAACTCAAACATTCTGTCAGTCAGTCTATTCTGACATAAAATTCAGATCTGCCCCTTTGGATATCCACGGCTATAAATTTTAACATGAGCAGAAGTACCATCTAGTGGATTTTAAGTATCATCTAGTGGGGTTTGAAGTATCATGTAGTAGGTTTGAAGTACCAACATTACATTTAGCAGTGCCACATCTAACTGACAATGCCATGGGTTTGTTGGATAGGACAAATGAATTCCTGCTCTCATGATATCCACAGTCTAGTATGGGACAAACTAACACACAATACCATCCAATATTTCATTTTGGATAAAATGTCAACATTTCAGCCAAGTCTAGCCATACAAAGATATGCAGAACCCAGAACATACATCTCCATAATTCATGTCCCCCAAATTTTCAATCTAAAATTTCTACATTAGAGGGCCAAAAGTAGGACTGAGAGTTAAACTTTTATGAATTCACCCAGCAAAGCAAATTATTGTGCGAAACAATGTAATCTGATTATAAAGACATACCCAAATATCCAACATCTTCAATTCTACACTTTTATCTTCATTTACAGTAATGAAAAAATGAAATTTTGAAATTTAATTAAAAACATCTACCTGTCAGGTTCTGACGAACAACTGTTTATTTGAAAGATAATGGAATATTCTCCAAGTTTAGAAATCCAATGGCTTTATCATAAGGACATTAAAGATGTGAAATACCTGCTAGACTGCCACCCATGTGTCGCCCAACTCAAGCCCCAAAGCAACAGAAGCACAGGGTCCCTTGCAAGATTAAAGAATTAAATACCCCCCTACTGCCTGGAGCTTTCTTTGTCTCTTCTTTTCATGCATATGCCACCTGATATGTTTCTTCATTTACATAAAGAAGGTCATACTAATGTAATAACTCCCTTTATTGATTGAAGATTTATGTCTTTTTTATCCTTAAATGATATGCTAAAATTTTTAGGTATCTATACTCCTAACTTTTTTATTTCAGACTTTTACTATGATCATTTAAATGCATATTAAAGACTTATCTATATATTTATCAAAAAATATCATAGAGTACTGGTTTGTGGTATAAATTCATAATAGTGTTTCCTTTGGTTTCTTTTTATCTGATGGGACCAAAGTCATACTAATTTAACACAGCAGGTTATATTGAGTGCTTCCTGCTGAATGTGCTGGCAGAATCTTGGCTATCAAATGATTCATGAGATTCCCTCAGTTCTGGCTGGAACACTGTGTAGGTTTATGAGAAGGGCTTCTAGAGGGGCATGCCATTGATAGGAAAAGTCAGACTCATCCACTTCCCGTTAGCGTTTTTGCAGACATTTGATCTATGAGCTCCCCTAACCAAGCCCTTCAGTAAACAAACTGAGCCGTGATGAGGTATATAATTGTAGAATGGTGATATAACTCTTGTCCATTCCTTATTATATCATATTATGTCTTAGTGTGAGATTTGGAGTTCTTGTTATTCGACACTGTTCTAAGCATTCTGCATGTATCAGCTCATTTCATTCTCACAAGTTCCCTATGAAGAGGGTTTTCTTAGCTGTGTTGACAGCTTTGTTAGTTATCAGTTGGCTCGTGCGTCGCTCATGGCAACCCCATGAACAAAGGCATGAAACACTCCCTGGTCCTGATAACGATGGAGAGGTACTACTTCATAATCCCTACTTTATATGATAAAAACAGCCATGATGACATTTACCCAAAGTCACAGTAAATAAATGACTGTGCTTGGCATTTGTACCTGTTATCTGCTTTAGATTTACCACTGTGCTGTTCTTCATCACAAGCAACTTTATTTCTCAGATTCCTCTGGCTTTCAGTTTCGGCTAATGGAGTGCATTGTTTGACAATTACAGATCAGGAAAAGGCAGGGTAGTGTCTGTCTGTCTGTCTGTCTCTCTCTCTCTCTCTCTCTTCCCCCCCCCCCTTCCTGTAGCAGGAAGCAGCTCAGGAAGCAGCTGTGCCTCGTCCACCTCCGTGAAACAGCTCTTCCTCCATTACACTCAAAACTCACTGCCAGTAAGTCAATGCCAACTCTTAGTGACCCTATAGAGCAGTATAGAACTGCCCCCATGGATTTCCACAACTGCGACTCTTCATGGTAGCAGGAAGCCCATCTCTCTCCCAGAGTGGCTAGTAGTTTTGAACTGCTACCCTTTAGTTTGCATCCCAACTCGTAACCACTATTCTACAAGGGCTCTTCCCCTCCTCCATAGGCCCAGATTTATCTGGACAGCCCATGCCTAAATTTTAGTTTCAATAAGATGATCCAGCATTGTATTCTGCTAACACAAGCAGCCTTATACATGGAAACAGCTTCCTGTTGTTAATTTCAAAATTCCCGTTATTCATCTAACCAAGTCTCCATAATAAATGTCTGTAGTAGAAAAATCTAGAATTGTTTCTGTTTTCCTGGCCAGATCTTACAGAGAGATTTGAAATTAGACACTCTAGTTCCAGAATCCATGTCAGTCTGTCCATCTCTAGAAAAATTTCACTCATGGAGTTTATCCAAGGAATGAAGAGATCAATGGATAAACTTAGAAGCTTAAATTCTGGCTAGTCACAGGTATCCATAAGTAACCTGGGGCCCCACACTGGACTTTAAATATTGTGTTCATTAATATATAAGAATAAGTACACAATAAGTGTTTGTAGAATCACCTGAAATCCACTTCCTTTTTTCCTAACATAAGTAAAATTGATGATAACATCTGTTTCTTACACTATTTATTCATCACTTTGCTTCCAATGACATTTTAATTTTTTATTGTGAATTAGGTGAAGATTTATAGAGAAGATTATCTATCATCAGTTTTATATTCAATGGTTAAGACACATTTTCCAATGACATTTTTAATAAAAATGTGGCCGTGGCCTTATCATTAAAGTTCAAACTGTCAGAGTTTCCTCAGCAGTCACTGTGGTTGTAGTTGCTATCAGGTCGGGACCCACTCAGAGTGGCCCTATGTACAACAGGATGAAACAAACAGTGCCATCCTCACAGTCTACTGTAATTGAACATATGGTTGCAGCCACTGTATGTCAATCCATTTTGTTGAAGATTTTCTCCTCTCCCCTGGCCCTATGTCAAGCATAATGCCCTTTTCCAGGGACTGGACCCTCCTGCTCACATAACCATAAGTAGGTGAAAAAGTCTTAGCATCCTCAATTCTAAGGAATATGCTGGCTGTGCTTCCTTAAGACAGATTTGTTAGACATGCTGACAGTTCATGATATCTTCCCTATTCTTTACCAATACCATAATTCAAAGGCACTCATTAATCTTCACTCTCCCTATGGAATTAGGAAAATATCCCTAATCCTGTTCTAGTAAGGATGAGTTCTTCCATGCATTGGTAAAGCTACCATAAGTCAGAGACATATAACCTCTACTTCCTCAGAAATAGGACTCTCGTCTTTCCCATAATGGGATTCTAATGTAATGTTGAAATGTCCCAATTAAGAGCTACATCTTTATCTCAATGTAAGAGGTGCTGGGTTTTATAGAAATCAATTAGATAAAATTAATTTTGCAAATTGTTCATTTAATCTCATACTCATTGTCAGTGAGAAAGGAAAATGTTACAATTTCCATATTGCAGCAAACTGAATGCAACAGAAGAATACTTAAACCCTCGCAAAGTCCATTTAAAATGGGTTTGGACAATTGAAATCATTGTTGTGCAAAATAATTATTTTTAACAATGAAACCATTCTTCTGTTTCAGCCCACACCACATGCACCCTGGTTCATTGCACTGTACAATCTTCCATGGTCAGTAGGAACTCTCACTTCTGCTAGGTAATTTGAAAGCAAGTTCCAACATTAAAACTAGGCAGGCACAGAAATGATGGTTGCAAGTCGGGTAGGAAATGCTTTGGGTGCACATTTTGAAATTTATATTTCTTTATTTAAGAATTGCAAAATGTATAAGAAATATTACAAACATCCTCATAGTTACCACTTGGTTTATAAAATAAAATAAAATATCACAGATATATTTGAAGCCATCCAAATATCTTTTTCTGTTCCCTTTCATTTCCTGCCTCATCAGGAGAAAGCACTATCATAAATTTATTGTTTGCTATTTCCATGCGTGTTTTCTTTTATGTCCTTGTCCGCATCAGCATATATTCATAAACAACTTATAGTATTGTTTTGCATTTTATATTAAATGTATTTTGTTCCATAAGTAATATTATTTATTCTCTCAAAATTTTGGCTTTTGAGATGCATATTGATCTGCATAGTTCTAACAGAATCAATTGTACTGCTGTGTGCATTCTATTATATATATAGTCCACAAGTTTATAATCTTTTATCCATAAATGTACTCTTAGGGTTCCTCGGTGTATATGTTATAAGAGATATTTCTGTGTGTATGTTTTTGGCATTCATGAGCAAAAGTCTTTCTGGTATGTAAGGTTTAGATGCATGTCTCCAGCCTTACCCAAAAATGTCAAATGATTTTTCAAATTGATTGTACCCACTTACATGCTTACTAAAAGGGTTCAACCACTCATCTGTCAGTCTGTCATACTGTGGTGATTTCAATGTTGCTGTGATGCTGGAAACTGTGCCACCAGTGTGTCAAATACCAGCAGGGTCACACACAAATTTCAACGGAGCTTCCAAATTAAGAACAGACAAGAAATAAATAATAGGCCATGTAGACTTCTGAAGGGTTTGCCATTGAAAATGTTATGAATACCAGCATGTTATGCATTCCAGCAGAACACTGTCTGATATAATGCCAGAAGATGTGCCCTTTGGTTGGAAGGCACTCAAAATACAACTGGGGAAGAGCTGCTTCCTCTAAGTAGAGATGACTTTTAAATAAAGAAGACTTTAATGATGTGGATAGAGCAAGACCTTCACGTCCTTCATTTTCTGATGGACCATGACTCAAAACAAGAAGAATCAGCTGCAAACATCCATTATACTGAGAACATGGAATATAAAAAATATGAATTTAGGAAAATTGGACGTCATAAAAAATTAAGTGGAATGCATAAAGATCTATCTACTAGGTACTGTTTTCTGTTTGTCTTAGATGCTGTTGAGTTGGTTCTCACTTATAGTGACAATATGCACAACAGAATGAAACATTGTCCAGTATTCTATTGTTTGTATGTTTGAGCTCATTGTTGCAGCCACTGTGTCAATCATCTTACCAAGGGTCTTCCTCTTCTTCAGTGCCTCTCCACTGTACCAAGCGTGATGTCATTTTCTCAGGACTCGACTCTCCTGATAACATGTCCAAAGTACATGAGAAAATGGCTTGCCGTCCTTTACTCTTAGGAGCATTCTAATTGTACTTTTCCAAGAAAGATCTGCCTGTATTTTTTGATCATCCATGTTGTTGTTAGGTGCTATTGAGTCAGTTCTTAACTAATAGCGACCCCCTGCATGACAAGAGACACTGCTCTGTTCTGCACCAGCCCTGCAATTGTTCTCAGCCCAGGCCAATTGTTGAAGCCAGATGGAAATCCATCTTACTAAGGTCTTCTTTTTCACTGCCCCTCCACTCTACCAAACATGGGGTCCTTCTTGAAAGGCTGGTCTCTCTTGAAAATATGTCCAAAGTATGTAAGATGAAGACTTTCAACACTTGACTTTAAGGAGCATTCTAGCCGTACTTCTTCCAAGACAGATCTGTTTGTCTGTTTAGCCGTCCATGGTACTTCTAATATTATTCACTAGCACCACAATTCAAATGCATCAATTCTTCTTCTGTCTTCCTTACTCAATGTCCAACTTTCACATGCATATGAGGTCATGGAAAATACCATGGACTGGGTCAGATGCACCTTAAACCTCAAAGGAACATTTTATTTTTCAATACTCTAAAGTGGTCTCGTGAAACAGATTTATCTAACACATTGAATAGTCTTGATTGCTGTTTCCATGAACATTGATTGTGGATCAAAGAAAGACAAAAATCCTTACAACTTCAACTTTTCTCCATTTATCATGATGTTACCTATCAGAAAAAATGTGAGGATTTGGGTCTACTTTACATTGACTTGTAATCCACACTGAAGGCTGTAATCCTTGATCTTCATCAACAAGAGCTTCAGGTCCTCCTCACTTTCAGCAAGCAAGGTTGTGTCATATGCATGTCACAGGTTGTTAATAAGTCTTCCTCCAGTCCCGATGCCACATTCTTTATCATATAAGCCAGCTTCTCTGAATATTTTCTCAACATGCAAATTGAACAACCATGGTGACAGGATACAACCCTGACACACTCCTTTCCCGAATTAAAACCATGAATTATCCCCTTTTTCTGCTCACACAATGCCTCCTGATCCATGTACATGTTTCTCATGTACACAACAAAGTGGTCTAGAATTCCCATTCTTCTCAAGATTGTTTATTACAGTTCACACAGTTGAATGCCTTTGCACAGTCAATAAAGCACAAGCAAACATCTTTCTGGTATTCTCTGCTTTAAGTCAAGTACTACACAAAATCATAGTATTGTCAATGTTGTTCAGCAGCACCATAATTCAAATGCATCAGTTTTTCTTCAGTCGTCCTTATTAAAAATCCAACTTTCATACGCATAGGAGGTGATTGAAAATACAGTGGTCTAGGTCATATGCACCTTGTTCTCAAAATGACATCCTTGGTCTTCAACACTTTTAGGTCATCTTGTGCAGCACAGTTACTCAATACACTGCATTCTTTGATCTCTTGACTTACAACACAGGGATCAAAGAAAAGACAAAAATTAATATCAGATGAGATCATTGAACATAGAATAGCGAAGGGAAATGGAAAACATGATGAAGTAAAAGTGTTGAACAGAAAATTTCAAAGGACAATTTGAGAAGACAAAGCAAAGGGTTATAATGAATGTGCAAAGAGATGGAGTTAGGAAACCAAAAGGAAAGTCCATGCTCAGCATGTCTCTGTCTGAGAAAACTGAAGGAATAAATCAAGCCCCAAGTTGCAATATTGAAAGATGCTGTGGGAAAATATTGAATCATACAGGAAACATCAAAAGAAAATTGAATAAATACATAGAACCACTATAGGGAAAAGACTGTGTAGACATTCAACTATTTCAAGAGGTAGCATATAATTAAGAAACAAGGGGAAACTACGGCTTCAAAAATGACAAAATATCAACTGAAATGTTTCCACAACCTGATGTAGCACTAGAAGTACTCGCTAGTCAATACTAAGAAAATTTTAAGACAAGCTACCTGACCAACCCACTGGAACAAATACATTTTATTGAACAATAATATTAATTCACATGCAGGTAAAATTTTGCTAAAGATAAGTCAACAATGCTTGTAGCAGTTCATCAAGAGTCAGCTGTCAAAATAAAGTCAGATTCAGAAGAGGACATGGCACAAGGATTGCTGAGACTAAGATGAGTCTTGGCTGGAAGCAGAGGATAACTAAAAAGTTTTACTTGCATTTTATTGACTATGAAAAGGCATCAGACTGTGTGTGTCATAGCAAAGAATGGATACTATTGAAAAGAATGGGAATTTCAGATGATTGTGCCCTGATGAAAGCATACATAGACCAAGATGCCGTCCTTCATCCAAAACAAGGGATGCTGTCAGGAGAGAGCGGTCACTGGAAAATGGCATCATGTTGGGTTAGGTAGAGGGTCAGCTAAAAGGAAAGCTCTCAGAGAGCTGGATTGACACAATGGTTACAATAATGGGCTCAAACATAGGAGCAATGTGATGATGGCACAGGATGAGGTAATGTTCTGTTGTACATAGGGTTACTATAAACCAGAAGACCGGATGGCACCTAACAACAACTAGCAGTGGAATTCCCATGATATAGTTTTCAAACGTTCCTTTTTTCCTTCAAAAGGTTTCCCCGATGTTACTTATTGGTTCAGTCTCTATAATAAGAAAATAAAAAATGCATAGCCTGTCACCTTCCTTAGCTGGAATCTACCTGAGAGGCAAACAGATCATGTAACATTTTAATTTATGACCTCAAACCAACTCGGGACAAAGTGTTAAAGTAACGACACTCATCTTTGGTAACCTGTATCCCTCCCTTAGTGCTTTCAGCCCCCATGAATATTTATTATTGCTAGTGATCCATATGATTTCTACCCTCTGAGCACAGTTCTGTTATGACCAGTTGCCTTCTCATCACAGTTTACCCGTCAATCACCTTTTCATTCATTCACTCAATCAATCAACATAGGTTTGCTGAGTGTCTATAACTTTTGAGGTACTTTGCTTTATGATGTAGTGAAAAATAAAGGGGAGGGTCTGTTTAGACAGGACCAGTGTCTGTTCTGCCTTATGTTTCATCCTTACTCTGCTAGTCAGAAAATCTGGCTAATCAAGTCAAGGTTGGTGGGAATAGAACGAGTATTTTTATTGTTGTTTTGAACATCTACACAGCAAAATATTCAACCAGTTCAACTGTTTCTTCATATACAAATATTACTTTCTTTGAGCTAGGAACCCATTATTAACCTTCTTTTCTGAGTTTTTCCTCGTCTTATTAAAACAAACTCACTACCCTTTAAGGTCCCTATAAAATTTTTCAAGTTGCTGTTAGTGTGACTCATATAAATAATTATTAAAAGAGCGTAATGTTCAAGGCAGACCTTTTTTATTAGTTAAACTATTGATTGTTTTTAAGAAGGCTTCAGAAGTTGTTTTTGCTTCATTTTAAAAGATTACCTCAGAGCATTAGTTTCAGGTATTCATTCTCCTTCATGGCTCCAGAAAGTCTGGAGTCCATGAGAATTTATCATTCTAATCCAAGTTGTTTCCTTTTGATCAATATTCTTCTATAGAATTAAAATGGAGAATAGAAGTATTAGTTGAGCATCGAGTATAACATGACTAAAAAATGACATGTTCATGTTCATATATAACACAATTGTACAGTAGCTTGATAGCCAATGCTTTGGACAAGTGGAAAGTGAATAAATTGAAAGCTTTTCTAACTATAAGAACTTCATGATTCACATTTAGAGATAGGAAAACTGACCAAAAGAAGACCCCAAACCCATTGCCGTAGAGTCAATTGAAACACATAACAACCCTATGTAGGGGTTCCAACGTTATTAATATTTATGGAAGCAGATCTCCTCATCGTTAGCACTTGGAGCAGTTGGTGAATTTAAACTGTCAGGCTTGTAGCGAGCATTCCAACAGTGGCACATAGTACCAGCAACCTGCCCAAGAGCAAATAGTAAAAAGCAGATCTGAGAATTCAAATCCTTATACAGCCCTACCAATTCATGGTCTCTTATGCTTGGAAGTAGCTATTTACATATTAAGAACCAAACAAGGAAAATTTAGTTTCCTAATCCACGCCCATGACAGACAACCCAGGCAGACAGTATGTAATTTGCTGATGTGATTTCTGCCAAGAAAACATCAAAGGAATCTTTAATCACTATGAACGAGCTGAGGTTCCATTGCTCATTATAGATGATGCTTTCCTTTGGACAAGGTCATAACATAGAAGTTTTGATTCATTGTCTGTCATGAGAACTAAGGGCAGCATTAATGGCTTCGGGATTCTTTACAAAAAGTTTCCCTAAAATCTACTTTTAAAAAATAGAGAACTGAAGGCAGCCACTGAACTCACTTTTCAATCCACGTGGCTTGGAAGCTCCCTTGAAAACAGTGCAAGAAAAAATGAAACTAGGGAATCAATCCCAGAAGGTCAAAGACTACCAACTAGCAGAAATGTTGTTTCTACTTGGGAAAACCTAGGGGATCAAATCTTGCCTTGGATGCCAAATCTGCTGTAAAGACTTTCCTCACTTCCCATGTCTAGTCATAGTGTCCTCCTTGTGTATTTCCACAGAAGCTTGTGTTGTGTTAGAATTATCTGTTTACTTCATTGTACCCTCCCTCTAAACTGTGAGATCCATGAGAAAACAGACCATATCTGTGGAGCTGCAAAGCCAAGTTTCTGGTATCAAATTGGCCCTCAGTGGATGCTTGCTAAATTAATGAAATTCGATTTTCAAACCCCATCATCCTTTGTTTTCAGAGGAAGATACCCAGCATTACAAGAATCTTTAATACAACATTTATGACATTTAACTTGTTAAAAAAAAACTGTGTAATTGTAGGATTGCTAACTGCAAAGTTGGCCTTCAAACACAGTAGCTGCTAAAGACATGACTATTTCCAGGAAGATTTATAAAACCTCAACCCCCTGAAATAGAGGTGCTATTAATAGGAATCAACTGGATAGCAGTGAGTTTTTGTGTTTCAGTGTTGGACTGATAATCAAATGGTTGGCAGTTCAAATCCACCAGACCCTCTTGGGGAGAAGGATGCGACTGCCTGATCCTATAAGGTTTTAGTCTTAGAAAGCAGAAGGGGCAATTCTATTCTTGCAATGAGTCAGAATTGATTAACTTGCTTTGGATATGTTTTATATTTCAGGCACTGTTCTAAATATCTTTATAGTTATTAACTTACATAATCTTCACAACAACCCCATGAGGGAAATGCTATTATTATCCCCATGTAACAGGCAAGGAGGGTCTTCTGGGAAGATGGCAGACCAGGGGACCGGCATACTCTGAGAGCTCTTTCAAAAAAGGTGGGTTTGGTGTCCAGGTAGCTGAGTGGTAGGAGTCTGGTAAGTGAAATATCCCCCTGGGACAGCACCCCACCCCCACCCCATGCATTTGCACTGAGCTGGGGCCTTGGTGATCAAGGTCCCGATTCATGGGACATTTCGGGTCCGTAGGCTGCCGCCATCGCAGCTGCAACTAGCTATACCCCAACTCCATACCCAGACCGGGACCCCTCGCCCAAAGTCACTTGCCTGCCCTGCCGAGACATATGCAGCGGACCCCCTACAGCAACTGCCCACTGGCGGGACCCCATTAGGAGAGAAGCTTCCCTTGTGCACGCGTAGTTCCCCTCTCCCCATGTAGTAACGATCTGCTCTTGGGCCTGAGTCCCTCCCTCCATTCATCCAAGACCCAGGTTTCTGACCTGCAGGCAACCGGGGGCTGCCTGGGCAAACCCCAAAGGGGACCATCCATCCCCATTGCTGCCTGGGATCACTCCAATGGCACCCTGCTTGCCCAGCTGCCTGCCCCCATCAGCCTAGCTCTGGCACGGGAAGCTGTGAGACCAGCACTTCCTGTCTGTGCTACCCTGCAGCCAGAATCCATCCCGCTTCAACCCCTGACACTGTGTTTCTGCCGGAGACACTTCAGGCTGCCATGTGCCACCGCATGCAACAGTGGGCGCCCCTGCCTACTGGGAGCGTGAGCAACAGGGCATTGCACTCCTGCCTGAGCAACTTTGCCCTCCCTGGTGCTCTGCAGGAATTAGAGCAACCGGCAGGTCTGAGCATTGAGCATGCCAGGACACATTCCTCCCAGGGTGGGGGACAAAAGCCATTGCTGCTGTTTCCTGCCAGAGCCACCGCTGTCTAAACCAGCTTGGACTACATAGCTGAGGAGCCTGCTCTGCTCACAGGGCCAGCAGCTCAAGTGATAAATGGCAGCCTGCTAGGAAGCCTAGGACATGGCTTTGCGGTTCCCGCAGGAGCTGTCTGTGCATTCATACCAGCTATCACCTCCGTGGTGCCCTGTGGGGTCCCCAGGGCCAGCTTCTAAGCCTGCCCCAGCTCTTCCCAGATGCCATAGGAGGCGAGCACTGCAGCCTTTGCCTCTCTCACCAGCCCTTGCCATCCCAGCATTTTCTGGCTGGTACAGGAGGCGAGCCCTTGGGGGGCTGCTCCCGCCTGTGTAACCTCTGCCCACAGGCTCAACTCTATAGGCCTGCAGAGACCTGGGAGGTCTTGCTGATCTGAAGGGCATTTCTCTCCCCACATAACCTGGCTCCAGAGACCAGATCAGCACCATGTCCAATGGCAGCTAAGCCTCGCCGACCTCCACCTTCTATTTGGCATCACTAGAACATGGAGGGAATAGAATGGGGGAAATATATATATATATATATTGTGCTGGCTTTTCTCTTTTTTTTTAACTTTCTGCATTTTCTTTTCTCTCTTCTTTATTCCTCCTTTTTCATTATTGATATTACTTCTCTTCTGCCCCCTTTCTATAGGTTTTCCTTCTATCTCTTTTTTTCTCCTTCCACTTCCACTATGACTTCTTTTATCTCCTCTTTTATAGCTTCTCCTTCCTCTCTCTCTCCAATTTTTTCTTTTTCCTCCCAAAATTTTGTTAAAATTATTTTTAAAATTTTAACATTGTAAATTATCCTTTTGAATCATTAAAAAGGGCTACTATGGGTACTCTGACAAACCATACGAAAGCAGCCTGGGGGCACTCACTGAGGCTACAGCCCCCACTCCAGTCGCTAAAACATGTCACCACTGCTAGTCACTTAGCATTCGGGGAACTCTGCCTACACAGCACTCTGACCCATCCTTACAGTAGGCCATAGGCAGTTGCCTGAAAGCATTCTTAACAGCAACACAGATAAGTTTCCCCTGGCCTCCCAGTAACATTGGGCCTATGAAAGGATGGAGGAAAAATCAACAAACCACATTACTCCCAACAACAACAACAACAAAAACCAGAGATGAAACATAGTAGCAGAGCTAATGTTTCTCATAGAAGAAACAGATCTGCCACAGAAGGAAATCTTCAGAAGTCTGCTCAGGTAATACAGGAGCTGAGGGAAGCAACCCAGAATAAGGATGCAATGATAGAGGAGATGAAGTTCTGAATAGAGGGGGATGAAGTCCACCCACCAAAGGGAACTACAGGAGCTAATAGAGGAGGTATCAGAAGCCACACACAAAGTCACAGAATTTACAACTAGGCTTGAAGAGGCAGAGAACCATATTAGTGATTTCGAGGACACTCAAACAGACCTAAGCAAGTGAGAAAGATAGTCAGATAGGAAAGTTAAAGAAACAGAATAAAGCCTGAGATCAATGACAGATGCTATGAAGAGGAATAATATTCATATAATTGGTCTACTTGAGGACAACACAACACAAGTCGACAGCCAAGATAGCAAAGGAATTTCTGCAAGAAAACTATTCCTTCCCTAACAAGGGAGAACGAGGCACTCATACAGGAAGCAGAAATGATGCCAGCTAGACTAAATCCCAAGAAGAACACACCAAAAACATATAACAGTAAAAATATCCAACATAAAGGAAAAAAGAAAATTTTATGAGCAGCAAGAAAAAGGAAGACAGTCATATACAAAGGAGCAAAGGTAAGCATATGCTCAGACCTATCAGCAGGTACCATGAACAGAAGGAGAGATTGGAGCAACATCTTCCAAAAGCTGAAAGAAAAAAACGCCTCCCCCAGAATCCTGTACCCTGCCAAGTTATTCATTAATATATGGTGAGATAAGGGTCTTCCAGGACAAAGAAAGACTCAAAGAATATGCTGCAAGACACTGACCCTGAAGAAGATACTGGCTGACTCACTACAGCCAGAGGATCAACCTCCACCAAGAACAAACAGGAGACCACCATATAACCCATCTCCATCTAGAAGCCAACATGCCAGCGACAATTACCAGGAAAACAGGGTCTCAGATGGAAAAGAGTACAAGATAGAAACTCTCCACTGAAACACAGCACACTGATATGAAGTGAGATAGGTAAAGACCCAAAACACAAAACAGGATATGATCACTATGAATCCACAGATAGGTATAATAACTCTGAATACCAATGGACTCAATTTGTACATTAAAAGAACAAGGCTTGAGGACTGGGTCAGAAAACATAATCCATCAATCTGTTGCCTGCAAGAGACACATCTTAAGCACACAGACAAGAATATGCTAAGAATAAAGGGTTGGCAGCAAGTTTACAAATCAAATTGTAACTCCAAAAATACAGGGGTGGCTATCTTAATTTCTGACAAAATGGACCTCAAGATCCAAGCCATAAAGAGAGACAAAGAGCGATACTACATAATGCTCAAAGGTTCAGTAAACAAAAAAGCACTTAGCATATTGAATATTTATGCTCTTAATAATGGTGTGGTGAATATCGTCAAACAAACTATTTAAAAGATGAAAAAAGAAATCACAGAATCAACAACCATAGTAGGTGACTTTAGCACTCCTCTATCAGAGAAAGACAGATCCTTGGGAAAGAAGCTCAGCAAAGAGGCCATAGAACTAAACAATGTAATTAGGCAACAGGGCCTGATCGACATTTATACAGCTTTCCAACCAAATGCAAAGGATTTCACATTCCTCTCTAGTCCACATGGTTCTTTTTCAAGAATAGACCACATGCTGGGACACAAGTCCAGCCTGAGTAAATTCAAACACATAGATATTATCCAGACATCTTTCTCAGCTCACCATGCCATAAAGCTGGAGATTAATAAAATGATGCCCATTAAAACAAGGACAACCAATTGGAGGATGAACAACGATCTCCTGCGACATGAATGGGTACAGGCCCAGATTAGAGAGGAAATTAAGAATTTTTGAGAAACTAACAAGAACGCGAATACAATGTTTCAAAACTTATGGGAAGCTGTGAAGGCAGTTATCAGAGGTAGCTTGATATCATTAAATTCATATATGAAAAAAGAAGAGAGGCGTATGACAGATATGCTAACACAAAACTTCCAACAACTAGAATAGAGTCAGCAGAACAACCCCTCCAATAGCAAAAGAAAAGAAATAATAAAAATCGGGGCAGAGTTAAACCAGTGTGAAGACAAGAGAACAATGCAAAAGATAAATTCAGCTAAAAGCTGATTCTACAAAAGAATTACAAAATTGACAGTCCTCTGGCAAAGCTTACCAAGGATAGAAAGGTAAAAATATCAATAGCCAGGATGAGGGATGAAACAGGGGCAATAACAACAGACTCCAATGAGATGAAAAGGATAATCACAAAGTATTATGAAGGTCTGTATTCTAATGAATTCAGAAACATGGAAGACATAAATAAACATTTGGAAAACCAGTATGAAGAACCACAACAAACCCATAGTTTAAGAAGAAATAGAGCGGGTCATCAAAATCCTTTCAACAAAAAAAGCTCTAGGGCCAGATGGCTTTATAGCAGAATTGTACCAAGCATTCAGGGAAGAGTTGACACCGATCCTCCACAAAGTATTCCATAACATAGAAGAGAATGGCAAACTCCCAAACTCATTTTACAAAGCCAGCATTACTTTGATACCCAAACAGGGCAAAGACCCCACAGGTATAGAGAATTATAGACCAATATCTCTAATGAACATAGATGCAAAAATCCATAACAAAATATTGGCCAATAGAATACAAAAGTGTATATAAAACACATCATCCACCACAACCGGGTAGGATTCATCCCAGGGATGCAGGGATGGTTTAACATCCTAAAATCCATCAATATTATACACCACATTGAGAAGAAAAAGGATAAACCATATGATAATATCTATAGATGCAGAAAAAGCATTGGACAACATCCAACACTCATTCCTAATCAAGACACTCATGAAGATAGGAGTGGAAGGCAACTTCCTCAAGCTGATACAAGCTATCTATGAAAGACCAATGGCAAACATCATAGTCAATGGAGTAAAGACAAAAACTATCCCACTGAAAAAGGGTATAAGACAAGGATGCCTCCTGTCCCCACTTCTATTCAGTATCGTTTTGGATGTTCTGACTAACAACATAAGACTGTGGAAGGACATCAAAGGAATCCAAATGGGAGAGGAGGAGGTGAAACTATCGCTATTTGTAGACGACATAATCCTGTACATTGAAAACCCCAAAAGCTCCATAGCTGGAGTACTTACAAGGAATAGAGGAATACGGAAGAGTAGCAGGATACAAGATCAATAAACAGAAGTTGGTAGGTTTTCTATACAAATCAGACCGGACCATGGAAGAGTGGATTAAGAAGGAAGTACCCTTCACAGTAGCAAAGAACAAACTGAAATACCTAGGAGTATATTTAACAAAAAATACAAAAGACCTATACAGGGACAATTATAAGGCCCTAATATAGGAAACCAAAAGCGACCTCCACAAATGGAAGAACATCCCCAGCTTGTGGATAGGAAGGCTCAATTTAGTAAAGATGACAATCCTACATAAAGCACTTTAAAAGTTCAATGCTATACCAATTCAAATACCATCAACCTTCTTTGAGAAATTTGAAAAACTGACCGCCAGTTTCATATGGAGAGGGAAGAAAGCCAAAATTAGTAGAAAACTCCTCAAGAAAAAGGACACAGTTGGAGGACTTGCCTTACCCGATTATAATGCCTATTACACAGCTACAGTGGTCAAAACAGGGTGGTATTGTCATAACGACAGACACTTAGACCAGTGGAAAAGAATAGAAAGCCCAGGAGTAAAATCATCAGCATAAACACAACTGATCTTCGACAAGAGTTCCCAAACTATCAAGTGTGAAGTGGATGCAGTTTTTAACAAGTGGTGCTGTAAACAATGGATATCCACATGTAGAAAGATGAAATAAAATGTTTACCTCACCTCATACACAAGAATAAACTCGAAATTAAACCCCAAACCATCAGGAGAGAATTGCGACTAACTGCAGAGCACTGGCCCAGGGAACTCATAGGCTCTTTGCAATAGGGAAGGGTACCCACACAGGTGAACTGGAAATCAACAAAAGGGATGTAATAAGAATAAAGCACCTGTGCACCTCGAAAGACTTCACCAAGAGGGTGACAAGCCAACCCACAGACTGGGAGAGGATTTTTAGTAATGACACATCGGACAAAGGGCTCATTACTAAAATCTATAACACCATCATGACCTGCAAAAAGAGGAAAACAGTTAACCCCCTAAGGAAGTGGGCAAAAGAACTGAAAAGAATTTCACTAGGGAGGAGACCCATATGGCCAATAAGCATATGAGAAAGTGTTCCAGGTCCTTAGTCAGAAGAGAAATGCAAATCAAAGCAACCATGAGATACCACCTAACAGCCCTGAGGCCAGCCCAAATCAGCAAATCAGAGAGCAACAAGTGTTGGAGGGGCTGTGGTGAGGTAGGAACTCTCCTCCACTGCTGGTGGTCGTGTAGATTTGTACAGCCACTGTGGAAAGCAATCTGGTGATACTTAAAGAAAATGGAAATTTATCTACCTTAGGACCCAGCCATCCCTCTACTGGGCATATACCCAGTGTAAGCAAAAAATAAAACACGACCAGTCATCTGCGCTCCAAAGTTCATTGCAGCACTATCCACGATTGTGAAGGTTTGGAAACAGCCTAAGTTCCCATCGATAGATGAGTGGATTAGTAAACTCTGGCACATACACACAATGGAGTACTATGCAGCACTGAAAAGCACGGACGATCACATGAAACATGTTGCTTCATGGGAAGAGCCAGAAGGAATCATGTTAAATGAGGTAAGCCAAACTCAAAAGGACAGGTATAACATGAGTCCCCAATCAGCATTCCAGGAATAGAAGAATAAACACACTACTCACAATAAATGGATAGAAGCATAGACAGCTGGAGGGAGGGCAGGCCACACCTAGGGAGGTACATGAGAGTCCATCATAAAGAAGGGGAAGGTGGCCAGGTGGAGGGAGAAGCAGGGTGGGGAGAAACTGAGTGGATGGTATGGGGGGAACAGGGCACTTACCCACCCAGTGGGAGAGTATTGCTAGTGTCCCCACAGAAGTTGAATGTGCATCCGGACCCCACCATGACACGCCAAACCAGGAGGGCAACGTAAAGTGTGGAAGAATACACAAAGAGACTGGACCATACACTGGCCCCAACCAGAATTAGCCCAGCCCACACAATCGAAGGGAGTACCATAGAAAATGAAAATAGATCCTCTGGTATGGGAAAGGAACTGACCTACCACACCACACCCAGAAGCAAGCTGAAGCAAAGGAAAGAAGAAGACCAGAGCAGAGCACACCTGGGTCCACCAAGCTCAGAGGATGATAGCCTGGCTTGGAGGGCCCAACGTACAAAGAGGACCATATAGCTGGCCCTACGGCAGCGAGATGCAACAACCTGCACGGACCCATGGCCCTACACGGGACAGCACTCGAGACACAATGTGGGATGTGCGACTGAGCTGCCCCCACCACACTGAGGTAAAACACTGGGGGCGTGCAATGGAGTGGTGGGGCAAGCAGAGCAAGGAGGTCCTGAGGAAGTATAGAGGATCGACTTTGGGGCCAGGACATGACACCCCATCAGAGTTGTCTGGAAAACACTCCTAAAGGTCAACAAACAGACCTTGAACTACTAATAGGCTTTTTTTTCCTTGCTTTCTGTCTTTTTGTTTTGTTTATTTTTCTTTTTTTCTCTTCTTTTAAATTTTGTATGTCAGTGGCTTTTGTGTTTGTTAGCTTGTTGGTGTTGCTGCCATCATTGCCATGTTCTTATGTGCCACTTTGTTGCTGTCAAAGCCATCCCCAATTTTTTTTATATATCTATATTTTTATATTGGGGGGTACAAAAGCCAGCAGCCCTTATAGTGGGCCCTATTCGGTGGCAGCTTCTTGTTCCATAGGGTTAAGGAAGACTTTGAGGAAATAAAAGTTGTTTGGAAAGCTCCAGGCATAGTTGCTTTGTATGTTGTGATGGGTAGAAGGGATGAAGGGAAGGGTGAGGGCGGGCCCTCACACCCTCCATCTTGCCTCAGACTAGGTCCTGGAACCCTGGGGCTGAGAAAGCGCCACTCTCAGTCCTGCTCCTTGGGATTGTTGACGGCCACGTAGTGATAGAGAACGACAAGCAAGAAGAGCGACATGCCCAGCATGTTGGCGAAGATGGCGAGCTGCACGTCCGTGATCATCCTGACCAGCCAGGCTTGGCTCCAACGCTCTCAGCTCACAGCTTGGCGGTCCGCGACGTGGGCCGGAACCGCCATCCCCAATTTTATGCACATATCACTATATCTGCAGGTCCACCTAGATAAGATAGGCTGGACAAACAATGTGAGAAGAAAATAATGGGACCAATGGTCCCGGAGGGACATGAGAGTGTGGAAAGTAAGGGAAGGGAGGAGGTGTTGGCCAACCCAGTGACAAGGGAACAATGCATGGTTCAAAATCAGTGGCAGGGAGGGGTTGGGAATGCTGGTAGGGAGTGACCAAGGGCAAGGTAACAGTGGAATTACTGAAACCAGAATGAAGGCTGAACATGGTAGTGGGACAGGAGGAAAGCATAAGGAAATAGAGGAAAGGAGTAGAAGCCTAAATACAGACATGTACATATGTAACTATATTTATATAAATATATTTCTGATTATGGGGCAAATAGACCGATGCACATATATTTATAGGTTTAGTAGTAGTGTAGCAGGTGGACATTGGGCCTCCTTGCACTCATCCCCTTAATATAAGAGCACCTTGCTCAGTTAAACGGTCATTTCATGATACTCACCTCCCCGACATGATCGCTGAAGACAGACATGTGCATAAGCAAACGTGGTAAAGAAAGCTAATGATGCCCAGCTATCAAAAGATATAGCGTCTGGGGTAGTAAAGGCTTGAAGGCAAACAAGCGGCCATCCAGCTTAGATGCAACAAAGCCCACAGAGAAGAAGCACACAAGCCTGTGTGAACACGAGGTGTTGAAGGGATCAGGTAGCAGACACCAAAGAACAAAAACCATCATTGTTTGATTACCTTCCCCACATAAATGCTGAAGATGAATGTGTGCATAAGTAAGTGTGGTGAAGAAGGCTGATGGTGCCCGGCTATTGAGAGATATAGAGTCTGGGGTTTTAAGGGCTTGAAAGTAAACAAGAAGCCATCTAATCCAGAAGCAATAAAGCCCACATGGAAGCAGCACACCAACATATGTGATCATGAAGGGCCGAGGGGACCAGGTTTCAAGCACAAAAGGCGGGGGGTGGGTGGGGGGGAAACATATCATCATGAATGAGGGGAGTGCATGATGGGGACCCAATGCCCATCTGTAGACAACTGGACATCCCTTGCAGAGGGGTAGTTAGGTGGAGATGAGTCACTCAGGGTTCAGTGTAGCAACAGTAAAACTCACAATCTTCCTCTAGTTCTTAAACGCTTCCTCCCTGCAACTATCATGATTCCAATTCTACCTTGCAAATATGGTTAGACCAGAGGATGCACAGCGGTACAGATGGGAACTGGAAACACAGGGAATCTAGGACAACTCTTCAGGACTACTGGTGAGGGTGGCGATACCGGGAAGGAAGAGGGGTAGAAAGGGGGAACCGATCACAAGGATTTACATATAATCTCTCTGGGGGATGGGCAACAGAAAGGTGGGTGAAGGGAGATGCCAGTCTGTGTAAGATAAGATAAAATAATAATTTATAAATTATTAAGGGTTCATGAGGAAGGGGGGAGTGGGGTGGAAAGCAGAGGGGAAAAAAAGGAAAATGAGCTGATTCCAGGAACCCAAGTGGAAAGCGAACTTTGAGAATGATGAGGTCAATGAATGCATAAGTGTGCTTTACACAATTGATGGATTGTGGTAAGAGTTGTATGAGCCTCAATAAAATGATTTTTTAAAAAGCAGGCTAGGAAATGGAAGCATAAAGAAATACGATGACTTACCCATCAATCAAGGAATTTTTGAGCTGGCATTTGAACACTTATCTTGAACACGGGTCTTTCTTAATTTTTTTCTCAAATACTGATGAATCAACAGCCACCTTCTATTCTTTTCTAAGCACTCGAACCCTTATTGACTAGATTGTGTACTCCTTAAAAGACATAACTATAACTCATGGATCTGTACTCCTAAACCTATTTAATTTTGATTGTTCTGAAAAAGTGCTGTCCTAAGCTCTGTACAAGATTTGCTATGTCATACTAATATTTAACTTGTATAAAAATCTTGAGTTCTGACATCAGAAAAAACTAGGTTTAAATACCTGCTCTAACATCTACTGATGATGAGGATCAACTACCTACTGGTAAACTCTCTGGGTCTCATTTCTCATATGTGAAGAAAGAAACAATACCATCTATCTCAAAAAAATTCCTCTGAGCCCTAAAGAAGAGAAATTGCATAAGAATAGTTAGAAAAGAATAAGGAATTCAAGTCAATTATCAAAGGATTTTGATCATTGTGAGGAACAAAACATTAAAGGAAATAAGGTAATTTTCATGAATTACCTCCCACTTTATTCCATGTACTCTTCCTGCACTGGCAAACCAGCTTTAGACTTATCACTCTACTAAGACTGCTCTTTAGAGAACCCACAAAGTAGGAAAACCTGTTTGACAATAACACAACAGACAAGGGACGAATATCTAACATCTATAGAAAAGTGTAACCCCTCATTAAGAAAAAGACAAATAGCCCAATTAAAAAGTTAAAAAGTGGGCAACAGACATGAACAGACAGTTCATCAAGGATGACATACAAATAGCCAAGAAACCTAGGAAGAAATGCTCATATCACTAGCTATCCAGAAGATGCAAATCAAAGTAACAATGATATTTACAGCAAAGTTAGAAAATAACAACTGCTGAAGAGATTGTGGAGAGAAGCGCACCCTCATATACTGCTAATGGGACTGTCAATACATGCCACCACTGTGGAAAGAGATATGGTCATACCGTCAACAACTGCAAATAGGAATTCCATATGTTCCAACAATCCCTCTATTAGATGTATATTCTAAACTGGATATATATTCTGAAAGAGTAAGAGTCATAACAGGAACAGGAATATGCACACCCATTGCAGCATTATTCACAGTAGCAAGATTATGGATTCAACCTAAATGTTCATCAGGAGAAGAATAGATCAACTCTGTTACATAAGCATGATTGAATACTATGCATTGCTAAAAGAAAATGAAGAAACCCCAAAGTACTTCAAAACATGGATAGACCTAGGAAATAATCTGCAAAGTGAAATTAGTCAATTACAAAAGGACAAATACTAAGTCCAGAGATATACAAACCAAACTTACTGTCATCAAGTCAAACTTGACTCATAGAGACCCTATAAGGGAGAAAACCAACCAAGATGAAGGCTCTCACATCGAAGGGAACAGGCTTTGGATGTTGCAAGGCAGGAGAAGTGCAGAGGACGTGGATAAGGCAATAGTCCCTATTGTTGATTGGCATTGGCATGAGTGAAACTAAGGGCAGTGATGCAAGGGTGGAGGGTGCATATGTGGGTGAGCGATAGGAGGGTTTCATGAGTAGTTTGGACTATTGAACGCGAAGTTGATGACCTGACCTGAAATGTAAACCTCCAGCTAATTTACAATTTAAAAATGTTCTAGACACACACACCTTCTCCCTTTTATAAAAGCTACCTATAACTTCTGAAATGTCCGTTTTAATGTTCTCTTCTCAAGTTTCATCTGACTTGCCCTGCTTGCTATATTTCTTTTTCATTATTGACCACCCCTCTGCCTTAAAATTTCTCCTCTCTTGTTTACTTTGAAATTATACTCTGACTGTACTGATGTTGCAACCTAGAGAGATATCTCTTTCATTAGTCAACTTTATTCTTCTGTACACCATCTGCTATGTCCACATTTATAATCACAATTTATATGTTGTTAAACAAAGGAATTTGCAATACAGAAGTCATTGGCCTTGCAAAAAATGTATCCTGCATAATGTTCTCTAACAGAAAATGACAATGATATCTCCCAGGTGAACCAGAGACATATAAACAAACCATAGGTAAATGAATGAATTTTAGGTTTCTCATTAATTCTAGCCTCAATCTAAGAACAATTAGTTATTATTATATGACCATGCTTAATGCTCACCCATATGAAGAGATCACTGAAAATATGGTGGTATAGCAAAGTATGGCTAAGCAACCAGATAGCGCCAGACTATCCAAAGGAATAGTGTCTTTGGTCTTTTTTAAAAAAACATTTTATTAGGGGCTCATACACCTCTCATCACAATCCATACATACATCAATTGTATAAAGCACATCTGTACATTCTTTGCCCTCATCATTTTCAATGCATTTGCTCTCCACTTAAGCCCTTTGCATTAGGTCCTCTTTTTTCCCCTCCCTCCCCGCTCCCCCTCCCTCATGAACCCTTGATAATTTATAAATCATTATTTTGTCATATCGTGCCCTGTCTGATGTCTCCCTTTACCCCCTTTTCTGTTGTCCATCACCCAGGGAGGAGGTCACTCGTAGATCCTTGTAATCGGTTCACTCTTTCCAACCCACTCTCCCTCTACCCTCCCAGTATCGCCACTCACACCCCTGGTCCTGAAGGCATCTTCCGCCCTTAGGACTTAAAGGCTTGTCTTCAAACATGCAGCCATCTAAGTGAGGCATCAACTAAATCCACATGGAAAAAGCACACCAGTCTGTGTGATCCAAGGATTGTAAATCATGAAATCCAAATCCAAAGGAGGGAATGGTATCAGAGCTTAAATGGTGAACAGAAAGCTATGGATGACAGTGAAAATCCAGAAATCCATTTAGAATGTCCAAACATGGATCAAGTCTCTATTGAATTCCCTCTGACCATAGACCAGGTTTGTGAATAGCCTTGCTACTATGCAGAATGTATTGGAAAATGGATGACTGTAGATGCAGATAGGTTAAAATTTAACATGTTATTTATTTTATCTTCCCTTTGCTACATTTTAAATTTGTTCTAATTTTTACTATTTTCTGATTTTTTTGATTGATAATTATATCTGTTTTGCTTTATTGTTGTTAGGTGGTTCTTTGTTTGTATTTTTTAATGGTTTCTATTTGTGAAATCCAGCATAGGTGAATCTATAAAGACCACAACTGGATTAAGGGTTCCTGTTGAGGAGCCATGGTGGTGTAGTTGTTACACATTGTGCTGTGTTGCACAATGGTGGAAGTTTGAAACCACCAGTTGCTTCTCTGGAGAAAGTCTGGACTTTCTACTCCCAGAAATGATTTCAGTCCTAGAAATTCACAGAGGCAGTTCAACCCTGTCCTATAGGGTCACTATGAGTCAATATTGACTAGATGGCAGTGAGTTTGGTTTGGGTTTTAGAGGGGAGGTTGGGGGGAAATGGGGAACTAACAAAGGAGAGTACAAGAATGAAGAAAATGTTCTAAAATTGATTGTGGTGATGATTATACAATTCTTCTTGATGTGGTTGAACTATTGAATTATGATATATGTGAACTGTATTCCAAGAAAACTGTTTTTTTAAAATCTATCATGCAATCTTCAGCTTCAATTTTTATCAAAACCGTGTATTCCAACTACCAGTCTTTCCTCTTCCTTTCTCACTTTTGCATTACAATCACCAGTAATTATCACTGCCTCTTGCCTCCATTTTTTCTCAATTTCAGACTGAAGATTTTGACAGAATTCTTCAGTTTGATCATCATTGATTTCTGTGGCTTTCATAAATTTTTATAATATTTGTATGAACTGGTCTTCCTTGTAGACTTATTAATGTTATCCTATCACAGACAGCATTTTACTTCAAGATTGATTTGGAAATGTTCTTTATTATGATGAATATGATATCTTTCCTCTTGAAGTTATCATTCCTCACACAGTAAGCTTTATAATTATCTAATTTAAAATGATCAGGTGGGATACACTAAAGCACATTCAACTGACTAATGCCTAGAATATCAGGCATTCAATTTTGTACATTCCATTTAATTTTTAATGAGTTCTAATTTTCCTATATCCATACTTGGCAAATTCCATATTTTAATTATTAATAGATGGTTGTTTCTTCTCAGTTTGAGTAGTAACTTATCAGTAAATAAAGGTCCTGAAATCTTTGCTCCATCACCTCATGGAAGAAGATCCACTCTTCCTGGAGCTTTCGCCAGTCACACTTTGAGTGCCTTTGAAGCAGAATGGCGCATCTTCTAGAATACTGTCAGAGAATGCGGTGGTTTTAGGTGCCAGTAAGTTGACTCTGGCTCATATCAATCCTATTGATGATAGAATGAAACATCATCACAATTATTGTTATGTTTGGGTCCATTGTTGCAGCCACTGTGTCTACCTATCTGTGGACCCTCTGTTTTATCAACCATGATGTACTTCTTTAGGGACTGTTCTCTCCTGATAACATTTCCAAAGCATGCCATCTTTGCTTCTAAGGAGTATTCTGGGTGTACTTCTTCCTAGACAATTTTTTTTATTCTTTTAGTAGTCCATGGAACTTTTAAGAGTCTTCACCAACACCAAAATTCACATGCATCAATCCTCCTCCACATTCTAATATTCATTGTCCATCAGACAATGCTCCACTGCTATTCATAAGGTTTTCGGAAGTGGACCTCTTCTTCTTTTTTCCTAGTCTGTTCTTAGTCTGGAAGCTTCACTGAGGCCCACTCACCATGGCTGGCGCTGCCAGTATCTGAAAAGCCAGTCTCAGCATCCAGCAACACATGAGTCACAACAGTTCAACAAATTGACAGATGAGTGGTCTACCATCCATTGGCAACCTATCATGTGTCAGACACTATAGTAGCAGTTTTCTATGCATTCTCATTTAAGTCCCACATAAATTTTATAGTGTAATTTACATAGTTATTTCTCACATCAGATGATTAATCCGGTTTAGAAAAGTTGCGTAACTTACCCAAATTTCACAGCAACTTTGAACCAGATCTATGATTTAAATATAGGTCTAACTGATTCCAGAACCCAAGACTGTTAGATTATATGTTTCATAGGTATAAATTAGGTACTTAGTCAATTTGTGTAGAATTGAACTGAACTTGAAGGAAGGGCTAATCACAATTGATTAGGTGGGTGCAATCAACACAGGTCTAGAATCTTAATGGTGCACAGCATGTCCAGCATGTCTACTTTTTCTGAAGGCAGGTGCCTTTTTGTAGTTGAATTCTGAGTTCTGAATTAGCATCTGGATTAAGCATGAGACTGCTCTGCCTGTGAACCTAACCCAGCAATTTTCAGTGTCGAACCAGCTCAAAATCACACCATCCACCCAGTCCTTGTTTCCTTTTCAGGGCCACCATGATCCTTAATATATTCCTTGATTGAGAAGTCAAGTTGTGCTCCAAAACTCAGGAGGATGACTTGGAAAAAGGGCATTAAATGCAAAAACTTGTATCTCACTATAGGTGAGTTGTAACCAGCAAATGCAATTTTCAGAAGTTATCAGCTGAGAGAATCTTAAGAGTCCAGTGACCTAGCTCACTGGAGTCATAAACAAATATAATAATGACTTTTTATAAAACACAGTAGGCAGGCTGTCATCATGGGCTTACTGTCTTTAACTACTTTTCAAATGTAAAGTGGCACCATGAAGGTGGGCATTAATAATTCTCCTAATAATTGTAGTGACAACTGCCAACTGGAGGTTAATTTTTAAAACCATTTCCTATGTTTCAATAACACATGCTGAATGTTGTGCCTAAAGCAGTCTCTTAAGCAGAGGAGGAAACAAAAGACTCCAATTATAGTAATAATAGTTTTAAGCTCGATATTAAAGTTGGTTGTATGTGACTTTTCTTTTCTGAATCTCTGGGTCACACCATTTATGGGATCTCGTATTTCTACGTTATTGGCACCATCTGACCTCAGTTGATAATGCTGCAGTCACAGAATGCATAAAATTCAAGCAGCTTCTGAAAATCAAAAAGTTATAGAAATGTTGATGACCCCCAAAATACCAAATGAGGATATACAGAAATCCATTGTTAGTTGAAAGGGTGTGTTCTGTGCCACTGGAACAATTATGAACAGACAATTCAGAAGAAAGATTAGGGCGCTCTTAATAAAATCATTGCCTTTGGAGCTTTCCATACCTGAATTTGAAAACTTGGTTTGGCCACTTTCATTGGCAAGTCACTTAATACCCTTTCTCCTAAGCTTCATGTAAGGTGGAGCTAGTAACACCCATGTCGTGTTGAGAACTTGATCATCATGTGGAAAGTTCACACATGAATGCATTTATTCAACAAATGTTTTGCACACTGAGTCCCTGCCCCCTTGGGACTCAAAGTGTTGAAATCATGAATAAAAGACACCTCCATATGGTGGGATAAATGTTGTGATAGAGTTTAGTTCAATAAAATTTAGATGTCGTCATGGGCAAAGATGTAGAAAACTGGGGATACTCTTAGCAGAGAAAATAGCATGAACAAGGATTTTTGCCTATTTTTCTGTTTCATAGCCTGAATTCCTATAACCATCCAGTGTCTCCTGTGTCTCTTAGAAAGAAAACTGAATCAGGGAAAACCCATCCCGTTCCTGGGAGAATTAACTCAAACTGTTCACCCGTCTGATAGGATGGGAAACTTGCAGCATTATTTTTTAATCATTTTATTGGGGGTTCGTCCAATATAAAAAATATTTACATGGGTTCACCGATATCAAAGATATCAATAATCACTGCATTTGCTGTTAAGTGCCTATAAGTCCTGACTTACAGGGATCCTATGTTCAAGAGAACAAAACACTGCCCAGCTCTGCACCACCTTCACAATTGTGATGCTTGGATCCATTGTTGCAGCTACTATGTCATTCCATTTCCTTGAGAATCTTCCTCTTTTTCACTGCCCCTCTCCTTTAACAAGCATAATGTCCTTCTCAAGGGACTGGATCCTCCTGATAACACATCTGATGTGTGTGAGACGAAGTCTCTTTAACCTCCCATTCTAAGGAGCAATTTGATTATATTTGTATTAAAAAACTGATTTGGTTATTCTTCTGGCAGTCATGGGTATAGGCAATAATCTTTACCAACATGATGATTCAAACGGATCTGTTCTTTCCTAGTCTTTCTTATTCATTGTCCAAATTTCACATATTTATAAGGCAAATGAAAATACCATATCCTCAAAGTGACATCTTTGCTCTTTTACAATTTAAACAGCAATATATTCATCCAATGCAAAAGGAAAATAAGATTAAATTGAACACATCTTCTTCTTAATGAAAATCAGTTAAAATGATTTGGGCATGGACAAAAATTTGAGACATTTGGGAAAAGTACTACGTGGTTTGGAAATGGAAGGGCAATCTCTTATAGCTGATTCTAGAGGAAAGAGCCTTTTAAACTTGGGTGCATGGATTATAAGCATGCTGAAATAATTACCATCTCCAGCATTCAGGGGACCATAAGGGCCCCTGAACTTGACTCTTAAACTCTAGAAAATAATTACAAAGAATTTCTATGGATTTATTCTCCAGAGGTAGAAATGTGTTATATTGAGGCTGGAAAGTTAAAAGTCCCACTATCATTCTTATTATCATCATATCATCACCAGCCGTTTCCATTATTAAAACAAAGGTGTCCAAAAACTGTATTCTGATATCATTTGTAAAATAATCTGGTCTAAATTTTAATTAGCATACATTTGTAATATACACTATTATTCAGTGAGATTCATATTTATAAATGTTGTTTGTCAAAAACCCATAAACTTACAATAAAGAGGGAATCCTGAAGTAGACTGTGTAATTTAGTTAATAATGTATTAATGTTAGTTCATCAGATTTAACAAATATACCATACCAATAATAAGGGGACCTGTGTGTTGTGATATGAGGAGGGAGTATATGGTTATTTTCTACAGTTTTTGTTCAAATCTTTTATAATATAAAATTTCTTTAGATATTTTAACAGCTCTTTATTTTAAAAAGAGAAAACTTCTAACATATAAAATAAGTAAAGCAAAGGGGTCCAGAATTCTTAACTATTCACTTGTTTGGGTTCTTCCAAATATCTTGCTCTGATCCTGGTATAACATAATGTCCGGAATGTATATAATTGGCTTATGATTCATAATATAAGGAAGAAAATCTTAATCAAAGGTCATTTTAAATACTACTACCTAAAATATGATAATGTGTCAGGGGTGGGTATTTATCTGACACCACACAAAAAGGCCTAAATAAGGCTGTGCATGGGGCATAATGGAGAAATGGTCTCACTTTACACAAAATCAAATATTTCACCTGAAAATATCATGATGGAAACGGGCAGAAAATCTTGAATCTCCCTGCTCCACCCCTCACCCCATCACTGTCTTTTCCTGTCTACTAAAAACACGACCAAACAAACCAACTGATCTTTATACCTATCATAATCTGCGTCTTTTCTTTCCCCCAAAAGCTTGTTTTGAGGACCATTAGGGGAATGTTTCAGCCTGGCCAGATTACTCTGGACTTGCAGTTCTGCTGTCAGTCCAGGGAAGACGCTCCAGCAGAAGCCTCCTAATTGGCTGTCAGGGAGTCACTTTCATACACAGCCTTTTCCTTAAAACCTTTTCCACTCCAGTAACACAGCCTCTACATAACAGCTCCAAGCATGTTTTAAGTGTAGGGGTGGGAATGGGAGTAAGGAGGAGTGGAAACCACGCTAAACTGGTACTTTGACAGTTGTGAAACATCCCTAAAATGTTTTCACTGAGAACGTGCTTCAGTCATGTTAAGACAGTCAAGACAGTTTGACAAGTTTCTGTTTAATGCTCGTCTAGGCTACTGTGCTCACGACCTGATTAGCTATTGCCCAGGAGGGATTGACAAGAGTGGCAAATCCACGGAGACAGCTCTTTGTAAGGAATTTATGGCTGTGTGATACAGTGATTAACCCTAAGCACCCACAAGCTGTTACCCAGGGCATCATAACTTCTTCAGAGCCAAGGAAAGCAGAAGAGTGAAATAAAACTTTGGGGGACATGTAAATGTGTCCACTCTCAAATGCATTTGCTTGCCTTTGATTATGACTTTACTACTGCCCGGTGGAGCGCTGGTGATGTAACTGTTAAGTGCTCAGATCCTAAGTGAAAAGGTGACAGTCCAGATAACACTGGAGGCTGCGGGAGAAAGACCAGCACTCTGCTTCCATAAAGATGTGCAGCCTAAGAAACCCTAGGACGCAGTTCTGCTCTGTTCCAGAGAATGGCTGGAGAAGTCAGAATCAACTTGATGGCACACCACAGCAGTTGCTAGGTCGAACTTGGAGTTGAATTCAAATCGTGGTTGGACCACCTAAGAGCCGGGTGATCCCAAGGTGTTCGATCTCTCAGAGTTTTATATTCTTATCTGTAAAAATGAGGCTGTTGATTCCCATGCCAAGTCTACTGTCAGTTTATATGTGAACATATTTCACTTTGTGTTTGGCTCATAGTATGCAGCAATACATGTTAACTTCCTTTCTTTCCTTAAGTAAAATGTTCAAATTAGGGCTTGTTACAGTCACTAGTGTATGACATACAGTACAGGAAAGGCAATTCAGGCCCCCAAATTCTGTCCTAGGCAGTATGCCAGGGTGGTATCCCAGAGCTTCAAAACCTCTCTTCCAACTACTTAATGCCGATTTTCCCAAAAGGATGCTATCTATCTATCTATCTATCTATCTATCACTACATCTGTCATTCATAGGAATTTACTTCTAAGCATTCTTTTTGGATGCTCTTGAACATGGATCTCCAAAGATAAGCTATATGAGCAAATTCCTTTTTTGACACTATCTTTGCACATGCAGCACTTTGTCTTCTTAAAGGGCTTCCCTCTTCTGTTACTAACTAACTGCACCTTTGGCACTAAGTGCTGAAAATGCGCTTGCTCGTGGGATATCTTAGACTGTCAAACCATATTGCCTGGAGATATGGGAGTTCAGAGAGGCATGACAAAAAATTAATTTAGTAAATTATGTCAATTCATTCTCTTCCTCTCTCTCTCTCTCTCTCTCTCTCTCTCTCTCTCTCACACACACACACACACACACACACACACACACACACATACACACACACACACACACTTTCGTTTGTAAGGTTGAGATGCCACTAAATCCCAAGACTGGGTCAAGCACCTCCATGTGTTTATCTTTTGGTTTTCCAAATCATTATATTGGGGGCTTATACAACTTGTATCACAATGCAAACATAAATATTTTGTTTTCTTTTTTTGAGCCTTTGATATCAGCTTCTCATTTTATCCCCTCCCTCCCCCACCCAACCTTCCTCATGAACCCTCGATAATTTACAAAGTATTATTATTTTTTCATGTCTTACTTGACCAATGTCTCCCTTCACCCACTTTTCTTTGGTCCATCCCCCTGGGAAGGGGTTATAGGTAGATCATTATAGTTGGCTCCCCCTTTGTTTCCCCCACCTACCCCTTACCCTCCTGATATGTCTACTCTCAAAAGTAGTCCTGGGGGGTTATTTGTCCTGGATTCCCTGCATTACAAGCTCTTATCTGTACCTATGTACATGCTCTGTTCTAGCTGGGTTTGTAAAGTAGAATTGGGGTCATGATTGTGGGGGGAAAGCATTATAGAACTAGGGGAGAGTTGTAGTTTCATCAGTGCTGTACTGCACACTGACTGGCTCGTCACCTCCCCACCACCCTTCCTGCAGATGAGCTTTGAGTCTCCACTCCACACTCCCCTCTCATTCACAATGATATGATTTTTTTGCCCTGGGTCTTTGATGCCTGAAACCTGATCCCAGCAACACCACAAGATCACACAGGCTGGTGTGCTTGTTCCATATGGGCTTAATTGCTTCTCAGATTAATGGCCACTTGTTTATCTCCAAGCCTTTAAGATCCCAGATGCTATCTCTTTTGATAGCCGGACACCATTAGCTTTCTTCACCACATTTGCTTATGCATCCACTTTGTCTTTAGCGATCGTATCAGGAAAGTGAGCATCATGAAATGCCAGGTTAATAGAACTAAGTGTTCTTGCATTGAAGGAGTACTTGAGTACTCCTTAATAATAAACATATAAATCTATGTACATAGATCTATTTCCTCCTTATCATATATAAACATATTTACATCTGTACATGTCTTTATTTAGAACTCTATATATTTCTTGTGTTTATCTTATCTCAGTGCTTACTATCCTGTGTTGTTAGTCATCTCTCAGTTCCTTTATGGCAGGAGCTGAGTCTTAGTCTTTGTCATTAGCCCAGTAACTTATATAATAGCTAATGCATATTAGGTGTTCAGTTAATATTCACTAAGTGAGAGAATAAATGAATGAAAGAAAGAATTAATACCGGCAAAACACTTTAGCAATGTTTTCAGTAAGACCTTCAAGGGTTTCATAATTTCCTCATGTACCCCTCATTCTTTTCCCAATGGATAAACTCTAATCTGAGAAAAGGGTTTTCCTCCTCCCTGAGGGGGGTGGGAATTATGCATGATTGGAATCTCAATGCGACTATTATTTAATCACTACCTGTTAAATAAATACATAGTCTATTATTTCTCACTGCCATCAAGTCAATGCTGTCTCGCTGTAACCCCCTGTGGGTTTCTGAGAGCTGCTGGTGGTTTAGAATTGGAAAACATGAGAATTGCAGCCCAATTGTAACACCTACAACATCAGGGATCCAACTGTCTATTTATTTAGCCCCAATATACTTGCAACTTATGCCTCTTCACTGAATCGCCATCTTACCTTTAGAGTTTCTGCTCTTACTCATTCTCAGCCTGAATGTGTACTGTAGATGTACAATCCTCCTCTAGGCCTGATATTCAATGCTAATCCTACTGAGAATGATTCCTCCGTGCTCCAGATACTGGGCATGCAAATCTGGGGACAGGCATCAAATAAATGGCAATACAGTGAAAATGGCAGAGGAGGCCCAATAGGAAAATTTTCTCCATTGAACTGCTGAGATTTTAAAAGGTATTCTTGTATGAACGACACCCAGTTCAGTACTCGGCATCTAATAAAGTGTTTTGTATACAAGACAGCTTCAATAATATCATGAAAATATGGAATTAGAGACACTGTATTTTCCATGATTTGTTTGAAACCTCCTTATATGTGAGCTCACTAGGTAATTTCCTGATGCTCTGAGAGAGGACATCATTGTAGCTTCCAAGAAGACTCAAAACATGGAGTCACTCATTATGTTACTTTTTAGATAATTCTTAATTTGCTGTTATTGTTCCAAATCAATAAAAGTTAACTAAAGAAACAATTGTACACATTTGTCTTGCCCTCCCATCACCTTTATCCTTTTGAAACCAATATTTCATTTTCATTTGTAGAGTTCACCCTTTCTAGCAGAGATCTTTCAGTTTTTAGTTTTATCCTTCGTAAAGGAATCGAATCCATTTTTTTAATACTTAAAATTAGATGGTAACAAATCAGTTCTTTTAATAAAGTTATTATTAATCATTTTCTTGTATACCACATATGCCTTTCTGTTACACAAGTCCACCCCATTTGAATTTGAAATGAGGTTGTCCCTGCCAATACCAATTCAACTTACTTTCCTTTCTCTTGAACTCTACCAACACTTGCTATTTTAAACCCATAATCTAGTTCTTGATCTCATGGTTTCTTTGAAATGTCTAGAATTTCATTATGTTAGGTGATCATTTGTCTTCTACTTCTATTGGCTTTTCTCTAATGTGCTGCCTTAGCAGAGTTCTTGATAAATAATGGGAGTTTATTTTATCCTTATTAAATGAACACAAGCGGGAGCCCTTGTGGTGTCGTGGTTACGAGTTGGACTGTGATTCACATGGTAAACAGTTTGAAACCATCAGTAGCTCCATGAGAGAAAGACAGGGCTTTCTACTCCCGTAAACAGTTACAGTCTCAGAAACTCACAGAGCATCACTATGAGTCAGCACTGCCTCAATGACAGTGACTTTGGTGTCTTTTAACCAAAAAAACAAACTCAGGAGTAGAAAAATCTTGTCGTGGTCATGCCAGTGGTTTCGAACTGCTGACACAGCCCACTGGGCAATTACTGTGACCTTAGGTGAGTAATATGCCCTGGAATGTGTGGAGCGCTGGTAGTGACAGCACCATGCTTCTTGCAGTCTAACCCACATTGTAGCTGCTTTATTCACATCCAGTGTCTTCAAACCCAAGAAAAAAAGATCAGTGCGGTTACACAGGGCTGAGGCAGAGTCGTGGAGAAATGATGCTCTTAGACTATTTTCTTTCCAATATGGAAGCACAGCAAAAAGGCCCAGGAAACAGACACTCCGACTCTCCCTCTGGGTTTTCTTGCTGTTCTCCTGACTGCAAAAGACAGGCTTTTTACCCGATAAACACCTTCTAATACAGCCAACACCTGGCATCATGAAAGCAGGATAATGTACTGTGTTTTGTATAGCCTGAGTAAACAATTTAGTGGCCAGTGGATATATTTGGACCTTCAGGGGGTACAAAAACATCTGGAAGAAGAAAAGACCACACTTTAAAGATTACAAATCATCACTGGAAATTATGAGGTGGGAGAAGGGTCTGAATATCTTCTCCTAAGCTGAAGCTACTATCTCCCATCAGATCTTACTAAACAAAGCGGGTGGGGGGGGAGTATTCCATCATTAGGTGCCTATCTGATCGATATTGCTGTAGAACGTATCGAAGAACTTCCAATGATCTTTGGATAAAACTGCTTTAGCAATGCAGGACAACTCAATGCAATTTTTCATCTTCACAATGAAAGAGTGGAAGGAAAGGAGAGGAAACCACGTAAATATGTACTAAGAACCTCCATGCATTATCTCGTTTTAATATTCCCAATAACTATGTGAGAAGAGCACCTTTATTATCTCCATTTTACAAATGAGGCAGAAATTTTCAGAAATTCAAGAATAGCTAGAATCATAATAAATTTTTCTGTACTTTAATCTTCCTCATTCATTTTATAAATATGGTCAATTAAAGTCCTACAATTAATAACAAGTCAAAGCCCCAAACTCTAATTCCAGTGCTCTGTCCACTATTTTGGCTCCTTTTTTCCTCCACCTCAAATCCAATCCCTATGCCCCAAATATATCCTTTTTTATGCTTTATTCTCAATTTATCCCCAGTGCTATTTGTAACTTGCATTCATAATATATATTCATAATAATGTTTACTGAGAATCAGGTACTATTCTAGGCACAACTCTAGAATAGATAATAAAATAAATAAGATGCCAGCTCTCTTGGTGTTTCAAGTTTATAGCACAAAAAAGACATGAAAGAAATGATCAACAAGTAGATAACTAAAAATTATGAATGTGATTAAGGAATATTACAGAGTTTCTGAGTGTATAACAGAGAGAATAATCTGACTTGGATACAGTGTTCAGGTGAAATGTATTTTAAGTAGAAATCAATCTGAAATGTTAACAAGATTTTTTTCAAGCATAATCTAGTATTACCACTTTGGAATCCATGTGTTTGATGGTTCTATTTATTTAAAAAAATCTGATGTTTACTGGGTTAACTTTTACTTACATAGCAAAATTCATTCCATTTTCAACCGTCAGTATAGAATCAAGAGCAATTGGAGGTTTCATAAAGTTTGCTGATAATAATTATAGTCAAAAGGGCCAAATTCAGTCTCAAGAAGTACAGTTGATTTTTTCAAACATTGATCACTGAGCTTAAGAATTCTTGCCAAAAATTTACAAACTGGCATTAGTGGAAGAACATGAATTGAACAAAGGCACTAAAATGCCCCTTGCACAATGCGGACTGAAATAACCAAACACTTCTGTCTACTGGGATTACTAACAATTTCAGTACCCTTCCCTGTATATCTTTGCCAATTGTTTATCTCAGTACTAGTACATTAAATTTTTATTATCTAGCTATTCAAGTAAATATTGGATAAGGTACTTTTAAGAGCACACACACAGCTAAATGATGACAAAATGCAAGTGGAATAAATCCACACACTTGGGAGACATACACCAAGCTGAGAAAGCACTGGTGGCGGTGTGGTGTGAAAGATCGCAACTGAGATCCATGGCTGGAACCCTGCCACCACTACATGCAAGCGAGATAAGTCTGCTTCCGACGAGATTTCGCTTTGGGGAACCCTATATGGTTGTTCTATACTCTCCTTCGGGGTGGATATGAATGAGAAATGACTTAAAAGCAGCAAGTAAATCTCTCATTCAAAACTGAAGCAGCAACTGAAATTGATACCAACAGATAAATAAATAAACAAACAAAATGTGGCCTATGCATACAGTGGAGTCTTACTAGACCCTAAAGATATACGATGTCCTGACACAAATCACAATGTGGATAAACCTTGAAAATATTATACTTTATGATACTTGGTCAGCTGCACTCCCTCTTTACCATATATGAATTTGTGCTAGGCTCAAATATGTCTTACTTGTCCAATGACAGAAATTTCTCCTATGGCTTTTTAATATTATTGATGGCCTTACCTTTCTTATTCTTTATTTTTATTTATATTAATATTATTACTATTATTTTCTTTCTATTGTATTTTGGGTTTATGGTTTGTTTCTGGTAGGTGTCTCAGTTTATGAAGCATAGAAGTGAATGCATAGAGACAATAACTGATGCAACGGTTTAGTGGGAACAGTGGGGAGGGTGGGGGGTGAGGAGAGTGAGGGGAATTGGGAACCAAACAGTAAATACAGGAGGAGGAGGGAGAATTAGAACTGATTGTGATAATGTATATACAACTTTTTAAGAGCTGTTCAACATTAAAAGTGTAGGACCTGTGAATATTATATAAAAAAAACGACTACAAAAAAGAAAAGAAAACATACTTGACCAATGATTATCATGGGCAAAGGAAGAAGAAGGTTTGCTTAAGGGGCATTGACTTTATGTGAAATGTAGTGGCATTATTTGGAAAAGGATATCAATAATGGTTGTGTGATACAAAGGGCATAAGTAATGGCAATGAATTATACATGTAGAAGTTTTTAATATGGAGAATATTTTGTTGCATATATTTTTGTCACAATTAAGAAATAATTACACAAATAGCAATGGATACAATGAAGTAGATAATGTTCTAAAATTGATCGTACTACTCTTTTTCATATAATTGAACTATTGAATTGTATGGTATATGAAATAAGTGCTAATAAAACTGTTTAAAAAAAGAAAAGAAAATATCATACGGAGAAATGTAAGTCAGTCACTTATAGGAGACCTCATTTATAGGAAAGGAGCAAATAGAAATCACAAATTATTGATGGTTATCAGGGGTGAGAGGTAGAAGGAAAGGGTAAAGTTTTGCTTAGGGGGCATTGAATCAATGATAATGGTAGTTCAATGATTTGAAAATAGAAAGAAATGATCGCACAACTTGAATAATGCAATCAATGTCACTGAATTATATATGTAGAAATGGTTGAATTGGTAAATGTTTTGTTGTGTAGATTTTCACCACAATAAAAAATAAATGAGTTCAATTGACTTGAAACTAACACAAGGGCAAGGGCAAGGCCATTCTACTACATGCAAGGAAGAAAAAGATCATGTAGAGCAAGTGGTAGAAAAGAGGGATACTATTGAAAAAGATTTAGTATAAGAAACAAAAGTTGCTTTAAAATTATATTTGATTTACGCAGACTAAAAGTCAAGAAAATCCAAGCCCCATGAAATAAGCAGATTGATTTGATTACATGACAATACAATGAGATTGCAAATAGAAATTGGCTGAACCAAAGGAAGAGAACAGTGCGGTAACAGATTTTAAAATTATATTATGAGATTTTGCTATAGCATTTAACAATGAATCTTTTATGAACACAACTTTCTTACTTCTATAGAGATATACAAAGAAAAACCCAAATAGTCTAAATTAAGAAAATGTCATGATTAGCAATAAAATATAGAAATATATGAAACAGTTGAGTCAGTGTGTTAAATATTCAAGATTGACAAGCATTTTAAATCTTCTGTGGCAAATATAGTGAAACATTCAGTGACATTGTCTCAAGAGTAAAGGTTATATTCTATAGAAGTTAAGACCAATCTTTTAAGAGTAGAATATCTAAGGAAATTTTTGTATAGGCAATCTAGTAAAGAATTCCATTTCATGATAAAATATATATTAATTGTTTTTCTAAATTTAGCAAGCCCTTTATCCAACCCAGTTGATGCTCTATTATTTTTTGTATCTGATTTGTTGCTTATGAATTAAAATGGACCTGATGGTAGTGAGTTTGAGATTGTTTTCATGTAAATTTTATAAAGACTTGTCTTTATAACAAAGAATAATTTGTAATCCAGTTCTTTTTTTTAAATCATTTTATTGGGGGTTCATATAATTCTTATCACAATCCATACATACATCCATTGTGTCAAGCACATTTGTACATTTGTTGCCATCATCATTCTCAAAACATTTGCTTTTTAGTTAAGCCCTTGATACCAGCTCTTCATTTTTCCCCTCCCTCCCCACTATCCCCTCCTTCATGAACCCTTCATAATTCATAAATTATTATTATTTTGTCATATCTTACATTGTCAGACGTTTTCCTTCACCCATTTTTCTGTTGTCCATCCTCCAGGGAGGAAGTTATATGCATATCCATATAATTGGTTCCCCTTTCTACTCCACCTTCCCTCCACCCTCCAGGTATCGCCGCTACTCTCACCACTGGTCCTGAGGGGTTCATCTGTCCTGGATTCCCTGTGTTTCCAGCTGCTATCTCTACCAATGTACATCCTCTGGTCTAGCCTGATTTGTAAGGTAGAATCTGGATCATGATAGGGGAAGGAGGAAGCATTTAAGAACTAGAGGAAATTTATATGTTTCATCGTTGCTACCCTGCATTCTGACTGGTTTGTCTCCTCCCCACAACCCTTCAGTAAGAGGGTGTCCAGTTACCTACAGATGGGCTTTGAGTCTCTACTCTGCAGTCACGCTCATTCACAATGATATGATTTTTTGTTCCTTGAAGCCTGATACCTGGTCCCTTTGACACCTCGTGGTCACACAAGCTGGTGTGCTTCTTCCTTGTGGGCTTTGTTGCTTCTGAGCTAGATGACCGCTTGTTTATCTTCAAGCTTTTAAGAGCCAAGACACTATCTCTTTTGATAGCCAGGCACCATCAGCTTTCTTCACCACAGTTGCTTATGAACACATTTGTCTTCAGCAATTGTGTCAGAAAGTGTGAACCATGGAATGCCTAATTAATAGTGTTCTTGCATTGAGTAAGTACTTGAGTGGAAGTCCAATGCCCATCTGCTGTCTTAATACTAAACCTATAAATATATGCACATAGATCTATTATTCACCATCCTATATAAATATATTTACATATGTACATGCGTGTATTTAGACCTCTATAAATACCCTTTGTCTCCTAGTCCTTTCCTCTATTTCTTTTTACTTTCCTCTTGTCCACTATCATGCTCAGCCTTCATTTGGGTTTCGGTAATTCCTCTCTGTTACATTACCCTTGCTGAATCCCTACCAGACCTCTCACACCTCCCTTGCCACTAATTTTGGATCACTTGTTGCTCCCCTGTCACTGGGTTGGTCAACACCACTTCCTTACCCCCGCCTCCCCACTCTCCCATGTCCCCTAGAACCACTGGTCTCATTTTTTTCTCCTCCAGACTGTTCATCCAGGCTATCTTATCTAGATTGATCTGCAGAGATAATAATATGTATGAAACAACAAGGCACAGCATGACAGGTGACATATGAGAACACAGCAATGACAACAAAAAAGAAAACCAATGACCCATAAAAGAATAAATTAATTAAAAGGAAACAAAGAAAAACAAAAAAGAAAGAAAACCCTACAAATAGATCAAGGTCTGATTTGTGACCTCTACGCGTGTCCTCCAGTCAAGTCCAATGGGGTGCCACCCTCTGGCCCCAGAGTCTATCCTTTGTAGTCCCTCAGGAGCTCCCTGCTCTGCTCCCCTGTTGCTCTGCTGCATGCCTTTAGTATTTTGCCTTGGTGTTGTGGGGTCACTTTGGGCCAGTCCCGACAATGATTCTCCAGTGTTGTCCCCTGTAGGGCCCTGGGCAAGTGAGGGACGGCATGTCTCATACTGGGATCAGCCATATGGTCCACTCTGCGTATTGTCCTCCAAGCCTGGTGGGCCACTCTCCTCTCTCTCTTGCTCCCCATTCATTTGCTCCCCTGTGCTCTGATCAGACTAATCACTCTCCCCTAACTGCTGCTTCAGTGTTGTCCTCTAAAATAAATTTTTCTGGGGGAGGGGCAATTGTCCAGGTAGCTGGTATAGGGGTCAAGCCCTCAGGGTCCTCCACTGGCTCCCCTCTCCATACCGGCAGGCTGCATTTGCATCCCAGAACACTCAACTTAAGTCTGGTCCCTATTTCCCTGTGGAGATATAAAGAGTACCCTCTCCTTGGGTGGGTCAGTTCCCTATTCCACCACCACACATCTCTTTTGTTTCCCTTTCCTCCCTCCCCCCACTTCCTTTTTAGTTGGCTACCATATATACCCCTGGATTTGGTCTGGCCCCTGCCACACTACCTGGATCTCACCCCTGGGGTACTCTAGTTCTTTAAATTAAAAACAAAAAGTCTTGAGCCACAGCCCTATAGAAAAAGTAGCAAGAGTTATGAACAGTTAATGGAAAAATATATAAATATGCCTAAAATATTAGAATTACAGTAAAAGAAATGCAAATTAAATCTACTTTGTTATATCATATTTGCCTATCCAACTGATAAAAATTCAAGAGCATAATAAAACTGGGGAACTGTGGAAATCAAGCACTCTCATATAAATCTTGAGGGAACGATAGATGATACAGTCTTAATAAAGAATTTGACAAGGTATACTAAATGACATATGTGTGACCTTGTCGTTAGGTGCCATCGATTGAGTTCCTACTTAAGTGACGCTCTGCACTTCACAACGAAGAACACCGCCGGATCCCATGCCATCCTCACCATGTTTGTTATGGTGGAGCCCATTGTGGTCACCACTGTATCAATCTATCTTTTCAAGAGTCTTCATCTTTTTTGCTACCCTCTACTTTAGTAAGCATGATGTCCTTTTCCAGGGACTGGTCTCTCCTGGTAACATACGCAAAGTCCATGACACAAGAGTCTTGCTATGCTTGCTTCTAAGGAACAATCTGTCTGTACTTCTTCAAGGACAGATTCGTTTGTTCTTCTGGTAGTCCACGGTACTTTCAATAATCTTTGTCAGCACCATCAGCCAAAGCATTGATTCTTCTTCGCTCTGTCTTATTCATGTCCATTTTTCACATGCACATAAGGTGATTGAAAATACGATGGTCTGAGTCACTCAGACTTTCTCCTCATGGGGACATCCTTGCTTTTCAACACTTTAAGTAGATCTTTTGCAGCAGATTTACCCAATGTAATGCATCATTTGATGTCTTGAATACTTCAGTGAAGAACAGAGGATGGGTTCAAACTTCTGATCTTGTGGTTAGCAGCCCAACCTGTAACCCACTACACTTATCACAGGGCTCCTAGCATAAATATACAATGTCAAAAATGTAACATGACATATGCTGAAAGCAATTCAGTGCAGCAATATTGTGATATCAAATGACCTGAGACACCTCAAAACGCAATAGTAAGTTAGTAACTGAATATACTGGGACATCCACACAATGGAGTGTTTTGAAGCCATAAAAATGAAATGAAGCTGAGTTCCAAATTATTACAATGAAGTGATTTCTGAAACATACTATTTTGTGAGAAAAATGGGGTGTACACAGTGTGTACATTATGTTATGTTCATATTTGAAAATATGAGAAGATATGAATTATGTATACCTACATCTATATGGACATCTATATGAGGCATCAGGATGTGTGGAAGGCATATAACAAATTGTGATCTTTACATGACATAACCTTGCTTGTTGCAAGCAAAGACTTGAAGCACTTGCCAATTGAGATCAATGATTGTAGTTTTCAATATGGATTGCTACTCAATATAAAGAAAACATTTAAATAAACTCAACATAAAGAAAACATTTAAATAAACCAATAGACAACATTATGATCGATTATGATACATAAAGAAAATATTAAAATGGTCAAGTGTTTACTTTTGCTTGGATCCACAATCAGTGCTCATGGCAGCAGCAGTCAAGAAATCAAACAAGGTATTGCACTGGGGAAATCTGTTGCGCAGGACCTCTTTCAAGAGTATGTTGAAGGGCAAGGGTGTCAATTTGATGATTAAGATGCACCTGAGAAAAATTATGGCATTTTCAATTGCCTCATATGCCTGTGAAAGTGGGACAATGAATAAGGAAGACCGAAGAAGAATTGATGCATTTAAATTATGGAACTGGAAAAGAATATTGGAAGTACCATGCAGTGACAGAAAACAAACAAATGTGTCTTGGAACAAGTGCAGCCAGGATGCTCCTTAGAAATTAGAATGACTAAACTTTAACCTGATTACTTTGAACGCAGTATCAGGAGAGACCAATCGCTGGAAAAGGACATCAAGCCTGATGAAGTAGGTGGGAGAAAAAGAAAGACCCTTGATAGTGCAGGTCTTCGCCCTGTGTACACAGGGTCACTATGTGTCAACATGGACTCAACGGCACCTAACAACAGACCTACAGATGGCCCAGGTGGTGCTGGTCGGTAAGGGGTGCCCACCCACCTCCCACCCACCGGAAGAAGTTCCATGGGAGAAAGGGGAGCCTATTTTTTCCCATAAAGATTTTATAGCTTTGAAAAACATATACAACTGCTATGAGTTGCAATTGACTTGTCGGTAAGCTTGTGTGTTTTTGTTTGGGGGCTTTTGGTTTGTTTATTTTATACTGTACTTTCAGGTATCTTAAAAAAGCAACAATGAAAAGCACTCTTTTTAATGTTATGTGCCAACATGAGTAGGCTATGGTTCTCAGTGGCTTTGCAGATACTATGTAACAACCATCCATGCTGTGATATGATGTCAGCAGCCAATAAGTATTAAAGGGGAATTTCGTTGGGGACGTAGCCTGTGTCCATTATACAATGTTCACTTTCTTCCTCTACCCTGCATTCTTCTCTTAGCTTGACCTCTGTGTTTTTGGATGAAAGTCTGCATAAGTCACTAGCCTGATGCCTGGTCTGAAGGTCTTGGGGTTCTTAAGCTCTTGCAATCATGTGAACCAGCAGAAATCTTCAACCTGCTGCCTGACCTGTGGATTTGGGACTTAGAAGCCTCACAACTGAATGTCATTTCCTCAAATATATATATATATATATATATTCTTCACTAGCTTTGCTCCTCTAGAGAACCCAGACTAAGACAGAAGAATAAAAGAAAAGCGATTTTTAAGCACAGTTAGCTACAAGGGGGAAAGAAAGAATTGGAAAAAAGAGAGAGGAAAAGATACTAGATAGCCCTTAAGATGCAAAAATGGTTTTGGCTTTGGAACAATATATTTTACATAATTGTGAAACCAAACTAAATTAAAAATAAAACTTTAAAAAGAAAAATAAAATTAATCAAATGAACTTGATTATACAGCAAGTTGTTGGCATAAACACACAAACTATTTTGAGGAAACTTAAAATATTCTAATTAGATTATACATCAGTGTTGTCACAATTTGTAAATATTTTCTAAAACTGTACGCCAGCATTACATTTAACAAAAAGAAATTTTGAAATGTTTTAAAAAATATTTTGTGAATATTTGCTATTTGGTTAGGAAGTACTTTTCAGGCCTAAACATAACAAAACAAATTACATATAGAAGATCTGGCTGGTGTGCAAACATGCAATTTAATTGTTTATGTATCAAATAATTAAAAGGCAATTCACATATCTACAACATATATGAGTGAAACTAATATATTAACTTAATATATACAAGAAAAAGTTTTATTACAAAGTCATAGACTCCATTAAGTAGAAATATAAAAATGTGAACATATCATTTCTTGAAATATCCTTAATGTAGGTCTATACACTTCTGAAGGCAGCATTTCCACCTCTCTAGCCTTTCCCAGAAGAATTCTGTACCCTTTGATTTAGGCCACATCAAAAACAGCAGTTTTCCCACCCTCAAGGGACTTCAATCATATTCCTTTGCAGTGTGCTTTGAGTTTAAGCAACAAAAAGATGTCTGAAGGGGTAAGATCAAGACTATGAAGTGAATTGGATAAGGTTTCTCAACAAAATTCTTATAGGATAGCCTTTTATAGATACATTGTTATGAAGAAAAAAAAAACATCTCAGGGCTAAATGTCCTACCTTTTTCTCAACAGTACAATTTGCAGTTTTCTTCAACATTCTTTCGTATAAGCTGTGTCATCTTGTGTCCTTTGATAAAATCGAAAAAAGCACCATAACGTCTGAATTGCTGTCTGTGCCTTGAATTTAAATGACCCAGCACTTCCCCCTTAGAAGCCCCTGCTTTCATTGGACCTGCGTCTCTGCATCAGACTGGAAAATACAAGACCCATACTGGAAATTATTTGGTCTATAAAATCATTTTTAGCTTCAATCTTGCTTAAAAGACTGATAGAAAGATCAGATCTTTGAGCCCAGGGGTCCCCGTACAATGCTTTTTACACCCATTGAGCTGAAAGCATGCTGAGACCAAGCTGTTCACTTGAAAATGCCAAACCGGGTGAGATCCCAGGTTCAGTAGCTCAGGCCTTAATGCTAAATCTATGGAAGACTTCCACCCGTTTCTGGACTTACTTTCTTCATTTGTTAAGGTTGCTGGTCTTCCCTCTATTGGCTTATCTTGAAGGTTTCCCCAACTTTAAAATACTTGGTTCGTCTGAAAGCTGTTGTTTTATGTGGGTCAATATTCCTGTAAACTCGTTGCAAAACTTCCAAGATTTGAAGATGTCCACATGAGTTTTGTTAAAAATGTGACATTATCCCTGACCTCAAAATCGCTTTTCCACAGCTGGCTCTACCTCTGGTAGGAGGTATGTCTGACAAGATACAGGCAAGCCACCATAAATGGTGAATTCCCTGGGCTCGCACACTTCTAGGCTTCTTGAAGGTTGCTTCCTAACACTCTGTGCCACAGTCCTTCCAACAGTGATTTTAAGCTGAAAATATCTGAAATACTCTAAGTACTCCCTCTATATGTAAAAAGACCCAGAGTGGCTTCTATATTTCTAAATCAGTGCTGATTCTCACAAATTTTAGTATCAAGGAGATGGTGATAAGTGCTTGTTAAGGGATTGCCGAAGATGCCACGGTACCCTGAAAGGTAGTGTACATTTCAGTGTGGGCTAACATTCAGCTATTTTTCTTTAGGTTTTTCCTGAGCAGTACTCTGATTAAGTTATAAGAGCTCTATACTAACACCTGCCAATGAAAAAAATTCCAGCACTAATCAACCCAATGGACTTATAAAAATGAATATTCACCCAGCAGAGATGAACCTAAATAGAGATGGAGAATTGGAATGTCATCAAGACACTAATCCTAGGGAAGATGGGTCTTTGTCCACTGAGATTTTTACCAAACAGATTTGGCTTGTTTCTTACAATAATTATCATTGTTATTATTATTTATAAATTGCTTGATTAAAATAGAATGGAAGTGAAGATCAGATTAAGCTGAATTCAAACTAAGTCAAGTTGAAAGCCTAGAATAAAGGGCCAATGGGAACAGCAGTGAGAGGTGGTAATAATAATAATATCTTGGATTTATATAGTTCTCGTCCTCCCACAAGCACACTGTGAATGTAAGCAGCATAAAAGTATATTAGTAGATGAGGAAATAAATGCAGTTTGGGTTTCGCAAGTCTGAATTTAAAAATCCCTGGCAGAAGAGACTAGAAAATGAATACTCAAGATATTAAAATCAATTTGAAAGGGTCCTACTGGTATGATATTTCCAAAATTGGTTTGCCACTCTAACTACAAGGGCAGCATTCTTAAATTAAAAGCAAGGAAAAGAGAAAGGTATTGAAAAAGGTGAACAAATAAGCGAAGACAATGGTCCCTCATATGTAATAATTATAATGCTACATGGTCCATGCAGCTTTCCTATATTTCCTCCACTACGAGGGATCTCTGTACTCTGGAAAGAATTTTACAAAGGTTTCATGATGGCACATATTTAGCTTACACTATTTTGTGTTGGAATTATCTGTGTATAGTCCAATTTCAGCAGACGACTATTTCCCAAAGTCAGTGTTCTTTAGAGTCACCTGAGGAATGCATAATTTTTAATAAATATATATGGTTATGTGGGATAGGTGTTTCATGCCTAGATTTAGTTCTTTAGCAGTAAAGGCCTTGTTCCATGTTATATAGATCTGGAATGTACCGAAGTATTTTCTATAATGCTACGCACATAGTCAGGAACCATAGCGGCACAGTGGTTAGGCACTTGTTGCTAATCGAAAGGGCAGTCTTCCCAAATCACCAGCTGCTCTACCAGAAAAGGTTGGGACCATTTGTTTCCATAAACATTATAGTCTTGGAAACTCAGTGGGGCAGTTCCACTTTGTCTTATAGGGACACTATGAATCAGAATCAACTTGATGGTAATGGTTTTTGTATGCGTATGGCTCAAGAAATATTCATGAAAATGATGAATAAATGTGTAACAACTAAATGTGTCAGGTAATTTAATTAAAGAATAAAAGAAATAATAAAGTGCTATGGAGCTTAGAAACAGTGTTTTTTTGGTTTTAAAAAATATTTTGAGAGTTTAATACAGCAAGATTTTGAAAATAATTTATATTCACAGGAAAGTATGACGTGGAAAAAGAACTCTTCAGTTAATCAGCGGTGAAGATGGAAGCTCTGACATAAAAGCTAGCTGGTTCTGATTTTAAGAGCATACATTCTCCTTTTAAGGATCTATATTCAAATAGTGAGAGAAAACCATTAATGTTGCTAATCCATAAGCCATATCAAGGAAACTATGTAAAAGAAATATAGAAGTACCACGTCAGTACAAACCTTGATCAATAAAATAAATAAATTTAAATACAAATGTGTTTGCTTTTCGAAAATGGTTAAATTTCTTTTAAGATAGATCAACTCAGTAAATGGGAAACTGTACATCATTCTTGGTTCATTATGTGAAAACCAAATATAGAAAAATCAGTGACTATATAAGCAATGAACTTTATAGACAACATCACCATTCTACACTATAAATTTTAAAGAAGGATACATAATATTGAAACCAAATTTAATTTTAATTAATTTTAGTTTAAAGGACATATTTACACCTGCCATGCCCCCAAATCCTCTAGTTTGTATGGCACCAAAACATTCTGCTTTGCAGACCACAGTGCTTCTTGTTCCCAGGTCTCTAGTCAAACGAGAATGGATAGAGTACTCGTCTCCAGCATTGCAACTTTCCACCCATTTTTGTATGGCCTTGGTGCTAAAAATTCTTTCTCTTTTTCATTTATAAATGGTTGAAAAGAAATCAAGATAGTATTTGTGAAATATGAAAATAATATGGAATACAAATTTCAGTGTCATAAATAAAGTTTTATTGGAACACAGTCATGTTCATTCGTGTTTTTACCAATGATGGGTGCTTTTGAACTACAATGGCAGCATTGTGCAGTTATAGGTCATATGACCCCAAAGTCTAGAATATTTACTATTTAGCCCTTTACAGAAAAAATTTGATGACCTTAGTAAAGTCTACTGTACACTCAGGAATGGTTTTGCCAACTTTTGACATTTGGGCAGCTTTGGTTGATTCATGAGTGCATTGGGTAACAGGCCCTAGGCCATTTCGCTTACTCCCAGCATGAGCCTCACATGATTTGTGAAGAAGTCATCAGTTCAGAACATGTCAAATTTTCAGTTTAAGTCTAATGACAAAAAGGTATTTGTGCTAGTCCGGGTAGACAAGAGAAACAAAACCAAAGGCACTCATATTTGTATAACAAAGAGCTTTATATAAATAGCAATTTTACATTAAGAAAACATCCTAGTCCAGATCAAGTCCATAAATCCAATACTAGCTCATACGTCTGATACCAATCTATAAAGTCCTCTTCAGACTCACAAAACACATGCAATGATACTGAATGCAGGAGGATCATAGGCCAGTGGGTGGGAAGCCTTGTAGATCCATCGGCAAAGTTTTAAGCATCTCAGACCTGACAGGGGTCTCCACATGGCTCCTCCGGCTCCCAGGACTCTGGCTCCATATCAGGGTAGCTCTATGTGATTCCTCCTCAAGAATGTCTCCCAGGGAGTCAATTGTCTCCTCCCTCCCGAGAGCTATTTATACTCCTTAGTGGCTCCAAATGAGGTCATCAAGCTGTGACCTGATTGGCAAGCTAGCCTCCCCTTCACGCTAAATACTCAAATTGACAAGAGATTATGGAACTGCCACAGTATTCTTATGAGATAATTGACGTACATTTCCCTGGTACTAACCCAAGTAGAAGAGAAGAAAAAATAAGATACAAGAAGAAAAAAGGGTGAGAAATTATACAAAATGAAGAACAGATATGTTGATTCTGAAATCCACAGAGGAAAACCAGGCATGGTGCCTCCTTTTGAGTTGTGGGAAGGGATAGATGCAGCAAAGGAATACTCGTTTTTATAAAATGTCTCAACACACCCCACATCATTGAAACCCTAGATATTTCACTGAGGTGGAAGGTACCTGAATTGTTTCAGTTAATTTTACCCTCTCTAGCACACAGATATTTACCATTAAGTCTAGTCATCTGTACTTTTTTCTTGGTTGGTCCAATCAGCATAATGTCATCAATGTAATGTACCAATATGATATTTTGTGGAAAGAAAATCAATCAAGATCTCTGTAGACTAAATTATGACCCAATGGTGGGGAGTGGATATATCTCTGAGGTAAGATTATGGAATTGTATTGTTGCCACGCAAATCTCTGTAATCCTTCTAGGAATGTGGTATTCCTTTTGTATTATTATTTTCCCAGGCAGAGGCACTTCTATTGCCTTCTACTTGGCTTCTCCTAGCACAACAGCCCCTATTCCACATTTCTTGGATCCAATATGGGGATTCTGCTAGTTTATGAATATTTCTATTCCAATTATGCATTTTAGAACTGAGAAACCACTGCAGGATGGCGCTGTGAGACAAACGAGCTCACACTCCATTGATATCCATATGTTTCTCATCTGAATGGTGGGCCATCAAAACATGTTTTGAGTCTCCAGAATTAGTGCCAATTCAGAGCCACTATCCAGTAATCCCACCCATAGTTAATTGCTTCCTTTTCTCTAATGAGCGGTCACTCTTGTAAGGCCATCAAATACCTTTGGGGAAGGCTGGGAGAAAGATAAACTATACATTTTTGGTGGGGTCCTTCTTCAAAGAGATTTGTCTCTCCTTCGTACAAGGGATTGTAGTATATAAAGTGGCTCAAATCTGGGAGTTTATTGAGGGTTCATGATTCTCTATTCTGACCATTCGAGATATACTCTCATTTACCTGATCTTTAATTATTCTGTGTGTACAGATCAAGTAAAATTTAGTAGGCTTCACATCTATTTCACTCATATGGACACCCTGCCTAAATAGCCAATATCATAAGTTGACACACGTCAGACTATTCTGATTACTACTTTGACTCTGTTGTCCAATATGATTCTATTGTCCAATATGGTAATCACTCACACCTCGTCTCTTTCCACCATGGGGACTGATCAGCCATACTGTAGGTAGACATCTTAATTCAATTAGAGCAGTTTTCACTGTCAAATATGATTACCATAAAATAACAATCACAAACGTCTTAAAAAATGTTTTGTTCCTCACTGTTATGGTAAAAAGTGCCCTGAGGCACTCCATGTATGGGTTAGTGGGTCTATCTTCATAAATCTACTCTAATACACTGATTTCCTTAAGCCTTAGGCTATTTTTCCACAGTATACCACTGTAGGTTGGGTAGTTTAACTGAACTCATTGTAGACCATTGTGCAATCTATACATCAGTGAACCAACTAATTTAACTCCCCTAACCTCTCAAGGTAAACATTAAATGGAGAATCTATGCTTTGTGGGCTCCTCAACAAACTGAGACTTCCCACCTTGTTTTCCTTGTAACATTTTCCCACATTGTTAAATCATCCTGATACATATTTCCAGGTTTCTGTTTGCATATATTAGAAAACCTCGACAATTTTTCAGGGACAGAGTGCATTTTTTTCTTGGGTAACCATTTGTACTTCATCTTCTGAGGCTTGCTGGGATCTAAGTCTAGAAACAATAATGAGTGGTGAGAAGGAGTTTCTTGGGAATTATCAGAACTGTTCCAGAAGGCATCTGACTCAGGGGAGACTCTATCCAATGCCCAGGTGTCATATCAGTGTGAGGGATAATCGCTTCAAAGTTTGGTGGATGGGTTTCATTGTTTTATAGATAATAGTTCAAATGGGCAGTGATGCTGTTGGTTGAAGTGACTTAATGGCCTGATTATCTGTCCATCTGTCTCCATCCCATGTTTCAGTGACAATTCTTGCCAACCAACATCCTCATTTTAACACAGGACACTATTGGAGGTTGGGAATGAGGTTGGCATTGTAATTTGGCCATTCTTATTATGGGACTCTGTAATTGGTTTTTTACAATATCAGCTCGGACAGTACATGAAATAAAGCTTTCTTTCAGTGCACCAATGGAAATCGTTAGGCCTTTTATGTAACACTTCACCTGTGACTCCAACGTCCTGGGCTCATCTCTTTCCTTTACTTTATTTATTTTAAATAATACCAATAACTCAGGGTCCCTATACATCTCATCCTGGCAAAACTGCTGAAAATTAAAAAACACAGGATTGTTCACAGCCTCACTTCTCAGTAATACTTCATCTACTGTAGTTAACTTTGCTACTTCATACCATGGATTAAAAGCATCTTTTCACTAATAGAACCACAGATATCAGCTCTCAGTACTGATGGAGGCAGATTTATCAGTGCCTTGAAAACTAATCAGGATTTGAGAGTCAATTTAGAAAAAGTCATGATTTTGTTTCTTCAGACCTCACTCATGGAACCAAATTTCATAGCCTGATTTATCAAGAGAAAAGTAAAATAAGCAATATAAATACACACATATATTATATAATATATATTGAGAGAGAGAGAGAGATCAAGAAAATACCTCACACAATTGTAGAAGTAGACCAGTCTGAGTCCAGGAAGGTTTCAAATCTGTGGGGCAGATGCTTAGCTTGCAGTTTCTACGGAATCAAGTAGCTTCAGGGACTGATGATTTCAAGATAGGAAGAGAAAACCACAGGAAGGTGGCTGCAAAGGAAGATGAATCCAAGGTCACCATGTTAGTCTTGTGACTGGAAAGGCAAATTAATCAAACAGTTCAATTTGTCGATTTAAATTTCTATCATGAAAAAGAATTTTGTGAATTAGGCAAACAATGTATGAGTTGAAACATAATATGCATGAACTGCTAGACGTAAAACTGATGATCTACCAAAATTGTAAAAGCAATGCCTTCCTGAAGTCAACTGAAATCAAGAGACTGAACTGAGTGAACTCATAAGGAATTGCAAACTGGCTTCTGGATTGTCAGAACATGTTCACAGTGATTTGAGGGATGGTCTTTGAGTGTTTCATAATTTGGGGATAGCTAGGGAAACAGGGGGTTCCTAACCTTCTCTGGGACTCAAAGTTTTCATAATGGCCTTTAATGATCTCCCAGAACCTCCTTTTCTCTATGATTGCTGCCAACAATAACAGATAAAACACAAAGATAGGCTGCCTCCTAAATCCTCCTTATGGTAGGAGTGACAAATTGAAGAGGGATGGTAGTGAATTTATTGTCAAAAATAATATTTTGAGATATATCTTGAAGTCTAGCACTGACTGTGATCAAGTAATATCTACATACCTACAAGGAATATCAGTTAATACTATAATTCAAATTTAAACACTAACCACTAAAGTGATGAAGAAATTAAAGAATTCTACCAATTTATTCACCTTGAAATTTGTCAAATATGTAATCAAGGTGCACTGATAATTTTGATGATTGGAATGTGAAAGTTGGAAACCAAAAAGTAGGGTCTTTGTTGATGGAAACAATATCAACAACGCTGGAGCGTTCATGATAAGAGTTTTGAAGACCAAAGATTGTTTATTGCAAATATGTTTTCAACTACATAAATTATGACTGTACACATGGAATAAACTCAACTACATTTGTGGAAAGAGACCATGGGGAAAGTTAATATCATCACCCAAAACAAGGCCAGGGGCTGACTACAGAACAGATCATCAATTGCTCATATTCAAGTTCAGGGTGGAGCTGAAGAAAATTAAACAAGTTCAAAAGAGCCAAAATAGGACAACTTGAGTACATCCCATCTGACTTACTATAGTTAGTTTATTGTGCCAACCTGGCTGATAAACACATGTGGGGTTAATTGAAGGGCAGAGGGATAAATGGCTCAGTGAGCCTCACCTTTCAAGTTCTCTGGTCTCTTGCTTTGTGATGGTCGTACCAGGGTGCAGCTGCCTTAGCCAGTTCCCTGCTTTGGCTGGCAAGGCTCGCTTCCAGCAAGACATCCACAAGGATAAGCCACATGGACCTACCCCAATGCAGCCCTGGGTGCCGGAGCAGCCATACAGAGGCCCCTGCCAGCGCTTAGATGCTTGCACATTCACTAACTCAGCTTTCCTCCTGCAGTTGGCATCATTGAGTCTGTTTTGTGAGATGGAGGAGGACTTTGTGGGTTGGTGTTGGACATATAGGTTAATGGCTTAATGTTGGACTTGTGGGCTTGGGCAGCCCTGGGCTGGGATGTTTTCTTGATGCGCACTTAACATTTATATAAAACTCTCTCTTATACATGAGTTCCTGTAGATTTTTTTGCCTATAGAATACCCAGACTAATACATTATCTAAATCTGGAGACCATCTCAAAAACAGAGTTGATACACGAAACACTAATGAGTGAAGACCAACGTAATTGTGGAATCACAGCCAGAATATCATACATGAAGAAAGCAAAATGTCTTTTTATAAGTAAAAGACCAAAATCGATGTCAGAAAATACTCTGAAACTTGATCTTGAACAGAGACAAAGTAAAGCAACTGAAGTAAATGATGAAAATAGGTGAGTAGAAAATCTCAAAGGGCAGCTCGAGAAGCCAAAGTAAATATTATAATGAAGCATGTAAAGACCAAACTTGGTGTCGATTCCAACTCAGAGGGACCTTATATGACAGAAGAGAACTGTCCAAGGCTGTAATTCTTAGAGAAACTGGCTGTCACATTGACTGGGGTTAAACCAAGTTGGTTTGCAATCAAACCTTAACCACTGTACTGTCAGGGCTCCTTGAATACAATTTGCCACTTTATAAATCATGTGAGAGATACAAAAGGTATGTTCTGAGCATGTAAGCTTAGTTAGGAAAAGCTTTTAGGAGGAGGAATTTTCTGATATTTTTCTTGAAAATAGTCATAGACATAGATTAAGGTCTTATGGCTAAACAAACTTTCAGCACTTACATTACTGCCAATTAACCAAATCCTTACTATTCTGTCTGAAATATTTATTTGAGGAAGACTAAATATAGCCTGTATCACCAAATGAATAGTAATTTAGAAACATTTGGGATTTGGGAAAATGAGCAAGTGAAACCATGGCTTCATTAAATTGCAGGCAGTATTCAAGGAAGCACAGTTGTGTGTATGCTCATCCATTCTTCCTGTCCTGGTTATTTACAAACCAACACCTTTGGTATGTAAATTCTGTTTAATGACACTTGCCAGACATTTAATTATTGGATGTTACACAGAATGTGTAAACATTTTTAATTGTAAAATCTTGAAATCCTGTCATCCTGTCAACAACCACTGTTACAATATGTCCCAATTTTTTCAAGTTTGAAGCTATCTATCTGCCTCAATTTAATGCATGATCAACAGGTTTTCACAGTTAACAAATAAACAAACAAGAACACATACTGTAAATGCCTAACACCATCCCAGCAGTATTATGAGACTTTAATAGGCTCAATTTACTGACAATGAAATTGAGAATATGCTAATGAATAAAATATTTTACTTTTATCCATGTAAAAGATTGAGAAAAGTAAGTTATCAAGTGAGTTATCTAGCTTCCTGTCCTAATGAACTTCAAACAATTATTTAAAATTAATTGGACAAGAATACCTAAATTTCATATTATACTTCATTCTCTCTATTTTTTTTGTCCTTCCACACATGATTTGGAGTTCTATTAGACCTCTGTTTAATCCCAAATCTGCCACTTTGTAACAGCATGCACACAGACAACATACTTAAACATTTTTTCATTGTAGTCTACTCAACTACAAATGGAAACATTTAAATTTATTTAATGAGTATGATAAGTGTACTAAGTAAATTAATATATGTATATACATACCAACTCATAGTGAATTTATGTGTAACAGGAAAAAAAAACCCTGCACCAACCTTACATGAGCCTTATTGCTAGAACCTTCTCCTAGAGGTTCTGTCTCTTTTCTTCTGACATCCACTTCCCCAAGTCCATCTCCAGGATTTGGTCCCTCCTGATAACGTGTCCAAAGTATGCGTGATGAACTCTTGCCATCCTAACTCCTAAGGAACATTCCAGTTGTTTGCTCTTCTGGAAGTTCATGATATATAAAGTGAATGAAAAGACTGTGCTTTCGAACAGTAACATCTTAGTCATCACAGCTATATCTTTGCTTTCAATACTTGAAGGAAATATTATTTTGCCCAGTGAAATACCTCATTTGATATCCTGAGTGCTGCTTCCATGGGCTAGTTCAAGTAAAATGAGATCCATGACAACTTCAATAGTTTCACATTTATTGTGATGCTGGTTCATCTGAGAGGAGTCTTGTTTTCTTTATGTTGAGACATAGTCTATATAAAAAGGCTATAGTGTTTTTATCTACGTTACTATTTCAAGACCTCATTGCTTTCAGCATGTAAGGTTTTGTCACATGCATATCACAGGTGGTTAATGAATCTTCCTCCAACCATGATGCAATGGTCTTCTTCATAAAACTCAATTTCTCAATTTTTTTGTTTGTATAAAGATTAAGTATGGTGAAAAGATACATCCCTGCCGCATACCCTTATGAATGTTAAGCCACATAATATCCTCTTGTTCAGTTAGAAAGACTCCCTTTTGATCTATGTAAAGGTTATGCATGAGGACAATTAAGTGTTCAAGATTTCCCATTATTTTCAAAGTTATCCATAATTTATTAATTATACACACAGTTGGATGCCTTTTCGTTGTCAATAAAACACAGGTACAAACTTCCAGTATTCTGTGCTTTTAGCCAAGATTCACCTGCTGTCACCAATGCTTTCTTTTACTCCACATACTTTCCTAAATATTTCTTGAAATTATGGCAGTTTTTTAGCCTTTGGCTGTGACTATTTTTAAATTGTCTTTTGCGAAATTTTACTTGCACATGTATTAATGTTTGATAACTTCCACATTATGTCAGATCGCCTAAGAAAATTCTCATCTAAACTCACTGTCCCTGAGTAGATTCCAACTCATACTGACCTTGCAGAACTGATTAGAACTTCCCCCACAGAATTTCTTTTTTTAATCATTTTATTGGGGGCTCGTACAATTCTTAACACAATCCATACATCCATCCATTGTTCCAGGCGCATATGTACATTGGTTGCCATCATCATTCTCAAAATATTTGCCTTCTACTTGAGCCCTTAATATCGGCTGCTCATTTTTCCCTGTCTCCCCACTCCCCCCTACCTCATGAACCCTTCATCATTAAAAAATTATGATTATTTTGTCATATGTTACACTGTCCAAATTCTCCCCCCATCCTCTTCTCTGCTGTCCATCCCCCAGGGAGGAGGCTATACATAGATTCTTGTAATCAGTTCCCCTTTACTACCCCACATTCCCTCCACCTTCCAGGTATCGTCACTCTCACCAATGGTCCTGGATTCTCTGTGTTTCCAGTTGCTATCTGTACCAATGTACATCCTCTGGTCTAGCCAGATTTTTAAGGTAGAATTGGGAGCATGATAGTGTGGGGGAGGAACCATTTAAGAACTAGAGGAAAGTTATTTGTTTCATCATTGCCACCTGTACCATGACTGGCTCATCTCCTCCCCACGACCCTTAGTAAGTGGGTGTCCAGTTAGCTACAGATGAGCTTTTAGAATCCACCAGCCAATCTACAGGAGAAAGAAGCTTCTTTCTCCTGTAGATTGGCTGGTGGATTCTAACAGGTGACCTTTAGGGTAGCAGTTCTTGGTTTAACCCATTGTGCCTCCAGGAATCCACTAATAGCATCAAGAGCATGATAAATGGCGACCTGATTGAATAAACATAACTGCGTAGAACTATTGCATTTTATAAAGAATATTTCGGTGTAAGACTGTCATTTAGAGTGTATGTATCAGCAAGTGATGCAAACACTGCAATTCAGGTAAGAAATATAACAGACTAGAATAACTCGGCAAACTATAGGGCTTCCCAGTGTGTTTAATAATACATGACCATTCCACGAGCTTCTGTTTCTCACTGTCCTTATGAATCATGAGAATTTACAAAGTGAATTGGCTAAGCTAATCATTCCTTGTGGACCCAGAGCTGGCAAAAACATCTTCATCTGATCCCCACCTTCAGCCCCCATCTTCAGCTCACAGAATTTTGTTTACTTTCAGCTGAACATGTTACTGGAGTAATGGATTGGAAGTCCAGAATTGAGATTTTTTTAAAGATGAAATTTACATAACATAAAAGTCATCATTTAACCCATAAATTATGTACAATTCAGTAGACTTTAGAATACTCGCAATGTTGTGCAACCATCACCACTATCTAATTTCAAAGCATCTCATTCCCCCTGTAGCAGCTACTCTTCATTCTTCCCCTCGAGGCCTAACTACGATGGAGCTCCTTCCTGTTTATGTGTTCAGCTTTTCTGGACAATGGAATCATACAATGCATAGACTTTCTGTGTGTGCCTACTTCTGCATGTTTTTAGGATTAATGTATATTATAGCATGTATCAGAATTTCATCTTTTTATGTGAAAATAGTTCATTGTACAGATATTCCATATTTTATTCATTCCTCTACCAGTTTATGAACATTTTACTTGTTTCAAACTTTGAGCTATTTTGAATATTTAAGTATAAATTATTGACTGGATATATATTTTCATCTCTCTTAGATATATACTTAAGAGTGGCATTACAGGGTGATATAGTAATTCTTTGGTTCCTTAGGCCTTTCTGTGTTGCTGGAAACTATCCCAGTGATATTTCAAATAGCAAGAGGGTCACCCATGGGGAATAGGTTTCAGTGGAACTTCCACACTATGAAAAATCCGGAAGAATGGTCCCGATGATCAACTTCAGAAAAAAATGGCCAGTAAATATATTATTGGTTGAAAGATTGTGAAGATGGCACACAAACAAACTATGTGTTGTTCTGTTATATACATAGTTGCATGAGTTAGTAGTTAGTAGAATTACTCTATGAAACCATATGGTCTTGGATTTTTCTTGGTTAGTAGTTTCTTAATGGCCTGCTCTATTTCAACTTCTGTTATGAATCTGTTGAGTTTTTCAATATCTGTCTGTATTAATTTGAGTGGATGATGTATTTCTAGATATCTGAACTGTGGTGGTATAGTTGGAAAACTCAACAGTACCTAACATAAAGGTAACTTTTGTTTGACAATTCTAGGCTACAGCAAATATTTTGCACAATGAATTGACTATTTTAAATTCCTGCCTGAAATGTAGGAAGGTTCCAGTTTTTTCAGATTATATACAATATTCCTTATTTTTTGTATCACAGGACAGGGAAGGTACACTCAGCCCTAACTCTCCACAACCCTGTTTTAATTAGAAAGGTCAAAAATTTCTAACCCTTCCATGCGCAAAAGTGCATGTCTACCAAGTATTTTGAGAAGAGCTAGCACCAATACTACCTAAACTATTCCAGAACATACAAAATTACAACAAACTCACAAACTCTTTCTGGTAAGTCAGAAAAACACTGATTCCCAAACCAGCACCCTTCCACCCCCCCCAAAAAAACTGCACAAAGTTAGACCAATATCCCTCATGAACACAGAAACTAAAATTCTCAACAAAATTTTGGTCTATAGAATACAACATCATATAAAAAATGATAATGAAACATTACCAAGAGTAATTCATTCCAGGGATGCAGGGATGGTTCAACATTCAAAAATCAATCAATGTAATCCACCAAATATACAAGATAAAGAATATTAAAAAACAAGGTCATATAAATAGATGCAGAAAAGTTATTTGACAATATACAACACTCAGTTTTTATAAAATTACTCAACAAATTAGGAATAGAAGGGTAATTTCCAAACTTAATAAAAGTCATATACAAAAAACCAACCGCCAACATCATGTTCACTAGGGAAAAACTAGAAATATTTCCCCGAAAATGGGGACAAGCCAAGAGACTCTGAAACCTGCTCTTAATCAGAGTAGCTAAGGCACATGGAAGAAACGATGAAGTCCAAGAGCTGAACAGATAATTTCAAAGAGCTGCCTAAGAAGGAAAATTCAAATATTATAATGAAATGTGAAAAGACCTAGATGCCCGGTAAATATTGTTGTTCTGACCACAGTGGCTTGGCAAAATTTTTTTGTAGAGCTAGATTTCTTTTAAAGTATTCTTTGAGGAGTTTTTCCTTGTCCAGAAGACTCTTACATTGCCATCTTGTTATATAGTTTGGCGGGGTAGGGGATTCTTGGGTTGGCATTGCTATCTTTCAATTCAACGTTTAGAAGATGTTACTCCTCTCTCTTTCATGGTATCTGCTGATGGGTCGGAGCATATTCTTATCTGAGTATTTTTATTGGCGACTGCCTTTTTTCCCTAGCTCCTCTTATGATTTTCTACATTTCTTCAAAGCTGGATACTTTAACTATTATATGGCTTGGTGTATTCTTCCTTGGCTTCACTCTAGTTGGTGTCCTCTCAGCTTCTTGAATGGTTGCCTCATTCTCATTTACTGAGTTGGAGAGATTTCTTCAAGGAATTCCCCCACTATTTTTGCAGTTGACTTCTTTTGTTGTGTCTTGTTCAGTTATTCCAATAATTTGAATGTTGTTCTTCTTCATAGCATTGGATATTGTTCTCAAGTTTTCCTCTGCTTGTTTGATGATCTTGTTTGACTGTCTTTCCCATTTGTTAAAGACTGCCTAGCTATCCTTGAGGTCACTTGTGTAAATCTCTGCTTCTTCTAGTCTGTTGACGAGCACTATTAACTTGTTATTTGCTCTGTTAACTCATCCCTTAACTCTTATTTTTCCCCTTTGGTGTGTGGACTTTATCTCCTCTAACATGTCATCCTTTTCCTGTATTGCTTCCCTCATATCCTATATGTCTCCAAGCAGCATTCTGAAGATTTGTTTCTGTGGTAGGTCAAAGTCTGCTTCTTTGATTCATATCATTAATGTCAGGCCTTCCTCCAACATAGCATTTTGTTCTCTTGGGAGGTTGTTGAGGCACGTTGCCATCTGTGTGTCGTTTTGAAGAAGCTTGGCACCATTTTCCTGGTAGGCAAAGAACCCTGAGCTTCCTCTTTGGGAAGCTGGCAGGAATGCATTTGGCCTCCAGATATTCAGACTCAGCGATTTCCACAGAGCTCCCAATACAAGTTGCTTACCTGGGTGCCACCTAGCCAGAAGCCAGGTCACCTTTCTTTTGGATGGATGAAATATGGGTCTCTTCCATCAGTTAGCCAAGTAGCTTTCATCCACATTTCTTGACACAGATTAGTGAGTGCTTCTACTGGCTTATCAACTTCTTGGAACATGTTTATTGGTATTCTTCGAAATCCTGGAGCCTTGTTTTTTGCCTCATGCTTTCAATGCAGCTTGAGCCTCTTCATTTAGTACCACTGGTTTCTTGATCATAGACAACCTCTTCAAATAGTTGAATGTTAACCAGTTTCTTTTGGTACACTGATTCTGTGTATTACTTCCATCTTCTTTTGATGTTTCCTGCCCTGGTCAATATTTTCCCAAGAAATCTTTTAATCTTATTACTTGTGGCTGAAGCTTTTCCTTGAGTTCCTTCAGTTTAAGACATGCTGAGCTTGCTCATACCTGTCAGTTTCTTAACTCTAGGTCTATTCACATTTCATTATAATATTTGAATTTTTCTTCTTCACCTTTTGTGCCATTGGAAAAAGGCATTTGCGATGATCAAGGCATTGGTCTTGCAAAATTATATCATGCAACTCCAGCTTTGCTTCTATCACCAAGTCCGTATTTTCCAAATATTCGTCCTTCCTCTTTGTTTCCACCTTTTGCCTTTCAATTGCTGATAATTATCAATGCAACTTGATTCCATGTTTAATAAATTTCTTACTGAAGCTTTTGGTAGTATTCTTCAATTTCTGCATCACTAACTTTTGTGGTTGGTGCATAACTTTGTAAAATAGTTGTATTGAATGGATTTTCTTGAACATGGGTAGATAGAATCCTATCACCAATGGTCTTGTACTTCAAGGTTGACTTTAATATGTCCCCTTTAAACATGAATGCAAAGTCATCCCTCTGGAAAACTGTTGGACATTGAGAAATGGAAGTAGGATGAGAAAATTATCTGGCAGAGGCCAAGAAGTTGATTTCTTACAGGAAACAGAAAATTTCTTAGAGCATGGCGAGACAATTCATGTTTCCACAGAAACTTAAAATCGCCACATTATCTTGGAGAGACTTTCAGTGAGACATGTAAAATAACAGGTAATGAAGACAGGTGGGAAAGAGTAGAAGGAATAACTGAATGGGTTTGTCCATGGTACAACCTTTCCCTGGCCTAAGTACCATCATCCGACAGGAATGAGCACATGCAGGTGTGGTGGCAGAAGCAGCAGGTCATTTTGTGAAAGCTTTGTAAATGGCATTGAAGGAATTCCCGCCCTTTCCAATCAGGGCTTTGGGCCTCCCTGGTGGCCCCTCTCCTTCTCCCTCTCCTTCTGCCAGTTGCTTTGGAAGAGGTGCTCTGTGATGTCTGAACCCCTCCCAGGACTCTCACTGGCTGAGGGAGTTGCCATGCTGACCAACCAAACAAAGCTGACCTGCTTGAATCCTCATTGCCCAAGAGGGTGTATTTAAGGAGACCAGGAGACTTGGGAACAGTTCACTATTGGTTCTACGTCTACAATGGACCAAGTGACTGAGAAGGCAGACATGGCTGAGAAGACAAAAGAGCCTGTCATAGATAAGGACCAAACAGACCCAATCAGAAATCAAAACACTGCTAGCACAGGTAGGAGTGAGAAGAGGAAGAACCCGCATCCACATAGGATTATGGAAAAGCACGAAGTCAGATGGCCTCATCTATATTCCACTTCTTCTTACTTGCCACTCCATTGCTCCCCCACCACAACCTATGCCCCTTATCATGCTACTCCGCTTGCTTCCCGGTCCTCATTTTCACTCACAGTAATGGTCTCTCTCTATTTCACTTCCACATGGAGAAGATGTTGCAAAAGCTAAGTTCTCTTCTTGAATAGAATTCAAAACAAACAAACAAACCTACAAACTGAGTGTACCAAAGAAATCAGCAATAGTATTTTGTTAATACAGGGAGAATAAGAAAGAAGGTGAACATCCACCACAAGAGAAAAAAGGGGTCCTGGAGAACCCCAGTCCTTCAAGTCAAGCCTCTTTGCTCGCTAAGTGCTAACAGCCTTGAAATACTTGGTGTGGCCTAAGGGAGGCTCTGGAGAAACCCGAAAGGATAGAGACACCAGATTGTGCACCACATCTGTATACTGGTGATGGGTTGATTGTATCAAAAAGGAGATGCGTGTGTCTGAGAAGGAAGAGAATACAGGATGTTTTAAAAGGAGGGTAGGGGCTTCCCCAGGGTCAGTAAGGCAGAGTGTGGGTGAAGACTAAGTATTGAAGACAAATGTCGTCAATGACCCTTAAGGGCAAGGAGTCCAAAGTTCTTTTCTAACTCTAGGTTTTTGCATATTTCACTATAATACTTTCCTTTGTTTTCTTGAACTGCCCTTTGAAATTTTTTGTTCAGCTTTCACTTTATTTCTTCTATTTTGTTTAGTCTGTATTCTAAAGCAAGTTTCAGAGCCTGTTTTGATGTCCATTTTGGTCTTTCTTTTTCCTTACCTTTTTAGTAACCTTTTGCTTTCTTCATATAAACTGTCCCACAACTTGAGGGGTCTTCTGTCACAAGTATTAAATGATGGAAATCTATTGCTTTTATAATTGTTTAATTTATGTAAAATTCAGATATCATACACTTCCATAGTTAAGTCACTTATAAAAGAATCATATATACATAATCACAATTAGTTCAGGTGCTCTCTCTCCCCTCCCACATTCACTATTTTCTCCCCAATTCTCCTCCTCCTCCCTAATCCCTTATAAACCGTTGTATCAGTTATTGTCTCTATTCATCCATCCTATAAACTATGCTTCATTACTTGGGCAATAGAAACAATTAAAAATTGACACTAATAGAAGAAAAATATATATACAGATAAAATAAGAATAAAGAGTAAGAAAGAAAAGACCAAAATAAGCCAAAGAAGAAATTTCTGTCGTGGAACAAGTGAGAAATATTTAGACCTAGAGCAAATTCAGGTTGGGTCAAGAAAGAGATCAATTGACCATGTATCATATACCATAGTTCCATCCACCATAATCAAGTTTACAATAATATCTGTCTGATAGCAAAACTGTCTGGACCGTGGCCAGATGGTAATTCCAAGATACTTGCTTAATCTGACTAGGTACCCTGCAAATGGACTCTGGGCTCCCACTGTCCTCCATAACCTTCTACAAATTGGGTATTCACAATTTAAGTCAGTGTCTCAATTTTCCTAATACCACGACCCTGTAATACAGTTTCTCTTGTGGTGGTGACCACCCCCACCATAAAATTATTTTCGTTGCTACTTATTTTAATTGCTACTTCATAACTGTAATTTTGTTACTATTATGAATCATAATGTAAATATCTGATGTGCAGGATATAGTTTCTTTGTTACAAATTGAACATAATTAAACATAATTAAAAACATAGTGATTAACCACAAAGCAATATGTAATTATACATTGTGAAATATTTATGTGTTTTCCCAAAGGGGTCGTGACCCACAGGTGGAGAACCGCTAATTTAAGCACTGATGCTTTTCCTTTAGTAACATTTGCGTTTGTTATTGTCATCTTTGGATCACACAGGCTAATGTGCTTCTTCCATGTTGAACTTAGTTGGCAACTTGCCTTAGATGGCTGCCTATTTAAAACCAGGAAGGTATCCTCTCAGCATACTGATTCAATGTTCCTTCTGAGCCAATAATTCCAGAAACTGGACTTTGTGAAGAATAAATAGGCATTAATATTGAGGGACCACTTATTACAAATCTGCAACATGGATAAAAAACAACCTTCCTGGCTGAAAGCAAATAGAACTTGAAGCATTTCCTGATGAAAATCAAGGACTACAACTTTTAATATGGATTGTGTATATAATGCTCAAACCAAATTACTCTCAACTTGTTCAAAAGTAACATCATGATAAATGGAAAGAAGGTTAAAGTTATAAATTATTTCATTTTGCTTGGATCCATAATCAATGCTCATTGAAGCAGCAGTCAAGAAACCAAATGATCTAGTAGGCAAATCTGATGTATAAGTCCTCTTTAAAGGGTCAAAGACAAAGTATGTCACTTGGAAGACTACAGTGCCCTCACCTGAGCCATGGTATTTTCATTTGCATTATGTGCATGTGCACCTTAGATAATGGGTAAGGAAAATGGAAGAATCGATGCATTTGAACTATGGGACTGAGGAAAAATATTCAAAATACCATTGACTGAAGATCAAATACACGTGTCTTGGAAAAAGTACAGCTAGAATGCTCCTTAGAAATGAGGGTGGCAAACCTCCAGCTCATATACCTTGGACATATTCTCAAGAGAGATTAGTTCCTAAAAAAAGAATATCATGTTTGGTTAAGTATATCAGCAAAAGAGAGGAAGACCAATAAGGAGATGGATTGACACAGTGGCTGAAACAATGGTTTGAAACATACCAATTGGGAAAAGAGTGCAGGACTGGTAAGGGTTTCATTGTATTATGAATAGGATTGTTATGAGCCCAAACCAAATCAATGACACCTACAACCTTTTCATAACTGAAGTTTGAATTTTTAATTCTTATCTTTTAATCCATTTCTTATAAGCTTTTTGAAGTCTACTTATAGCTTCCAAGGGACAGAATAATAAAACAGAAAAGTTTCCACTTTCAGATTTGCTCATCTCTGATTAAATTTATTCCAAGTATTTTATGCTTTGGGTACTAAGTGGAATTGTGTCTTCAAATTATCTTCAGATTTTTCATTGGTAGCATACAGAAATACAAATGACTTTTTATTAATTGATTTTGTTCCTGAATTTTGCTGAGCTCATTTATTATTTCTATTAACTTGTTTTCTTTATATATCATGCATCATGTCAACTGTGAATAGAGGTAGCTTTACTTTTTTATAATCCTGAGGTTTACATTTTTCTTTGTTCAAATTTTCAAGCTAGAAGCTGCAATATGATGTCAAGAAGAAGTGATGAGAAAAGATGTCCTTATTCATAATCTAAGGGGAAATTTTTCTGTCTGTAAATCATTAAATATGATGTTAGTTGTGTGTTCTGTGCTTTTATTTATTAAGTGTATGGTCCTGATCATGTAGAGGGCATTATTTTGTATTACTGCTTATGTGTGGGCGGGTGGGGGGGTTAGTACGTAATGGTGTTCGATTTTTTTCCACTGCCTTCCATATCTATTGAAGATGACCATTTGGTGATTTCCCTCATTCGATTAATTAGATTGATGTTCTTATTCTGAAACACCACTGCATTTCTAAGCTATAAGAATGTATGACCGTTTGTTATAATGCTGGCTTTGGAGTGTTAGTGCTCTGTGGAGCCTTGGTGAACTAGTGGATAGCCAGTTGGGCTGCTAACCACAAGACCAGTCTTTTGCAACCACCAGCCACTCTGTGGGAGAAAGGGAAGGTTTTATACCAAGGAAAGTGTTGCAGTCCCAGAAACCGATAGGGGTCGTTCTACCCTGTTCTATAGGGAATCAACCTGATGGCAGAGAATTTGAATTTGGTGGTGTAGTGGACTTTGTATTGGGTTTTGAACTACAGGGTCAATAGTTGGCCCCTCTAGCTGCTCTATGGGAGAAGAGTGAGAATTTCTCCTTCTATTAAGATCTACAGCCTCAGAAGTCCATAGGGACATTTCTACTGTGTCCAATAGGGTCACAGCAGAATATCTTTTGGTGAAATATTTTGACTAATACACCCTTTCCCCCATGTCTGCCACAGTCTTATGAGTAAGAATCTACTGGAGGGCAGTGATTTGAGATTGTGTTGAACATTCATAAGAGATATGGGTCTGCAATTTTCTTGTGATTAAAAATGTTTTTGTTTTTAAGGTAACAACTCGCCCTATAGAGTAAATTAGGAAGTGTTTCTTCTTTCCTATGTTTGGGAACAGAGTCAGCATTTTAATCAGGTATCTGAGAACGCATATAAATATAAAAATATATTATATGAGTGCTAGTGAAGCAAAAGGATATAGACTTAAGAGAAGTTTGGGTTGTTTAGTGGCCTTTCTCAACCAATTTTGTAAAGCCTATATTCTTTATTATGTGTAACCACTGAATCTGTTTCATTAACGGAGTAGTTAACTAGTAAAATGCCTAGAATAACAAAAACAAAAATCTTTTAGTGTTTGCAGATATGTTCCGTGCATATGTGTGTGTGTTTTTAAACAGTAGACTGTAGAGGCTACAGCTCTTCTTTAACTTTTAGGGGTTGTTTGTTTGTTTTTTACACAGAGCCTGAAAGTCTTCAAGAAGTGAGAGCTGCAGTCCTTCTCATGTCTTTCCTGAATATGCATCCAGTCCTGGGCATGTATGTGGCCTTCCAGATTCCCAGAAATGTGTCAGAGGTGTTGTAAAACCTTGTTACCCTAAACATCTCATTTACCAGATTTTCTTTGAAATGTTCTTGTTAGTTTATATTCCCCAAATTTTAGTATTTATCCTATTTCAAAAAATCATGCATTTTCCTTGAAATATTTCTACAAATATACCCTTCCCCCATTTCTGTCACCACATAAGCTTTAGAGACCTAAACTATGTGACATAAGGAGAATTCTTGTAGTCAGTTCTGCAGGAAGCAACCAGCAAGGTCCAAATAAGTACCACCAGTCTTTAAGTATAAGTTCTGTTCTGCTAAAGCCACCACTGAGCTGGGAAGTGAGGGATGAGAACAGGGTTAAGTAAAATGTCAGCTTTTTCCTTCATCAATCTTACCCCTGGCTGCTACAAGTTTATGGTTAATTACCAGAGTTCTAAAAATTTGGTTTTGAGATTTTCCCAGAAATGTATTTCTTTTATAAATTCATACACTCCTGGGATTTTCTACTCTGTTGTGTTTGCCACTCCCCAAATTTGAATGATAACCTAATTGATATAGCCAAATTGTTTTTTATTTCAAAAAGAGCAATTTATAAGACAATAACATGTTCTAGAGTAAAGCGAGACCTTAAAGAGAATAGCATGGTTAAGTCTCGTTGAGAGGTTGATGACTTGGCTCAAATCTGTGTCCCGGGGAAAGGGAAAATTTTGTTTGAGCCTCAGTCCTCAGGCACTAAATTGTATATAGCAATGAACCCTAAAAACTTTTGCCTTGAGCGTACTTTTCAACAATTAAACTTTCCCCAATAGTCTTTTAAGGGGTAAGGCCAAGGCAGCTTTTATCCATACATTAGTCTCTATTCAGTGGGCCATGTGCATAGCATGTAGGAGATGGTAGATTGTTTCTACTTTGAGCTGTTTTCAAGCCCAGAATTGGTGTAGATTTAGCTTGGGGACTGACTTTTCTTTGGAAATACAAGACACACGAGGTTGCCAAGGATCATCAGATTCCTAAAAGAACATCCAAAGTGTGCTCGGTGTGTGTGTGTGTGTGTGTGTGTGTGTGTGTGTGTGTGTGTGTGTGTGTGTGTGGAATTGAGTAAATAATGAATAGGGGACGGTATTCTAGAATTAATTGTGATGATGTATATATAACTCTTTTAAAAAGCAACATGACCCTGGAAGTATATGATATGTGATTTTCAAATCAATCAAACTATTGGTAAAAATTAAAGAAAGTCATATAGCAGTGATAGTCTATAGTCTTGGGGCCACCAAGAGTCCGAATCCACTTGACAGACAACAGCAAAAATTCTATGAAACACAGTTATACTTTGACACACATGAGGGTAAAAAAGAATGAGTATTTGGTTTGCTGATTCTAGATAGCCATGATTCTAAATATAAGTCCTGGTGGTTTCAAGGTTAAGCGCTTAGCTTTGAGCCAAAAAAGAGCTAACCACAGTGGAAGACAAAGTTAGTAGCCCCATATATAAAGATCTATACCCTAGGAAACCCAGGGGGAGCAGTTCTACAGGGTTGCAATGACTCAGGAAGAGGATAAATTAGATGGCAATGGGTTTTTTATTTTGGTTTTGCTTGTGGTTCTAAATGACTTTGAATCCATGAGTTGCTCCAGCCTACGCATAACTACAGAGATACGGGAAAATGAGATAGGGGAAATGTCAATAATGAAGTAGGGCCCGTCAGCACCCAGTTCCTTCCCTTTAATTGCCTCAGCAATAAATTTGACTACCTCAAATTTTCTGTACACTGGGATTAAGCAATAAAGGGAAAATAGAAATATTTTTAAAAATCAAAATAGATGAAGCAAAGTAAAAGAAAGACCTGACATTGTGTGGAAGTGTAGGAAGTTTGTTTTCAGAACATCTATATTTTTCATGTTTCTTTCTCAAAGACTTACCCGCTTCTCACATCAAACAGCTCAGTGTTTACATTTCCTAAACCTGTCATTCAAGGTGCTCAAGGAGATGGATTGACAAAGTGGCTGCAACAATGGGCTCAAATATAAGAACAACTGACAGGATGATGCAGGGCTGGGCAGTGTTTCATTCTGTTGTACAGAATTAGTATGCATTGAAACCAACTCAAAACACCAAACAACAACAAAGATGGCTTTCAGTAAGTCAGCTGTGCCACTAGAGAGCTGTGGCTTTCAATACCTAACTGGAATATTTCTGGTTCTCTCAGTTCCCTCATATGTAAGATGGGGAATATAACGGATTTTATCTTACAGGTATTTATAAGAATACAAGAAGATAATGAAGTCACTGTAAGTACCCAGTTCAGTACTTGGAATATACAACATACTTAGTTAAATTTGTTTTTAGATTTTATTGTACATTGAGTGAAGGTTTACAGAGCAGATGGTCAGATTGACATTCAACAATTCTTAGATATTTTGTTTCATCTCATTGATCGCAATCCCCTTAATGTCGCATTATTTAACCCTCTTGCTATGTTTTCTGTTTCCATTCATCTCTTTCCTGACTATTCTGAATTGTGCCCTTGGAGAAATGCCGTGCTTTCAGGATCAATGGTTGGTTCTTCTAAGATAGACACACCATTCTACTGTTGCTACTGTTCAACAGTGCTACTGTTCCTCCGTAAATAACCCCACCAACTTCCTTCCACCCCAGTGGATGGCATAGCAACCTACAGGATGGAATGGAACTACCTCTTTGGGTTTCCTAGACTTTAACACTTTACAGGAATAGAAAGCCTCGCCTGGTAGTTAGCAACCCCACATGATACCACTAGGCTAGAGAACTAGTGGTGGTAGTCATATGGTTCAGCAGAACACATTCTTAATTTTTTGCTGAGTTTGAGAAACCAGTTGTTAAAATGGCGCTTACAAGCAGGGTTCTCTCTAAAGTCACACACTTACATTCTTTACTCTTTTTAACTGTTCATCTGCACAACAGCATATTGTAACACACAAAATAATGCTCTAAAACCCAAAATAATGTTCATTCCATTCATCAGTATAAAATTAGGTAGAACTATGCATGCAATATTTATCTATTCATTTCATAAAAATCACTTTTATTTTGTTGCCTTTGTGACTTTAGCAAATGAACATCGAACAAAAAGAGAAAAATGCAAAGCAGCCAATTAGTGATACTCTGTCATTCATTTCTGTTTTGTGTCATGCCCCAAATTCCCATAAGATACTGTGAGAGAATTCTGAAATTTCCTGAAAATGTTCAAAGAGTTAAAAATGTTGTCAGAACAATTGCTGTAAGTCCAGCAGAATCAGATAGGGATTTTTCAAAGATGAACATATTCAGAGAAGGTGCCTGTTTCTAATGTATCAAACACAATAACTATTGTGTAATTGGCTTACTTCTAAAGGAATGAGATCCTATTAATACAATGAAAAGATGGTTAATGATAAATCACACAACTGATGTTTATTGGTTTTGTCAGGTATTATTTAATGTTTTCTCATTCATATTTTGAAACTCATAACCTAGTTTGTTCTTAATTTTAAAATAACTGCATGAAATAATAAACGACTTTGTATATCTTTTTTATACTTAAAATCATCATGAGGGCAATGAACTGGTTGTTAAATTGTTTGAATCACACCACTGCAGAGACCTATTATTCGGCTACAAATGGAGTCTTGGGGATTAGTTCAGTTCCAGACCTAATGAGTAACTAAGGTTCATCATCTTGCAGAGTCTACCAGTACCTGTCCAATAAGTAAGGCTGATATCTTTTGTGCTTTTGAGTTTTGTTCCATACTTTTCCCTTACTTCATGTAGAACCTTGTAATGTTCTTACTTTCAAAGCATTTGGTAGCGGTAGCTAGGGATGATCTAGTTCTTGTGGTCTCAAGGTAGTAGAGATGGATGGTCTCATGTTCCATTAGTTAATTAGATGAATTATTTTCATGTACCTTTTGATTTTCATCAGTCTTATGTCATCCAGAAGAGGAAAGACCAATAGTTGCCCATTGGACAGCTCATGACTTTTAAACCCCAAGTCACCACTTGCCAAAGTCAGATGCAGAACATTGTCTTTGTGAACCGTCGTTAGGTGCTGTAGAGTCAATTTGGATCCATAGTGCTCTATGCACAATGGAATGACACGCTGCACAGTCCTGAATTATTGTTGCAGCAACTGAGCCTGTCCACCTCATTGAGGCCTTCCTCTTTTTTGCTGCTCCTTCACTATACCTGGCATACTGTCCTTTTTCAGGCACTGGTCTCTCCTCATATATCCAAAGTACATAAGGTGATGTCTTGCTATCGTTACCTCTAAGGAGCACTCTGGCTTTATTTCTCCCAAGACAGATTGGATTGTCCCTTTAGCAGTCAATGGTACTTTAAATATCCTGCTGCAGCACAAAAATTCAAATGTATCAATTCTTCATAGTTCTTGCTTGTTCTGTAGCCAACTTTCACATGCATATAATGCAATGGAGAATACTATGTTTTGATGCACCTTAGTCATCAAAACATGCCCTTGCTTTTCAGTACTTTAAAGATCTCGTGTACAACTGATTCAGCTAATGGGTGGCATTCATCATCCATCAGCATTGATTATGGATCTAAACAAGACAACGTTTTCTCAGTTTATCATGATGATATCTATTGATTCAGTTGTGAGGATTTGGATCTTAAACAAGGCTGTGTCATCTGCATATTGCAGATTGTTAATAAGCCTTCCTCCAATTCTGATGGAATACTTTTTCATATGAATCAGCTTCTCTGAGCATTTTCTTAGCATGTGATTGAACAAGTATGGCAAGAGGCGCATCAGTGACCCACGCTTTGCTGCCTTTTCACCATGCAGCATCCCTTTGCTCTATTCTCACAACGGATTCTTCATCCATGTACAAGTTTCTCAAGAGCACAACGAAGCTGTCTGGAATTCTCATTATTCTCAAGTTTATCCATTCCCATTATTCTCAAGATTAGCCATCGTTTATTATGGTCCACACAGTCGAATGCATTTGCATAGTCAATGAAAAACAGTAAGCATTTCTTTATGGTATTGTCTGCTTTGAGCCAAAGTTCATCTGGCATCAACAATGATATCCCTTGTTCCACATCCTCTTCTGAATTTGGCCTGCACTTCAGACAACTCCCTATTGGATAATCTTCAGTGAAAGTTTAATTGCATCTAATATCAATTACATGGTTCTGTAGTTGGAGCATTCTGTTGGTCACCTTGTTTTGGATTGGGCACAATATGGATCTCTTCCACTCACTTGACCAGGAGCTATCTTCTAAATTTCCTGGCATAAATGACTGAATGCTACCAGTGTATCTTCATCTTTCTGAAACATTTCAATTGATGCACAATCAATTCCTGGAGCCTTGTTTTCGGTTATTGCATTCAGTGCTGCTTGAGCATCTTCCTTCAGCACCATAGCTCCTATGCTACCTCCTGAAATGATGGATTATTGATTAGTTCTTTTTGGTACAATTCTCTGTATATTCTTTCCATCTTCTCTTGCTGCTTCCAGCATCGCTAAATAGTTTTTTTTCCCCAGAGAATCTTTCATGATTTCAACCTTAGACTTGAACTTTTACTCGAGTTCTTTCAGTTTCAGATATGCTGAGCATGTTCTTCCATTTTGGTTTTCTAATTACAGGCCTTTTCACATTTCATTAAAAGATTTGACTTTGTCCTCTGGGGCTTCCCTTTGAAATTTTCTTTCACTTTATTTTTTCTTCCATTTTCTTTAGACTTTACAAGTAAGAGAAAATTTCAGGGTCTCTAATCACATTCACTTTCGTCTTCTCTTCCTTTCCTGTCTTTTAAATGACCTTTTGCTTTCTTCATGGATGATGATCTTGATGTCCTCACCAGGTCTTCTGCCATTGCTGTTCAATGCACCAAATCTGTTCTTGATGTGTTCTAGAAATTCAGATGGGATAAACTCTAGGCTGTATTTTGTTTCTCATGGAATTGTTTAAATTTTCTTCAGATTCATTCTGAACGTAAGAGCAATTCATACATCATCTCACTTTGGACATATCATATGGGACTAATCTCAGGAGAAGGTCATTATGCTTGATAAAATAGAGGGGCAGCACAAAAGAGGAAAGCCCCCAACAAAATGGATCGACACAGTGGCTGAATTGATGGGCTCTCAAGTATAGGAATGATTGGAAGGATGATGCAGGACAGGCCTACTTTTGTTTCTGTTGTGCATAGGATTTCTATGATTTGGAACTGACTTGCTGGCACCTGACAATAACAACAACAACACAGAGCCCTGCAGGTGTAGTGGACTACACGTTGGGCTGCTATGTGTAAAGCTAACAGTTTCCAACCATCAATTGTTCTCCTCAGAAACCCAATGGACAGCTCTGATTTGTCCCATAGGGTCACAAAGGTGTCAGAACTGGCTTGATGTCAGTGGGTTGTTGTTTCAGAAGCTAAGAATCTATGATAAGTGTACCAAGCTCTCTTCCTGGAGCTTGGTAATGTCCATGAGACATTGTAATAGAAATCAGACAATTATTTTTTTCATTTCCCCCTCAATCTTGAGCAAATCACTTGTCTCACTAGAGCTACATTTTGTTTATCTAGCAAAAGAAGCACCTGCCCTACCTAAAATATCGACTTCTAGGAAATGACAAATGCTCACAATTTATAGATCTGAAGCACTAAATAAGTATGAAATATGGTCATCTTATTAAAGAGATCTGGTTAATCTGTTGGATAAGCACTGGCCTGCTAAGATCATAAGATTAGCAGTTCAACTACGCTTCAGGAAAAAGATGAGGTTTTCTGCTCTTATGAAGAATTACATTGTTCAAAATCCTCCATAGGGTCACCACGAGCCAGAGTCAGCTTGATGGCAGTGGTCTTGGTTTTTGTTTTTCTGGATTCTCAGTACAAAGAAGTATGTTTTTACCGTTAATTCCCATACAAAGTAGATATCAAACGAACCCCCAAAAATGGCCAAGAGTTAAGTTGTATAACAGAGAGAAAGTCATGTGGATTCTGGGTAAATATTCAGAAGTTGGGGATCGATGGATGAAAAATCCAAATATAGCTAGTGAATATATTTGTTAGCTACCACTACAATAACTAACAAACCACCCACAAAACTCAGTGCCATACAAGAGTAAACCTTTATCTTATGATCATAGTTCTCTATGTCACCTGGATTTACTGGAATTGACTTAATGGCAGTGAGGGTTTTTTGTTGTGTTTTGTTTTGAAGTTGGCTAGATTTTATTTGTGAGTCCAGATCTGCATACTACCAGTCAGTGGATTATCTGAGGCAAGTTCTCATGGTGATGATAGAAGCATAAGTATAAGATAACCATATTTCAATCCACTATATGCTCAAACAACTGCATACAATATTATATACTGCATTGCATCTAGAGGAAGAAATGTATATTCTGCCTACCATCAGGCCTTCAGCCTTGATGTGTAGTGGGTTGGTTGGTGATTTAAATCCACCAACTTCTATCAAGGAGAAAGATGAGGCTTTCTACTCCCATGTAGATTTACCCCATAGGGGCAGAAATGCTCTGTCCTATAGCGTCACTGTGAGCCAGAATCTTCCAAAGACAATGAGGACATAAGGCCATATAAGTGCACGAATATAGAATTCCAACCTAAAGAGATGAAGAATTATGAACAATAATTCAATCTAACCTGGTTACAGCATGTAAGAATGGACAGCAAAAAGTGAAATGTAGGTCAATAGTACATAGACATGTTACAAAGGGTTAGTTTATAGATTTTAAAATTTTTTTCCAGTACAGGATGTTAGGATTTTATTTTTCTTACTTAAAATGAGAAACTGAATCAATATGAGGTAGCTGTGTTGCTTATACAGTAAAACCTGTGACAATTGACACCTGTGTATGACAAAAACCTACCAGACTCAATAAAATATTTTCCATTAAAACAAGTGGTATCAAAGTTGCAAAACTACACCTGTTCTGATGAAACATACAATTTTCCTCTAGCCCTTTCATGCTTCCTCCCCATCCCCCACCTCCATTTATCATGTCACCAATTCTACCTTACAAAAAAAGACTAGACTAGAACATGCACACTATTACAGATGAGAACTCAAAACACAGGGAATCCAGAACAGATAGAAGTCTCAGGACCATTAATGAGAGTAGCTATACCCCAGGAAGGGAATGGGAAGATGGGAGGAGAAAGGAGTAACCCATCACAATGATCAACAGATAACACCCTCCCAGGGGGACGAACAACAGATAACTGGGAGAAGGGAGACAGCAGTCAATGTGAGAAATGAAAAAAATAATTTATAAATTATCAAGGGTTCATGAGGGAGACTGGGTGGGGGAGGGTGAAGATGAATGATGATGGCAACATATGTACAAATGTGTTTGACACAATGGATGTATGTTCAGGTTGTGATAAGAGTTCTAAGAACCCCCAATAAAATGATTTTTAAAACAAAAAAAACTACACCTGATCAAATGTGGAAATTTGGAAGACCCAGAAAAATAGGACAGTCCAGGTACAAGAGTTCTGAGTTTCCCAGGTTTCACTGTTTATAATCTCACAAACCTTAAAGATTACTAGTTGTTAGGGAATTCAGGGTGGTTGTTCCCCTCAGGGCCAGTGGTATAAGTATCTATACTGGGAGCATAGAGGGAGGATTGGTTGGAAAGGGGGAAACTGTTAACAAGGATCTACATGTGACCTCCTCCCTTGGGGATGGACAACAGAAAAGCGGATGAAGCGAGACGTCAGATAGTGCAAGATATGACAAAATAATAATTTATAAATTATCGAGGGTTCATGAGGGACGGGGGAGCGGGAAGGGAGTGGGAAAAATGAGCATCTGATGCCAGGGGCTTAAGTGGAGAGAAAATATTTTGAGAATGATGAGGGCAATGAAAGTGGATTGTGATAATAGTTGTATGAGCTCCTAATAAAATGATTAAAAAAGATGATAAATTAAAGTAGAAATGAGATTTCAAAAAGAGTATGAGGACAATGCATGTACAAATGTGCTTTACACAATTGATGTATGTATGGATTGTGATAAGTGTTTTATGAGCCCCTAATAAAATGATTAATAAAAAACACAACAAAACAAGTATTTATCATAAAAATCAATTTTTAAAAAGACGTTTGAATATTTGGTCATTTTTGGTGTGGTTTCTAGGGTCTTCCTAGACTACAGCAGTCTGTGAGGTGAGTCTTGGTAAAGGAGTAAATTAAACAATGCTATCATTAAGCACTGTGTACATTCATGTAAACCCTGTTGTTGACGCATGCCTTTCTGTTGTAGCTAAATAAAGGACAGCACCGTTAACATGCACACCACCATACTGTGATTCAGCTACCCTCCTAAATGACTGAAGGAAGTGTTGCTGTCAAGTCCCCAGGATTTATGGTGAGCCACGCAAATTAATTTCATGAGGTGATCTCCACTGAATGAAGAAACAAGGAATCATAAGACCACGACTCCAGAGAGGCAGAGCATCTGTGAAACACAAGGCCCTAGGCAAAGAGGAATCAGTGGCCAGATAAGCCACAAAAATAAAGAGGCTTCAGTGAGAAGAATGCGGTCCAAAGGCAAAGAACTGATTCTAATAAATGCCTACAATATGTGAAGTACCGTGATAGGTGCTTTTCACATATTGTCTTAAGTAATCCTTATGAAATATACACAATTTTATTCCCATTTCACAGGTAAGGAAAGTGATGCTGCTCAAGGTAAAGTGGTTTGCCTAAGGCCATACCAGTAGTATGCTGCAAAGATATGTGTGAAAATAGCCAGGTAAACAGAAAACAGTCAATGCACAGGAAATAATCAAAAGATGGGCTAGAATATGCTGACAGTAAATAAGAGAAGGTAAAAACTGGCACAAAGCAAGAAAAAAATTATCAAGTTGTCTTTACATCCATCTTTCCCATATAAGATCCAAATGAGGCTTACCTGGAACTTTGGGGTAAAAAATAGAGGTTTTGGTTCACCAGTTAGATGATGTATTCGAAGGATTTTCTGTCAGATTCTCTTCTCTGGTAGGGCCTCTATGTAGATATTAGCACAACTGCCTTCTGTGGCCTTTCAAACTAGTGCCTACTTTGTGTAAATATTAAACTGAAGAGAAATGTCATTCTGTGAACTCTTTGTTTATTCCTCTCTTGGCCCACTGAACATTAATATTTGCAAGGAAAGCTCTTTACAACTGCTTACTTTGGCCCTCTTAGCATAGAGCACTGGAAGACTAGTATTGGTGTTAGCAAGCACCCATATGGAGACTCTGCTGGAGAGAGTACCTGCAAGAGCCCCTCTCTTTTGGAAAGCTGTGAAAAAGATGAGGCTTTCTACTCCTATAAATAGTTACAGTCTCAGTAATAAAGGCATTTCTCCCCTGTCCTATATGGTCGCTATGAATCCAATTCGACCTGCTGGCAGTAAGTTTGCTTGTTTTTGTGTTTTGGTTTGGGATGCCTTTTGGGAATACTGGCTAAGGGAGGAAAGAAGGGAAACCCAGCAAATGACCAAAAGAAAGACCTTACCCTGAAGTTTACTATATGCCATTTTAGAGTTGGCTGAATCATTAAATTAAAGAGATTGCCTTTTCTACTTATTAACAAGGCTGACCACACATATAAGTAATCTGAGTTAGGGGTTTGTCAACGGATTTAAACCATTTACACATTAAAACATAAATCCAATTTTAAAAGGCAATCATTTACCCCAAAAAGCATTTTGACCCCTACTAAAATTCAAGCATTTTTGGCATGGTAATTTTTTTAACAGTTAACTTAAAAAAAATCAATTGACTGCCCTAGACTTTTTAATATAAACCAAGGGTCAGTGTATTTTTCCTGTAATGCATTACATAATAAATATTTTGGAGTTTGTTGCAACTTTGAAAATCTACTGTTATGGTGCAAAAGTATCTAAGACAATGTGTCAATGAATGACACATTAAATAAAACTTTATTTAACCAAAAGATGAAAGACCAATTTTGTGGATCCCTGAACTAAAGAAAAGTTATCTGATATTGGAGTCTGAGGTTCCTGTGTTGTAGACGCTGATGTAAAACATGGGGATGCACTAGTAGGCAGTACGTGGGTTAAGGATATTATGGTCTATTATGAGCTCGCCAGATAACCAAAATCAAAAGATTCTTTGGCTACAAAATGTTTCAGCAATACACATTTTCTGGAACTCTGATCCTTATTTTTGGTTATATTGTTAAAAAGGGATTCCCAAGTCTATAAATTTGAAAACTCAGTCATATAGAGGTAATAAGCTTGTCTTCAAAGCTTACTTTTCCCAGGCCCATCATTCACCCCAGTTTTTGGATGAAGCTCAATGACCACTGTTATGTTCACTTATATAATGCTCTGCAATATTCCTAGAAAACACATGTTTATTTTCCATTTTATGCCATTTTATTTCCTCTAAAATTTGTAATAGCTAATAATTTATAATGATAAAATAGCATATCTTAATCAGGGTAAAATATGGTTCAGTGCAGGATTCTAACCATTTTTTACCTGAGATGGCTAATGAAAATAAAATGAAGTACTTACAGTTAATGAGGCAATTAGTATACTACCAGACACTGGGTATATTTTCCATCATTTTATTACAGACATAAATTGATTCTAGAAATACGGAGTTATGGCAATCATAATCTGCCTAACTGAAAAACATCAGAAGAGGGTAGAAGGGTTGAAGATGCAGTTCTTGAGCACCAAATGTCAAATTTCAGATCCAGATCTACACATAACAAGCTGGAAAGTGGTCATTCCCATCATTTAACAACAAATAGTTGGACAAACTGGAAAATAATTATGTATTCTTGGACATATCACAGAACTGAGATTACAGAGCAAGTCATCACCTCAAAATCTGCAGATATTAGGTACATACAGAGAGGCACGAATCCTTCTGTTTATAAATGTTGTCTAAAAAGAAAATCAATCCTGGGCCTAAGTCATTGTTCTAGTAACAAAAAACAGTATGGAACAAAGATTCTGGGAGCAAAGGATAGGAGTCACATGTGGATGGACCTTCCAGCTATGCTCTGGGTCTGCAAAACAGGGGTTAATTAGTTTATACATTTTATAGATGCTCATGGTCAACAAGAGCAGCACTTCAAGAAAATTGAATGGGATCCCTGCAGCTGGGGAAGAAGGTAGGTGATGGAGGTAAAAAGAGTTATAGTTCTGAGAGGGAGATTGACATTGACAAAAATTTTTGTCAATATTACAATCTTAAGACAAAGGACCAAAAATTAAGAAATAGACCCCAAAAAATTTAAAAATGGACAAAGTAATCAAAAAATCTCCAACCAAGAAAAGCCCAGGACCAAATGGTATGACAGGGAAATTTTGTCAAGTATTCAAATGAAGATATATCACCAATACTACACAGGACTATTCCAGAATATAAAAGGGGGACATCAAACTCCCAAAATCATCTTATGAAGCTAGCATAAACTTGACACCCACACCAAACCAAAATCCCACAAAGACAGAATAGTACTGACCATTGTCTTTCATGAACAGGCACAAAAATTTTCGGAAAATTCTGGTCAATGGAATCTGACACTACACACACACACACACACACACACACACACACACACACACACACTGTGTCACCATGATCAAGTGGGATTCCAGGGTGGTTCAACATTAGAAAACCAATTAGTATAATCTACCACGTAAACAAAACAAAGAATATATATCACATGATTAGATTAATAGATGCAGAAAAGGCATTTGACAATATCCAACACCCATTTCTGATAAAACCCTCAACAAAATAGGAATAGAAGATAAATTCCTCAGCATAATAATGGCTATATATGAAAAGCCAACCATCAACATCACCCACAACAGGGAAAACCTGAAAACATTTCCATCAGAACAGGAACCAGATAAGGATTATCCTTATCATTATTCTTTTTCAACATTGTGCTGGAAGTTTTAGCTGGACCATTAGACTATAAAAGGAAATTAAAGGAGTACAACTGTGCTAAGAAGAAATGAAAGTCTCAGTATTTGCTGATCAGAGTATTTTACATGTAGAATATCTCAAAAACTCCACAAAAAGTGTTAGAAACAATTCAGAGATTTAGTAAATGAGCAGAATACATATTCAGCAAGGAAAGAATCAATTGTATTCCATATCAAGAGAGCCGCACCCCCCCCCCAAATCAAGAAAACAATACCATTTACAATAATGGCACAAAAGATGAAATACCTAAAATAAACATGCACAAAGAAACAAAAAATCTGTACTAAGTAAACTGTAGAACATTATTTCAAGAAACCAAAGGAGATCTACACAAATTGAAGAATATCTTATATTCATGAATATGAATATGTAATATTGTGAAATTGTCAATATTACCTAAAGCAATATATAAATACAATCAATTCTGATCCCAATGCTACGTTTATGAAGAAATGGAAAAACTAATCACCATATGAAGAAAGAAGCGACTTAGGATAAGCAAAGAACACTTTAAAAATAAGAACGAAATAGGATGTTTCCCATGACCTGACCTCAAAACTTATTTTACAGGTACATTTGTTAAAATAGTCTAGACCTGATGTAATGATAGCTATATAGACCAATGGGAAAACCCAGAAATAAATGCATCCATATACATGTAACCAATTTTCAACAAAGAGCCACAAAAACATTAAACAAGAAATAGCCTCTTCAACAAATGATTCTGGCAAAATTGGATCTCTAGCTGTGTAAGAAAGAAACGGGCTCTATACCTGGCCCCATGAACAAAAATGAATTCAAGATAGACCAGAACTTAAATATAAATCCCAGGATCATCAATGAGACAATTGGAACAAACTGTTACAGGGCATACACATAGCATCAAATACAATAAAAGGAGGACACACCGTAGAAGACAAAATGGATGACTGAGACTTACAAAAATGAGACACCTATGCACATCTAAAGACTTCCTCAAAAGAGTAAATAGTGAGCACATAGAATGGTAAAAAAAAGGTGTAGTAATGTCATAACAGACAAGGGACTCATTTCTAAAATATATAGAATTCTGCAAACAAGGGGCAAAAACAATTTTAAAGTGAGCACAAGACATGAACAGACAGTGCACTCAAATTAACATTCATATGAATAACAAACACGTGAAAAAATGCTCATGATCACTAGCCATCCAGGAGATGCAAATCAAAACCTTACACCAATGATAGCCCAATTAAAAAAAGCAAATGACTGAAAACAACTGTGTTAGTCTGGGTAGACTAGAGAGATACATTCATAGACACTCATATGTGTATATAAGAAAGAGCTTTATATAAAGTGTAATTGTACATTAAGAAAACATCTCAGCTCAGTCCAGATCAAGTCCATAAGTTCAATATTAGCCTGTATTAGTCATAGTAGGCATTTTTCCATTAGGTGAGCAACGAGCAACTTTCTCTGAGTTAGAGGACTTAGTGGCTTTGCCTAGCAAGGTACTTTCTGGTCATAGTGAATTTTTTTTGTAAAAGCAGTTTCACTAGAACCTCATTTTCTGTGATGACTGATTTAAGAGAATAGTGTGAGGCTGTGAAATTTTGTTTCTTACTTAGGATAAATGCTGCAGAAACTGGTGTGATGTTGATCACAGCTTACAAAGAAAGCACTATAGGAAAAACTCAAGTGTACAAGTGGTTTTCTTGTTTCAAAAAGGTGAAAGGAAAAAAGAATAATAATTTATAAATTAACAAGGGTTTCTGAGAGAGGGAGAGAAAAATGAGGAGCTGATACTAAGGGCTCAAGTAGAAAGAAAATGTTTTGAAAGTGATGATGGCAACATATGTGCTAATGTATATATGTATGGATTGTGATAATAGCTGTATGAGCCCCCAATAAAATGATAAAAAAGACAAAATTTTTAAAGGTGAAATGTCGATTGCTGACAAACCTTGTCATGGACATTCGTCAACTTCCCAAACAGATGAAAATGTCAACTCGTAGAGTTCATTCCACTGGGTCGGAGTAATGGAACCTTTCTATTTAAAAATTAGTTCTAGTTAATGGTTCTGAAAATATTGTGTAACAAGCCTAATTTGTGGCAGGTGGGGAAAGTATTGCCACCACAACATGCACCTGTTCATGAAGCCATCTCAAAAAAACAGCATGCCTCTTTTGTCCCATGTACCTTACCCACCAGACCTCACTCTGTGTGACTTCTTTTGGTTTCTGTGAATAGAGTGACATGGAAGGACAGCAATTTGAGGTAATAGAAGAGGTGAAAAAAAATGAGGGAGGTGGTTGTCAGCCATCCAAACAGATGAGTTTGAAAATGTTTCCAAGAATGGAATAACATATTTTGGGGAAAATATTGTGTAATGGAGAATACTTTGAAGGTGAAAAGGTTGTTTTGTAAAAATATTTAAATACATAACTTTGAAATAAAATTCCATTTTATTGTTGGGTATCCCCTCGTATATAAACCATAGAAACATTCATGGATTTTGAGCTCATTAATCATAGCCTTAATCTAAGAACAATTAGTTCTTATGGCTTAGCCCTACTCCATACTTGCCCTCATGAAGAGGTCACAAAGATATGGATGCTATAGCAAATGGTGGTGAAGAAATCAGATGGTGCCCAACTATCAGAAAGAACATTGTCAGGGGTGTATAGTCTTGTCTTAAAACAAGCACCATCTAACTGAGGTGACAGCTCAGTCCACACAGAAGTAGCACACTAATCTGTGTGATCCAAGGATTTTTCAAATGAAATCCAAGACTAGAGAAGGAACTGTTAAAATAGACCTTATATTCTGAGAATCCAGTTTGCAGAAGGCTATTGATGAGAGTAAAAACCCAAATCCATTTTCAGGGTCCCCACTTGAATTAAGTCTTGGATGAATCCCTGCTGAGACTGACCAGGGATAAGAATAGACTTTCTGTCAGACAGAGTGCATTTGAAAGTGGACTGATGAAGATGTGGTTAGGTTAAAATTTAACCCCTTATCAATTGTAATCCCTTCGGACCCAATTAAAATTTGTTCCAATTTTCATTAGTTTCTACTGTCTTTTCAACTGAGGTCTTTTTGCATTTTATTGTTTTTCTATGTTATTTTTCTTTATAAAAATGCAGGATAGGTTAATCTATAGGGACAGTAGCAGAATTAATACTTTCTTTGGGTTATTCCAGGGGAGATTGTGGGGAGATGGGGAATTAATACTGAGTACAAGAAAGAAGGAAATGCTCTAAAGTTGATTGTGCTGATGATTAAACAGCTCTTTGAGTATGTTTAAACTATTGAATTGTATATGTAAATTATATGTCAATAAAACTTAAAATTTTAAAAAGGAATATGCTATCAAGCCATACAATAATATTTTAAAATCTTAAATATATATTTCTTGGTGAAGAAAACAAATATTTAAAAGTTATTGCTATTGTTGCTAGCTCAGCCAGTCTCTAACTCATGGTAATGTTTACATAGGTGAAAGTGACCCCTGGGATCTAATGGGTTTTCACTGGTTGATTTTCCGAAGTAGATGACCAGGCCTAGAGTCATAGTGCGGAAAGACTATATGCTACATAATCCCATTCACAAGGCACTTTGGAAAAGGCAAAAGTATAAATGATGCATGTGTAATATATACCATATATTAAAAACTGATCAGTGAGAAGAGAGTTGAATGGGTTAAGAATAGGTAATACTTTAGGGCAGTGGTTCCCAGCCTTCTTAATGCTGTAACCCTTTAATACAGTTCCTTATGTTGTGGTGACTCTCAACCATAAAATTATTTTCATTGCTACTTCATAACTTTAATTTTGCTACTGTCATGAATCATAACGTAAATATCTGGTATGCATGATATATTTTCATGGTTAGAAATTGAACATAAACAAAATTAAATCTTAGTGATTATTCACAAAACAATATGTAATTATATGTTGTGAAATTTTTACGTGTTTTCTGATGACTGTAGGTAACCCCTATGAAAGGGTCGTTTGACCCCCAATGGAGTCACGATGCACAGGTTGAGAACTGCTGCTTTAGGGGAATGAAATGACTCTATATAATACGAACATGGTAGATGTATAACACAATACATTTGTCAAAATCCAATGACTATTAAAGCACAGATAGTGAACCTTAGTGAAGAAAAACAATAATTTAGGATTTAGGGTATCCCAAGACGTAGTGAAGACTGTGACAAGCAAATCTGACTAACTGCATCGCAAAAATATAAATCATAACCTAAGAAAAGTATGTGATAGGAAAAGGTGTGAGTTTCCCTTTGGTAATGTGTGCCGTTTATAAGAATCAAGGCAAAAACAACTATAATAAGCATTTTACTCCAGCTAGTAGAGTGGTATAGATGAACACTTCTGAAGGCACTGCACAAGTGTATTGGGATTACACTGACGGCACATGACAGGAGCCAGTACTGTTGAAGAGGAAGTTCAGTTACGCAAGGGGAAGAAGCTAGGTTTATCCATATAGAAACAGATGAGAGTTAAATACATTGGTTTAAATGAATGTTCTTAATATAGACATGAGTATATGTGTACATGTGTGAATACATAATTATGAATATGTATGTATGCACAAGTCAGTGTACACACATATATATCCTGTCTGAGAGGGCTTGGAAACAATCTAAACATAGTAGCAGCAAACATACCCTATGCTCAAATGATAGTTTTTAATAGTACTGTCCAATATATATATATATATATATATATATATATATATATATATATATATATATATATATATATATATATATATATATATAGTCCAATATATATTGTCTCTACGAAGCAAGTGTTAGTACAGAAATGAATGTAGGGCTGGAGTACAGTAGCATACAAGGTGAACTTGAAGCATCTTGCACTGCCAGAAAGTAAGGAAGCACATATGTGCGGGGGTACACACATGCACATATTAGCAATGAAGGGACATTTGAAAGGGACAAGGGAACAAAATGAAAGGGTTCCCAATGGCCAAAACTAGAAAAATAATAATCATCAAAATAAAAAGCATTTTATCATTGGAATATAAACTAAAGTATAAAATAAATACCAATGAGACCATGCTGATATTATCAATCATTGATTAATCAATTACTAGGAAAAATGGACAAATCTCCCATACAGAATTCTACATAATTTATGGAGATACTGGATTTTCGAGCATATGGAGCACGATGTATCGACTACAAATAGTTATTTGAAACACATAGTGATTTCCTTCCAAAGAATATAATATGGAAGAGGGGAGGAAAGGGTAATTTTTCAGTGTAGACATCTGGCAAGTCCTACCTCCAGGTATTGATCAAGTTTCACATGATAAGTCTGATTGATAACATGTACTCTTTTTATGATATGAAAATGGTACTTTATCTCTGTGGATTTCCTTCAAAAAATACTATAACTTTAATCTAACCATGAGAAAAACAGAAGTCAGAAAGTATCTGAAGGATATTCCATAGGCTATCTAACCAGTCCTCAAAAAAAAAAAAAAAAGGAAAGACTAAGAAGCTGTCACAGTCATGAGGAGCCAATGGAAACATGATGACTAAATATAATGTGACATTCTTGATGGGACCCTGGAAAATAAAAAAGATATCAAAGTCTCCCAAGATGCAAAAGTAGAAAGTCCACACTGGGAAGCTGGGCTTGGTAAGAACATATCAGACAAGTGACTAATCATTAACATTTATAAAACAACTTCACCAGAAAGCTGATGGTGCCCGGCTATCAAAAGAGATAGTGACTGGGGTCTTAAAGGCTTGAAGATAAACAAGCAGCCTTCTAGCTCAGAAGCAACAAAGTCCACATGGAAGAACACACCAGCCTGTGTGATCGAGTGGTCCCAAAGGGATCAGTTACCAGGCATCAAAGAACAAAAATCATATCATTGACTGCACATCTCCATGATAGGATCGCTGAAGACAAATGGGTGCATAAGCAAATGTGGTGAAGAAAACTGATGGTGCCCGGCTATCAAAAGAGATAGTGTCTGGGGTCTTAAAGGCTTGAAGGTGAACAAGCGGCCATCTAGCTCAGAAGCAAATAAGCCCACATGGGAGAAGCACACCGGCCAGTGCGATCACGAGGTGCCCAAGGGACCAGGTATAAGGCATCATGCAAAAAAAAAAAAAGATATAAGTGTGTGTATGTATGTGTATATATGTGTATATGTATATATGTATGTATATATATATCATATTAAATGAAGGAGGAAGTGCAGAGTGGAGACCCAAGGCCCAAGTGTCGGCCAATGGAGATCCCCTCAAAGAGGGGTTTAGGAGAGGAGATGGGTTAATTAGGGTGTGAGGTAGTACCGATGAAGAACACAGCTTTCCCCCAGATCCTGGATGCTTCCTCCCCCCAACTACCATGATCCGAATTCTACCTTGCAGGCCTGGATAGGACAGAGGCTGTACACTGGTACATAGGAGGGCTGGAGGTACAGGGAATCCAGGGTGGATTATACCTTCAGGACCAAGGGTGTGAGGGACGATGCTGGGAGAGTGGAGGGTGAGTGGGTTGGAAAGGGGGAACTGATTACAAGGATCCACATGTGACCTCTTCCCTGGGAGAGGGACAGCAGAGAAGGGGGGAAGGGAGACTCCGGATAGGGCAAGATATGACAAAACAACGATGTATAAATTACCAAGGGCATATGAGGGAGGGGGGAATGGGGAGGGGGGGGGAAAGAGGACCTGATGCAAGGGGCTTAAGTGGAGAGCAAATGCCTTGAGAATGATTGGGGCAGGGAATGTATGGATGTGCTTTATACAATTGATGTATGTATATGTATGGATTGTGGTAAGAGTTGTATGAGTCCCTAATAAAATGTAAAAGAAGAAAAGAGAAAAAAATGGTTAGGGCAAAGACTGTACAGATGTGCTTTATACAATTGATGTATGTATATGTATGAACTGTGAAAAGAATTGTATGAGCCCCAATAAATTGTTAAAATAAAAAATAAATAAATAAAAAGAAACATAAAAAAAAACTTCACCATGTCAACAACAAAAACACAAACTATCCAATATTTAAAAGGAGCAAAAGAGAGGAACATACATTTGACCATGGAAGACATCGTTGTGGCCAAAAAACACATGAATAAATGAATGTATTAGTCAGTGCTGAGATGCTTCATTCCTGCAGTCGGCGTCATTGTGTGTGTTTTGTGAGATTTAGGACTTTGTAGACTGGTGTCAGACATATGGGCTGATGTTGGATTTATGGGCTTTGACAGTACTGGGTTCGGATGCTTTATTAATGTACACTTACACTTTATATATATGAGTTTCTGTGGATTTGTTTCTCTAGTCTACCCAGACTAACACAATTATATAATCAAGCTGCCCTTTGAAATGTTCTGTTCTGCTCTTTGTTTTCATCTTTCTTCGATTTGTTTTAGTTCAAAACCTAAAACCTTACTGACTGCCATCCAGTCCATGCTGACTCATAGCTATCCCCTGGCGGTCAGACACTATAACTGTTCACAGGAGTAGAAAGCCTATGCTTTCTCCTGAGGTGCTGGTGGTGGTTCTAAGTGGCTCACCATGAGAATTGCAGCCCAATGCGTAAGCATTCTGCCACCAGAGGGTATATGATTAATACTGAGTTTCAGAGCCAATTTTCCATTCGCTTTGACATTTTCTTTATTTCCTGACTTATTAATAATGTTTTGTTTTCTTCGTGACTGATGATCTTAATGTCTTCCCACAGCTCAATAAGGTCTTGGGTCATTAGTGTTCAATACGTCAAATCTATTCTTGAAATACTCTCTAAACTCATATGGGGTAGAGTCAATATTATGTTTGGGTGCTATAGACTTATTTTTAATTTTCTTCAGCTTTATCTTAAATTTATACATGAGCAATTGATGGTCTGTATGTCAGGCCATGCCTTCATTTAGGCTGCTGATATTGAGTTGCTCTATAGTGCTTTCCCCCACAGGTAATCAATTTGACTTCTGCATACTCCGTATTGAAAGTTCATGTGTTGAGTCAAGTTTTATGGTGTCTAAAAAATATATTTGCTATGAACAAGTCATTGGTGTTGCAAAATTCTATCATGTCATCTCCAGCTTCATTTCTATCCCCAAATCCTATTTTTGAACTACCATTCCTTCCTCTTTGTTTCCAACTTTTGCATTAAAATCACCAATAATTATTAATGCATCTTGATTGCATATTTGATCAATTTCAGATTGAAGTAGTTGGCAGAATTCTTTAGTTTCTTCATAACTAGCTTTTGTGTTTATGCATAAAGTTGAATAATAATTCTATTGATTGGATTTCCTTGCAGGTAAATAGATATAATCTGATCATAGATAACACTGTACTTCATGATGGATTTAGTAAGATCCTTTCTGACAATGAATGCCAGGTTATTGTGTTATTCCCGACATGTTAATCTTATGATCTTCTGATACAAAATGGTTAATACCAGTCCATTTAAGTTCACTGAGGCCTAGGATATTGATCTTCATGCTTTCCATTTCATCTTTGACCACTTCAAATTCTCTTAAATCCATACGTTGCGCATTCCCAAGTTCCCATCATTCGAAGATTTTTGCAGCTGTTTCTCTTTACCTTGAGTCATGCCCCATCTGCAAATAAAGATCCTGAAGGCTTCACTCCCAGAAGTTTTACCCAACTCATGTCACTGCAGGCAACTCCCCTCCAAGAAATCATCTCCTTTTCAGTCACATTTCAAGTACCCTCCAGCCGGAAGGGCCCATCCTCCAGCAGGATCTTCAGAAATGTTCTACTTCCTTTGTTTAGGCTTGCAGTATTTGAAAATGCTGCAAAGCTATGAACAGGTTTTCTGCGGCTTCTTCCCCAGCGAGGAGCCAAGCCTTTCTTCTTTGCGCCAGAATAATGAACAAACCGGCCTTGGGGGCTCTATAGCCAGAATACTCTTTAGAAGTGGAGATTGCAAGACTTCTCTCTTACTGGCACCAGTAGGAACTATAAAAAACAGCATGGTCTTACCTCTGCTAACTTCATAAAGGGGAGCTTTACCACCATCAGCAGTCCAAAGCTGATTCTTATGAGGCGAGTACAAAAATATTTTCTGTTAGAAATATGAATACAAAACTTAGCCCCAATTTTAAATTAAAGATGTCCCAAATGTCCTACTTTCTGCAAGATCTCACAGAGCTCAGGAAGTGTTAAGGAAAAAGTTCACTTTGTTGGGGTAGCGAATGCCCAAATTTAAAGTTGAGACACCTGTCTTGAAGAGCCCCGTCGTTTATAAGGCTGGGAAGACAAGGTCACATGACAAGGTCACATGACAAGCGGAAATTCAAACCACAAGAACCAGAAATCAGGTGGAGGCAAGTCAGATGCAGTATGCAGTATGCAGTGCAAGAGACCGAAACAGGAAGGGGGGAGGGGTTGTCACAAAGATGGCTTTTGATTTTTACCTCCTGTAGACCATACCCCCACAAAACCCAAATGATCACACCCTCTAGTAAGGTGGGAAACTCCAATTATATCCCACTTTAATCCAGTCTTTTTAACATAATAGGGAACTTCCCCCAAAATGGGATTACACCTGCTGTTGTAGATGCTAGAATTTAGAATGCATTACAAAAGGGAGGGTTATGGCTACAAGGGGCATATTACATAATTAACTATACTTCAGGAGATCAAACATGCTTCTACCCTCCAACCTCTTAATGAACTCTGACACCAACTGTCCTTCCCACGGCACTTTCTGCTTCTCTGCTGGATTGGATAAAACTCGGAGAAAATGTTCATAAGTATGAGGCTTAGTGGAGAAGTAACAGGTTATAATTGCAGATCAGAAAGGATTCAGGAGATAATTTTTACACTGGGAACAGTCTCTTCTCAAAAGTGCCTGCTAGCATGCCTTTCGGAACTTTGGCCTCTCAGCCTTGTAGCCCTTTGGTCACTACCCTTTTCAGACATCTGTTACAAAGCTCTTTCAACTCAACTGATATGTTTCTAGAGGTGCCCCACTCTACCCGTAAGCCTTGGCATTAATGAGTCAGCTCTAGCTTTGTGGATCAGGAAACCTAGCCTACCAAGTGCCCAGAGGCACCATATAGTTCCAGGCAAACCTTCTCCCTAAAACGAGTCCGTTTTCTCTCTCCAAGTTCTCAGTATCCAACCATGCCCTTCCTACCAGTGTCTTACCAGACACTGCTGTTCGCCATATATCAACACCTCCCAAATTATCACAATTGAGAATCATGGTCTCTAAGTTCTTATCTTGTAAAGGAAGCCCTCATGGATACCATCATACATATTTTCATTATCCGAATTAACAGTTGAGTCAAGTAGCTTATTCACCTGTAAATAACGAATAGAGGGTCCTGAAGAAGCTAGGCTTTCCAGAGAAAAGGGAGGGGGCCTGTGGGGCTGGCAGAGATAACGAAGATGCTCTCTAATCTCTAAGGGCCAAGCCCTTTGGCTTTGAAAACCTTCGGACCACACAGAGAGGGGAACATTATGTCGTGGATTTGAAGCCATTCCAGGACTATGACTTTTGCCTCTAGGGGTTCAGCTTATTGTCATAGAAGTTCTTTTAATGGCACCTTCTCAAAGCTGTTCACAACATCACAAATTAAAAGTAGTCTCTCCCGGGTGACTTTAGAACCTTACATCCATGGTGAGGAAATCTCAGTAGCACGTGATGGTCTATTTTGTCACAAGTTGCAGAAAGGTTGAGAAGAAATACCTAAGAAGATGGGTAGTTCTGAAAAGGAATGAAAACCCAGGTGCTTTGCCTATCAGATGAGTTCCACCTCGTGTCTGGGTTCAGCTTAGCACAGGCGAAACCTCAGTTATATCAACACGCTTTAAAAGCACCCAGGGAATGAGGATGGAAAAGAAAAAAATCTTTAGCAAGTGATTGTTGTTTTCTCCTTAGGTTCAATATCACTTCAGAGCTGTTTAATATTCTGATTCTTGGATCCTCGATGTGCTCTGATTCCAAAATATAAGTTTCAAATATATTTGTCTATTTTCTTTGGCAAACTGTTAAATTCAAACTCACACATAAATAAAGTCAGCCTACCTTGGAAGTATTGTGGGTTTGTTTTCAGACTGACACAATAAATTAAATATCACAATACAGTAATTGTTGCAGTGAGAGCCACCAGAAGTTTTTTTTGTTTCCCAGCACATATAGAATTTATGTGTTCACTCTACTGTAGTCTATTAAGTTTGCATGAACATTATAAAAAATTTGAAATATTGGGAAAATTACCAAAATATGACAGAAACAGGAAGTGAACACATATTTTTGGAAAATGGCACCCATGGACTCCCTTGGTGCAGGATTGCGCAAATATCTAAATTGTAAAGTGCAATATTTGTAAAGTTTCATGGAACTAGGTATGCCTGTGATTAAATGCACTAGGAGAGGCTCCTAGTGACTGCTTTGCCTCTTTGGCACCTTTTCCTTTGATGAGGAATTCTTCCGCTCGGTGAATTACTGCTCCCTAATGCATCTGTCTTCTTCGGTTTGTTTAGTTTATCTTCATGCAGGTTTTCAGTGGAAGCTTTTGCAAGCAGAGCTGGATAAAAAGAGAAACAGTCTGGCCCCAAATCTCCCTGCCTTACACAATCATCAGAATCACCTAAAGAGCTGGGTGAACAGACAGAGTTCCAGGCCAGCCCCATATCTACTAAACCGGAATCCCTAGAAGTGGGGTAAAGGAAGCAATATGCTTGAAAATAATAACAATTCTAAACTTGATTTAATAAGAAAAAAAATCCCTAGGTTGATAACAAAGGTCTAGTTCAAATTCAAAATAGAGATTGGTAGTCAGAGCAATAGGGCTACAATGAGTGGTTCTACACAGTTAGAATATCACTGAGGAACCCAGAAGCATGTTGATTAAAAGACCTGAGTAAAGTTATTAGATCCTTGTCACTTGTGGTCACACAGTTTATGCCTGGAAGACAGGACCCAAAGTGATCATTTAACTATAATCACTGAAAGGAATAGATTTCCTTTAGCTTTAATCTAAGCATATAACTTCCCAAATTCCTAACTCAGTCTAAACAGTCCCATTCCCTCACTTATGATGATGGCAATAACTGTAGAAATGTACTTGACACATTGGATATATGTATGGATTGTGATGAATTGTATGAGCCACCATTAAAATGATTTAAAAATTTGTATTTTACGTCCTGATCCCTCTTGCTCATCCCCTGTTCTACTGCCCCTTATTCTCTATTGAGAAAAGGGCCCACAGTCTCTTTGGGCAACTTTCTCTATCAAGAAACCAGTCCTTTGGGGCACAGACTCCTTAATTCAACCTAAGCCAGGATTGTCCTATCTACGATCTTTACCAACATATTCGTTCTGGTTCTTGTCTTCTATTTTCAAACACACCTGTCCCCTGGCCATTCCCTCCAGATGCATGCCTATAATTTTTGTTTGTTTGTTTGTTTGTTTTTTAATTAATTTATTTATTTTAACAATTTATTGGGGCTGATACAATTCTTTTCACAGTTCATACATATACATACATCAATTGTATAAAGCACATCTGTACAGTCTTTGCCCTAATCATTTTTTTCTCTTTTCTTCTTTTACATTTTATTAGGGACTCATACAACTCTTACCACAATCCATACATATACATACATCAATTGTATAAAGCACATCCATACATTCCCTGCCCCAATCATTCTCGAGGCATTTGCTCTCCACTTAAGCCCCTTGCATCAGGTCCTCTTTTTTTTCCCCCTCCCTCCCCATTCCCCCCTCCCTCATATGCCCTTGGTAATTTATACATCGTTATTTTGTCATATCTTGCCCTATCCAGAGTCTCCCTTCCCCCCTTCTCTGCTGTCCCTCTCCTAGGGAAGAGGTCACATGTGGATCCTTGTAATCAGTTCCCCCTTTCCAACCCACTCACCCTCCACTCTCCCAGCATCGTCCCTCACACCCTTGGTCCTGAAGGTATCATCCACCCTGGATTCCCTGTACCTCCAACCCTCATATGTACCAGTGTACAGCCTCTGTCCTATCCAGCCCTGCAAGGTAGAATTCAGATCATGGTAGTTGGGGGGAGGAAGCATCCAGGATCTGGGGGAATGCTGTGTTCTTCATCGATACTACCTCACACCCTAATTAACCCATCTCTTCTCCTAAACCCCTCTATGAGGGGATCTCCATTGGCCGACACTTGGGCCTTGGGTCTCCACTCTGCACTTCCCCCTTCATTTAATATGATATATATATACATATATACACATACATACACACACTTATATCTTTTTTTTTTTTGCATGATGCCTTATACCTGGTCCCTTGGGCACCTCGTGATCGCACTGGCCGGTGTGCTTCTCCCATGTGGGCTTATTTGCTTCTGAGCTAGATGGCCGCTTGTTCACCTTCAAGCCTTTAAGACCCCAGACACTATCTCTTTTGATAGCCGGGCACCATCAGCTTTCTTCACCACATTTGCTTATGCACCCGTTTGTCTTCAGCGATCCTATCTTGGAGGTGTGCAGTCAATGATATGATTTTTTGTTCTTTGATGCCTGGTAACTGATCCCTTTGGGACCACTCGATCACACAGGCTGGTGTGTTCTTCCATGTGGACTTTGTTGCTTCTGAGCTAGATGGCCGCTTGTTTATCTTCAAGCCTTTAAGACCCCAGTCACTATCTCTTTTGATAGCCGGGCACCATCAGCTTTCTTCACCACATTTACTTGTTCACCTACTTTGCATGCCTATAATTTTATGTTGAGTTGTTGATGGTGTGGAATACCTGGATGATGTAGTTTTATCAGGAGCATTTCCCCTTTACTAAAGTTAAAAGTGACTGAATATAAAAATACCAGAGCACAAAGTGAATAGTTATTGTACAAATTCTAGCACACTGTTAGTGGAATGGGCATATCACGAGATGATAAGGGTGTCCTTTAAGGCACAATTCACGTGTCCTCCCGCTTCACTAATATGGAGGCATATATGAATTAGAAACATACTCAAGCTGAAACACAATTCCTCTAAAAATGCATTGTAGTGCATTGACTTGCTGATAATTATTTTGTCTGTGCAGCGCTCAATTTTTGGACATATCCTTAGAAAGCAAGGGGTTTTTAAAAATGGTTTTATTTTTTTAAAAAAAGAAAGAAAGTGGACAATAGTATACTGCATGGAAAGGTATACAACTTTTTGTCTTGTCCAGACAAACTTCTATTGCCAATTGTAGGCCTCTCAATGCACACTTATGGTCAGCTGTCTATTCCCTTTAGAATCTTAAGATTACCCACAAGAACCGTAAATATTTCATCATTGTTATTGTAGATAAAAACTAAGTGGCATGTTTTCCATATCATTGTTTCCAATACATAGTGTGCTTCAAGTTAATTTTTTTAATGCCCTGAAAATGAACCTTAGGAAGTCAATCCACTTGCAATTCAACTCACTTGCAAGTTAAGAAGGACCTATGGTAAGCCAGTTGCAGTATCTCAGTTTTTCAAAAACGATGCAAGAAAAGTTCTTGTAGCATTACAGATCTTTTCCATGACGGTATTTGTCTCCTCTCACCAACATCTAGTGCAGTGGTTCTCAACCTTCCTAATGCCGTGACCCTTTAATACAGTTCCTCATGTTGTGGTGAACCCCAACCATAAAATTATTTTCATTGCTACTTCATAACTGTCATTGTGCTACTGTTAGGTATTGGGCGACCCCTATGAAAGGGTCTTTTGACCTCAACGGGGTCACAACCCACGGGTTGAGAACTGCTGACATAGTGCGAGATAGACCACCTTTTCCCAGATGGGATAGAAGGGCATTTGGGTTAGTCAGAAATACCTTTGCTAGGTCAAGGTATTTTGAGTTTTCCGGTGAGCTCTTCCCTCCCACATGCACGCACCCTGCAAGGGACTCCTAAATAAACTAACTATTCCTGGCCACTTCACACAAATGGCATTTCTCATGACATTTTCTTTCTGAGTAAAAGGGGTCAGAGACAAAGACAAAGCCCAAGCAAATCAAAGATGTAGTCAGAGACCATTTGTAGGGGATGAGTTGGGATTTGTGAGCAATCACATAAATCCAGCAGGAAATAAATTGATCTCTTTAACCTGGATTAGGCTCTTCATAATCAGGTCCCAGCTTACCCCAGGCCCTCCTCTCTTTCTTCTTACACATAAATCCTTTCTAGCAGTCAGATGTCCCTTCATTGTTCATAAACAACGGCTCCTATGTGCCTTTGGTTTTGCCGTTCCCCTGCCTCATTGTGCCAGGCTGCTCCACTTCATCAGCAGGTGGCATTCTGGTATGGATAGAAAAGAAAGGATCCAGGAGTCAGAAAATCCAGGGTTCAGATCCTGGACCTGCCATTTTCAATTATGTGCTCGCAGGCAAGGTTGTTTCGTTTTTCTAAACCTCAGTTTTAAAAAGTGAAGATAATATTGCTTCCTACCTTGTAAGCATATTATAATATTTATAATTTTACAATATATATGACACAGCCTATAAAAATAAAACAACACATGTAAGAAAGACACTTATTACCCATTGCCACTGCGTCAGTTCTAACCTATAGTTCTATGCTTTGTAGCATTTTGAAGACTGTAATCTTTAAGGAGGGAAATTGCCACATTTTTCTCCTATGAAAACTCTATTAGGTTCAAATCATTGACCTTTTAGTTAGCTGTGGAGCCAATCCTTGTGTCAACAAGGCTCTCTACCTCATATTAGAAAAAAAAACCTCACTTCCATCAACTTAGTTCCAACTCGTATAAGACAGAGTTGACCCTGGAAGACAGAGTAGAACTGTCCCTTTGGGTTCCCAAGGCTGTACAATTTTAAAGAAGCAGAAAGCCTCCTCTTTCTCCAGTGGAGCAATTGGTAGGTTTAACCTTCTGGTTGTTAGCCTATGAGTAACCCACTATGCTTCCAGAACTCCTTAGTGGGCTTTTGAAAATGAGAGGTGTTATTGTTATTATCTATTTCCAGTTTTAAAATCACAACTCAACCTCCAGCCAAGCCCATAAAGATAACCACTTCCTCTGAATTCTTATATCTTGTAGCATCTTAAATCTGTTACATTTAATGTTATTTGTTTCATTTGGAGGTATGAATGTTTTCTCTTCCACTTGACTCAAAGCTCCTTTATGGCTAAGACATCAGCTTTCTCTGTTTTCCACCATCTAGAGCAAAGAATCTTTTACACAAGAGAGTACTCAAAACACATAAGATCAAAGATTCAGAATCAGTAATCATTAATTGACAGTACAGTGACAAAGAGCTTAGTGGACAATAACATTAAATAAAAATAATGCTGCTCATAGCTATTTATTAAATGTTGTTATTAAAACTAATCTGTAATATTTGCTATTACTTTTCTCAATTAGGGTCTTACTCCATTTGGTATCCCTCCCCATTGCCATCAAGTAGATTCTGACTCATTAGTGATCCTATAGGAAAGTGTAAAAGAGCCCATATGGGTTACTGAGACTGGAACTCTTTACAAGAGTAGGAAAGCCTCATCTTTCTCCCACAAAGTGACTGGTGATTTCAAACAACTGACCTCATGGTTAGCAAGCAGTCCAATGCGTTACCACTAGGCAGCCAGAACTCCTTCATTTGGTGTATTGAGCCCTTATTAATTTCCCAGTCTTTATCTGTCCTTGATGTACAATGAGCCTGTCTGGAACTCAGTAGGCAACAATCTCTATGATCTCCCATGTGGCCATCCACTCCTGTAGCTTATTATTTTATTATATAGCACACATTATGCCATTCACTTGGCATACTCATATATCAGCTCATTTCATCTTCATAAAGACTCTGTGAAGTAGGCATTATAGGTCCCATTTTATTGATGAAGAAACTGAGCTTGGGAGAAGTGAAGCAATTTTTCCAGGGTTGCATTACTAGTAAGTTGATGAGCCAGGATTCAAACCTAGGCTATTTGATGGTAGAGTCTGAGCACCAAACCAACAAGCATATTTCATGACTGCAGACTTTACAAATTACCAAAGGTCATTTCCCTCTTAGTGATCAAAGTGCACTTAACTAAGACTGGAAAATTAACACATTAAGAAAATTTTCAGCACTCATGTTTGGCTTATAAAACCAAACCAAAAATACCAGGCAGCTTAAATCACTATATCACCCCCACACGCATCCACTGCATTTAATTCTGGATCATTCATGAATAGAGGATCTAATTCAATGGGGAGGGGTGATCAAGGGGAGACAGATAGATAGACAGATGGCAGGAGGGAAGTACAAAGACTGTTATCTGCTATATCTCAGGAAGATTCAACATCCATCAAGGGAAGAAAACTATTGAGAAACAAGTAACAGTGCAACACACCAAATCAAATACGAGCCTGTTCCTCTACTTGGAGCCAGCGAAAAGTAAGTGCCCACTGCTTGTGTGGGTGTTTTTGGACTTTGTCAGCAAGGTGTGCATTTAAAAAAAGATTAGTACAATAGGGCATGAACAGCCCTGTTGAAAACAGCCGCCTGCATATCCTGCCAGATTTGTGCTGTAGAACAGTTCTGTCTGACATTTAAAATGTGGCAAAACGACTTAAATTCATTTTAAAAAATAGTTTTCTATAGCCCCTTATTTTCTTCCTATGAACAAGAGTTCAAGATGGCATTATGAGCTTTACACAATGCCCTGCAGAATGAATATTTGCCAAAGACAAGAATTCTTGCCACTGATGGATGGCAAGCTGATCAGACTGCAATAGCTCCCAAGCTTTGGCCCAGAGAGAAAACGTGTTGGAGGAATCTGAGGTGTTTAAAACTTCTCACTAATGTAGTCAAATTCAAGAGGGATGTGAGGTTCCCTTCAGGTGCCAGGTAGTTCATTTTAATAAATGAATGGCAAAGAGTAGAAGGAACAGAAAGGATAATTTCCTGTAATGTCACTTAAGGGCTAGTGACTTAAGCCTGCATCCCGCTTTGTGAAAAGTGGTTGAAATGGGGGAGAAATAATTGCAGGATTCAGGCTGAATAAGTCATGTTGCTCTGGCACGGACTTATTCTTATTTCACAGCATGACGAATTGAAATACTTCTCAAAGGCCTCAATACACAGATTTCTTTTTCTCCTCTGCGATACTAGATCCCAAATGTCTGTCCACATCTTGCAAATGATTTTTTCCTTGATCCTTGATGTCTTCTTCTAGAATGTACTGTCACACTATAATAAAGCTCTCCTTGTTTCTGAGCAAAGAGAAATTCTGCCCTTCTCTCTAAATGTTTACCCCTTTCTTATCCCTTCATAACACCCGTTCAAGGGAAGGTGAAGTAGTATACTTCCCCGTCACTGTGAAATAGGGATTGTCTCCAGTTTCATAAGGGGCAGGTCTTGTTCCAGCATTCATTCATGAAATCCTCTCACTTGTACTTCAAGAAAGAATCGATCTCCTTTTTTGCAGACTGTCATCCTTTTATTTGTTGATGTCTTACATTTCTGCCATTATTGTTCATCTTCTCACTGGGCTAATCTATGTAGCTTTTTGTGTCAATTGACCTAAGGACCTTTCCTGAGACCTAGGTTTACCCTTTCCTCTCATTTGCTCTCACTTACTGCTTGTTCAATGCAGGCACATTTGTGCATATTGGTATGAAAGAGGAGATTCTGGAGTTGAGTAAGAGACTCCATTAAGTCTCCAATTGAAGTCTTATCAGATCGCTGATGAATTTTACTCAATATTGTGGATTATTTATTACTAGTTTGGCTATTTGTGAACTAATTAGATTTTCATTTGGTTCTTGCTATTTACACATGACTTTCTTGATATAAACCCCTGAATAAAAGGTCACTGAGAGGACAGACACCAAGAATTTCATAAACCCATAATCCCTATAAAATCTGTCTTAAACCATCAAAATCCTACTTACACATATAACTCACATTCTGAATCTCAGAATATATCTTGTCTGGATTGCCACAATAGATATCTCACATATCTGTTCTCTTCACCTCCATTATCTACTTTCTCTTTCTTCATCCATTACATTAAGCCCAAGGTGCCTTCTTAATTAGAATATCCTTTCATGTTATTACTGCCCTTAAAACCATTTATCTATCCATTTATCTTGAGCAAGTTTTTGAGAACCTCCTTAATCTAGTCTTGGTCAATGCTATATGCATGGTTCTAAATTTTGTATTGATAAAAATCATTTGGCATGTTTATCCTACAGTAGTACTAAATGTGCAATTGAACAAATGTTTTAGAAGTTTCTGATAGCAATGTCCTGAGAAAGACACTCTGAGAAGCCCCGCCTGGTGGTAGTACAGACAAATTCTCCTTGAAAAATTGTACTGTGATTTAAGTGAAGGTTTACAGAGCAAATCATCCGTTGATATTCAACAACTCATGCACATTTTGTTTCAGCATATCCATTTCAACCGCCACAATTTCTCATCGCTTTCCCCCACATTTCATCTCAGAATTTTCGGTCTCCAGTTCTCCTTCTATCATAATCCTCTGTTCTGGTTTTTTTTACAACTTTTTAAAATTGTGAATTAGATGGGGGCTTACATTTCAGACAATCAATTTTGTATTCAACAGGTTAAACTACCTGAACCACCACCATATGAACCACCACCTCCACCCCATTAACTTACCCTACCTCTGTTCAATTGATTGATCTTTTCTCTATTGTGGATTACTTTCTTCCCTTTTACTCGTTAATACAATTCCTGTCAAGCCTCTAGTCTATAGTTTCATCTTCCCTCCCCTAACATCCTACCCCAGGAAACCTCCAAAGTCTGTTCCCTTTGTCTTGTTTGTTTCATTTTTAATAGGGGTTGGCGTGGTTAGATTTGATGTCACTAGACTTATCTGGGTGAAAGTAGGGTGTGACGTCTTGGATAAGAGAGCCCCTGAGAAAAACCAAGTTCTCTCTTGCTCCTTTGCCTTCTTTCTGCTGGATCTGGATCATGTGCCTGGTTTGTTAATCTCCTATTATGTCACTGCTGATTTCAGGGGCCGCCTGAATGGCCGAAATTGGAATTATTCAGTCAACCTCAGATTCATTCAACTCTGCATCCACCGGCCTGTGACCTCCCTGCTTCATCTTCCTGCTTCCTGTTCATAAAGTCCTACAGTTACATGAGTCAGGAGAAGTCTCCAGCTTCCATTTCACAATGAATTTGAACTGTACTGGATGTACCTATTTCTATAACTTCTGTAAACAATTTCTTGATATAAATCTCTTTCTAAATATATATACATATACAAGAATCAGCGGTTTTGCTTCTCTAGAGAACCCAACAATAGTTTCATACAATATTTGTCCTTTTGTGATTGACTAATTCATTCAGCATTATATTCTCCATGTACATTCATGCCACGCAGCAATTCCTGGTTTCATCAATAGTATGTAAGGCAGCATCCTATTCCATTGCATATGTGTACCAACATTTCTTTATTGCTATGGTAAACAGTACGACAATGAACATGAGTGTCCCTGTATGTGTTTGTGTTATTATTATGATTTCTTTCGGGTATATACCCAGCAGAGGGGTTTCTGGGCTAACTGACAATTTACAGTGTCAGTTGTTGGATGTAGCACCATAGTGCTTTCCACAATGTTTGTACATTTTTTACAGTTCCACCAGGAGTGTATGAAGGGTTCAATCTTTCCTCTTCCTTCCCTTAAGAGGAACAACATTTGTTAGTTTCTGGACTTTGTTTTTTTGGTTTTTGGTTTTGTTTTTCAGTTTGGCTGTCATTGTCAGCATCAGGTGTACCTCATCATTGCTTTGATTTGTCTTGTGACTGACTAGTGATTTTGTTCATGTTTCACCATTTCAATATCATCTTTTGTGAACTATCTCTTCATGTACTTTGTCCATTTTTAATTGGACTATTAATCTTCTTCTTATTGAAATATTACCATATTCTATATAGATTTTAGAGGTTAGTTCTGTATCAGTTGTGTCATAGACAAATTTTTTTCATATTCTGGGGGTTCTCTTTTGATGAAATGTTTTGATGAACATAAATGTTTGATATCTTTGTCTTTGTTTTGTTTTTAAAGTAGTTTTGCTGTCATTTGATTAGCATATTCTACAATTAAGTAGTTCAATCATACTAAATAGAATTGTGCAATAATCACCACAATCAATTGCATAACATTATATTCTTTTTGTTTTAAATAATCTTACTGGGTGCTCATACAGTTTTTATCACAATACATACATACACACATTGTATCAAGCACATTTGGGCATTTGTTGCCATCATCAATGTTTTACTTTTAATAGGTCCAGTCATCTATTTTTCATCTACTGCTTGCTTTTCCTTCATTATATTTGATAATGTGTCTATGCCCTACAATAGGGCACTTGAAATTGTCCCTTTTTCTCATTGATGGTCTTTATAACTTTGAGATTTACATTTAGGTCTTTGATCCATCTTGAGTGTGTCTTTATATATGGGTTGAGGTACGGTTCTTGTCTTTTTCTAACCCTATGTTTTTGGGTAAGTGTTACCCTTTTATTATTAAATGTGTGATTATTTTAACAGCAGGGTGAGTTCCTTCCCAGAATTGAAGGGTTATTAAGGGACACAGTCTTGAGTGTCCCTAAATGACATGTAAGCCTAGTTTCTGTTATAATTTAGGGCATAACTCACAATAGTATAGTGAGTTATGCACTGGACTGGTAACCATAAATTGATGGTTCAAACTTAACAGCAGCTTCAAGAGAGAAAGATGGGACATTGTGCTCCTGTAAAGAATTACAGCCTTGTAAACCCACCGGGAAAGTTCTAGTTTGTCATAGAGGGTAGCTATGAGTTGGAATAGACTTGGTGACCGTCAGTCCACAATTGCTCCCACTCCATCCTGGACATTCTAAAGGGATCTTTTCAAAGCAGTTGGTAGTGGTAGCTAGACATCATCTAATTGTGATCTCAGGATTGTGGAGGCTGATGTTTCCATGGTCCATAGGAATATTTTTCCATGTGTCTTTAATTTTCATCATAATTCTTTCCTCCAAGAAAAGAGAAATTAATAGTTGCACCATAGATGGCTACTCCCAAACCTTTAAGTCCCCAGTCACTGCTCACTAGAGTAAGGTGTATACCATTGTCCTTGTAGCTATGTTATGCCAATGGACCGTGTTTCCTAAAACAGTAACCTTGAGTTCCTAGGCCCAGCAATTCATTCCCTGAAAAGTTTAACTATCTATTTTCATAATTTTCCCTGTATGCTCCTCATATTAATGCATATATTTGAAGCAAAAATAAATATACATATACAGATATCCTCTGTTAAACCTAAATATATCCATAGGTATGTGCCACTCTCACTCCACACGTCTTCAGCCTGTGTCTATGCAAGCATCTACTTATTTTTTTTGTGCCCATTTCTTTCTTTCTGTATATCAAACCAAAAACATACTCACTGTCATCAAGTTCTGACTCATAGCAACCCCATTGGACACAGTATAACTATACCAGAAAGTTTCTGAGTCTGTTCATCTTTACTGGTGTACACAGTATTTATATTTCTCCTGTGATGCAGCTAGTGGTTTCCAACTGCTGCCCTTGCATTTAGCATGCCGACACATGAACCACTATACCACCAAGACTCCTAATCTTAAAAAATGCAATAAACCTTAAACATCATCTAAATGCTTTACATACTATAGTTAGGCATCCCTTCCATAAGTTGCCTCAGAAGTAGGTCTCCAATTTCTGATGTCATTACACTGATAAATGTCTCTAAAAACTGCAAATCGCATCTGAAAAGAGAAATATTCATGGGTGGTAGAAATAGCATTGGAACCATAGTCTGAATTTGAATCATGACTGAAATTTTATCTGAGTGACCTTGAAAAAAAATCAGTCAATATATATGAGATTTCATTTCCTCCTTTTTAGAAATATGCTAATATGGGAAACATTGAAACATTGTCATATACTGAAAGCCATTTCAAGACCGAGTCAGAAGTAACATGGTGTCTGTCATAGGAATGTATCTATCCACTTTCAAGGAAATCCAATTATTATAACTATCAATCAAATATATGCACCAACCTCAAAAGCAAGTGATGAAGAAATTAAAGAATTCTGCCAGCTTCTCCAGTCTAAAATTGATCAAGCATGCAATCAAGATTCATTGATAATTACTGGCAATTGGAATGTAACTGTTGGAAACAAAGAGGAAGGAACAGTAGTTGGAAAATATGGTCTTGGTGATGGAAAAGACGCTGGAGATTGTGTGATAGAATTTTGTGACAGCAACAACTTGCTTCATCACAAATAACGTTTTTCAATAACACAGAAGGTGAAAATAAACATGGACATCTCCAAACAGAATACACAGAAATCAATTGACTGCATCTGTGGGAAGAAAAATGATAGAGAAGTTCAATCAAGGGCAGGAGCTGTTTGTGGAACAGACCACCAATTGCTCATATCTATGATCAGGTTGAAGTTGAAGAAAAAACAAGTCCACAAGAGCCAAAATACAACCTTGAGTTTATCCTATCTGAATTCTGAGGACATCTTAAGAACATATTTCATTAACTGAACACTAATGACAGAAGAACTGTGGGGGGACATCTAGAAGAAACCAAGAGGTCATTAAAAAGACAGGAAAGAAGGAAAAGATCAAAGCAATGTCAGAAGAGACTCGGAAACTTGCTCTTAATTGTGGTATAGATAAAGCTAATGGCAGAAATGATAAAGTAAGAGATGAACAGACAATTTCAAGGGGCAGCTTCAGAAGACAAAATAAAATATTGAAATGAAATATGTAAAGACCTAGTTTTAGAAAACAAAAAAAAGAACATATGCAGCATATCTTAAGCTTAAAGAACTCAAGAAAAAATTCAAGTTGCACTATTGAAGGATTCTATGGACAAAATCCTGAAAGATGCAGGAAGCATCAAAAGAAGATGGAAGGAATACACAGCGTCACTGGACCAAAAAGAGTTAATCAACTTTCCACCATTTCAGGAGGTATCATATGAGCAAGAACCAATTGTAGCTTAAGTGGACAGCAAATGCTTTGGCTTAAGTGGAGAGCAAATGCTTTGAAAATGATTAGGGCAAAGAATGTACAGATGTGCTTTATACAATTGATGTATGTATATGTATGGATTGTGATAAGAGTTGTATAAACCCCTAATAAAATGTTTTAAAAAGAGAACCAATTGTAGTGAAGGATGAAGTTCAAACTGTGCTGAAAGCATTAGCCTAAAATATGGCTCCTAGAATTCATGGGATGTCAATTGAAATGTTTCTACTAGCTGATGAAGCACCGGAAGCACTTTCTCATCTCTGTCAGGAAATTTGGAAGAGAGCTACCTGGCTAACTGACTGGAAGAGATTCATATTTATACCTATTCCAAAGAAAGGTGACACAAAAGAATATACGAAGTATGAAGCAATACCATTAATATCACATGCAAGTAAATTTTTGCATGTAGTTCCAAAAATGGTTAACATAGCACATTGACAGAGCTACCAGAGGTTTAGGCTGCATTCAGAAGAGGATGTGAAATAAGTGACATCATTGCTGATGTCAAATGGATCTTGGCACACAACAGAGAAGACCAGAAAAATATTTACTTGTATCTTATAGACTGTGCTAAGGTATTTGTGAATCATAACACACTACAGATAACCTTGAGAATAACTGGGGTTCCACAAAACTTAATTTGTGCTCATGTGGAACTTGTACATAGATCAAGAGGCAGTTGTAAAAATAGAACATTAGGAAATGTATTAGGCTTGTTTCCAGTGGTGGGATTCAGCCAGTTCCCACAGTTCTAATCAATTCAACAGAACTAATACCTAAATTTTTGTTCAGCAAACTGGTTGTTAAAATGGCACTCTTAATCAGGTGGCTGGGGAGCTATCTAATGTGAAAATTACACATTTACATTTATAAACATTCATCTGTATAACAGCATATTCATACATATGAAAAATAAGACATAACTATACTTATAATATTGATTCATTCATTTCATAGAATCATTATACTTTTAATGAAATACTATATTATTTTTCCCTTCTATTTGTTACTTTATTAAACAAACATATAATGAGTGCTAGTCCAGGTACACTAGAGAAAGTCGTAGGCACTCATATGTGTATATGAAAGAGCTTTATATACAAAAGCAACTAAATATTGAGATAACATCCCAGCTCAGTCCAGATCAAGTCCAATAGTCTGATATTATCCCATATGTCTAATACCAATCCTGTAAATTCCTCTTCAGACTCATGCAACACATGCAATGATGCTGAAAACAGGGAGAACACTGGCCAGTGGATGGAAAGTCTTGTGGATCCAATGGCTGGCAATGGAAGCATCTCAGTGCTGTCAGGGGTCTCCACCTGACTCCGTAAGCTCTAGGGCTATTTCTCTCCTTAGAACCTCCAAATGAGGTCATCAAGCTGTGATCTGATTGACAGACTAAACTCCACCCCACCCCTTTACTCTTAAGTATATTAAAAGTCTTAAGTCTCTCAATTTGACAACAAATTATGTAAGTACCACATAATGTAAAGAATAAAAGTGTCAGCCATTCAGATGGTGACACAGTGTCATTCATTTAAGCTTTGTGTTACACCCAAATTTCCATAAGTTATTATGAGTGAATTATGCAATACCTGAAAGTGTTCAAAGAGCTAAAAATGTTGTTAGAACAACTGGTGTATATTCAGCAGAAGCAGAAAGAAGTATTTCAAAGAAGTCCAAAGAAGAAAAGTCACTTGTTTCTAATATACAAAACACATGATCATTTCACCCTATCTTTCTTGATCAAAATGTTTAATATTGATAGGTATATTCTCTGTAAATCCAACCAATTTATTAATAAAAATGATTACCAGACTACCATTTGAAAGTTCCCTTCTCACCAGTGACATATTTACAGGCAATTAGTTTTAAATTATGGAATAATCTCTCAGAGCTGACCATGAAAATTGCAGTGACCAAAAGAAATTGCTTATTGCTTCAAACTCCCATCTCATTACCACTACCAAGGAGTACCCCGGGTATAGCTGCCATAACTTAGCAATGTCCCTGTTTTTAATTGGCATGAATTCATTAATTAATAAGTTTGGAATGGAATTCTACATTATGAAACCACCTACAGCTATTGTCATCCAGTTCACATTCAAGGCATTTAAATAATGAAATAATATCCTTCTCACTACCTGTCCCCATGAAGTGATCGCTGAAGATATGGGTGAAATAACAAAGGATGGTGAAGAAACCAGATAGTGTCTGCCTATCAGAAAGAACAGTGTCTGGGGTCTTAAAAACTTTTCTTAAAACAAGCAGCCATCTAAGTGAGGCTTCAGCTAAGTCTACATGGAAGAAGCACACCAGCCTATGTGATCCATGATTTGTAAATAACAAATTTGAAACCAGGAGGAAGGAATGGTATTATAGCTTAAATTTTGAATACCCAGTTTGTAGAAGGCTATGGAGGATAGTGAAACCCCAAAACCCACTTGCAGGGTCCCTCATGCAGATTAAACCTTTGGGGAATCCCCTCTGACTGTGGACCAGGGATCGGAAAAGTTTTGTTATGAGACAGAGGACCTTTGGATAAATTACTGTAGTTGGGTCCAAATATGACACCTTGTAATTTGATCCCCCTCTTGATCCAATGTACAATTGTTTCAGTTTTTAATATATTCTACTTCTTTTGTTCCGCTGAAACTTTTCTGCTTCATTCTGTCATCGGTGGTGGGCCGTTTGTGTTTCATATGACTTTCTGTCTATGAAGCACAGGCAAGGTAAACGTATAGAAACAACAACAGTTTCAAAGGGACACAGCAGGAGAGATATTCAGGAAATTGCGAGATAACAACTAGTACAATGAAGAAGAAATGTCCTGGAATTGGTGCAATGATGGTTGCACAACTCTTATAAATATGATTAAACTAATGAAAAATATGACATGTGAACTTCATATTGAAGAAACTTAAAAAATAAACTAACTTTTAAAAGAAATTAAAATACCAAAATAGGAGTGATTATTTATTGTACAATTACTAAAAACAGTTTCAAATTCTTTAGACACCATTCTAAAGATTGCATGAATACATGCATTTTATATTCACAAAATGCTATTGCAAAGCTTCAATCTTGAATTTTAAAATAAAAAACAGAGCTACTAAGAAATTAATGAAATCCCATGATTTCCACAGATAATAAGTTGTAGAGCTTTGATTTGAGACATACAAGTCTAAGGATAAATTACATGCACAATCTCTATAATATACTGGCTTTCTTTATTATTGAGCAAATGAAATGGAATTATCTCTTGGTGAAGCCATATGTGTTCTTGGTGATAACTAGTATCTATCTTGTCTTACTGCTTACAAGCCATTTCTTTATGAACCCACTAAAATAATCTACTGAGGACAAATGTCAAGATCACTGGCCTATCATCTTTAGATTCTAATACCCTCCTTTAAAAATGAGATCAACATTACTTCTGTAATTGCATTAAACAAAAGAACCCTCTCATTGGATTAATATTGTGTTTCTGACCTATAACTACACAGATTTCTGCTTGCATGTCATAATTAAAAGTCAACCTCTAGAATTCCACTAAATATTTAATGAGTGTTCTTGGTAGAAAGGCAAAAAGCCTAATCAAAATCTCCCCCAAAATGGCTCTTTAAACCCATACAGTGAAAAAAATGACACAGAAGACAAGAAGGTTTATATTCCAAGTAGACATGGGTAATTATCACATTGGTCCCTGCATCTGTCTAGCCACCTTCTGTTAACAAGATGAAATGAAAACTGTTAGTTATAATCTTGTCCCGTGTGCCTGCAGGTGAGAATGCTCAGAGTTGTGATTTCACTTCACTGGCACTTTGAAAAAGTTGAAGGACCCTTCTGGTTTTATTTTTGAGTCTAATAGGGTCTGTTACCAGACTGCCCGCAGGGGTGGGGTGGGGATGGGGGAGAACACAACTATTTATTCCTACCCCTTTTTTGTGTTGTTTTCAATGTCTGCTCACTTTCCATGTAGGAACTTCATGTGAGCACGTCCTTGGACAAGTGTGGGGGAGTAGGAATGGAGGTGTGGCAAGGAAGGAAGAAAAGAAACTGAGGGCTTCCATTCTTGAATATGCACTGTGTTGGTTTGTTGTTCAAATTTATTCAAGTCCCTATCAATTCTATGGAAATTATTAAGCTCAAAAGTTGAAAAGTAAATCATTAAAATATTTTCACTAATAATTTTCCAACTTGTATATTGCAGACCTCAAGTTCAGTGGTGGGGGCAGGGGGTGTTGTTGGATGTTGGAGGAACAGAGGTTCTCAGTTCAAAATTTTTGTGGAAAACTCTATGTTATAATTTCCTATAAAAGCTTTGTCCTACAAAGTAAGCATGATTGTTTTATTAAATCACTTCACAAATGTTTTCCAAGTGCCCACTGTGCTTCAGACACCATCCTGGGATCTGGAAATATAAAGCAGATATGGTTCCTGCCTCCTGCAACTAGCATCCTAGTAGGAGAGACAGAAACTTTACAAATGAATAAAGAAATTAATAGGGAAACATAAATAAATCAAAAACCAAACTCACAGGAATCATTTCTGACTTATAGTGAACCTATAGGATAGGGTAGAACTGCCTCCTCTGAGTTTCTGCAGCTGTAACTGTTTATGAGAGTAGAGAGCTCTGTCTTTCTCCCGCAGAGGGCTTACACTTGCTGACCTTGAGGTTAGGAGTTCAATGCATCCTACTCATAGCCAGTCATAATTAGTCGTGCTCAACTCACAGCGATTCTCTACCAAAATCAAACTCATTGCCATCGAATCCATCTAAGATAGCATAGACCGGCCCCTGCAGGTTTCTGAGACAGTAACTCTTTACTGGACTAGAAAGTCTCCAGCACTTAGTGGTTGTGAAATGTTGTCTTTGCAGGTAGTTGCCCAATGGCTAACTACTACGCCTCTAGGGCTACCCCTAGCGACCCTATAGCACAGAGTAAAACTGCCCCGTGTGTTTTCAAGACTGTCAACCTTCATTGGAGTAGACAGTTTCATCTTTCTCCCATAGACCAGCTGCTTACGGTATTTTGAACTGCTGACTTTATGGTTAGCTGCCCAATGCTTAACCCACTCCACCACCAGGGCTTCTTGTAAAAATAAATACTGTGGATGAAATTAAAAATAGAGGGTGAAATAAAGCATGGCAGGACAAGATAGAAACATTTTAAAACAGAAAAATCAGAGAAGGCCTCTCCAAGAAACTTATATTTTATCTGAAACCTCCAAAAGCAAACACCAAATTCATGGCCATCAAGTCAATGCCAACTCATACTGACCTGATAAAACAGGACAAAACTGCACCTTTGGATTTCCGTGACTGTAACACTTTTTGACAGTAGAGAGTCTCTTTTCCTACAGAACAGCTGGTGGGAGCAGCTGGTGGTCCCGAACTGCTAACCCTTTAGGTAACCACTACACCCCCAGGGCTCCATTCAGAATCCTACAGGAGGAGGAAGGGGGAAAAAAAAAACCTAGCCACTGGAATAGCCAGAGAGAGATTAGGCAGTAAGCAAAGTGAATGTTGGAAAAGCCCCGTGACAGCTGGCATGACTGAAGCAGAATGATAAGGGGAAAATTGGTACTAGATGATATTGAGAAAGAAAGTTGGGGCAATTCTTGTAGGGATTTGTAAGTAGTGGCAAGGGTTGAACTGTTTTCAGCTGGGGAACGTCTCAATTTATATCACGACTTTGAGAACTCCCGCCTTAAATACATCTTTTTAGCATTTGTAATTCAATGCCTCTCAGGTATACTTAATCCATAAAGACTTATCCCTATGGGGCCCTTTGTAAAACCTTGTGTAAGAGCATTCTATTTGGGGAAATATTTGTTTAGAAAAATGTGTGATTGAAAGAAAGATCCATTTCAAATGCCATGGAGTGTTTGAGAATATACTGAAAGTACAGATGAAACCAAGCAGACAAATAAAATATACAAAAATGAGCCCCTTTTGCCCTGGTTTTAGACAGAGTCCGTGAGGGGTCAAAGGGTTGGGCTGTGTTTGGGAGAGAAAACATTATAAGCCTTACATTCTGATAAAAGGGCCACATTTTCTCTTCTCAGATGTTGCAATTGGTGTTTAGAGGAAAGTTTTACTTAGTCTTCTCTCCAGTCTTGCTTGTGGAGAGGTTGGTTATGTGGCTACAGTGATGAGATTCACTTTAGGAAAATCTGTAAAATTCATTTCTTAGTCAATTTGAATCTATGGGGCTCACAACATGACAGCAATGTGATCTCCTTTTTGGTGAGATATCAGAAATATCTTAGCGATCTATGGCTGCTATAAGCCAAATACCACACTAGAAGGCTTAAACAAATAGAAATGCATTTTCCTCCTAGTTTAGAGAGAAGTGTGAATTCATGGTGCCAGCTTTAGGGGAAAGCTTTCTCTCTGTCAACTCTAAGAAAAGGCCTTTGTCAATTCAATTTCCATTTGCTGGTTCCTTGTAGATCCCCATCTCAACTCCCTTAATCTGCCCCCTTTTAAACCTGGGAAGGAGTTGACTCAAAGCATAACCTACACTAATCCTGTTTCATCAGCATAGCAAAAATAACCCATTCCCTAATAACACACAGATTAGGTTTGCAATACATATTTTGTGTGGGGGAGAGACAATTCAGTCAATTACAAGGATGAAGTAAAGATAAACTTGAGAGAAAGAAAGAGGGATGCTTAGGAGGCTTTATAGCTGAGTAGTTAAAGAACCCAGACTTTGAAGTCAGATTCAGGTTGCAGACATGGCTGTCTGAAACTAGCTGTGTTGCTTCAGACAAGTTATTTAATCTCTCTGAGATTCCATATGTAAGGACATGAACATGGTGGATGGTTTGAAATAAATTGTAAAAGTGTTTTTGTTGTTAGTATTATCAACGTCTAGACCTTTGGGAAAAAGACGAAGGGGAATTCTGCAATGTAGTGCTGTCTAATAGTCAACATGTTAAAAGCAACCATCTAACACTTGCACTATTCGTCAATAATAAAAATAAACTTTATCAGAGCTATTCAATAACTAGCTAATGCAACTTGGATAGCGAAAAGAAACTAAAATTTTCATTTTATTTCATGTTAATTAACTTGGACTTCAATAGCCTGATGTGGTTAGTGGCTACAATATTAGACAGTACAGGTCTCGGTTCTTAGAGCTGGAGAGAAAAAAAAATGTGAACTGTCTTGGATTTGGAAGGCTGTCTTAGTTTCTAGTGCTGTTGTAACTGATAAAACAAGTGGATGAATTTAAAGGACTGAATGGATTTTCTCATAGTCCAGGAAGATCTAGGTCTGAAGTCAGGACCCCGGCTCTAGGTGAAGAAGGCTTTGTCTATTTAGCTCTGGGGGAAGAACCCTGTCCCTTTTGTTCCTGTGACCTTGTTTTCCTCCTGTACCTTGACTAGTCTCATGTGGCATCTATATTCTTCCTATGTGTGTTCACTTGTGTCTGGGTCTATGCTCACAAATGATTAAGTTTAGGTCATTAGTATAACAAAGAAAAACCTATCCCCAAATGGGGTTACATTTGATGGGGAGGGGTACATAATTAAATCCATAAGAAAAGGGAAGAAGCAAAGAGAAAAAAAAGAGAAGATTGGTAATGCGAGATAAAGAAAAGTAATTGAGGTTGCAAAAAACTAAACATATAAGAAATGCGTTGTTCTGTCATTCAGCCAAATTGGGATTTTTATACGAATGTGAAATGATTGTCACTTATGGCATCCCTCTGAGGTTAGGACTAGGCCAATGGCATATATATCTTTTCCTTCATCTAGCACCCAAGAATCCCTATGAATTCCTTTTGACTGTTCTGATTTTCAGTCTGCATCACTTCCTAAGGTAATAGCTTGCATATGTGTACCACATGCTCAATAACTTATTATTTCTACTTTATTATGGTTCAGCTACCTTCTCTAAACCCAGAGTAATCGTACATGTGCTTGATGAACTCATAGTCCTTTAAATGTATACCCAATTAACCAAATAAGAAATGGGCATACCATTCTCTTAGAGTCTTGGCATTAGCTCCACAGAGGACTGGAGTTCAGATGGCACGTTTTGATAGATTCAAACTTTTCCCCGATTGCCTTAACACTTGCAATCTTTTGACTAGTATTTTCCAATAGATAAAGGCTTTGCTCCTAGATAACCACGAAAATGCAAGTGCGTCACACTTGAAGCCAGAAGCAAGTATTTAACACTTTGTCTCAGGTTTTATTTCACATTCGATTCAGAGAACCTGAACTGTGCCAATTTGGATTTTGAAAGGATACGAGGAGGCCAGATGTGCAGAATCCCCTACCCAGTGTGGGGCAGAGAAGTCAGTACAAAGGCCCTGTCTATCTGTAGAAGAAATGCAAAGAGAAGACATGAATGGAGGCATCAAATCCCACACACACCAATTTTAACACAGTTTGTTTCTAGGCCCTCTGCTATAAGACTCTTGTTGCTGCACTATGTCACTATGGTTCACCAAAGGGTCCAGAAACCACAAGATAAAACAAATAAGCCCCCTTCATAAACAATCCATTGAATTGATATATAAATAAAAACTAATGTTTAATTGGACTGGTCCTGAGAACTTGAATTGACCTGAGTGTTTTCTAGTCAATATCCTTTATGTGGAGATTTTAATTGACTCCATGAAGCCCCATTGTGGCCACATTGACTTTATCCTCTCTGAATCTGTCATTAAAATACAAATGCATCCTTCTGCTCTAGATGTACATCTTGTTAATGGCAATGGCCTAGTACAGGCTGAGTTAAAAAATAGTCGGTATTCAAGTAATGACACTGTGCATTGGACACTATGTTTTCTATTCTAATTAACAAAAAGTTTCTGAGCATCTGTTATGTAGGACTATCAGGGATATGAGCATAAATATTTTTAAATCGTCTTCACAAAACATAAATATAAAGGGTAATCTTCCTCTCCTATAGGTCATTCAATATTATCATGTTCTTATTTATTGTATACTATTTCAGATATTGCTAGGAATTGGATGGGAAATGATGAACAAGGCAAACCCATTTCCTCCCTCAGAGAGCTTTGCCTCTCACAGGCATTTGTGGTGTATGGTAGCACTCAAGTTAATTTTTATAATAAAAAAACCACTCATTAGTCATTTGTCTTATGTCTGATTTAGCAAAGGCATAAGTGAAGCAGATGATACTTAAGGTTGGGTAGGTTCAGCAAATACACATGACAAAGAAAGCATTTTAATCAGATAAAATAGCAGGAATAGAGTTATGGGTGTTTTAGGGATCTGCAAGTAGTTAAGTTTAGGACATTGAGGTTACTAAGGAAAAGTAAAGCTGTAAAACTAGGGTGATAGAATACCAAGGAGACCCTTGAACCCAAGAGCAAAGACTCTGTACTTAATTCAGTAAACTGATTAATTAGATAGAACCACATATCCATTAGCTGGACAAGTTTTTGATAAAAGAAATGTTATGGTATGGCTAAACAAGAATGTTTGGAATATTAATTTGGCATCCTGGGTGAATAGGAGAAGAAAGTGAATGAATAAGAGAAGACAGGGGTGTTAGAAGGTTTCCATAACAATCCAAGCATAAGTAATGAAGACCTCTACCACGATAGTATCAGTGGGCATGAAAAGGAGTGGGTGGAGCAAGAATTGAAATCTGCTTGATTGGCAAATGACTAATTGTAAGTTGGATAACTCATAGATGATGGCAAAGTTGGGGAGAAAGAGTCAATCATAGTTTGAACATGAGATAGAGATTCTAAATTTGAAAAAAATTATTTCCCTTTTATGATGATAATCTAGAGAACCTAGGATTTCAGAAAAGGTATATAAATGTTTCAAAGAATCAGAAAGTCACATAATCTATATATCTATAGGGATGTCCATAGTCAATTCACCAAATGTTCATTGAATAACCACCACATCCAAAGTACCCTTCAAGGCACTGAGGATAAAAGTGTGAGGGAAAACGGGCCTGGTCTCTACCCTTAAAAGTTTACAGTCTTTTGAGGAAGATAGATTATAGTCAAATAGCTATTAAGAATGCATTTAATGAGCCTGCCATGCTCTGTACTTGCTGCTGGAAATACAACAACTAGCAAAGCAGATACACATAAAATATCCCTATTCTCCCAGTCCTTTTGTTTCTCCTCAAATATAAATATATAAGAATAATTCTGATAATAATTGCTATGACAAAATAGTAATACTTATTATCAGAACCGATCTTATGTGAAAGTTGAACACTGAATAAGAAAGACCAAAGAAGAATCGATGTGTTTAAATTATAGTGCTGATACAGAATATTGAAAATAACATGGACTGCTAAAAATAATCTCACTGCCATCAAGTCATTGCTGACTCTTAGTGACTCCCTGTGAGTTTCTGAGACTGTAACTGTTTACAGAAGAAAACACAGAATTTATTCCTCAGAGCTGCTGGTTTTGAACTGCCAATCATGAGGATCGCAGCTCAATGCTAACTGCTACACCACTAGGGCTCCTCCTTGAACTGCTAAAAGGTTAAACAAATTTGTCTTGGAAGAAGTTTGCTACAGTGTTCCTTAGAGGCAAGGATGGAGATGCTTTGTCTTACCCACTCTGGACCAGTTGTCAGGAAAGACCAGTCCCTGGAGAAGGACATCATGCTTGGTAAGGTAAAGAAGCAGCAACAAGTGGAAGGCCTGTGACAAGTTGGATCGGCACCATGGCTGCTACAATGGGCTCAAGCATAGGAATAATTGTGAGGATGTTACAGGACTGGGAAGTCTTTCATTCTGTCACACCTAAGGTTGCTATGGGTCAGAATGGAATCCATGGCACCTAACAACAACATGAAAAAAATGGAACTAGGTAAAAGGATAGAGTGACTCAGGCAATGCAGGGATACTTAAGCTAGGGAAGGTCTTTGTGAGGATGCATTTAATAATATAAATAATTTAGAAAATAAATATGCCAAGCAGAGGGAGGAGAAAGTACCACGTGAACACTAGGAAGAGAGAGGGGATCGAGTCAGAGAAGCAATCAGAGGAAGCATATGAGGGGTTCTGTAGGTTGTAGTAAAGATTTTGTTTTCACACTGAGAAGGTTTTAAGGAAAAGGTAAAATGCTTTAATTCATACTTTAGAACAGTGGTTCTCAATCTTCTTAATGCCTTGACCCTTTAATAAAGATCCTCATGTTGTGGTGACCCTCAACCATGAAATTATGTTTGTTGCTATTTTATAACTGTAATTTGTCTACTGCTATGAATCAGGCAACCCCCCAAAGGGGTTATGTCTACTGTTATGAATTGTTTGACCCCCCAGGGGGTCGTGATCCACAGGTTGAGAACCACTGCTTTAGAATTATTACTCTGGCTGTTGTGCTGAGAAAAGACTATGGAGGAGGAAAAGTAGAAACAGAGAGACCTATTAGGAGTCCATAAATACACGTGTATCTGTACATCTCTTATTTTTATGGGAAAACAGTATTTTCTCCTTATTCCCCTCACCTCTCCAAAAGAGAGAGAGACAAAGAGAGAATCTATAATATGCTTTTTTTTTGTAGATCATTGTTTTTATTCAAACATCGAGTAGTAAGTTAAAATGATTCTTGGTGATTTAGGTAATTCAGGTATTCAATCAATGAATATTATTTTATTAAAGGGTTACTAAATGCCACACACTGCTTTGGAAACTTTTAAGCATTTGCAAGCAGAAGAGAAACAAACTCTTCCCTTATGGAGGTTTTGATATTATGTAGAAGATAAATAAGTATCAAATAGTTATAGACCTATACAATCACAAATAAGGATAAGTTCTATGAAGGGAAACTAAAGGATGTTCTACAAGTATTATTTATTAAAGGAAAAATTTTCAGTGACTATGTGGTCAAATACATTATCGTTTAAAATAAGGCATAAGAGAAAGGGGGTAACCAGCGAGGAAAAACCTTAACTCAAATTCTTCATTGTCATTAGACATCCAGCATCATGTAATAATTGTAAGTGTATTCCCAATATCAGGAAAAGATTAAAGTTGAACTAACAGTAGGATAAGGGAATAGATCTATAGACAAACTGCAGTAATCCAGTCTCCCTTAATACACAGTATAGGCTGGATGGGCCCTAAAGTGAAATGTTGGTCAAGCAAGAGCTCTTTCCTAAAGAAATTAGTATCATTTCTTCCAAAAGATCCTTCCTGACTCTTTTCATCTATCTACGCCTAAGTTAAGTACCCATTTCTTGAGTATCACAGTACCTGCTCATAACACATAATACTTGTAGAATCAATGAGCATTGCTCTTTAGCATGCTTTTCTTCCCTGACTAGACTATGAACCCCATGGAGGCAGTGGTAATAGACAACTTGTTCATTTAGCTATCCCTACATTTCAAATACAAATGGTACATGGTATGAATGCAATAAAATTTTTATGACTTAGCCAGTTTAAGGTAAAAAATTATAAGCACCATGAGTGACATATAGATAAACTGGTATAGGCATTAGTTTGGGAAGGAGAGGTTACATCCAGCTGAGATAAATCAGAGAAGGGGTAATAGAGAAAAGCTTTGTGATGGTTCAGACAAGATTAAACATAGTGCCACATTCACAGTGTGAATGCAGACATGGAGAAAGAAAAGTGCCAGGTACACTTGCTCAACTAAAAAGAGCACACTGTGACAAGACAAAGAAAACATGGGAAGTCAGAATAAGATGGCAACTAACTCCCACACATGGGAGGGACTGCACAGGAACCAACACAGAGGGGCCACAAAGAGGGATATCCTACACTTCCATACTGCAAGATTCTCAGCATAAAGTTAAAGAGACACTAACTTATTAAATTAAAAAGAGTAGCAATGACTTCTGATAGATTTCCTGTTGTCATCAACCCTACTTCCCGTTGTTATTGACCGTTGGCACAAGTGGGCTGAGTGTAGAGCCCCAACTCTCCTGCAGACTTTTCCAGGTCCAGGAGCTAGCTATGGTGCCTGCCAGCTAAACTGAAGGAACATAGTTCTTTGTGATTAGCCTGGGTAGGTTATAAGGACAAATAGGCCTAGCTCTTGACCCAAGCCATAGGGGTTCTAGTCTGATATCCTTTCAGCCCTACCTGGACAATAGCAGGGATATGACAGACTGTGCTGTATGGGGATAACTCTACAGAGGAGCCTGCATCAGGCATAAACAGTGAAAAAACTAAGTCACCACAAAAGCCAGGGGCACTCCAACCACACTCAGCAAAACTAATCCCCCTTTCTTGAGCTATAAGTCTACACGGCTCCCCATTTTAAGACACCCCAAAAGCAGACTATTCACAGACTTTAATAAACACCTTCTTAGTTAACAGATAACACACATCTGGCCACTTAGCAAGGTATAACAATGCAAGTAGAACCTACAAACATGGTTTTACAAAGTACTGGCAGGGAGATTAGGCTTGAGACAAAGACTAAAGTCCTCAGAGACAAAAAGCTTCTCCTGACTGACATATTGTATAGGCCTAGATATTCATCAGTTGTCCCATGACACCAGCCCCTGTTCAGCACCCCAAGTCACTCAGATAAGCAACTTGTTCTCTGAATAGATCATTGCTTCATTCTTCCCTCCTACACCATCTAGGTAGGTGGTAGGTATGGACTTCACACCCCACCCACACTTGGCTACCTCCATCCAAAAAGATTGAACCCCGTTCCCTCAGACCTGATCCACCAGAGGTCTATTCCATTAAGATAAGTAAACTAAATCATCAGAATGCAGGACTCTCCACCATACCAGACACCAAAGCCTTCCCCCAGCTGCAATCTCAACCCTACCCTGACATGCTAAAAGATAGACCACATGGCAGCAAAACAACATACTACCAGACACTTTCTCCAACTTTTTAAAAGACCTCTGATTTTATCTGGGACAAAGTATAGACCCTAGCTATTGTTTTGTTGGTATTGTTGTTGCTCTGTGTTCTGTCATACTAATAATCTCCCTCTCTTTAAAACAAAGTTTTGCATTAGTCTTATAAGTCATCCTTAATTAGGACTTACCCATCTGTTGGTATAAATGTAAGGACATAAAACAAAAGATTATTGCTTTAATTTTTGCTTTCAATTTACTTTGTTTTCTAGTCCTTCAGCAAATCATTAGTCCACAAAGTAACACCCACATCAGAGACAAAGTTCCTGGGCAAAGCTTAGAGCTAAAAACCCTATATATTAACAGTTCTTCCACTTCTTAATCTGTATTATTTTTTCTATTTTCATTTCTATTGCTGTTGTCTCTTGCCCTTTCCTTCATTGATTTTAATATCTAAACTTTTATTTCATAGCTCTCTTAACATTTTCCCCTTTTCTTCTCTTTAATCTTTTTTTTCGCATCCACAAAAATCAAAAGTTCATACTACTCATTTTTTTTCTTTTTTCTCTCAAACATTCCTCCTTCATTACAAAACAATGAATTTTTTGGTTTAATTTCCTTTCTTTTAATCTTTAATTTTTATCTCTTTTCACCTACAAATTGACACTACTTGAACTCTCCCCTTTTTGCATCTTTTTCCCTCATCAAACATTGGTCTTCCACGTTTTGATCTCCCTTTTGCACTTCATACTCTCCCACGGATACTTAATATGGAGTCTATTCCACCTTTATTGTGCCACTCTAGATACTAGATGACTACTGTAAATGAAACAACATAAGATATAAGTACATAAACAAACAAGAGAAACAGACACAAATAACAGAACACCAACTAGACTTAAGTGAAATGCCTTAATTTGAGCTGGCTAGGAATTACCAATACAAAAATTTGAAAGAATGACGAATGCTTCACAAAACAGACGAAGGACGTGCCTGAGAGGAAAAGTGAAAAAATATAAACCCTAGAAAGCTCACTACATACAAGAAAAACTAAAAACAGAGACATAAAAGGCAAACACTACAATAACAGAATTACAAAATACTATAAAATAATAGAGAAACAAATTGAAGATATAGAAACCAGATTAATGGGTTTGAAGACAAATATCTAGAATCTAAGCTAATAGAAGAACAAATAACAAAAGAGAGAGAGACTGAGAAACTCTTAATAATGTTGTGGGACACAATCAAGAGGAACAACTTACATCTTACAGGGATTCCAGAAGAGGAATAAACAATTAAAAGAATATCCACACAAAATAAACTCTAAGAACTCCTGCAAGAAAACTTTCTTCAACACCTAAAGAATGAATAGATAATTAATCAGAAAGTTAAAGAATATCAATCAGGAGCACTCTCAAAAGGGATGCTCCTCAGCATATTGAATGACAAGGAGAAATTTCCAAGAGCATCCAGAAAAAAAGATTAGATATAAAGAGTCAGCAATTAGAACAACTTCCAATTTCTCAACAGAAACTGTGCAGGCAAAAAGAGAATGGAATGATGTATGCAGAATCCTAAAAGAAAAAAACTGTTAACCTAGAATCGTGTACCCAACAAAAATATCACTCAGATATAATGGAGAAATAAGATATTCCAAGACAAGGAGAAATTTAAAGAATTCACCAAAAAAGACCATAACTCAAAAAAATACTCAATGAAGTACCGTGGCCAAAAAAATAAACAACACACAAACCTGAAATCAACACAAAAAACAAGTCCTTACAAAAACCAACACACAGAGAGCAACATCCATACTATCTAAATAATATAGGAAGAACAAAGAAAGTAAACATAGCACACATACACAATCATACATAACATGCACAAATATAAAACAAAATGACAATGACAAATGCATACATATCAATATTTCACAGAATTTCAATGGACCAGATGCACCAGTGAAGATGCAGAGAGAAGCAGAATGGATATTCCAACAAAATCAATCAATGTGCTGGTTACTAGACACACAACTCACAAACACAAACATGAACAGAATAAAATTCAGAGGCTGAATAAAAGTATACCAAGGAAACAGCTACCAAATGAAAGCAGAGGTAGCAATACTAATCTTAGAAAATAAACTTCACGGTAAACAATGTAATAATAGACAAGAATGAATATTACATAATGATCAAGGGAACAAACTGTCCAAGACATAACTATAATAAACATGTATGCACCCAATGAAAGCCTCTAAATACATCACTCAAATTCTCACAGAATTGATAAAAGATATGTACATCTTGACAATAATAAAAGGAGACGTCAATATGCCACTCTCAAGAAAAGACAGAACATCAAGAAAAAAATCAATAAATGAAAAAGAAAGCTCAAGTAAAAAATCGAACTCATAGAATACCTTCATCTCCAACATACATGGATCATTCTCAAGAAGACCACAAAATAGGCTTCAACAAATTTTTTTAAATTGAGGTCTTATAACCAGTCTTCGCAGACCACAATGCTATAAAATTAGAAATCAACAATAAAATGAACAAAAACATAGACAAGCATATGGAGACTGAAAAACATAATACTGAAAAATCATTGGGTAATAAACAAATAAAGGAGGAAATAAAAAAATTCCTTGAGACAAACGAGAATATCAAAACCTTTAGAAAACAGCAGAACCAGAATCAGAGACCAATTTTTAGCAATCAATACACAAATGGAAAAAGGAAGAACCCCAAATCCCCACCCTATCACAACACCTTCCAGAACTGGAACAAGAACAACAAAAATCTTCCAATTAAAAAAGGAAAAATCATAAGGATCAAAGCAAAAGTAAATTTTATGGAAAACAATCAAAATTGAAAAAAAAACAATAAGACATAAAGTTGGTTCTTTGAAAGGATTCACAAAATAGACAGGCCTAGCAAAGGAAAAACAGAAAAAAAAAAGATCCAAATGCCCAGAATAAGAGATGAAAAGGGTGACATTACAACTGATCCATATGAAATAAAAGCAATCACACACTACTAAATTTATTCAAATAAATTCAACAATATAGAAAAAGTGGACAGATACCTAGAAATGCATCACTCACTCAATTTAATGCAAACAGATATTGAAAAACCCCATGCTTAGTGTACAGAGCTCAATCAACTAAGAAATCAATCTGTCCAATGCAACAACTCAAAATTGCAGCTCACAGTGGGACTATGCTTGCATACACTACTAATATCAACAGCATCTTAAATTCTATGTCATTGGAAAATGTACTGATGTCATCAATGCAATCGCCTTGTACCAGGGGGATGATTGGAAAATCTTTTTCTGTTTCTTTAATTTTTCTGTGTTTTTATTTTTCACTTGTTGGTTGTGTGTTGTTGTTGTTTTTCTTGTGGGTTTTTGTTTTTGTCATAATATGACACCAAAGTAAACCAGAGTCCTTCATAGCCATGGACCAAGCGAGGGATTCTGAGCTCCCTCTTAACTCTAGTCCCAATACAAGAAGAGTTAGTTCTTATAACATGGCTCTGCTCAATATTTGCCTCATGAAATGTGGTGAAGAAAGCATATGTCACCTGGCTATCAATTGGAATTGTGTCTGGGGTCTTAAAGGCCTGTATTCAAAGTAGCCATCTAAGTGAGGCATCAACCAAGTCCACACAGAAGAAGCACAACCAGCCCTATCCGGCGTCTCCCTTCACCCCCTAATAATTTATAAATTATCAAGGGCTCATGAGGGAGAGGGTGTGGGGAGGGAGGGGAAAAAAGAGGACCTGATGCAAAGGGCTTAAGTGGAGAACAAATGCTTTGAAAATGATGAGGGCAAAGAATGTACGGATGTGCTTTACACAATTGATATATGTATGGATTGTGATAAGAGTTGTATGAGTCCCTAATAAAATGTAAAAAAAAATAAAATAAAAATGTTATATTTTTTAAAACTAAAAAAAAAAGAAGCACAACCAGCCTATGTGACCCAAAAATGACAATAACACAATCCAAGTGTGAGGAGGGGGAAAGTATCAGAGCTATAATTGTGAGCCTCCAATTGGTAGAAGGTTATGGAGGACCCAAAATCCATCTGAAGACTATTTACGCAGATTAAGCCACTGTCAGAGCCCCTCTTGCCACGTGGCAGGGACTCAAACAACGTTACTCTCAGACAAAGATTAATGTTAATTTGATCATGGCAGATCAAATTGCAGTATACTATGACACTTTGTCAGTTGACCTCCCTCTTGACCCAACTTGAATTTGATCTAGGCTTAAATATTTCTCAATTATTCTATGACAGAAATTTCTTCCCCTGCTTTACAAATAGTATTTCAGATGGTCTTTTTCTCTTGCTCTTTATGAAGCACAGAAGGAGTGGATGCATAAAGATAATAACTGTTAATAATGGTTTATTGGGGATGGGGTTGGGGAGGATGAGGGAAATTGAGGAGCAAACAATGAGTTCTGGAGGGGGGATTGAGCATTAGAACTGATTGTGGCCATAGATATATAACTCTTTTAAAAATTAATTTAACTCTAGAAGTATATGATATGTAAATATTTTTGCAAGAAAACTACCAAAAAAATTAAAAAGAAACCAAACTAGACCAATGGTTATCACAGCTGAAGGAGGAAGAGTTTTTGCTTGGGGAGGCATTGAGTGTATGTTAATGATGATGAAATAATCTGGAGAAGGTTATCAATAATGGCTGTACAACATGAACTATGCTGAATTGTACATGTGGAAGTTGTTGAATTGAAGAACATTTTGTTGTGTATGTTTCTGCCAGAATTAAAAAAATAATTACATGAATAACAATGAGTAAAAGGAAGAGAAAATTATTCTAATATTGCTTGTAGTAATTATTGTACAGCTCTTCTTGTTATGATTGAACTATTGAATTGTATGATATGTAACGTGCCAATAGAAGTGTAAAATGAAAAAAGAAAATATGAGGGAAAGGGGTAGGATGTGAGATTGGAAAACAGGTTAAGGTTAAATTGAGATCTTATATTCAGGCATTTAATCTTCTGACACCTAATACAATCCACTACAACATATAGGATTTGAAACCAGAAGATATTCTAATCCTTGCTCCTCCATTTACTACTTACATAAGCCAAATTGTTACGCTTTTAACGTCTAAGCCTGTGAATCTTTCATGTAATACACAAAAACAGGGACTACAGGTAGGTATCTGTTTAATTTGAAGTCCTGTATGACATTCAAGTGGAGATTGCTAATGAACATCAAAAATATTTAAGAAGAACAGAGGGCTTAAAAATATTGATTTGGAAATCAGAAATAGAGCCGATATTTGAACATACCACTCTTTTTCAAGAAAGAGAAATATTAGAGTCAATATGTAAAAAATAATTTTATTCACAATTATATTTGATCAATTTAAATTCACTTAAAGAACATTTTGAAAAACAACAGCAATAAAACTTAGACTGTCCTGCTACTTCATGCACTTGCAGCAAGTTCTAGTTCTCCAAACTAATTTCAGTTATGAGCAAACTTTTTATAAACTCTCAACCCTGTACTTTCTCTCAGCACAGAAAAATAACAGTAAGAGAAACCACAAGATTATATATACAATCCCTATTTTTTATTTCTGTCATATGAAGTTCATCCATGATTTCAAACTCTGTTTTAATCATTTGAGTCTCAAAAACTTGCTTGAAAAGAGAATAGAAATTTTCTTGCCATAATTCCATTTATATTACAGATTATATCTGACCACAAATACAGCTGAATAAAGCTGGGTCTCTCATATGCCCATCCCTTAACACTAGTCTCTTAGGATGATCATGATATATAAATTTGAAGTGGTCCTTTCAAGTCCTTTAATTCATCATTGTGTTTCTAGGGTTGGGTACAAGAGGGCTAAATAATACTTTGTCCACATCATTGTGAACCTCATCTCCATTTAACTGCATCTAGATTCCTCGCTGAGCAATTGCAAGTGATGAATGTTGCTTTGTGATGAATGTTGTGTCTGTGTTTTAACTACAACCTGACACTTGAATCTGAAATAAATTCAAACTATGGCCTGTCCCCTGCATGACACCATTTGTCTGTCAGTTTGTCTTACTCTGTATTGTTGAGATGCTAGAAGCTTTCACTGATATTTCAAATACCAGCAGGGCCACCCAAAGTGAACAGGTTTCAGTATCACTTCCAGGCTAAGAACAGATTATGAAGAATTAGTCACTTAACGAGCACAAAGCTGTGAGTTATAGAGAGGTCTGTGGGGCCAGCCCCAATCTCAGCTACATTGACCTCCTCCCAGAAGATTGCACTACAGAGGACAGCACTGCAGGTAAAGCCCAGGGAGAGTGGCAGGTCTGCCCAGATCACACCACATGGGAGGAAACTAAGAGGGAAAGAGAGAAAGAGAGTGAGAACTGCATTCTGCCCCACCAAGCCCATGGACAACACTCCTGTTTGGAGCAGCCAAGGCACAGAGAAAACCATAGGGATACCCCCACCACAAGACACGAGGTGTCCTAGCTGATCCACAGCACTGCAGGGGACAGCTCTGGAAACACAGTGTGGGAATTGTTCCCGGGCTGACCCCTCACACTAGGGTGAAACACGAAGGGAGTGTAACAGAGTAGAAAGGGGAGCAAATCAACAAAGTCCCTGAGGAAATGTGAAAATAAACTCACACTCGTAGGGCAGGCCTTGGCAATTCATCAGACTCAATTGGAAAACATACATAAGGATCAGCAGACAGATCTGGATCTATTTGTGCCCCTGCCCTTTTACCCTTTCTTTTTTTTTCATGTCTGTCTATCTAAGATAGTAGAGATAGAAAATCCCTAGGAGAAAACAAGGTGAACAACTATTCTTGGGGGACAGGGGAAAGGGGGAGGTGAGGGAAAGGGAGCAAAGAGTCAACAAACCCAAAGACAAGGGAACCATACGAGATCTAAAATAGATGGTGACGGGCCGTAGAATGCCTGATGGGGTTTGATCAAGTGCAATGTAGCTGAGAGGAATTACTGAGAGCTGAATGTAGGTGGAATATGATAGTAGGACAGGAGGAAAGTAACAGGAAATAAAGGAAAGAACTAGAAGGAAAAAGATATTTATAGAGGTATAAATATGGGCATGTATATATGTAAATATATTAATATATAACAATAAGGATATAAGCCTAAGTACATATATTTATATGTTAAGTATTAAGGAAGCAGATGGACATTGATTCTCTAGTTAAGTACTCCCTCAATGCAAGAACCCTGTGTTCTAATAACCTGGCATTCTGTGATGCTCACCTTCCCAGCATGATCGCTGAAGAAAAAATGGGTGCATAAGCAAATGTGGTGAAGAAAGCTTATCGTGCAGCATCTGGGGTATTAAGGCTTAAAGTTAAACAAGCGGCCAGCTAGCAGGAAAGCAACAAAGCCCACATGGAAGGACACCAGCCTGTGTGATCATGAGGTTTCTACAAGATCAGCTATCAGCAATCAAAGACCCAAAACAAATATGCTGATGTGAAAGACTGGGGTCAGAGTGGAGACCCAAGACCATTGGTAGACAAATTGGACATTCCCTCACAGAAGGGTCACAAAGAAGGGTCAAGTCAGCCATGGTATAGTATAGCACCAACAAAACGCGTAACATTCCTTCCTCAAGTTCTTTAATGCGTCCCTCCACCCACTCTCATTACCCCAGTCTTGCCTTACAAACATGACTAGACCAGAATATGTACACTGGTATTGATAAGAGCTCTATGCACCCAAAGTCCATTTGTAGACAATTGGACATCCCCTCACAGAAGGGCCGCAAGGAAGGGACAAGTTAGGCAGGGTTCAATATAGCCCTGATGAAACATACAACATTCCTCTAGTTCTTTAATGTCCCACCCCACCCTCCCACTATCATGACCCCAGTTCTACCTTACAAAATCTGGCTAGAGCAGAGCATGTACACTGGTACAGATAAGAGCTCTTGGCACACGGAATGCAGGACAGATAAGCTCCAAAGGAACCGTATTGGGAATAGCGATACCATGAGTGTCAAGGGAAGGTGGGGAGGAAAGTGTGGAGAAAGGGGGAATTGATTCCAACGATTGACATAAAGATCTACTCCCTTCCCAGGGGGACGAACAGAAGGTGTAAGATAGCAGATGGTGTAAGATATGAAAACAATAATAATTTATAATTTATCAAGGGTTCACAAAGGTGGGAGGGCTGGGGAGGGGAGAGAAAAGAGGAGTTGATACCAAGGGTTCAAGTACAAAGAAAATTTTTAGAAAATGATGATGGCAACTTATGTACAAATATGCAAGATACAATTGATGTATGGATTGTTATAAGAGCTGTAAGAACCCACAATAAAAGGATCTAGTAAAAAATTTTAATCAAAAAATGATTCTATGGGTAAAATATTGAATGACTCCAAGGAATGTGCAAATTATAGAACAATATATTTAATACACATACAAGTTAATGTTTGCTGATGATCAACAACAGTTGCCACAGTACATTAACAAGGAACTGTCAGAGGTGCAGGCTGGATGCGGCAGAGGACATGGAACAAGGAATATCTTTACTGACATCAGATGCATATTGGCTGAAATTAGAGAATACAAGGAAGATGCTTACTTTTGTTTCATGGGCTATGCAACAGCATCAGACCAGGTTAATTATAATAAACTATGGATAAACTTGAGAAGAATGAGAATTGCAGAACACTTAATTTTGCTCATAGGGAATGTGTACATGGATCAAGAGGCTGTTATGTGACTGGAACAAGGGAATATTTAAAATCAGAAAATGTGTGCATAATGGTTAGATCCTCTCATCCTATAGTGATAGCTCAGCTGTCAAACTCAATTCAGTCCGAATTCATGTTCAAACACCCAAAAATTGAGAACTGAAAAGATTTTTCCTTAAGAAATAATGGAAAACCAAATAACTTGTTCTGAGTCTCAAAAATGACACATATAAATTAATTTGCCCAGACTTTAACACAAAATTTACAGCCCTAATTTGTGGAAATATGCCCTAAAATATCTAAACCCAATAAATACAACATATCTAATATCAAAATACAATACAGTAAATAAAATTAACTTACTTTTCATTATGCTTTGTTGTATAAAAATCCCTGGGTTTTCAGAATCATAAACTAACATGGGCTTCACTTAAAATCCCCACTATCATTCCCATATAACAACAAAGTGAGCCTGTCTCTCATAGGCTTGTACCTGGCAATGCTTTTGCCTCTTTAGTAATGAAGGCCCTATTGGGCAGCCCCCCACCACAAAAAAAATCTGATACTTCATTGTAGTTCAATACTTACTGAGAAACAAAATCCTCATTCTTCATGGATTCAATAAATTTGGCCAGAAATTCATTGGATTCATCCTCATTTGTACTTGCCCCTTCCCCATGCCTCTCTACAGTGTGTATGCCTGTCTCTTTTGGAGGTTTTCAATCCAACTATGAGTAGGTTTGAACACTTTTGGGCTGCTCAGCACTCACTCCCCCAACATTTGTCATCAAATCACCATGGAAGCTTTGAGTCTTCTCACATATCACTGTGTGCTCTCACCATCAAGTTGTCTTGGTTCTATCCAAATTCACAGTAACTTTTCAACATCTTTAGTGGTTCTAGATTCTTCATTTCATGGTTAATGATTTCACACCTTTTGCTACATTCGCTGCTTTAATCATATTTTTTCCAAAAATATCAATAATGTCGATTTAGTGATATTGTATTCAGCCCCGAATCAGACAATCACGGACCTAATTCAAATTTCACAAGGATTTATTTCTTTAACTCTTGTACTTCTGTTTTCCTTTAAGCTTTACTGCTGACAACACTAACTTTCTTTGGAGGCATGATTATGATATTTTACACAAATGAGCTATGAAAAAAGTACAATGAAAAATGTTTGAATGCACTCATATAAGCACTATGTGCTGTTGGCATGAGAGCGGCAATTAGAAAGAGTGTCATTCCTATGTGTCTGTGGTGAGACATGACACAAGACTCGTTCTAGGCCAGTGTAGGTTGTTTTTTGCAGTCAGATAGTCAAATTGATCTTCTGACTATCAAGTCAAGTTATGAACATTGAGCAGATTTTCTTCAAACTTTGTTGTTTTAGTAGTGACAGTTCAAGCTTGGAGCAATTGGACAACGGAGGTATTACTGTACTTGTTCAATCTGTATGATGAGTAAATAATTAGGGAAGTTGGTTTATATGACGAAGAATGTGGCATCTGGGTTGGAGAAAGGCTTATTAACCTGTGATATGCAGATCACATAACCTTGCTTGCTGAATGTGATGAGGACTTGCAGCACTTGCTGATGAAAATTCAAGATTGTAGCCATATGAAGAAATGTTCCCGATAATTAGCAATAAGAGAAACACAAATTAAAACAACTATGAGGTATCACCTCACACTGACACTTCTGGTAAAATTCAATAGAACAGAAAATAACAAAAGTTGGAGAAGATGTGGAGAGATAGACACACTTTTACATTGCTGGTGGTACTTAGTGTGACACTTCCTTAAGTAAACGCAAATCCTAGTAAGCTCTCTGCTGGGTATATACCCTAAAGAGCTTAAGACTATATCACAAACAGACATATGTACACCTATATGTATTGCAGCAACGTTCAAAATAGCAAAAAGATGGAAACAACCAAAAATCCCAACAACAGAAGAATGGATAAACAAGCACTGATACATTCATCCTACAGAATTTCATGCATCACTAAAAAACAACGATAATTCTCTTAAACACCATAAGTCGTGGACAAAACTAGAGAACATTATGCTTAGCTAACTCAATCAATCTTACAAAGATAAATTTTAACATCACCATTGTTATAAGGAAAAACAAAGAAGAAATGTGGTTTACATACCAATAGGTATAAACCACCTTGGATTACTATGAGGAGGCCAGGGATCAGGGCTGGGATAGGGAGAGGGGAGGGATGGGGAACCAGAAAGTGGGGGGTTAACAGGAAAAAAAAGATTGTAGCCTTCAGTGTGGATTATAACTCAATGTCATAAAGACCAAAATCCTCACAACTGGATCAACTGGTAACATCATAATATACAGAGAAATGTTTGATGTTGTCAAAGATTTCATCTTATTTTTTTCCTCAATCAATACTCATGGAAGTAACAGTCAAATATCACAGGGCACATTGCATTAGGTAAACTTGTTGCACCAGACCTCTTTAAGTGTTAGAAGCAAGGAGCTACTTTGAGGACTAAGCCATGGTATTTCTCATTGCCCCATATTCATGGCACAGTTGGACATTGCATATGGAAGAATGAAGACAAGTCCAGGCATTGGAACTACAGTGCTGGCAAAGACTCTTCAAAGTACCACGAGCTGCCAAAAAACCAAACATCTCTCTTGGGAAAACAGCCATTTAGCGGCAAGGACGGCAAAAATGCATCTCACATACATTGGGCATGTTGTCAGGAGATACCAGTCCCTGGAGAAGGACATCATGTTGGCAATGTGGAGGGGCAGCAAAAAAAGAGGAAGGCACTCAAGGAGACGGATTGACCAAATGGCTTCAACAATGACTAAAATATCAGGAACAGAAAGAGGATGCTGCAGGACCGAGTGGTGTTTCTGTTGTACATAGAGTAGCTATAAGCCAGAACCAATTCTATGGCACCTAACAACAACTCTTACGTAAACTAAGTATAACAAACTGCTGTATAATTGACATGCTCCACCTGTGAGATTATTCTTGGCTATAAATGCTGATCATATACACAAACAGAAAAGGAAAAAAAACTTTCATACAGTCAATTCTGATTCATGGTGACCTCTTTGGAGTTTCGTGCTTGTAATCTTTCAAAAGGACATTTCCAGATATTTCTTCTGAGGTGGCTCTAGTTGAGTTCAAACTACCAACTTTTTGGCTAATGGGAAAATTCTACCAAGATCATGTTGAGTTTTGAGTCCCCTTCCACAGACTACTATACTATAAGAAATCAGCATTTAAAATACCAAGTCGTCCCTCTCCCCACTTGTCTGGGGTGATGCAATAGCAGGAACATCTATAAGTTGAGCCACTAGAAATTTGGCAACGAGTATGTGGGTAGCTTACTGTAAATCCATCCACCACTATCGAAAGTACATGCAGCCTGTATTTTCCACAATGATAAAGTAGGCAAAATGCACTATAATTTAATAATAACTGATAGATCAGTAATATCAACTCTATTTTATCATATACAGTGAGATACTCCATCCTCACACACTTAAGCAATTACTTGGAAAAGAGGGCAGTAAGATTGCCTTCCAAATGAGTAGAAAATCAAAACATAATAGATCAGAACAGAAATAGGCAAAGTTGTTATTTAAAACTGGCTTTTTATAAACCAACAGAATTAGAATCTCACCTGATTAAGTGAAATAATATATCTAATGAAGACTGTGTCAATGAGAAGGAGAAATTGGGCAGACAGGCATAGGAAAAATAATAGTCAATGAACAAATATTGACCTTTGGCAATGTCCATTGAAGCGCTATCCAAGGAAGAGGATACCTAAATCACAGGATATTGCATTCTAATTCCATTAACATGGTCATTCGTCTTGGTTGTTGTGATAGATAATTTTATGAGAACTTGAAGATGTTTAAAAGTATAGTGGTGGAGTCCACCTGTCAATCAGGTCAAAGTCTGATGCTGTTCTCCATGAGGAAGACCATGGGAGAGAGAAGGGACCCTTCGCCTCTCTCTGCCCCTTGGCCTTCCTGCTTGCTGGCATCCCTGAGAGCTGCCAGAGCCCTACCATATTTCTACCGACCTTGGATCCCCACGAGAATGTATCCACTGGCCTGTGATCTTCCTGTATTCTGCACCATTGCATGTGGCTGCCTGGGTCTGAAGAGGGAATCATGGAGTAATACACGCTTTATGGATTTGAGTTAGACTGGTTGCGATGTTTCTTGATTACACATATTAGTGTCTCTGGATTTGTTTCTCTAGTCAGCCTGGACTAATGCAATTGTGATTATGGGTATTGGAGGTTTGAAATGATTTGCAGCAAATGTGTAGCTTCACTGGCAAGACCACCCCTTTTTGCGATGTAAATTCACCTTGACTTGTTTCAAATCTCATCAAGTTCATGGATAACTCATACATGGTAAAAGTCATACAAATTTGAGTGGCTTGGTAAAAGTCATACAAATTTGAGTTTGCTTATCATATTTGTTTGCCTAGAGGTAAAGGATATGTTAATCCTAGAGATTTTACATATTGAAGTCAGCCTTGTAATTTTCTTATCTTTAGAATGTAATACACTGGTATTCTGCTGATTATCTGGCTTTCCATGCAGGTAAAGCAACAGGTAGAGAATCTCTGGTCAAGCCAAAAAAAGTAGTTTGGGCTGTAGCAACTCTGTTGCTTATCATTCATTTTTGGCTGATCTTCTAGTTTTATATATTTGTCTTTTTAGAATAGTAATCATTCATCTACCTGCATGATGAATCTTCTCCTAATGGACTAACAACTACCAGTTTGTTATATTTGGTGGCTGTGTGTTGCTATGATACTTGACACTATGCCAACAGTCTGTCAATTACCAACAGGGTAGTCACCCATGGTTAAAAGCTTTCACTGGAGCTTCCAGAATAATACAAGTTAGGAAGCAAAGTAGCTCCATCCACTTCTGAAAATTAGTCAAAATAAACTGCATGGATCACAACAGAATATTATCCAATATCATGCTGTATGAGGGGTTCCCTAATTTGGAAGATATTCAAAATATATAGTGCCTATAACAATATACTTAAGCATAACAATGATCGTGAAGATGAAGCAGGACTAGCATTTTTTCACTTTGATGTACATGGAGTCTCCATGACTTGGAAGTGACTTGATGGTAATTAACAACAGCAACAAGCCAAAATGCTGAAGGATGGGTCACAAACCCAGGTTCCAGACCCTGTATATTAAATGCTGCACTCAGGTATTTTAGGAGATAAATAACCATTATGCACTCAATGTATCAGTCATCTCCAATACCATTTGTGATTACTGGAAAAATTTTGTTGAGTCTGTACAATGATTTATATTTTTATTTACCATTTTCAAATGTATAAATTGAGTGCCATGCCAGTAGTTGTATATATATGTATATTCTTTCTAATATTTAAATATCTATATTTTATAGATATTATTGTAATTCTCCCAACATACAAATGAAGAAATTGAAGCTCATAGAGGTTAAGCAATGTGCCTTTGAGCCCACAGAAGGTAAATGATAGAGCCTAAATTTTATCCCTTTGTCTTCCTCTAAAATCTATGACCTATTAAACTGCAATTGCCTTATGCCGTCAGAGCATCGTTAGATTCACTAACACATATGCCAATTTATTTTTTCAAAGTTCTGTCTTGATCATCTGCCTTCTTTCTGAGTTCAGGTTCCTTCTTTGTTAAGTGAATCCTTTAGTATTTCTTTCAGGGAGGGCCTATAAGAGGTAAGTTTCAAGTTTGTTTATTTGAAAATGCCTTTACTTCATTATTACTATTTGTATTAGTATTTAGATTCAGTTGAAAGTGAAAAAAAAGTCCAACATTATTTAAGCATTTATATATTTTCCTCTTACATCAACTTAGGAAATCAATGGCTAGTTTGATGGTCTTGTGATCATCAAAAGTCACAGCAAGTACAATAAGGGTGCCTGCCGGGTAGAGTGTTAGGGGAGGTTAAGGGAAACTGATATGAAGGACTTCAAGAAGACAAAGAATGTTTTGAAACTGATTGTGGTAGCAATTGTACACCACCACTTGGTGTGATTAAACTATGGAATGATATGATACCTGTATTAGCTCCCAATAAAATGGTTTTCAAAAAGCAAAGTCCGATTTTAGATCAATGTTTTTGCACCACAATTCTCAACTTTAAGTGTATATCTCATGATTTGAAAGACTGCTCCAGATTCAGCTTTCATGGAGCGTTTTGACCACCTACTCTCCCTTGTTCTCATTTCTGCTGACTAAAATTTAGATGTGATGACAGAATTTCTCATATGAAATTCTTTATGGCTATTGTTATCACTTTTATGCTATTGATTTATTTTATATTATCTAACTTTTTATGTTGTTTTTAAAAGCTTTTTTATGAACTGGATGTAGGTGTTCAGAGCGACTAGTTTCATATTCAGCAATTTATACAGATTTTGGTTTCAATTCATCCTTACAAATCCCCTCAATGTACCATCAATTATCCCTACTTCCGTCCTGTATTCCTGTTTCCATTATTCCTTTATTCCTATCTCTCTGAACTCTGTCCTTCTGAGCTTAAATGGTTGATCATGTGAAGATGAGAGTGGCTTCAATTCCAGACCTAAAGAGTAACTGAGGGACTTCAATGGTGCCCGGCTATGAAAAGATATATTGTCTGGAGTCTTAAAGGCTTGAACTGAAACAAGCAGCCGTGCAGCAGAGAAACAAGAAGCCCACATGAAGACGGACACCAGCCTGTGACAACCTGAGGTGTCAATGGGACCGGGTAACAGGTATCAGAAGACCCTTAACAATCAAACAAACAAAACCATATGGTTGAAAACAAGTGGGGGGGTTGGAGCAGAGACCCATCTGTAGACGATGGAACATCCCCCACGGAGGGGTCACAGAGAAGGGATGAGTCAACCAGGGTGCAGCAAAGCACCAATGAAACACACAATATTCCTCTGGTTCCTTGAAACTTCTCTCACCCCCACTACCATGACCCCAGTGGTGTCTCTCACTTCAGACTAGACGAGAGCGCATACACAGGTGTAGATCATGACACATGCGACCCAGGAACAGGAATGGGAATAACTATACCAGATGGGTAGGGAGAAAGGGGGAGGGGACAAAGTGAGAACCAATCATAATGACTGACACAGCCACACACCCCTCCAGGGGGGAGAACAATGGAAACCATAGGGGAAGGGAGACAGTGGTTAGTGTGAGTTATAAAAATAACAATAATTTACAATCTATCAAGGGGTCATGAGGTGGGGGGAGGGGAGAAAAGAGTATCAAATACCAAGGGCTCAATAGAAAGTAATTGTCTAGAAAAGAATGATGGCAACATATGTACAAATATACCTGATACAATTGATGTATGGATTGTAATAAAAGTTGTAAGAGCCCTCAATAAAATGATCAAAAAGTTAAAAAATAAAAAGAGTAACTGAGGGACATAAATGTGGAGTTACAACAGTCTCACCTATTGAGTAAACCTGGTGTCTTTTATGATTTTGAGTTTTGTTCCACATTATTGAAGTCCTTCTAATGGAATCGTCTTAAGAGAAGTTATCCAAGCACCATCTCTGAGTTTTTCTGGTGTCAGGGTTGTGGAGACTGATTGATGCATCCTTGGTCTCTTAGTTCACTGGACAAAGTATTTCCATGTGTCTTCTGATTTTCATCACTCTTCTTTCCTTCAGATTGGGAGAGACATCTGAGATGGTTGCTCATCAGCTTTTAAAACCCCACTCACCAAGGTAGGATGTAGAAGATAGTCATTGTAAAGTCTGCTATGTTAATTGACCCTTGGTGTGCCCAGAGGCTATTCTCCTGAGCTCCCAAGGGAACGGGGCCTAATTTCTGTAATATGTGTGCTTCTGTCTAACAAGTTTTCATAATGTTGACCTCTCTATCCTCCACCACATCATGTGTGGTAAAGTAGTAAGGCAGAGAAACACAGAAAGCCCTCGGAAAGATAGATTGCCACAATGGTTACAACAATGGGCACAAACATAAGAACAATTGTGAGGATATTGCAGGATGGAACCGTGTTTTATTCTATTTTACATAGGGTCTCTCTGGGTTGGAACTGACTGACAGTATCTAACAATGAACAATAACATGCCCCAAAACATTACTAGATATATTTGCAGTGGATGTAAATTCATAAATATAGCTATCTTCTGTCAAATTTATATATCTTCCTGAGTATACACCGACTGTACTCTACCTCCCACACCTGTTCAGTCTGCTATCCAAGCTATCCACTCTACTCATAGATCACATTGTAAAATTGGGTATTTACCGTACTTTGGTATGCTTGGGTATATAACTCTTGAAAAACTCTTAGTTTTTTCCTTTACCTTAATCATTTTTGCCAACCCCCCTCTTATTGTATATTGCCTTCGCCTTCACCCAAGTTAACACTTGGGAACTTACTCTCTTTTCTCCTCTTACTCCTGATAAACATCAAATAATGTTTATTTTTGTGTAAAACATTTTATTGAATTTTACAATGCTATCTCACACAATTCTTGTCCTAGATTGACTCATTTCACTCAGTTTGCCAAATGTCCTTCAGATCCATCCACAATATGAGGTGTTTTATTGATATATCATTGTTCTTTGGCATTGAGTAGTATTCCCTGCGTGTATGCCCCAGTTTATCCATTCATCCATTGATGGGCATTTAGGTTGTTTTCATCCTTTTACTATTGTGAATAGTTCTGTGATGAACAAGCATGTCCCATATCAATTTGTGCGATGGTCTTATTTCTAGGATACATCACAAATAGAGAGATAGGTCAGTTGTATGGTATTTCTATTCTCAACTTTTGGAGGAAGCGTCCAGTTTACAGTCGCACCAGCAGCAGTTTATGAGGGACCCAGTCCCTGCACATCCCATCATTTGTTCTTTCCTGGGTTTTGTTTTTCTAACTTTGCTATTCACGAGGAAAGGTGATATGTCACTGTTGTTTTGATTTGCATCTCTTGAATAGCTAATGATCAATAATTGCCTTTCGACATGTTTTAGGCACCTGAATATGCTCTTTGGTGAAATGTCTGCTGATATTCTCTTCCTATTTTAAAAATTGGATTATTTGTATTTTTCTTATTGAGGGGTTGAAGTTTTCTACTAATTTTACAGTTTAGTCCCTTGTCCAATATGTCATTGCCAAAAACCTTTCAAGATCTCTGGGTTCTCATTTTACTCACTTGGTGAAATCTTTTGATGCACATAAGTCCCGGTCATTTAGTTTTTCTTCAGATGTGTATCTCTATTGTTATTGATGATTTTAATAGTTCTAGGTTTCAAATTTACATCTTTTAATTCATCTAGTTCATTTCTGGATATGGTGGGAGATGGGAATCCTGTTTAATTCTTCTGCAAATGGATATCCAGTTTTCACAACACCCTTTGCTAAAGAGACTATCTTTCCCCATTTAATGTGTTTGGCTCCTTTATCAGTTGTTTGTTCTGAGTTCTCAATTTTGTTCCGTTTGTCTATGTGTCTATTATTTTACCTGTATTAAGTTGCTTTGAATACCATGGTTATGCAGTGGGTTTTAAGAATGAAAAGTAAGATCCTTCCCATCTAAAGTTGGTGGTTAGCCTTTTGATCTCTTTAGAACAGTGGTTCTCAACCTTCCTAATGCCACAAAAATTATTTTCATTGCTACTTCATAACTGTAATTTTTCTGCTGTTATGAATCGGGCAACCCCTATTTAAGGGTCATTCATTTCCCCCAAAGGGGTCTCAACCTACAGATTGAGAACCTCTGCTTTAGAGAATGATGTGAGAATCTGGCTTGTGATTGTATAATACCTAAAGATCATTTGGCATTTCACGATGTTAATTCATCATATCTGTAAGCATGTGATATTCTTTTATTAATTTTAGATCTGTTTTAGTTTCTTGTAGCAATGTTTCATAATTTTATTTGTATATATTCTTTTGTTTCTCTGGTTATATTTACACCTAAGGATTTCATCTTTTAGGTGGCAATTGCAAATAATATCATTTTCCTGGTTTCTTTTTCAGAGCTATTTCTGTTAGAATAAAATACCTGATTGATTTTTGTATGATGATCTTTTACCCTTTTACATTGCTGAATAGTTCTATTAGTTGCAATAATTTTCTTTGATGTATAGGATAAAGTCATCTGCAAACAAAGTTTTAGGTCTTCTTTGTTAATTTGGGTGTCTTTTTATTTTCCTTTCATGCCGTACAGCTCTGGCTAAGACTTCCAGCACAATATTAAATAGTAGTGGTATAAAAGTACATCCTTGTCTGGTACCCACTAGCAAGAGGAATGCTTTCATTTGTTCTCTGTTGAAAGCAATGTTAGTCATTGTTTTCATATAAGTGTCCATTATTCTATTTAGGGATTTCCATTCTGTTCCTATTTTTTTGAGTGTTTTCATCAGGAATGGGTGTTGGATTTTGTCAAACGATGTGGATCTTTTCTTTTGCTTTATTTATTTCAAGGATTAAATGGAGGGTTTTTCTAATGTTGAACCATCCTTGAATACCTGCTATGAATCCCGCTTGGTCAAGATGTGTTACTGTTTTTGTCTTTTAATATGTTGTCCGAATGTATTGGTTGGGATGTGGTTGAGATTTTTGCATCTATATTCATGCGGGCTATTGGTCTATATTTTTTTAGTGATGTTTTTTCCTGGTTTGAGTATCAGGGTTATACTCGCTTCACATAAGGAACTAGGAAGTTTTCCATAATTTTCTATATTATGGAATACTTTGAGTAAGACTGATACTAGGTCTTCTCTAAATGTTTGGTAGACTTCAGAAGTAAAGTTATGTGGCCTGGACTTTTTGATGACCTGATTGATTGCTTCTTTGGTAATAGGTCTGTTCAGATTTCTATTTCAGAATGTTAATTTTGGTATATAATGTATTTCTAAAAATGTGTCCATTTGTTCTAGGTTTTAAAATTTGTGGAAGTATAGTTCTTTGTAGTATTCCATTAATATCCTTTTAATTTCCATTGGCTCTTTGTGGCAACACCTATTTAATTTCTTGTTTGCATTGTTTACCACTTCTTTTCCTTGGATAGATTTGCCAGTGGTTTGTTGATTTAATTAATCCCGTAAAATAAGCAACTTTTTGAGTAATAAAAGGGAACATTCAGTTCAATGAACCATGCAAACATCACTTTCCATAAGCTGAGACAAGAATAACTAGTTGGTACCTAGTTACCACTACCAACTCCTCTTAAAGGGTTACATTAATTGATCCTGGATAGAGCGGGAGATAAATGTGGAATAAAATTTAAAACAATAAAAGAGATCAGACTTACTGGTTGAGAAGAGACAAGTGGGGACCACAAAGACTGGCCCTTTACCTCCCTGGATATCTAAAACTGAACTTACCTCTATGTTACACTAATCAACCATTTATAATGAAAAGGGCAGCACTCACTGCAAGGACAAAGTTTAGAGACTTAGGAAAGGAAGAGAAATGTAAACAAGAAGCATAGGAAATAAACGATAATTCATTAAGAGGACTTCAATGCATGAGTTGAAACAAAGTGTGTATGAATTATTGAATGTAAAATTGATAATATCATTCATAAACATCCTACTTCGCAATAAAAAATTTAAAAACTAAGAATCAATTTCTTGTCTTGTTGATCTTTTCTATTGTTATATTATTTCATTTATTTCTGCTCTATTTTTTATGACTTCATTTCTTCTGTTACTTGCAGGCGCATTTTGGTGCTCTTTTTCTAATTGTTGGGCTTGTTGGGTTAAGGTGATTATTTTTGTTTTTTTAATGTTTTTATTACTATAAAATTTCTCTGATCACTCCTTTTGCTATATTCCGAAGGTTTTGGTATGTTGTATTTTCATTCTTGTCTGGTTCAAGGAATTTTCTATTCATTTTTTTGTTTCTCTTAGTGTCTAATAGCGTTTAAATAGGGCTTTACTTGATTAACATGTATTTATTTTTTCCTTGACCATCCTATTATTGATTTCTAATTTTATAGCATTGGGATCTGACAAGCTGCTTTGTAATATTTCAATATTATTAATTTTTTGAGGCTTTCTTTGTGGCTTAACAGATGGTCCATTTTGGAGGATAGTCCATATGCCCTGAAAATGAATGTATAGTGTGTTGCTGCTGGATGGAATGATCTGTATATATCTATGAGGTCAAGTTGGTTTGTAAAGTTGTTTAGTTTTTCTATGTCTTGGTTAATTTTGCCTAGTTCTTCTATCCTTCATGAAAAATTGTGTATAAAGTCTCCTATTATTATTGTTGAGCTGCTTGTCTGGGTCTTAATGGGGTAAAAGTTTGGTTAATGTATTTTGAGGCTTTCTCATAAGTGCATGGAGATTGATTTCCATTATTCCCTCATGATAAATTATCCTTTAATGATGATATGTTTTGTTGTCTCTTATGCTATAATTAACCTTAACATCTATTTGAGCAGAAATAAAAAGCACCATTTCTGCTATTCTATGATTGACATTTGTTTAATATATTTTCTCCTTCCTATGACTTTTTTGGTCAATTTTTGTCTTTGTGGCTTAGGTGTGGCTCTTATAGACAGTATTTTGATGAGTCTGGTTTTATTGCTCATTCTATTACTCTCTGTTCCTTGAATGGTGCATTTAATCCTTTCATATTCATTATAATTATCAACAAGTATGGATATTCATGTATTTTATTTTCATGTATTTTATTTTATGTTATTAATTTTAATTGAACATTTCTGTACTGTGCAGAGGGCCTAAATTCAAACCCAATAGCCTTATGAAAGCAATATCCTGATTACAAATTCTCAGAGGAGACATTGTTTCTTGGCCAAGAGTTTAGGCTGAGACAAATGTTCTTGTAATCTTCTTATGCTAAAGAAAAGAGTTTTCCTAGCCTATTTTTTATTGCAAGTATAATACTTTGGGAGACCCATTTTAAATGGAGATCTCAGTTTCAACTCTTTTTCCTCGTGCCCAAACCCAAACCCCTTTATTACCAAACTTCAAAGATATCCAGGTAAATCATAGGGTTAGCTCATAGGTACAATTCTGGTTTATAATTTCCTTTGTTTTCAGTTCCTAGAAATATACTTTCTTTCTTAAAATTGCAACTATGCTTTGAAAAATGCATTTGTTCTATCACCAGCATGTACAATCCATGTGATCAAGAAGTTGTGTCTTTTTTGTTGACTTCACCTTTGTTGCCAAGTAGATTTCAACGTATAGCAAGGTTGTAAAATCAGACAACCCTTTCTTTCTCGCACTCCCAAAGCAAACCAAGGTCACTGCCACTAAGTCGGTGCTGACTCATAGCAACCCTATAGGATAGGATATAACTGCACCTGTGGCTTTCCACGACGGTTAACTCTATAGGAGTAGAAAGACTGATTGTCTCCTGCAGAGAAACCTAAGTTCTAGCTCAGCATCCACTGAGAGGCATGAGATTGTTGTAAGTCCCCCGAAAGTCCTCTAAAACCTCTTTTAGCAACAGAATGGTAATAGCTACCACTTACTCTGCATTTACTATGTGCCAGGTACTCTTCCAAATGTTTTACACTTATTTACATAGGTACATATTTAGAAACTGAGATGTAGAAAGGTGAAGTAACTAGCCAAAGACCACACATTTACTATAATACCAGAAGCAGGACTTCTACAGGCCAACTGGCCCTAAAGCCCATTGTGTTATGCTGTCCCAATTGGCCTGCGTTATATTTTCTCAGGCCCACTACCTTTCTAATGGAAAGTTTAATACTCAAGTCACAAAATCTAGTTAGAGGCTGAAATACCATTGTTTTCTCTGCATTCAGCCAGGGGTTACAGTCTTTAGTATCACTTGTTAGCGGCATTGCCACAAGAGAGATTGTTATAACAACTGAAGAAGTGTGAGCAGTGCTTAAAGCATACTTTTTTGCCATTCAGAAAATAGGACTTCTATTGAGGATATAACAAGGAGAAATAAGGGAGAAAATATCCTGTTAACTCTTCAAAATTGGGAGGGAAGATGCAGAATGATAGATAGACAGAAATATAGTATCTATTATTCACTTGAGAAAAAGAACAACAAATGTTTTTTTAATACAGAAAACTCTGAATTCTCCAGTCAGGAAAATGATTTAGTCTGATACCTATCAAAGAATATATTAGATTGGCTTCAACTAGCAGCTGCAGAGAAAGACTTAGAGAAGAGTTAGTTTAAAGTTGAAAAATCACTGAAATATCAGAACAATGCATCAAACTTTCTCTGAGTTTACCAAAAGCAATAAATGGATTCCTTTAGAGATATTAACGATGATGCATGAATAAAAAAAATCAATTCAACTTTGTTGTGCTTCTGTACTGCCTTCCTCATGGTCCAACTTTCAGCTGAACCTTCACACTGCCATATGAGAGTGTATTTCAAGTAATTTATTCCATAGTCATTGAAAATATTATGGAATCAGAAAACCAAGGAAGTATCTCAGTGAGAATTCAGCTATTGGGAAATAATCAGAAGAGATTACATAAAAGCACTAGTTGAATTTTATAAATTATGTTAATATGGAAGAGATGAGAAGCAGTAAAATAAGACAGCTATGATAGTTATAGAGAAATGAAAAAGCTAACAAGAAACACTTGTCAAGTTAAACACAGTGAATTTATTATTTGGGTTATTATGTAGATTTATTATAGTTATGATAAAGACATCTTTTGGGATATAGTTACTATTACTATGCTCACTTATAGATAGAGAAACTGAAACAGAATGGTAAAGTGATTTTTTTTTCTAAGAGTATAGGATCAATAAGTGGTAGAACACAGGAATCTCTGCATAAAGCCTCTCAAATGAAAATATGAAAGGATCAAAATATTCAAAAAGTTTTTATTGAGTGCTTTCCAGGTGTCTCCCACTGTAATAATCAATGGGAATTTGAGGTGAGGACTGACACAAATGAAGAAAAAGTGTAATAACAGTTTTTAGATACTTTGTAGTTATGGACAGTTAGCACTGTGTGCCAGAGTTACTGGGTAGCTCAAATAGTTAAGTAATCAGATATGAACTGTTGCATTTACATAATCTCCTGTCAACATGGGAAGAGGTGAAGTCTAGCCTATCAATCAGGTCACCGCTTGATGACCTCATTTGGAGGCACCATGGTGATAAATAGTGTACTGTAGGCCAGATAGCCTCTCTCTGCAAGACATTCCTGTTGACAAGTCACATAGGGCCAAGCTGATAGCAGCTAGAGGCCTGGAGCTGGAGGAACCACATGGAAACACACCCCAGTGCTCAGATGTTTCCACCACCACTGGATCCATAAGACTTTCCACCCACTGGCCTGTGATCTTCCTGCACTCGGGTCATTGCATGTGTTGTGGGAGTCTGAAGAGAAATTTCAAGACTGCTACCAAACTTATGGGCTAATATTGGACTTATGGACTTGATCTGACTGGGCTTGGGTGTTTTCTTAATATATACTTGATCTTTGATATAAAGTTCTCTCTTACACAGATGAGTGGCTTTGGATTTGTTTCTTTAGTCTACCTGGAATGACACACTGACTAAAAAGTTGACAGTTCAAATCCATGCAGAAGCATCACAGAAAAATGATCTGGTAATTGGCTTCTGAAATTTTACAGAACCCAACGAGCACAGCTGTTCTACTCCAAAACACATGGGGTCACCATGAGACAGAATCAATCATCAATTAATAATTGGTATCAAATGATACCAATGTCAGACATTATGAGGAATACACTACTGTTTAAGATACAGTTTGTGCCAACAGAAACATATAATCTAGTAAGCAGATAAAGACTTCCCATGATGCAATAGCTAGAAAATAATTTTATGATAGATGCTCACTTATGCAGTACATATAATAAATATTCAGAGGAGTCAGATAAGGGAGAAAAACTTGATTTGAAAAGGTCACAAAAGCTTTGCCATGACAGTGAACCTGAGCTAGGTCTTGAAGGATGGGGGATTATAATTGATAAGGAAGGAGAGGTGCAAGGAACAGTTTAACACAGGCCTTATGGAACAGTGGCATGACATAAGATCTGTTTGAAACTATAGCCATGTCAAGTCAGGGCGATGAATCAACTATTGTGTTGTGAGAATCAGATGTGCTAATGAAAGACATGAATCCAGCCAGCCAGTCCAGTAGCCAAAGACCAGGGAACAAAGCAAGTGTTGGGAATTAGAGATTGACAGCTGCTAAAAAGATCCTGGACTATGTTTTGTGGCCAAACTGACATGTGTAAACTCTACAGCGCATATTCTCACTGTGGTACTTATATAATCTGGTGTCATTTTGAGAATTCATAGCAAAGGGAGTCCAGGCTGTCAATCAGACCTCTGTGTGGGAATGGCTTCTCCTGAGGATTCTGGGAAATCCTGTATTCCTCCTTGGAGGTAAGAGACACATACACACTCTCTCTCTCAGCTCACTTCCTTGGAGACATTGCAGCTGATAAGACACATTGAACTATGCTAGTGTCCTGATTGGAGAAACTATGTGGAGACCCCTGCCAGCACTGAGATGCTTACAACGCCACTGAATCCACAAGACATCCCACTCACTGACCTGTGATCCTCCTACATTAAGTGTCATTGCATGTGTGTTTCGTGAGCCCGAAGAGGACTTTGAAAAGATTGGTATCTGACATAAGGGCTAATATTGGACTTATGGACTTGATCTGAACTAGCCTGGGATGTTTTCTCACTATTCAATTGCTCTTGTATATAAAGCTCCTTCTTATACACATATGAGTGTCTATGAATTTGTTTCTCTAGTCAACCTGGACTAACAAAAATAACCGTGTGAACTGGGTCAAATTATTTAACTTTTTTTGATCCCCTTTCCTCATTTGTAGAATGGGGATAACAATACTTACTGTCTTGGGCTTGATATTCTGAAGAAGAAAACCCAATTATGCTTTTTTGTGTGTATATGAAGAGAGAAAATCCAACCACTAATGTTATCTAGAAAGGAAATAGACCCTGGAAAAGCAAAACACTACTAAAGAAGAACAAGGATTGAGGCCTCACACTTGTAGATCTCAAAACCTACTATACAGAAGAAGTAGTCCAAATAACTGACACATAAGCCAGTGGAACTGAACAGAGAACCCAGAAGGAAATACATCCCTTTATGAATAGCTTATTTATTGCAAATGACCTAAATCCACTAAAAAGAGAGTCTCTTTGACTAATGGTACTGGCAAAACTGGATTACCATTTGTAGAAAGTGAAACAAGATCTACACTTCACGTCATATACAAACTAACTCAAGATTGACACAATGCCTGATGTAAAATCTGAAACTACAATGATTGTAAATGTTGTTAGGTGCCACCAAGGATGATTAAACCATATAAATATAAGCCTCCTCAACTCATACCATAAGAAATGGGTGCGGTCTGGATATCACTACCGACTACTCTGAACTGGATTACAATAGAAGGGCTTGTGGGATAGAGTAGGGGAAAATAAAGAATAAATCTCAAATACTATAACATATATAATTTTGCAACATAAGCAACAACAAAAACAAGGAATATAATTTTGCAACATAAACAACAAGACAAGGAATATAAGTATGTATGTGGTTAGATAGGCAGGTATGAATGAATACACATGCACATAAAACTCTACTGCCGTCAAGCTAATTCTGATTTATAGTGACCTTACAGGGCAGGGTAGAACTGCTCTGTAGGAATTCTGAGACTAATCTTCACAAAAGTTGACAGCCTCATCTTTCTCCCTGGGTGGGTTCCAACTGCTGACCTTGCAATTAGCACCCAACCAGTCATTCACAACTTTATCAGGACTCCTCATATATATGCATCTAGGTAGGTACATGTGTGTATACATGCATGCATGTATAAGTGTATCAACTTGATGGCAGTGAGTTTAATTTTGGTTTTATAGATACACTTATATGTAGATCCACCTATTTATAAAACCAAAACCAAACCTGCTGTCATCGAATCGATGCCCATTCGTTGTGACACTATAGGACAGCGTAAAACTGTCCATGTGAGCTTCTGAGACTCAATCTTTACACGAGTAGAAAGCTCAATATTTCTCCTGAGGGTATATCTATAAGCATATGTATGTATGTATATATATATATATATATATATATATATATATATATATATATATAACAAATCATACAGAGGGTTTAGCTACAGATAATTCTCACTGTCATTGATAAAATGCTGACTTATAGCAACCCCCTGTGGGTTTCTGATACTGTCACTGCTTACAGGAGTAGAAAGCTCAATCTTTCTCCATTGGAACTGCTCGTGATTTTGAATTGCCAACCATGTGTCTCAAAACCCAACAGGTAACCACTATACCACCAGCACTCCATACAGACAATTCTTAGATATACCCGAACACCTCATAGAATTAATTTTCTAATTTTGAGAGCTTGAGACCACACTCTCTTGGGATACCTTGGTCAATTGGCATAATATAGTACATAAAGTTTATGTTCTACATTCTTGTTTGGTGGGTAGTGTCTGGGGTCTTAAAAGAATGTAAGTGGCCATCTAAGATACAACTGTTGGTCTCTTTTGAAGCAAAAGAGAAAGAAAGAAACAAACAAAAGACGCAAGGAAGAAACTAGCCTAGAGGACTACTAGCCTACAAATCCATAGCCTCATATATTCTAAAACCAGTAGAAACATATGATGCTCAGATATGTCTATGGATAATCCTGAACAGGGACAGTGATAAGAGTGGGAAGAAAATGCAGAACAATATTCCACTCCTTACAATGTCCAGACTTACTGGACCAATTGAGACTGCAGGAATCCCCATGACTCTGACCCTGAAATTCCCTTTAAATGCTGAACTGAAATTACTCCTGGCGAATATGTTTTAGATTGGCAAATTTTTACAAATCATCTATGAGGGAAAATACTATTGTCATTACTGATGACGATACCCTCAAATATTTCTATTATATTATGCTTCCCAAAAAATGGAAAATTGAAAAGAAAGGTGAAAAAAGAGGTGAATCTCTTGGAATTAAATTGGTTTGACAACTCATTAAAGATCGTGACCCACAGTTTGAAAAAGTGTACTATATATAGTTTAGTACATCATCGTCCCTTCCAGATACAGTTGGACAGAACAGAGGGGATAAGGGAGATGTCAGCCTCGTTTTAAACATTAACTAAAGGAATCCTTTAAGTAGATAACTGCAGGGCTTCATTTGCATATCTGCTTCTGAATTGCTTTTGCCTTGCCAGGCAGTGAATTACTTAATGTAGCTCTTCTAGCCAAAGTCTCTAACTACCACCAAATGACCTTTTCCTGTCTGGCTCAGGTAAGAAGGTGGGGGAAGATACTAGAGGAATCACTTGTGGGTAATTGTGAACAGGATTCTCTGGAATGTCATCCTGCTGTGTATAATTCAAGCACTCTGAAAAGCAGGAGCAGGGCCCTCATTACCAGCCAGAGCTAGGAGTAGAATACATCCTTGTGACCTGGAGATCCCTGTACAGTAAACTTCCTGGAATGAGATTATGGAACAGAGTGATGGATTTCCCAACCCATGGATCAAGTAAAACTGAATGTTTTTGTGCAGGAAGCTGGTTTAAGGAGTGGAGTGCCTCTGGACACTTAGGGCAATATAGGTTTACTGATCCATGGAAGTAGAGCTGAATGCCTTCCAGTTGAGCCTTATTGTGGAGTGGTATGCCCCTTGGGCATTTATTAGCAGATCTACCATAACTTTTTAACATATCCTGATGAACAATTCAACTCTGAGCTCTTCTCACTGGTAGTACAACTTTAACTTCCTCAATAAACACTTTAATCATGAATTTTACCTGTGAGTTCTGTGTAGCCTTTTCAGTGGGTATTAGAATATAGAGATCAGACGTTATTGTTCTTAGGTGACATCGAGTCACTTCTGACATATAGTGACCTATGTACAACTGAACAAGACACTGCCAGGTAGTACACCATCCTCATAATTGTTCCTATGACTGATCCCATTATTGCAGCCGGTGTCAATACACCTCACTGAGGACTTTCCTTTCTCTTGATGTCCCTCTTCTTTACCAAGCAAGAGATCAAGTAGAAAATATTGATTAAGACAACACATTTTTCTCTACAATATGCTCCAAATAATTTTTGTTCAACCTACCTCAAACCCATGGGGAAAAGAATTCTTTGTTTGTAACCTACTTATTCCTGACACTATTCTGGACAGTAGTGACACAGTTAGCTGTTGAGGAGGAAGCAAAAATCTTAATTTGCTTTTCTCTGTAAAACAAAAATCTTTAAAATTTATTCAGGGCAAGAGCCAGGCAATGAAAAAAAAAAAAGAGCCAGGCAATGGGGAAAGAATTTATACTATAATCCTCAAAGGAGTAGAACATGTAATGAATTAATGTTTCTTCAGGATATGGAATTCTCTTTTTATGAATAAAATCTTTTGCGATCAGGTAGAAAGTTGTAACCATTTTTCTCCTTTATTATTTTTCCTGGTATGTCGTTTTGAATACTTGGTTTTATACTAGCAGTGATGGATAACCAAAAAACCACTATGTGATACCATTTTGTGTGTGTGTGTGTGTGTGTGTTAGATTCTAGCAAGCAGGGTCTTTTTACAATACGGATAACTGAAGGAAAAAAACACACACTTTTACTATTTGATTTAAGACAGACAACAAAGAAAGGTCTGTAAAATTACTTTTTAAAATTAGTCAATGCAAACCATATGGATCAAAACAGAACACTGTCTGATACAGTGATGGAAAATGAACCTTTCAAAATTCACAGTGCCTCAACAATGAAATCAAGCATCTCAAACATCATGATGACAGCACACAACCAGGAAACATTTCATTATGTTATACATCGTTCCACTGTGAGTCAGAGCCAGCTCGATGGCAATAAACAACAATATACACAGTCATTCCATGTAATGGGTAAACTGGACAGTAAACTCTGAGTTGTCAGGAAGTCCGTGGTACTTCCCCATTTAAAGTTGTATGTCTATGATGTAGGCTGGCTTCTTTTATACCTAGATGCTGTGGCAGCTGAAATACTACAGTATAGAAAAGTACCGAGATATTTACTCATATTAAAGATCTTCACCATTTCTAATTTATCTACCTGAGTTCCTGAAATTCCACAATTAGATTTCTTTTGGTGGGAGGGGGGAGTAAGTCAACATGGGTCACATACTGTAAAATGCAAATATATTAGCACCTCATCAGCATTGGCACAAATAGTTTCATGTAACATGTAAGGCAATAAAAAAGCAAACCAAACCTGTTGACATAACCACCATATAGGAGAAAGTAAAACTTCCCCCACAGGGTCCCTAAGGCTGTAATCTGTACAGAAACTGATATTCAGGTCAGCTACACTAGCAAGGCTCCTTAATTGCATGAGGTCCCTTTGTAAATGAGAAATGGAAAAGGAAAATTTGGAAAGGAAAATCAAAGATCTAGGTCATAAGCACAGCTACCATGTACATGTGGTAAAGCAGGGAGTCTTGGTTCTGAGGTGGTTTAGGGGAAACTAAGGGTGTTCCGCATGGTAGGGAAAAATATTTTAAAATACTGTTTTTATCAATTTATATGACTAATATCAGAAACAACCAAGGGATTCCATTAATAACATTTACAGTAGCTTATTTCTATGGTCTGGTGAAAGGTTATAAAAATATATTGAACCACTCTGCAGGAGTTGCAATGGAAGCACTTACATACAAATCAACTCTTTTTCCTAGACCCAGTCTATCGCTTCCATAGACTCATCCATCCATCCATTTACCTCCATCCACCTTCCCTCTGCTACAGATGTTCTAAGGCTTAAGTATGTTTGCGAGATCTTTATGTATGTAAACATCTCAGGCCATGTGTAAAAGAACCAGAAGATTCCTAAAAATGAAAGAAAGAAAGAAAAAGAACCTGAAGATTCCTTATGCTTAATACAGGATGAGCTCTAGCTTTAGAAAGCTCATTCATGATGAGAAAGACGCACCATGAGATTGTCTGTTATCCTTATAACCACAGCACACGCGGGAAGCGAGAGAAGGTTCTTCTATTAGATATCTTTTCTGTTCTCTTAATGAATGATTGTCTACACATCCGCATTGTGGAGGACCAAGAAATCTTCCCTAGCAAATCTACCACAGTAAAAAAGAAGTGTTCTTCCTATCTCTTTACTGGTTTAAAATGTTTTGTAGGTGGGCAAATGATATTAACTACCTACACTAAAGAGAAAGATGTTTCACAGTGAACTGAGAGGTAAAATTTACCCTACTATATGACACAGGATGAATTCCCAGTGAGCACTAATAGTCTTTATAACTGCAGCAGCAGAGGCTATCTAGGTAAATACAGCAATTAGCTTGTGCTCAGTGGGAGGCAGCCCACTGTGAACAGTTGAAAGTATGTGTATCTTTTTCATCCAAAAACCAATTGGGAAAAGAAGCAAAAAAATTAGACATCAAATTGGATCAGAGTCATCATAGTAAGATTTTCTTTGAGTGCACTTCAAAATGATCTTGGGGACCAAGATTGTGGCAGGATATGTCTACGGCACCAATGGCATCTATTGACCCTGTGAAGGGTGAAATTAATTGACAGGACAAAGAACGATCACACACAGGCCAAATTCTGTGGGTAAGACTCTCTTGTGGTTGCCTGTGGAGTCAATGCCTGATGAACAATTAGGAAATTAAAAACATGTCTCTAGTAGAAGAACCAATTCTGGCTTCCATAATGCTTTTGCTGCTGTCAAAATAGTCAGCCTCTGATATCCAAGAACCCATCAGAAACATAAAGCCATTGTGTTATAAGAAGCTGATCCGGTACTCTCCAGAACGTCATGGTCTTTCTTCTGGAACATGAATACCAGCATCAATCACTATGAGACCACAGTACTGTGAGAAAAAACTATACCAGCTCGTAATTTTGTCAAGGAATAAAAAAACAAGAACATTGCCCAAACCATAAAAGACCAGAATTATCTCTCTCTCCTCCAGCTAAGATGAGTAGCAGTGTTTCTGTACCAATTTCAGCTTTAACCTCAATCTAGTTTGTTCTCTCTCTAGAAAAAGATTTCTTGAGATAATCAAGCATGGGGTTGTCTCCACTTCTTGACAGCATACAATCCAGAGCTAACTCTCTCCCCACTTCCTCTGACTCTCCTCATAATCACCTAAGCCAAATCCTGTAATTTCCAACACTCTCTCATTGATGTACCCCATAACTCTCCCACATTACAATGAACATTAAACCCAACTTGTTCAATTACAGTTTTGTTCCTGGTGATCTTAGAATGTAGGGCATTTTTGGCTTCAAGAAGTAGATTCTTTTTTTAAAACATGTTATTAGGAATAGCTAAAGCAAAAAAACTCTTATACGCCACCCCCTTTAGTTCTTCTGTTTCTTTTGTTGTTGTTGTTGTTGTTGTTGTTGTTGTTGTTGTTGCTGTTGCTATTCTCCCTTTATGATTCCAGAATCAGGGTGAATCGACACAGACTTGAAATTAACACCAAAACTATAATAAATGTTTCCTTTATTCCCCCACGCCATAGAAATTCCCAGGAGACAACGCTTTTGGAAAATTTACAGCCATTAAGTCTGTCAAAGTCAGGGTATATTTTCAGTGGGAGTTTTGCTAATTCAGCAGTTGTATTCACTAGATAGACCCTGTGCAGTAAGGGTTTTTTGCTTTGTTTTGTTTTGTTTTCAGAACAAAGCACAAAAAGCCCACTGCAACTGAGTTGCTTCCAACTCAGGCTGACCCTGGAGGACAGACTGAAACTGCTTCACAGAATTTACAACACTTTAAAACTTTACAGAAGCAACAAACCCTGGGAGGAAGTGGGATAAGTGATGACACACTGAGGGCATTCAAACAGATGAGGAGAAGCAAAATGCATACAAACTGCTGAATGTAAAACTGATGATCTGCTCTGTAAACCTTCATCTAAATCCCAATAAGTTGTAAGATAAAATGAAATGAAATTAATCATTGAAGTGCCCCACAGAGTTGTCAGAATTACATGATATAATTCAGGTAAAGCCTCTAGAACCAGGAGCTTTTAACAATCTTTATAGATCCAGACTGCCATATCTTTCCCTACAGAAGGGCTGGTGGGCCTGAGTGCTTTTGAGTGCATTAGCCAATATACCACCGGGGTTAATCTTTAAATGTATGGGGGATCTTCCTTCCTTAAGTTATTTTCTTCAAATCATCCCATATTTATTGAGCACTTACTATTGACTAAAATAATGTTAGGTTCTGGAACTATAATCAGTAGTAGAAAGTTTCGCAGAGCTCACATTTTAGTTTCAGAGATATAAAATAGACAAGTCACGTTTTTATATAAAAAATATATAAAGTTTAGAAACAGCACTACCACATTTTTTTGATAGTTCAGTCCAATTCTTCTCTCTTCCTGTGAACTTCTATATTAGTATCCATTTGGGCCACAGAATTTTGTGCTTAATTATACATGTCTTGAAAGAAAAATTGTTAAAGGAACAATAGTTATTTCTTTAAAGAACAGTTCAGGATGACATAGCTACTATTTTCTACATAGCATATCATGAAGAGAAGAAAGTATACTTGTTTTGAATGGCTTCAAGGAGAAGAACTTGGTTATTAGCTTAAGAAAGTAGATTTGGACCCTATATAACATATTATCTTCTAAAAGGTAGCTGTCTAAATACAAAGTGAGTGACTGCCAGAGTTCCCTAGCACTATGAGCATTCAAAGTCCTATTTTTCAAGTATAACCAAACTCATAGTATTCAAGAGGATGCCAGACAATCTCTTGATGATTAGGGTTTAGGAATATCCAAGCACCAAAAAGAGTCAATGACTTGTGCATTATATTTTACTTTAACCATGTATATAATAATGCACACACACACACACCCATTAAATTAGAAGTTAATTGTGAGCAACAATCCCATCTTTCTTCTTAATTTTTCCCAGATCCCTACTGTGTATAATACAATTCTGGGCCTGCAGTGAGAAAAAGCAATTTAATTACTTCCTCACTTTAATATTTCCTCTAGAAGTAGGCCAATTCTGACTGGGCTGTCACTCTCTAGGATTTCCAGCAATAGTGTGTAAGATTTGAGTAGAAAATGTAGTGCTGAAGTCATTGTGCCATGATATTTTCTTTTTTCCTTCTAAAATTACATATTTAAGAACTGCGTGTGCCAAGGTAAGAGGTCACATATGTGTTTTCATAGGTTCATTGTCATGTTTATACAACTTACTAACCTCTCCAAGTATCACTATCTTGTATACTAATCATAACCATGACAGTTACAGTGATGACTACATTATTCTTCTCTATAGCATGTCTGGTAAAGGAGAGAGGCAGAGAAACAGGAGGCCCTCCACAAGCTGGATTGATTGATGCAGTGGCTGCAATAATGGGCTCAAGCATAGGAACAATTGTGAGGATAGTACAGGACCAGGTAATGTTTGATTCTGTTGCACATAGGGTCACTGTGAGTCAGAACTTCCTCAACTGCACCTATCAACAGCATCTTTCCCCATCCATCCATACTCATATTTGTCAGGAGTCCTGATGGTGCACTGGTTATATTTTGGGCTGTGATACTCAAGGTCTACAGTCTGAAACAACTAACCAACTCCTTGGGAGAAAGAGTTTTATACTCCCGTAAATGTATTATGACCTCTGAACTCAGAATACAGTTAAACAAAAGTAATAATGGAATTCAAAGTTTTGTGGAAAATGTTTAACATCTGCAGACAAGAATGCCTTCCAATAGTAGCCCAGATATTCACAGTTCTCCCTTGTCTTTTAGGGTTGCTATGAGTCCACATCTACTCAATGGCAGTGCATTTTATATCTGCCTTTTGTCATGCCATTCCTTCTCCCACTCAAATAAATAAAGAAGCAGACATTCATAGTAGTCCACCTGGTATTAATCCAAAGTTGCCTGAGACAGCAGAGACAGTGGGCTAGGGCGTCCCCTGGGCTTAGCAAGCAGGCAAGTGTCTATCTAACTAGTTGATTGGTGAGGTGTTCATTAATTAGCATCTTATGGCTAACACCTGTGAAAAAGCGTGGCCGAGAACAAAGATTGTGATTCATGATTCCCTTCTTTTAATTTTATTGCTATTTACCTCACAGGAGACCACTGTAGTAAGCTCGTTAAGCACTGAAAAGCTGTTTGAGGAGGTAGACTGAAGAGTCAGTAATGAAAGGAGACGTAAAACTTGCTTGACAAACAAATTATGACGAGCCGAATGCAAACTTGAAGCCAAACACAACAGTCACGACACAATTAAGTGCAGCCATGTTCCTTCCCTTCTGTCTCAGAACACCAGCTACAATCATTCTCCTGCTCTCTTACTTATTGACCTGTAATACAAGGTCATTGGATAGGCATAATGGGAATTTTCTGAATTGAGGAACTGTACAGTGTCTGAGTACACAGAGGTCAGCATCTTTATTTATCTAGGACCCTGGAGTCACACCTACCCAAAGATAACCACTGAACAGACTATTAGCTTCTGCTCTGCCTTGAAATCTCAATAGCAATAAAGAGCTCCTTCTGACACTTGATCAGTCCTTAACATGATCCTTTAGCACTGAAATTCCTCTAACCTCCGATTTTATCAGTGTTGATATTGTCTGAGAGTTCAATCCTTGAGCTAGCTGAATGAGAAAAGGTGAGTTTTCTCTGTTTAAAATTTGGCTTGTTGAGAGTGACTCAAATAATGGGATTCGAGTTGGTAACCTTGTGATATTTTCTTAAGCAACTTTTTTAATATAAAAAGCTGTGTCTATATGTACAGATCAGGCTGACAAAATTACAAACTCCAACTGTTTGAGTTCAAATAATTAAAATTGGTGGAAAGGGGCAGAGGCAGTCTTAATAAATTCCAAATACTCCATTTGATTGGACTGTAGGACCCACAGAACACTTGATTCTGATGTCTTATAGATACATCTGCATAATTTCTTCCTTTTTAAGGCTAAAAAGGCAAACAAAAGGGAATAAAATGGAAGTGATTTCTATATAGCATCTAAGTGAATAATGGGCCTATCAGAAATATGCAGTAAATAATTAATCCTCCAGATCACTTCTTCAAAATAGTAGCCTGTCTTCTCACAAGAACCCAAGTCCCACTTCAGAAGCTATGAAGGAAGACTTAGGCGTAGTTCTATGGTTAAAACCATAGAAGAATGGTTTCTTGATTGTGCTTTCCTAGAAGCATTTCACAGTGAATGTACTTTTTGTTAGCCTATACCCTTTTCTGTTTGACTACCTGACTATGCATTTTTTTAAATCAAGAAGTTTCTTTGAAGTAAAAAATATAGCATAGAACATAATAACAATCTTTCACTCCAGAAGATTCATACTTAGAGTCCTTAATAATGTAACTATTCAGAATTAAGAAAGCTCAGATTTCTACCACTAAATTTTTGTTCTTCCCCACTACTCTATTCTAAGATAAATTCTTGTCATTAAGAGGTAAAATAGTTTATTATTTACTACATGGCTATGATTTTTGAAAAAAAATCATTTCATTGGGGGTTCGTACAATTCTTATCACAATCCATCCATCCATCCTTCCATTGTGTGAAGCACATTTGTACGTTTTTTGCCATCATCATTCTTAAAACATTTTCTTTCTACTTGAACCCTTGGTATCAGCTCCTCATTTTTTTATATCTAGACCATCTATAAGATATTTTCCTTAACTTGAGATAGCATGACTAAGGAAAAAACCAAATTTGTAGTCCACTTCCTTCACTTTTCCCTCATTGAATCCCATTAGAAAATAAGGATTAGTTGCACTCCTGAAGGAAAATGGTGGGAAAAAAAACTTAGATTTGTTAAAAACGGGAGAATTTTTCAAATGACACACAAAAGAATACCATTCTGACCTCTGAACTCAGAATACATTTAAACAAAAGTAATAATGGAACTCAAAGTTTTGTGGAAAATGTTATACATCTGCAGACAAGAATGCCTTCCAATAGCAGCCCACCTATATTCACATTGGGTAAAAAAAGTAAATCTCTGTTGAGGCTGTTATATATGTACACTAGCTACTCAGAAAAACTTCAAACCTTGAATTTCAATATTAAAAGATTCTATGGGAAACATATTGAATGATGCAGGAAGCATTAAGGGAAGATGGAAGGAATACACAGAATCACTGTACCAAGCCAAATTAATCAACTTTCCACCATTTGAGATGGTAGCATATGAGCAAGAACCAATGGTGCTGAAGGAAGAAGTTCAAACTGAACTGAATACATTAGCCAAAAACAAGGCTTCAGGAATTCATGAAATATCCATTGAAATCTTTCAGAAAGCCGAATAAGCACTGGAATAACTCACTGATCTATGCCAGGAAATTTAGAAGACAGCTACTTGGCCACCTGACTGTAAGACATCCATATTTGTGGCCATTCCAAAGCAAGGTAACCCAACAGAATACTCAAACTATAGAACAATATCATTGATTCAAATGCAAATAAAATACTGCTGAAGATAAACCAACAATGGTTGCAGCAGTTCATTGACAAGAAACTGCCCGAGTTTCAGGTTAGATTCAGAAGATGGGGAACACAGGATATCATTCATGATGTCAGATGGATCATGGCTCAAAACACAGAATACCAGAAAAATGATTAGATATATTTAATTGACTATGCAAAGGTACTTGACTGTGTGGACCACAGTAAACTATGGATGGATAGCCTTGAGAAGAATGTAAATTCCAGAACACTCCATAGAGTTCATTCATAACTTGTACATGGAACAAGAGGCAGCTATGCAAACAGAACAAGGAAATACGGCATGGTTTAAAATCAGGAAAGGTTTGCATCAGGGTTTTATCCTGTCAGCCATTCTTGTCCAAATCATCAATGAAACTGGATTTTATGAAGAAGAGTGTTGCATCAGCCTAGGAGGAAGGCTTATTAACAATCTGCAGTATGCAGATGACATAACCTTGTTTGCTGAAATTGAGGACTTAAAGCCCTTGCTGGTGAAGTTCAAGGTAAAAATCCTCACAACTGGGCCAGTAAGTAACATCATGATGAGTGGAGAAGTTATTGAAGTCAAGGCTGTCTTCGTCCTTGGACCCAAATCAATGCTCATGGAAGCAGCAGTCGCAGGTCAAAAGATGTATTGCTTTAGGTAAAACTGTTTCACAAGACCTCTTTGGAGTATTGGAGAGCAAGAATGTTGCTTTGACAACTACTGTGTGCCTGACGCAAGCCATCGTATTTTTCAATTCCCTCACATGCATGTGAAAGTTCAACAATGAATAAGGAAGATTATAGATGAATTGATGCATTTGAATTGTGGTGCTGGGGAAGAATTTTGAATGCACCAACAAGTGCCAAAAGGACAAACTGATTTGTTTTGGAAGAAATATGGTCAGAGCGATCCTTAGAGGCAAGCATGCCAAGACTTCGTCTTACATATTTTGGACATATTACCTGAGAGACCTTGGAGAAGGATATCATGCTGGTCAAAGTGGAGGGATAGTAAAGGGGAAGGTCCTCAGTATGATGGATTGACACGGTGGCATTATCAGAGGGCCCAGGCATAGGAACAATTGTGAGGGTGGCACAGACCATGCAGTGTTCCTTCCTGTTGTGTGTAGAGTCTCTATGGGTCAGAACTGATTTGACTGCACTAAAGAACAACTGCATTTTAAAGAAATGATACCTGGTGCCACAGTGAATTATGTAGTGAGCTAGTAACTTCAAAGTCAATGGTTGAAGCCTACCAGTCACTCTTCAGGAGAAAGATGCAGATCTCTATCCCTATAAAGCTTTAGCCTTGGAGACACAAAGGAGAGGTTCTTCTCTGTCCAAAAAGCCACTCTCAGTTGGAATCAGCTTCATGGCAGTGAGTTTGGGATTTTTGAACACGTACAAATAGTTGGTCACTTTCTTTTCTTTGAAACACTTTCTTACCTTGGTTTCTAACCCAAGATTACTGTACACTGCTGTTAAAAATTGAGGTATTTTGATCGAAACAACTATAGGGGAAGAAGTCCCTGGATCCCCAACCCGTAGAAGTCTTGTAGTAACTCAAAATAATTCCACAGGTCACTAGAAATTTGAAATTCACAACGTAATAAAAGCATGTGCTGAGAACAATTTTTTAATCTATTTATTGGGGTCTCTTACAATTCTTATCACAATCTATGCATACATCCATTGTATCAAGCATATATGTACATTGGTTGCCATCATCATTCTCAAAACATTTGCCTTCTACTTGAGCCCTTAATATTGGCTGCTCATTTTCCCACTCCCTCCCCACGCCCCCTACCTCATGAACACTTCATCATTCATAAATTGTGATTATTTTGCCATATGTTACACTATCTGACGTCTCATCATGCCCTCTTCTCTGCTGTCCATCCCCCAGGGATGAAGCTATACGTAGATTCTTGTAATCAGTTCCCCCTTTCTCCCCCACATTCCCTCCACCCTCCAGGCATCGCCACTCTCACCACTGGTCCTAAAGGAGTCATCTGTCCTGGATTCCCTGTGTTTCTAGTTGCTATCTGTACCTATGTACCTCCTCTTGTCTAGCTGGATTTGTAAGGTAGCATTGGGATTAAGATAGTGGGGGGGAGGAAGTATTTAAGCACTAGAAAAAAGTTATATGTTTCATTGTTGCTACCCTGCACTCTGACTGGCTCATCTCCTCCCCACAACCCATCAGTAAGTGGGTGTCTGGTTGGCTACTGATGGGCTTTGGGTCTCCACTCTACACTCACCCATATTTACAATGATATGATTTTTTCTTCCTTGATGCCTGATGCTTGATGCATGATACCTGATCCTTTCGACAGCTCATGTGTTTCTTCCATGTGAGCTTTGTTGCTTCTGAACTAGATGGCCACTTGTTTATCTTCGAGCCTCCAAGACCCCAGACATAATATCTTTTGATAGCCGGGCACCATCAGCTTTCTTCCCCATATTTGCTTCTGCACACATTTGTCTTCATTGATCATATCAGGAAGGTGGGCACCTATTGATATGATTTTAGTTCTTTGATGTCTGATAGCTGGTCCCTTCTACACCTCGTGGTCAGACAAGCTGGTTTGCTTCTTCCATGTGGGTTTTGATGCTTCTCAGCTAGATGGCCACTTCTTTATCTTTAAGCCTTTAAGACCCCAGATGCTATATCTTTTGATACCCAAGGACTGTCAGCTTTTTCACCACATTTGCTTATGCACACATTTTTCTTCGTGTCACAAAGGCGTGCATACTGGAATGCTGAGAAGAATTTTGGATAATATATAAATAACACTTGCATTTTAGATCATTTGAAGTGAAATTTAATTCCATAATAATTATGAGATAAACATCACCAATCAGAGACCTGGATGTGTTACTCATAAGCCCTATCTAAGGACAATTCGTTTTTATGATGTGAGCCAGCTCAATATTTGCCCTCATGAAATGATCACTGAAGTGATGGTATCTAGCTATGAGAAAGACCCATGTCTGGGGTCTGAAGACTTGTCTTAAAATAAGTACCTCTAAAAGTAAGTTCACATGGAAAGAGCACACCAGCCCATGTGATCCAAGGATTGTAAATAATAATACCCAAGATGAGAGGAAGCACTTGTATCATGGTTTAAATTCTGAGCACCTGGTTTGCAGAAAGGTATGGATGACACTGAAAGGCCAAAATCCATTTGCAGAGGCCCCACTCAGATTAAGCCTCCATTGAATTCCCTCAGATCAGTGGCCAGGGATATGAATAGTATTGCTCTCAGACAGAGGAATTACTGCATAATCAACTTTCGAGTATTTACTTTCTTTTTTATATAAGTTTCTTCCTTATACATATAGGACTGTCATTAGCTTTGTTTCTCTGGCAGCCAAGCCTAACACATTATGATACCAGGAGAGAGGAGAGAGGTGTTCTATAGAAACAAATCATAACGATGGAGAATGGAGGCTTGTCTGACCTCTGTCTCATGACAATCAGATGGAGTTGGATTTTCCTTCTCCTTTGGATAGCCAGAGGAGATCAGATATTGTCTCTAGTTTTATTTGGTTATCTGGAAAGGGAATGGGAAGGGAAAATTGATTCTTTCAAGCTGTCTTTGGTTGTCCTACCTAAAATGGAGCAAAGGAATATAATAGATGTTAAGTTGAAGTTCAGGGAGGGAGAATCACCTTTGAACTTTCCTGAGTTAAAATCTTGGCTGTTCAGTCAAAATTGCTGATAGTAGGCCCAGCCCTGGTTACTCCTGCCACGGGCCCAAGGCCATGCTGCATGTCAATGGGATAGCCTAGATAACAAAGGATTGAATTTGAGTGTTTTATGAAGTATTATATTCAGGATCTAGCTGTACTAGGAAAATACTGATTTCTCCTACCTACTGATTTTGATACAATGTGTGATAGAAATGAATATTTGAAATTATTTTTAGAGAGAGCTTGTAAGCAGTTGTCTGCCTTCACCCTTTCCAATAACATATGCTAAAATAGGTATTAGGAATTGCGTCCAAGGCACAGTTTTTTGTCTGTAAAGGTTAGCCTCAACTAGTGCCTTGCATGTGCTGGGCATCTACCTTTGGAAAGGCATGCAGCTAGAACTGTTGGGAAACTAGAGTGGGGAAACAAATGACTTTGTCTTTTTTGAATTTTGAGCAAGCGGTTTGCACTTAGTCTGGGGGGAAAAGTGTGTGGATGGGAGAACTCTCCTCTGGGACTGAACATTTAAACGAGCCTGTGGAAAGCCTGAAATGCAGGGTAAGTAATCATCTGGATCCACTTGTTGAGTAGAGGTAGGGGAAATGGAGCAGTAGAGAAATGGCTTAAATATGGCCACTGACATCCACGGACCAGGTTCACAGGGAAGTGAATAGAGAAGGAAATGAGCTGACTGGTCTGAAGCGTAAAGGTTTGTGTTGAACCTGAGCCTAGCTTTTGGGGGCTTGGATTTTTGAGAATATGTGAAGGGGCTAATGGTCTAAATGAGGGGTGAGGGTTGGTGGGGGAGCCATGTATGGAACCCCTTGGATTCCCGTAGCACCCATTGGCCTAGCTTGAAATGGTTAGGACTGAGATGACCAGAGCACAACCCGATGAAGTGGAAGATGTTGGACCCTGTGAGCTTGTGCACATTGTTTGCTGGTTTGATGAATGGATAGTCTGCCCTATGGATGTAGACACACTATATTCCACCTAGAATGAAGATTCTTCATGTCAAGGAACATGCTTTTCTCCTCAGAGAAGTGGGTGGATATAATGGACAGTTAAGCAATTGGATACTTGAAATGGGAAATAAACGCATGAAGTGGCTAGCTTACAAACTTTCAGGGTGGGGAAATATGTTGATATGATTATAGGAATGGGGTGTAGGTGTTCACAAAACTGAAATTGTTAGGCACAGAATATTTTTGCTTTCTTCATTTATGGAATATAAGGTTTAAATGGTGAATTTTCAGTTATACATGTGTTAGATCACATTAGGCGCAAATATGGCTTGATGATTCTCTTTTTTGATGACTATGTATCATTAAAGAATTGTGTAAAGGAGTCACGTTGACAAGGGCTGATTTGTGATAGTTAGGTTTTTTGTCAACTTTATGTTACCTGTGTAGAGTTGGGGGTGGAGTCCAACCAGTCAATCAGCTTGTTGACACCTTCTTGGGAGGTATGGTTTTTTTGTTGTTTCTTTTTATGAGAAACTGGGACCTTCTCTTTCTGCTCTTTACCTTTATGCTTACTGGGACCCTTTGCCTGCCTCCAGGGCAACCCTAAAAGTTGTTGTCACCCTTATATGTTTCCACTGACCTTGGATCCATGTGATTCTGCACCCACTGACCTGTGGTCTCCCTGATTCCTGCTTCACTTCTATGAGTCACCAGCTTGCAAGCTATGTGAGTCTGAAGAGGGCCCTGGCTAGGATTGGACTTATAAACTTGAGTTGGACTGGGATGGGGCATATTCTTAATTATAAAATGACTTCTTGATACACAGTTCTTCCTTATACATCTATGAGTGTCACTGGTTTTGTTTCTGTAAACAACCCAGCCTAATGCAGGAAACATGCTTTAGTTTACACGCATCTCTTAGTATTCACAGAAACCAAGCAAGAAAACTATGACCATTTACCTTTGATTGATGGTGAAACTCAGACAAAAGGGGTCCTAGTAGTATTGTCAATTTGCTAACTACAAGAGGAGTGGTTGAAACCCACCAGCAGCTCCATGGGAGAAAGGTGAGGATATCTATTCACATCAAAATATACAGCTATGGAAACTGTATCTATAATTGGAGTTGACATAATGGCATCAGGGTTGGGGAGGGTTATGCTGTAGTACAATATTTGCCCAATAGACTATCTAAAAATCATTCCCCTGAAGTTCTGCATTTATTACCAGTAGAGGGATGATACAGAAGTATAAACAAAGGGATTTTCAAGCAAGAGATGGGTTAATTAGAAGGAAAAAGCCTATGACAGATTGAGTATTGCAAAACAAAAGACTCCTTCACACAAAATCAAACTAACTGCTATCAAGTACATTCTGACTCACAGTGAACTTATAGGAGTGTGGAGAACTTCCCCTTAGGCTTTCTAAGGTGTTGAATGTTTACAGAAGCAAAAAGCTACATCTTTCTCCTATGGAGTGGCTGGTGGATTTCAACCACCAATCTTTTGGTTAGCAGCTGAGTGCTTTAATCGCTGTCACTACCGGGACTCTTTCAAAGGAGTCCAGTGTGCCGTAAATAGTTTCAATATTGAGTCACCCAAATGATCTCTCTAATCAGCAGCAGTGCAGACATTTGGGGGTTTACTTTTGATATGAATGTGAAAACTCTGGGTCTAGTATCTCAACACAGCTGTTCCAAATCCCCTAGGGAAGGGCACGGAAAGAGTAGGCGGTATGGGCATAGAGGAGATTTTGCCAGATGGTTTCTCTCCACATTAAACTCTCCTCAGCATATTTTATTCATTTAACTGTATCCTGTCTGATCTTTCACAAGAACAATTTTCTTCCAAATGCAACACTCCCTCAACCCTTTTGGGGCTTGGTTCTTTAATAAACACAATTATGTATTCTGATGTTATAAATAATGGGTCAGCTTTTTTGTATTCTCGGGCTTTTAACTGCTTTTCTAGTACGTTATTCGTTACTGCAGCCTTATTTATTCATGTAAGTTCTCAGCCTGGAGTTTATATCTCTTTGATTTCCATTTCAATTCATTTTCTCTCTCTCCCTCTCCCTCCCTCTTTCTCCCTTCCCTCTCCTTCTCTTTTCTTCCCCCATTCCCTTTCTCCCTCACTTCCCCACTGCTTATAATTTTTCCTTAGCTCCAAGGGAATATTTGGGTTTATAAACGTGTGCCTTTGCCTCATAATGACTTGTCTTTCTCTACTTTACAGTGTGTCTGTCTTTATTCTCTGTTTGCCAGATCTTGAAGGTATCATCTTAACCTTACCTCTTTGCGGGAAGTGATAGTTTCATTACCTGTACATTCTGATGCTTAACCATGCTTACCTTTGCCCTCAACGCTTCAATGTGTTTCCATTCCAGTGTTCCACTGTTTCTTCTACCCGTTCCATCCTTGACCATGCATTCTTGAGCCCTTGAGTTCCTCTTAAGCGAATCCTTAAGCGAATCCTCTATTAAAATGTTTTTCAAATTACTATAGCTATTAGGGGCTCTACTGAATTACTCCTATGCCACTGAGGAATAAGGGGAAGAGGGCTCAGAGGACACGATTCAAGGGTCTCCAACTCTGCCTCAACCAGAACAGCTCCATCTTGTGTGTGTGTGTGTGTGTGTGTGTGTGTGTGTGTGTGTGTGTGAGAGAGAGAGAGAGAGAGAGAGAGAGAGAGAGAGAGAGAGAGAGACTGTGTGTGCTTAAATTGGGTTTCACAGAAAATTTAATTTGAAACAAATAGTCTACTAGAAACAAATGAAAATCATAGAATTACTGTTTACAATTCATCTACAGTTAAGAACTCAACTTTTCTTCTATTGCTCAATTGTTTCACAATCTCAGGGCTGACAGGTGGCCAAATTCCTCCATGTGCAAAAGTAGGACATGAATGCAAAAGAAAAGATCCATTTTTTCAACTTTGTATAGTGTTTAACTCTTATTCCTTTATTTCCAAGAAACAAAATAATAGGGGTATACTTGAGATCTTTTTTTAATTGGCATCATTTGACAAATGGTAGGTGGGTTATACATGTACATGAAATAGTATGAATGCAATAATGATGCTAACATCAATTTCTGTAACCAGATAAGGCATTGAAGTTTTTTATGTGACAGAAATGTGAGTGACCATAGCATTCTTGACCCAGCATAATTTAAATCTCCATTTCACATGAACAGTTTCTCTGAGAAAAAGGAAGAAGCCGGTGTCATGGATGCCAAGTGACTCCTTGGAAAAATATGTTGATGGCTTTTAACTATATGAGTTTGAGATAACTGAATATCTGCAAATAATATGTCTTCCTGTGAATATTCAACAGGGATTTTAGTTCTCAGTGTTTAAATTGGGTTGCACCATAGGGATTCACTGAGCCCAAGGAAACATGGTGGTGTTGCAGCTATATTGAAGTTTGATTCTCCCCCATGAAAAATTATGAACCTTAGAAATTCATCTAGCTTCAAAACAGTTCTTTTTTTCTCTATAGTTTCTGGAAAATGCTTTGTTAACCTCACATGTGGACATTCTCAGCCATTTTATCCATGTAACACGCATAGCAATTCATTTGCCTGCATCTTCTCGTTCCTTGCTAAGGACGAGCCATCTTGCAACCACTAACTGATTACCACCAATGGAGCTTATCTCTACCTTTTAGTCACTGTATAACCTGAAAAAGCTCACATGTGTAATATGATCGCATGATCACAGAGGTATTCAAGTGAGATAATGCAGGTTTGTTTATTAATATTTTCATTTTCTTAAGTGTAAAATCATATTTCATCAGTGTTAGGAAATTGATTGGGTTGATATATTTGTTTGGGCTTCTGGATTTTGCCAAACTAAACTTAATGGGATTCATCTAGAAATGTGACATGTTTTCCATGGTTCCAACACCCCCTCTGCTTCTAAAACTCAAATGCCTTCAGAACTTGCATTGTTTTTGTTAGCTCCCACTGCGGCAGCCCCCAATTCATGGCAGCCCCATTTGCCATAGGATCAGATAGTGGCCAGCCACAGGTCCTTCAGTGGCTTATTTTTGGAAACAAATGCCCGGCCTTTCTTTCCCATAACATTAATACATTATTGTGTAATTTAGACCAAGAAAAGATGCTGTCTATTCTTTGAACCTCCAAATGAGGTGTCCAATGATTGGTTCTAATACTTCTTCTCCACCTCCTCCCCATGTGGTATCATCCAGTCTCATAGCTTCCAAAGTATTTATGCAATTGTAACCAAATTTACATATCTAATGGACATCTCAAAATTGTTGTTCTTGTTGTTGTTAGGTGTCATTAAGTCAGTGACTCTCTGCAAAATAAAACAAAATATTGCCCAATCTTGCATCATCCTCTCAGTTGTTGCTTGAGGACATTGTTGTAGCCACTGTGTCAATCCATCCTGTCGAGGGTCTGCCACTTTGGGGCTGCCTCTCCACTTTGGCAGCACTTTATACACATACTGGTCTCTCCTGACAATGTGTCCAAAGTACATAATGAATGCACCATGTTCCCACCCTCTTGCAGAGTTGCTATGCAAGAAGCCTCCAACCAATAGCAGCCAGAAACTGAGGCTCCTGGTCCGACACCCTGTTGGAAATTAATCCCACCATGAGCTGTGTGAACGCATGTAGAAGTGGATCTTTCTCCAACCAAGTCCTAGCCCATAGTTTGATTGCAGCCTGTGAAAGATCTTGAGACAGAAGCATTAAACCAAACTTACATGCCTAGTCCATTGATATGGTGATATAATAGTATATTTTAAATTTTATTTGTGGGCTCTTACAGCTCTTATCACAATCCATACATATACCCATTGTGTCAAACACATCTGTACATATGTTGTCATCGTTTTCAAAATATTTTCTTTCTACTTGAACCCCTGGCATCAGCTCCTCATTTTTGCCCCTCCCTCCATCCTCCATGTTCCCTTGAAAATTTATAAATTATTCTTTTTTTCATGTCTTACACTGACTGCTGGCTCATTTCACCCACTTTTATGCTGTCTATTTCTCTGGGAGGAAGGCTATATATCGATCATTGTGATTGGTTCCCCCTTATTCACTCCCCACCACCCTTACCCTCCTAGTATCGCTGCTCCTCTTATTGGTCCTGGGGGGTTTATCTGCAATGGATTCCGTGTGTTTCGAGCTCTTATATGTACCAGTATACATGTTCTGATCTAGCCAGATTTGTAATATAGAATTGGGGTCTTGGTAGGGGTGGGAGTGGGGAGAAAGCATTAAAGAACTAGAGGGAGGTTATGTATTTTGTTGGTGCTATACTGCACCCTGGCAGTCTCTTCTATTCCTTGTGGCCCTTCTGTGAGGGGATGGTCAATTGACTACTGATGGCTTTAGATCTCCCCTCTTCCCTCCCTCTGATTCTCATTGATATGTTTTTTGTTTGTTTGGTATGCTTTATAGTAATATTTTTATGTATTATGAAGCTAGGCTTTAGATAACTGATTACATGGTGTTGGTTAACTCCATGTACACACCAAGATTATCTCTATCTTAGGGTTTTTGTATTATCAGATTTCTCTTCCTGAAACAATACATCTGCACAGCTCTCTCCTTCACTCTCTTCTAGCTCAGAGGACTAGCGAGAGGAGTATGAATCCCCCCCCCACACACACACACACACTGAGTCGAAACAATAGAATTATATTAGGAGAGTAAAAGGTACCCAGAGAGGTCCTGGAACTATGATGATAATGGTACAGGTATTTAGAAATTATTATATTAAGACACATTTTGATCCAAAATCCAAAGGATTTGCGTGATTCATTAAACACTACAAAGAAATTTTTATTCCAAATGTTTTCGCTTTATACACAGGTAAATTTTGGGGAGAAGTTTTATGAAATGCAGAGGAATAGAAAACACCCATCTCTAGGCATTCTGAGCTGCAGTAAAAATTGAGTGTTGTTTCTTGGGTCAAATTAATTCCCCTAAGTAATATATATGGATAAAAATAAGAAGAGGCTGGTGAGTTTAGTCCTAGAAATACATCAATCATTGGAGTATGGAAAGAGAAAGAGAATTCAACAAGAAATACTGAGAAGGTAAAAATACAGAAGGCACCATCCTTGAAACCAAAAAAAGGAGAGGGCACGCACCCATGGAAATGCTTGATCCCAGATCCTGTTTCAGGGGCATCATTTGTCCACAATCCCAGCTTCCAACTTCTGGATCTACCACCACTTTTATGGAGAAGCTACACTTTACTTAGGCTCTTGAATGTCCACATTAAACTGTGGCATAATGATGCCTCATCAGCCTGTCTTTCTTAGAGTGAGAATTTTCCGGTCCCGTGCGCTTTCATTTTTTTTCTCCTTTTATAAGTGTCTGACATGCACTGCAAACTAAGGGCCTTCCCCACCTTCTATTGTTCCCTCCCTTTTACTATTCATAGGTATTAACCTCAAGAATTCTTTTACACATCCTCAGAGAACCCAAATTGACAGTGATATTAATTATATTAGTGATATTTAGAACGTTAATGAAGATGGAAAAAGATAATTTAACCACAAGATTGGACAATATGAGCAATATGAAGGTGAATGTGGAGGCTTGTGCATAAGAATGAGAGAGATGGTGAGTATAGATACCTATTTTAGGTGGTTTTTTTAATAAAAGGAAACAAAGGAATGGGGCATAGACTAGAGAAAATAATTCAGTCAATTGAAGGTTTGTTACTAAAGGGAACAAATTATAGCATGCTTGCATGCTAATGGTAATGATCTTTAAGAAGAAATTTGATTTAGCAAAACAAAGAGGACATGACTGCTAGGGGGGGGAAACAATTGAGAATATGAGAGAGTGAGAGGGAATACATATACAGAGGATTGGACTTAAATAAGACCAGGAGAGTTCATCTATTGCAAGAAGGCAGCTAACAGGAGTTGATAGATTTCATGGTGGGAAGGCAGTATAACTCAATTCTGATCATTTCTGTTCTTAGTAAAATAAGATGATTAGTTCAGGTTAAGGAGTAGAGAGAAGCTGTTGGTGGTTTGTGAAGAGAGCAGGTAAAAAGTAGTTGTCTAGGAAAATGGGAAGTCAAATTACCTTGAGACATATATTCGGGTAATACTAAGGGCCTGCTTTAAAATGATCAGTTTACTTGGAAACCAGTAAGGATAATGGTGGGGGTTTTGTTGTGGTGTATTTTCAGATAGGTTCAACTGCTTGGGTATCGACTCCAAGTCAATTGAGCATTACATTGAAACAGGCTAAAGTTTTCCTGAGTGTGTACAACAAAATCAAGGGAATGGTGTTGCATTCCTAGTCGTGGTAGTTACATAATGTTGATAAGTTGAAGATCTATAAAAGTGTAGGGGTGGTCTCTAACCTCGCAATCAGGTCACATCCTGCTTGTGCCTACTGTGGGTGTGGCCATCTCATAAGGAGGGCCCTGGGAACCTCCCCTTCTCTCTGCCTTCACCTTCCTGCTTGCTGGCAACCATGAGAGCTGCTGGAGCTCTGCCATGTTTCCACTGACTTTGGATCCACACGACAATGTATCCACCAGCTTTTGATTTCCCTGCATTCTGCATCACTGCATGTGACTGCGTGAGTCTGAAGAGGGAATTAAGGGCAAATATAGAACTTATGGACTTGACTTGGACAGGATGGGGATGTTTCCTTGATGTAAAGCCCTTTCTAACACATATAAGAGTGTCACTGGGTTTGTTCCTTTAATTGACCTGGTCTAACACACTAGTCAAAAAAAGAAAATTGTGATATCTATTTTGAAGTACAATGTTATCTGTTATAGGGTAATATCTGCCTGTCTACAAGTAATTTATTAATGCAACTATGATTCAAATTTACACACTAACCACTAGAGCTAAACCAAAACCAGACTCACTGCTAACGAGTTGATGCTGACTCACAGCAACCCTGTATGTTATAAATTCCCCTGTGAGTTTGTGAGACTGTAACTCTTTACAGGAGTAGAGCGTCAACTACAGCTAGTGATGAAAAACTGAAGAATTCCACCAACTTCTTCCGTCTGAAAATGATCAAAAATGCAAACAAGATACATGATTAATTATTCACCATTGGAATAATTTCAAGGTTTCAAGATAGAATCCCTCCTCTCTCCTATTTTTCCAAAACCATTTTATTGGGAGCTAATGCAGATATCACATTATTCCATAGTTCAATCACAGCAAGCTGTGTTGTATAAGTGCTACCACAATTCATTTCAGAGCACTCTCTTCCTTCTGGAACTCTTTAATATCAGTTCCCCTTTACCATCCCCTCACCCCCTATACCCCAGGAATCTTTATTATACTCGTCTCTATAGGTTAATCAATCCTGGGTTTCATATACTGAAAAATGAAAAGCATATAACAAAAGTTCAAGACAAAATACATAGGGATAAACATAAATATGAAACAAAACACAGAAAAATTTGAAAATCAGATCAGCTTCAATGTATATCAGAGGAGGAATCAAGTGACAAGATTTTAACCATTCAAGTCACGTTTATCATTTTGGTAACCAGTTGATTCCCATCCCTCCATTATGGATAGAGGGAAATCATCAGAAGCTTACTTCCTGTTTAGATCTCAAAAATGTATCTTAGCTTTCTACTGTCCTTCATAGACTTTTCCAAACCAGAATTTCACAACATAGGCTCTGATACTGTTCCTTCCTTTGGAGTTTGATTATAAATCATTTACAATCCTTGGGTCATGTACGTTTGTGTGGGTCTTCCACATGACCTTAGTTGGCATATCACTTAGATGGCTGCTTGTTTGGAAACAAGCCTTTAAGACACCAGACATTATTCTAGCTGATAGCTTGGCACCATCTAATTTCTTCACCACGTTTTGCTATAGCACCCATATCATCTGTAGTCATTTCAGGAAGATGAGTATCGAGCAGGACCATGATGTAGGAACTAATTGTTGTTAAATTGGAGCTAAGGTTTAGTGTTAGCCCAAAATCAAGATAGAATTTTCAAGACCAACAATTTCTTCATTGCAAATACCTTTTTACAACAACATAAAGAGTGATAATACTAATTATACACATGGCCTTCACCAGATGGAATGAACAGGAATCACATTGACTACATCTGTGGAAAGAGATGATGGAGAAGCTCAATATGAAAAAAAAAGTTATTCTAGGGACTGACTGTAGAACACAATTGCTTATATGTAAGTTCAGGTTGAAGTTGAAAGAAATTAAAACAAGTCCACTAGAGCCAAAATATGACTTTGAGTATATGCCATCTGAATTTTGACATCTCCAAAACATATTTGACTCATTGAATACTAATAACAGAAGATATGATAAGCTGTGGGATGATATCAAGGATATCATACATGAAGAAAGCAAAGGATTATCAAACAGAAAAGATTAAAGCAAACGTTAGAAGAGACACTGAAACTTGCTGTTAATCATAGAGCAGGTAGAGCAAATAGGAGAAATGATGATGTAAAAGAGCTGAACAACAAATATCAAAGGGAATCTTGAGAAGACAAAGTATTATAATGAAATGTGCAAAACCTGGATTTTGAAAACCAAAATAAATAAATAGATTATTAATGATAAATGATATAGATTATAGATAACCTGCTCATCATATATCAAGATAGTACTGAAGGAAAAAGTTCAGGCTGCACTGAATTCATTATCCAAAATCAAGGCTCCATGAATTGAAGGAATACCAATTGAAATATTTCATCAAGCTGAGAAAGTATGGGAAGCACTCTTTCTTCTATACCAGAAAATTTAGAAGACAGCTACTTGGCCAATTGAGGGGAAGAGAGCCATATTTGTACCCATTCCAAAGAAATGTGACCCAGCAGAATGTGCAAGTTGCTGTTACTAGATATAGTTAATATCTGAAATCTGTATATAAATTAAGGGGCAGTTGTGCAAAGAAAACAAAGAGATACTCTAAAACCAAGAAAGGTGTGCATCAGTGGTGTATTCTCTCTCCATATTTATTTAATCTGTATGCTGTGCAGATAATCAGAGAATCTCTTCTACATGAAGGCACATGTGGCACCAGGATGGGAGGACGGCTTATTAACAACCTGTGATATGCAGATGACACAACCTTGTTTGCTGAAGCACATGCTGATGAAGAGGCAGGAGTGTAGCCTTCAAGATGTGCTGCAACTCAATGTAAAGAAGACCTGATTCCTCAGAGCTGGACCAGGAGGTAGCATCATGATAAACTGAGTAGAGATTGAAGCTGTCAAAGAAATCATCTTGCTTATATAGACAATCAAGGCTCATGGAAGCAGCAATCATAAAATCAAATGATATATTGCATTGGGAAAATAGGCTGCACAAGACCTCTTTAAAGTGTTGAAGTGTAAGGATGTCATTCTGAGGACTAAGGTATGTCTGATCCAAGCCATGATATTTTCAATTGCTTCATAGGCATATGAAAGTTGGATGTTAAATAAGGTAGATCAAAGAAGAATTTGTACATTTGAATTATGCTACTGGCCAAGAATATCAGAAGTACAGTAGACTAACAAACAAACCTGGCTTGGAAGAAATACAAACTGAATGCTCCAGGGAAGCTAGGCTGGCGTAACGTTGCCCTTTGGGTATGTTATCTGCAGAGACCACTCACTGGAAAAGAGCATCATGCTTGGTAAAGTGAAGGGGCAGTGAAAAGGAGCCAGACCTTGGACAGGATAGATTGACAGTTACTGCAACAACGGACTCAAACATCATCATTAAGCTGATGTGCATGGGGTTGTCATGAGTTAAAAGTTATTTGACAGCACCTACCAACAACAATGAAGAAAGTTTAAGGAGAAACAAAGTATACTTCAGCATTCTAAAATGTGTAATTATATATAGTGATTGACTAAGGAATCTACACTTGATAAAGTGGAAATGAAGGTATATGTTGAGTAATGAACAACTGAAGTTGAAGAGTAAATGGATTAGAGATGCCAAAGTATTTAAAGAATTGTTGTTACAGCTACTAGGTTAATTAAGCCAGATAGATGAGAGGTGATGTTCATGGAACAAGATGTTTTAAGTCAAGTTTCTGGAGGTGGGATAGTTTGCTGGCAATGACAATGTTTAAAGCAATTAATTCTGGCACAATATTATAGAGAGGAAAAATACTGATGGCCTAAACTGTCAAATTTGCTCATTTCCCTATCCTACCAATTTGATCTGTTCTTAGATTGAAGTCCTCAAGAATGGTTGATGTTCTACAGTTATATAACATAATGTAATAGTCATTCTAATAAAAATAATAATTAAAACCACCATCATTGCCAGTCTGTCTGTATCTTCAATCTTCACTTTATTCAACACAAAGAAAGGATTGTGTTTAGAAAATACGTACCGTCACCTTAAGGCATCATTTTACTCTTCCTATCATTTCCATAAAACAGTGGGATAAATATTAGTTATATGTTTTAATATATTCCTTAAAGAGAGACAGAGCTTCGCCGGCTCTTTAAAGTGGCCTGTAATTAATGTACTGCAACTAGTAGGTAAACAGGAAATGAAAACGCAAAATGCGTGCTGCTATCTTCTGGTTCCGGTCCTGTCTCCATTACATCAGACCTCTACATCCTTACCATACTTGTTTAATAGAGAATGCAGAGGCAGTACTTCGAAATATTTGCTATCCCTAGTTGAAAAATGAAACTTGAGCTTGGAATGCAATAATTAGTTTAAGTGTCAATCAAACAAACTATTTGAACCAAAAAGCCTAAGAACACTTGAAGAGTTTTCTGATTGGAGAATTTATGTTTATAGAAAAGTAATAATGAGAAACCTATTTGGGATCCGGCATCTATGTGGACCATGTTTTAAAAATATTAGGCCCAGTTTTCAGCCTGAAGCAATCCAGTCTAGAACCCACCTGCAGGGGCTTTGAGCCATCAACCTGCCAAGGTCCTGGATGCAGTCTTGAGTAGGTGAGACAAAGGGATCACTTGCATTGTGTTTCAGGTGTGTGGCGGACACTTTACATGCTTATTTCAACTTTCCAAATCAAGAGAAATTACATGCCTTGCTAATAGAGGCAGAATCAGAGCACATTACCAGGCCTATTTCACACTAGCTGGCTTTGCACTTATTCCACAAGGTCCCCAAGAAACTTATTATCTTTTTACAAAATCCTAAACATGCATTTATCTCCCAATTATTTATGTCCTTACCTAAAAACCAGAAAGCAGCAGTGAAAAGAGAAAGAAAGTATGATTCAATGAGAGTTTTCCTTACCTGAATTATATTTACAAGTTTATACAAAAATTAAATGTTAAGGACCAAATGAAGAATTAACTCCAAACGAGGCAACACAATGCATACATTTGAATTATATATTAAACAGGATGTGAGCTCTAATGACAAACATTTATTTAGCATATACTGTGCACTAGGAAATGTGCTGGCACCCTGTCAGGGTCCAAGTAGGAAACAAAAGATGCACTGAATTGGCTTAACGGAGAGTTTCATGAAGGAATGAGCATGGTGAGAGGATGGGACAATATGTCAGAGCTAGCAAGAGACAGAAGTGTTTTACTATCTTTGCCAAAAGGCCAAAGGAAGGAAGCGTATGCTGGAATCCAGGAAATGTTGCAGCTGTCGCTATAGGAAAGGGCCATATGAGAGGAATTGTGGCCTTACGGCAGAACTATTGGCAATGCATGACAACCTGGCAGAGAGGGGGTTGAAAATAAATACCCATGGTTTGCTCCTGCCATATTACTTCCTGCTGGATGAACCCAACCAGAAGTGGAAGGACAAGAAAACCCACTAATGTTGTCCAGACTCTCATAACACAGAGCAAGGTAGTTCAGGGATCTGGACGGGCAAACAGATGATCCAGTATACACAGAGACACACAGAGATGATCGATTATGCCTCCCAGTTCTGTAGACATGTTTTTGTTGTTGTTGCTGCTGCTGCTGCTGCTGCTGTTCGGTGCCCTCAATTTGGTTCCAATTCACAGTAACAACAGAAGACACCACTGTCACAATTATTCTTCAGCTTAAGCCCATTGTTACTGCCCCTCTACGTTACCAAGCATGATGTCCTTTTCCTGGGACTGGGTGCTCTTGATAGCATGTCCAAAGTACGTGGGATGAAGTCTTGCCATCCTCTCCTCTAAGGAACATTCTGGCTCTACCTCTTCCAAGACAGATTTGTTGGTTCTTTTGGCAGTTCATGGTGTTTTAAATATTCTTGCCAGCACTAAAAGCTTTAGCCTAATAAAATAAAGAAAACCCTACAGGGTAGAGTAGAACTGCCTCATAGGGTTTATGTGGCTGTACATGTTTACAGAAGCAAACTGCCACATCTACTCCAGAGGGCGTGGCACATTCAAACTAGGAACCTTTTGGTTGGTGGTGGGTGCCTTAACCACTGTGCGGCCAAAACTCCTAAAAGTTTTTACCACACCAAACCCATTACCATCTTCTCAATTGTGACTTGTAAATATTTACAGGTGGGTTTTGAGATACAGATTGAATTATAACCAAGGCTTGTAAAAGTGTTACAGAATCACTTAAAATACATTAAAGTACATTCTACTGACATGTGGCTCTCCATATTAGACTCTCAAAAAACCCACATGGTAATTCTATGCTGTCCCATAGAAGCCAAAATGGAATCGAAGGCAATGAGCTTGGCTTTGATTTGAACATGTGCACTAAGGAGTCTTGAGTGCACTGTTGGGTAGGCTTTGGATAGTTAACAACACAGACGAGCAGTTCAAACTCATTGGGAGAAAAGATGAGGCTGTCTGGTCCTGCAAAGGTTCACAAGCCCAGAAACCTTATATAAGTTCATTATGAGTGAGGCTCCACTCAATCACAGTGGTTGACATTTGTGCACTGATTGGGATTATTTCTTAATTATACTCAGTAAAATGTTTTATGGGAAAATAGTAGCCCAGGAAGCTGGAGAACTAAATATAAGTTTTAGCTAATGCACGAGTCACTTCAATCAGTAACTATGAAACAGCCATCTACAAAGGCAAACATAAACAGCAACAACTTTGGAAAAGCCATTTGGCAAATGCGTCATAGGCTTTAAAATGGTCGCACCTTTTGTGCGTGTAAAATTATATCTGTATAAAGATGTAAGAGAATATGCAATGAATTTTCTAGAAGCCAACAGGTTACAGAGGAGTCCTGGTGGCACAGGGGTTACGTGCTCAGTTGCCAACTGAAAGGTTGGCAGCAGGACACTTCGGATTTGTGTACTTTTCAGCTTATATGAACTTCAGTTAAAAAGTGAAATTTCCATATGCCAAACCCTCTTCAGTTTTCCTTCACCACATTGATCTGAGGTGAAGGAAACCCAGAGGCATGGTGTTTGCTTTGGGAAGTTTACATGCCAAGAGAAAAGAATTTCCAGAGAACTCCTCCACACCTTAAAATATACTTGGGTTTTCAAATGAGTCACTTTTTATCCTGACTTCTCTAAACATGAAAAATGTCTCAAGAACAGGATGACATGCACTACTAACCAATATGGGCAGGGGCTGATTCAGCTGTGAGTTTGGCTAGATTTGACTAATTGACAATTATCATTTGACTTATCAACCTTCCTAGTTCCAGGACATGCATTTGTGGTAATCCATGCTGTCTCTCCTCTTCTGTGTACTAAATGTGTTACTCGACAATGGCTTTAGTCATCTCTGTGGAGTCCCTAGCAGACACTCTACATCATTATCCCAGTATTTTACACCCCCCTCAGTTCCTCACTTCTATATTTACCCCACTCAGCTGAAGCCTCCGAACTTGAAATGGCCTGAGAAAACTGCAGTGTTAGGTATAAACTCCCTAATATGTCATCCATACTTCCACATGTCCATGATCACCCCACCTACCACCCCACACCTCTCCTACCCACACACCTATCACCAGCACTTTCTATCCTTTTGTCTCAAACATAAATTCCCTTTAACCTATAAAGATAAAATCTCTTCCAATCTGTACCGCACATCTCATTCCATCCTATTGACTTGAAATAATCCTGCTTTCCCAGGTGAACCAGCCTCATCTGGAGACCACTCAAGTCAAAGAAAGGACAAAGTGGCCATAGCTTGCCTCGGTATACTGCTTAGAGTCAAATAGCAAACAACCTATTAGGCGCACTGGTTCCAAGAAGACTGGGGCGCAAGGAATTTTTTCCTTCTCTTTAAAGACATAGTTTCTTATTTCATGGAACCCTGAGGAACAACTAGTAGTTCTAAAGTTTCCTTTTCTGAGTTATCCATGGTTTGGTATCTATGGAAACGTCCTTAGATGCTACCTCGTGGTGGACCTAGAGCCCCTTCGAGCTAATTAAGCTTGAAAAATCAATCCTCCATGGCCTTGTTTCATTAATTATTATTCTTGAAGCCCTGGTGGTCTACTGGGTTACAAATCAGGCACCTAAAAGCAAGGTCAACAGTTCAAACCCACAAGAGAAAGATGAGGCTGTCCTATAAACACTTATACCTATAGGGTTGCTATAAATAGGAATCGACTTAGTAGCAGTGGGCTTCAAGGGTCAATTTTAATTTATTTTTCTCTCTTCTCCCGTTCACTCCTTCCCTCCCCACCACCACCACCCCTCCAACACACATAAACACATATGTCTAATGTTGAAAAGAACTTCCTTTTATCTTTTCTTTCCTTCTAAATAAAGACCCCCTGGTAGCACCGTGGGTTAGACATTGGCCTGCTAACCACAAGATCTGGAATACCAATCCACCAGCCACTCACTTTGTGGGAGAAAGGTGAGATGATCTGCGCAAGAACATATTTTCAAGTCTCAGAAACTTCTATCATCGGGTCACTAAGAATCAGAATCAACTAGATGGCAGAGGGCTTGGTCTCCTTGTATGCTATTTTTCATCTTATGCACATCCTATTTTCCTTAAGCACTCTCTCATGAATCCTTTTGCAATCTGATTCCTATACCTTGTAGTCACAAATCAGAATAAGCTCTCTTTTTAAACTAACTAATGACTTCCTAGGGAGAAAGATGGGGCTTCTTCAAAAGCAGTTCTATTGGCATTTCATCCACATGTCAGACAATTCAATAATTTAATCACATCCAGAAGAGCTGTGAACATGTTCTACTTCCTTGAACTGATTGGTATTCATGGTTTGTTTCAAATTTGTCAAAAATGTGCACCATGAAACATTCTCCTCCAATGTAACAGCTTCTTATCTATAACTCAGTGCCATCGATTATACTCTTTGTATTATACAACCATTATTAATAACCTTTTGCAAATCATTCCACCACCATTAACATAAACTCAATGCTCACTAAGCAAAAACTTTCCTCCTTCACCCATGGTAACCATTGATCATGTTTGGCTTCTCTTTTTTTTTTGGTAGGTTTTTAATATATATATTATATTCACAAATCATGCACTTCCATCATTAAATCACATTTTAAAAGAGTTATAGTTGCATTATTCCAACCAGTTCCAATGCTCCCTTCCTCCTCCTGCATTCGCTGCTCCAAAGATGGTACTTTCCACTCCCGTAAAGAAATGGGCTCAGAAACTCACAGGGACAGTTCTACCTTGTCCTGTAGGATCACTATGAGTTGGCATAGCCGTGATGGCAGTAATTTGGGTTTTTTTTAATGACTTCCTAGGAGACCTGGTTGCTTAGTGGGTTATGCATTGGTCAATAGTTCGAAACCACCAGTGGTTCTATGAGAAAAAAATTGAGGCTTTCTTCTGCAAGTGACAATGCCATAAACCTTCAGGAAAATTCTATCTTGTCTTTGGGTTGCTATGGGTCAGAATTAATTTTGTCCTGAAAGAATGACTTCCTAATCACTACATTTAAATATCATTTTTCTCTATGTGCCCCTGTGGTAGTTACATAATCTGCTGTCAATTTGAGACTTATGAGTGAAGGGGTGGAGTTTACCTGTCAATCAGGTCACAGCTTGATGACCTCATTTGGAGATGCTAAGGAGATAAATAGCTCACTGTAAAGGGACACTTGCTCACTCCCTGTGAGACAAGCTTGCTGATAAGCCACATGGAGACAGGCGGATGGCAGCCAGAGCCTCAGAGATGGAGAAGCCACATGGAGAGCCCTGCCAATGCTGAGATGCTTCTACTACCATTGGATCCACGAGGCATTCCATCCACTGGCCTGTGATCATCCTGCATTTGGCATCATTGATTGTGTTTTGTGAGCCTGAAGAGGACTTAATAGATTGATATTGACATATGGGCTAACATCAGACTTATGGACTTGCTCTGGACTGGGCTAGGATGTTTTCTCAATATTCAATTGGTCTTGGATATAAAGCTCTTTCTTATATGCCTATGCATGTTTATGGATTTGTTTCCTTAGTCTACCCAGACTAACACCCCCTCTATGCCTCTTATCTGCATTCAACACTGTAGAAAAAACTCCTCTCCTTTATCTGTCACTCTTCTCTTTTCTAGGTTCTGTTCTTGGCTTTAGTACTGATTCCTAATTATTTCCTTGTTTATTTCTTCTTTCCTAAGATATGACTATCTTCTTCCGTATAGCTTCCCTTGAGGATCCCCCCATACTTCCTTAATTAACGGATACTTTTATGCAAAGAAATATAAAATATTGATTTCCATATACAACAACCCCTCCACCAGCTCTCAATTTATAAATCTTCCTATCCACCTGGATTCTACAAACCTCAAACTTAGCATGTCCCAAATGAACTTTGTGCTATCTCTTCCACAAATGTAATGCTTTCTTTTTCTTTGCTCTTTTCTTATTTGGTCTTTTATTCATTGTATAACAGGCTATTGGTAATATTATGGCTTAGGCCAACTGTACCTTAGTTCTCAAACTTACATATTTTTTGTAACCTTTCTGAAAGATTCTTTGCAACAGATTTGTCCCATATGTTATGTCATTTTATTTCTTAAAGAAGGAAGAGAAGAAGGCTTAACAGCAGAGTTTCTCAACCTGTAGGTCGCAAGCCCTTTGGGGGTCGAATGACCCTTTCAAGGGGCTGCCTGATTCATAACAGTAGCAAAATTACAGTTATGAAATAGCAACAAAAATAAGTTTATGGTTGGAGGGTCACCACAACATGAGGAACTGTATTAAAAGGTTGCAGCATTAGGAAGGCTGAGAACACTGCCTTAGAGCTTTCTTACTTCTTCTCTGAGTATACAATATGTTGTCTAGCCTAAAAACCTCAGTAATTATGGATTTTTCATGGACTCTCACTCTCAATATCCAGTCAGTCACCTCAACCTGCTAGTTGGTTATTTTTAATTTCTATTTTTGCATTCTCTTCTTTGAAATTCTCAGCAGAGTGGAGACTGGTACAATCTAAGAACTTGGGTTCTTTAGAGAAAAAATCCGTTTTTGATACAGAACAAAGAAAAGGTCAGGTCTTGGAGAAATCCGATACAACAGTAGGCAGGGATATGCCCAGGATGGAAGTCAGAATAATTCACAGCCTCTCTACTCCGTAATTGTCCTTCCAGGTCCCCAATTCCTACTCTGTGCAGCCAGGTGACTACTTTCCTTCTCAAAGGAAGACAGAGGTTTGCTTTGGAAAGAGATTAAGCCTGAGGCTAGGATATGGTAGTGTCCATCAGGCATAATGGTTGAAAGCAAAAATGTTGTGAAAATCTACTTGTGTACTGAATAGTGAAAACGTGGGTTCAGACAACTGAAAGTGACATTAACGCTCCAAGACTGGTTGATTTAGATCTCCAAAGAAGGAAAGAAGGACAAAATGCCTTATCATATCCAGAAATGCTACTTAAATCATCTTTGGGATAACAGGTTAATGGAACACCATTTGCTCAACTAGGAAACTCTTAAGTGTTACCTTTAAATATTAATTTATAAATTATACAATGACTATATAACTTTTACACTACTAATCATTCTATAAACAGTATAGACAATAATGGAAGACATAAGAGAGAGGGCAACTTACCCTCCCCAAACCTCAATTTTCAACTGTAAAATGGGAATGATAATAATAGCCAATTCTTCATACTGTAGTGAAGGTTAAGTAAGGTAAGATAATTATCATAGTGTACAGTGCAGAACCAAGACTTATTAGTGTTACCTATGATTGTTATTGGCACAGCTGAAAGCACTTTTAAGTTTTTACTATTTAGCATTTTATTTCAAGAGTGCATACTGAGTTATACATCAAATTAACATTTGTAAATTTACAGCAAATTTGCATTGTGGGCTTTCTCTATAATGAAAGAAAAGCCACATTTTTCCCTGCTGTGTCCCCCTTCTGAAAAGAATTGAACCCTCTCAAAGCACCCTGGAACAAGTGACACAGTCTTTTTTTCACCATTCCACTGAAGATGACTGTGTTGCTAGACACATGGGACGCAGCTAAGTAATTCACTAGCTTTTTCTAGACTAATACGATTTTTTTTTCTTTTTCAAGAACATGGACCCAAAGTAACAAAGCCTGGAGTTCATCATGCCTATAAACATAGGCAGCCATGGGGCTAACGTTGATGGTGGGAAAGGGTTAAGGTAGGGGGTGAGTGGCAGAAAATGAAAGCACAAGGAAGGGAGGGAGGGAAGCAGAGATGAAAGAGATAATTTAGTTATTGTATCCATATCTATTTGCCATAAGAATATTGCATAACAATCAAACAGTAAATATTAGTAGCATACAACATCTATATTTGTTCTTCTATATACCATCTAGGTGATTTGTTGATTGGAGCCAGACTACATGTATCTGTAGCCAATCTTGGATTAGTGAAGTAGCTTTTCTGATATTAGCCGTGTTTTTCACATGTTTGAGCCTCAATGGAGACAAATGGGTTAACTTCACTTTGTTCTATATGTCTCATTGCATTGCAAAGCTGGGAATGTCAGAGAAATGCACACTCAATTTTCAAGCTTCTATTTGTATCGTGCATGATAAAATTCCATTTTCCAAAGTAAGTCAACTGATTGAACCCAAAGCCAGAGTGGGAGGGAGCATCAAAGTTATAGAACATAGGATGGGAATATAGAAATACCATTCATTCAAATCTAATGAAATCCCTTTTCCACAGCTTATAAAGCAGAGGGCATGACTCTGGCCTAGCATCTCTAAAGTTCAATTTCCCAAGGATTCTGACGATATGCTGCTTCCTAGCTCTGTGACATTGGCTGTGGTTTGCTTATTTATTTTATTATTTTTTAAACTTTTTATCTGAGCTTTGTTAAGCAGGTGTTCTTTGAAACCCAAAGTTCTTTAATAGAGGAGAAGTACTAAATACAATGGAGATAATTTAATGACAACTAAATATATGTGTATGGGTGTGTCTGTGTATGAGATGGCAAGAAGTTGGACAAAAACAGAAACCTATATCCTATTAGTCAAATGAATTAAGTATTTGCATCATTGAGCAATGAAAACAATTATTTAACCTGGCCTGAAATTCTTTTGAAGGATCCCTGGCGGCCAAGGTGGTGAAGCACTGGGGTTGCAAACCGCAAGTTCAGTGTTTCCAATGTAGCAGCCCCTCCAGGGGAGAAAGATGGGGATGTATGCTGTCATAAAGATGGACTGTCTGAAAAACCCTAAAGAACATCTCTCATCTGTCCTCCAGCGTTTCTGTGAGTCAGAAGCAACGCAACAAACGTGAATGGGCTTTGGTTTTCAATTATCCCCTGCTCTTTTTTTTCTTCTCAAAGATGGGGCTTTCTATTCCTGTAAAGAATTACAGTCTTGGAAACTTACTGTGGCAGTTCTACCCCATCCTAAAGTGTCGTTCTGAGAAGGCATCGACGCGATGCCAGTGAGTTTGGTAGGGCTTTTTTTTCTTTCTTTCTTCGAATCTGTTGGGGTTCAGAAGCATTTGTTAATCTTATGGTAAATCACCAAGACGTAGCACATAAAACAATTCTCCTGTGATTTTTTTTAATTTATGCTGTCCTACACAGACAAACCCAGTACTGCCAGTTATCTATTTCTAAGCCGCCTGTTTCAGCTGTAAGAGAGATCTGGGAATATTTCACTTGCCTCAGAACTTCCATAAATATTCAATGAGACTGAGTGACCAGAATAGATCCGCACATTTCTCCTCTTTGCAGAACATGTAAAAAGCGGGGAGATGTTGTGCTGATTTCTAGTTTTGATTCAGAAAAATCTTGGCTCTCAAAGCTCTGAGCATCTGTAGCTCCACACCCACCTGAGCTAATCTTGAATCAGCTGCAAAGACACATCCAAAACTTCAGATATTCACATAGACTCACCAAAAATGAACCTTCTCAATGTCATTTGAATGCATAGTTTAACTGTTTCATCACTGGTGAGACATACAGCTGCCATTTACATTTTCTCCTCTGGGGTTTATTGAGCAGCTAAGGAGGGGACATGCAAGGTTTTTTGAAATGGGAAAAAAATGGACATGTGCCACATCTTACTGTTTTTATAGGATATTCAATGAGATGGTGCATGCCGTAGGGACACACATGTACCACAAACCTACAGCAGTATCTACAGGGAAGTATGTGCCACATAGGCCAATGGGGCACATACATTCCACCAACCCTATCCACAGTGTTCAGAAGTTCAGAAGACATATGCGTCCCAGTACTCCTATACCACCTCCCCACCTCATCATACAAAGGGACACCCTCGATTTAGACATAGACAATGATTCAGCATGTCTGATGATTCCGTTGATGAAAAATTATCAACAAAAATTTTAAGCTAAACCTAATTCCATCATGAAAGGTTAATACAAACTGCCATGCGTTCTCTATGCACCTTCCTTTGCTGTGAAACATGTGTGATGAAATGAGCCCTCTAATGGGTCCGGTCTTGGGAAATATTACATGACTGTCTCTGAGACATAATCTCAAATAGTTGATTGAGTCCTGCATTTTACAAAACTTAAGTTCCTATGGGTATCTTAACACAATATGAAATTATACTGGCTGTGACAGCATATCTTCCATAGAGCCTACGGTTCACTCACAAAAGAATCCCAGATCTACCAATGGTTTTGCTCTGAGCTCTGAGACTACAGTATCAGGATGTCTGCAGATTCCTGCATTCCCTGCTTAGTGGGAGTCTCATTGATATAAAATTGGCTACATCAAATCTCAATAACATATTTCTTATGGGGAAGATGAAGTCCAAAGTGCTCCCAGCTGGGAAGAAACTATATTTTTATGAGTGATCTACTGATCATTATTTCAAGCCAAAACGCAAACACAGTTCTGGCATTTAACGGACATATTTCTATTTCAGTAACTTTGATCAGGGGAGACAATAAATAAAACCTTTACAGTTATAGTCACAGGAATTTGAAAGTGGTTTAAATAGTAGTAATCAAGTCCTTTTATCAAATATAAAATCTTCTCTTGGCAAGATTAAAGGATGCAAACCAGAGGAGGTGCAAAGACAAAGGAAACAATGGAATCTTTTATGCTTCCCATTCCCTCCCTCTTAAAATGAGTGGTTGAGAGGATTCAAAGCAGCCAGATTGAAAATGCCTAAGAGTCCAAAGGTACAAAAGTTGCATGGAAACATTTTTTGCAAACTTTTTCTATAGCAACAAGAGCAGAAGAGCAGCCCAAATTCTTGGATTTTTTCACTGATTTATAGCAAACATGTGAGTCAAATAGAATGATGAATCAAACCTTTCTGTATCTTAGTAAGCAATACACTGATCACAAAGTATGGGCCCTGAAAGATCCACTTGAAGACTTTATTGACTGAAGTACAAGCTGTATTTTGATATGCACCTGCCTGCTGTATTACCCCAACCTCCATAGCTCCCCTCACTTCATTGTCTTCAGTGGCTCCCAACACACTTCAGGATGTGAATCATTTCACAATGCGCTGCAATCTTTGTGTGTATGTTTATGTGGCGTATTTATTGTGAATTAGGTGAAGGGACTTACATGTAAGATCATCACATCTGCATTCAAATGTTCAAACCACTTATCCTGGAGTAGCCTAACCAATCCCCCACACCCGTTTGCTCCTCTCCCTCTTGTGGAACGCCATCCTCCATTTGACCCAAGCGAACACCTCGTCAACCCTCTAGTCTATTGCTCCATCTTCCCTCTCTTGCCCAGTCTCCCTTGGTGCACCTCCACGGTACCTTTACAACCTTGCTGCTGCCACTATACAAAAGATTCCCCCCAATAAAATACTCCCAACGTCTTGAAATACTTTGCAGCTGTTAAACATACCCAGCGCTTTCAGGTCTCTTCACCCTCACACTTGTTCTTTCTCCCCTTGCCCCTGGTCTCTACTGGTAATTTAGAGGCCTGAAAATCCCCCACCCTCAGTCTGGAGAGTTAGTCTACCATTACTAAGTATAGCCCTCCCTTTGGTGTTTTTCGTGTTGCTGTTGTTGTTGTTGTTTAAACCAAGCTCTATAGAGATTCCTAATAGTACTTTCAGGTAAGTAAGCATTGGAATGTCAACAGCAAGGTCTGTCATTCAAATCCACCAGCCATCCACTGCAGGAAGATGAGGCTATCTGTTCCTGTGAAGATTGACAACCTTGAAAACCCTACGTAGGGTCACTGAAAGTCACAATCAGTTCAATGACACTGTGTTTGGTTCTTGCGGTGGTTGTTGTTGTTTTCATAGATATGCCTAGTCACTGGGTGGTGCAAATAGTTTATGCTTCATTAGTAACCTAAAAGTTGGAAGTTTGAGCCCATTGAGAGGCACATTAAAAAGAAAGCCTGGTGATCGGCTTGAATAAAGATGACAGCCAAGAAAGCGCTACGGCACAGTTCCACTCTGCGACATGTGGGGTTGCCATGCATTGGAATGGACGACAGCCATGGACAGAGATCCCAACATATTCTAATAATATATTTATACCCACATAAACTAGTGAGCAAACCTGTAAGCTCAGTCATATACACATGCATAAACACATACATATACATGCATCCTTGAAACTGGAATCCATTTTGTATGCATTTCATACTCCCAGATGCCTGGAAAAGACTAATAGCTTAATAATATTATGGCATTTGAGACATTTGTGGATGTACATGGATTCGTAGGAAAGACTCAGAATCATAGGCATAGGAGTTACCCAGAGTCTATAATTTTCCAGTTGGTGTGTATTTCACTGACAGAGAGCTAGCATACTCCTTAGAAGCAAGGAAGGAGGGAATCTGTGACAAATACTTTGGACGTGGAATCAAGATGGAGTGTCCCTGGACAAGAGCATCATGCTTGGCAAAAGGTTGGTCAAAAGGAGGAAGACCCTCCACAATTTGATTGGTAGAGTGGCTTCAATGAGGGGCTCCACCTTAACAGCAGTTTTGAGGATGGCACATGCCAGGACAGTGCTCGGCTATATGACACATAGGGTTGCTATGTATCAGAACAGATTCTACAGCACCTAACAAGTATATGGGTCAAACAGAATGGGGAACAGAGCAGTCCAGCTAACAGATCCAGTTGAGAAAGGACTATTTAGCCATCACATCAGTCTTGTACATTAATCAGGATAACCCATGCCAATGACAAACATCTTCAATATAACCACTTATTATTTTATTAGCTTCACTTTTATTATTTTTATTCAAACATTTCTTATTCTCCCATTCCTAGGTTTCCTTGTCCTTGAGACACAGACCATGATTTTCATTAGTTTTCCTTTTGACGTTTTTTTTCTGAGCTCCTTCATCTATTTCCCATTTATAGAGTTATATGTGATGATTTGGCAGATACAAAGTTCTTTGCCATGACTCAATTGGCATTTTAAATTATTTTAATTTCAAGAGAGGTAGCAGTGACACAACCATTTTTAACCACTAACTACTTAAAAATGTCCCTACTTAGGCAAATTCATTCTTGCAAGTAGGATGGATCTTTGAAGAACTGAATCACCAGCCCACATGCCAAACTGAAGAGAATTTAATTTCCGCCACATTGCATTGATGTTTAGAAAGGAGTTCTCAGAGTGGTTTTGGAAGATCTACTACTGTTAAATGAAAAAAAACAAAACATCAGTATTCATCCCAAGGATAGTGACAAATTTATGATAAATCTATAGCTGGGATGACTTTCCCGTCCCACTAGATCACCCTAGGACTGTTGAGGAGACTCTGGAGAATAAAAGGGCACCCTTGGAGTTCCCAGGATCTTATTCAAAGGTGCAACAGCAGACAAGTCAGAAGCCATCAGGAACTGATCCTAAATCCCTGTGGATTGCAAAATGATGTTTTACAGTGATTGCTATATGAATAGGAACAACCTCCCAATCCTACCTCACCCTCTGAAAAACTTAAGTTCATCTACAGACACAAGCATGTAAAATGTATTTAAAGGCACATTGTAAAATGATTAGGAAAACCATTGATGCAAATGCACAATGGGTACAGATACAGTCACACACACGCAGCATCTCTAAAGGATTTCCCAATCCAGAAGCCCCAAAATAGAACATACAAGTAAAATGGCATGTCCTTAAGAGTGTAGATCATTTGTTCTCAGCCGCTAAGCCAGAGAAAAAGAAAGGGGAAAGAGAAAGACCCTGGATGAGATGCATTGACACAGTGGCCACAGTACAGGCTCAAACGTAACAAATAGGAGGATGGCCCAGGACCGAGCAGTGACTCTTTCTGTTTTGCATACAGTCGTTCTGAGTTGAAACCAACTTGATGGCCGCATCAACAGCACAACAGAGTTAGATATTCATGGTTCAAACCCAACCAGAAGTATCTCTGCTTCCATAAAATAATGAGATTTTGCTACATCAATGACCTGTATGCAGTATTAAGATGAGTATTATTCTGGCAATCCTGTGACAGCCATTGTATTATATTTGGCTTATGCTTGTGTACAATAGGGTGTACCTCAGAGATGTGCTGCCCTTGGTGGGGGGGGGGTCACCCTCTTGAAGCTGTGTTACTTGTTTCTCTGTTTTTCAGTGGATAGAACAAGGGTTTGCGGGGAGGGAAAATACGGAGGGTGGGAGAGATGAGGGAAATGACCTCAAGAAATCCATGAAGGAAAAGTACTTCTGGAGACTGATTATGGAAGAAAATGTATAATCATGTTCAACATGATTGAACCATGGAATGATATGACGCATGTATTAATTTCCAAGGCATAGCAAAAATTTTTGAAAGCATAGATCCAAAATGAGTTCTTTGCTCTCACTAAATCCTAGCTCCAACTTAAGAATACTCCATTCTTACATCATGCCCCTGTTTGAGTCTCAACTTTATGAAATGATCACTGACGATAAGGGTACTACGGCAAACTGCAGCGAAGAAAGCAGACGGTGCCCTGCATATCAACTGAATAGGGTCTGGGATCTTAAAGGCTTGCATTTAAACAAGCAGCCATATAAGCCAGGAGTCAACTCTGTCCACACAGAAGAAGCTCACCAGCTGCATGACCCCAAGACGACAATTACAAAACTGCTATAGTGAAAAGAAAGGCATCAGAGCTAAAATGATGAACATCCACTTTGTGGAAGGCGATGGAGGAGAGTGGGAGCCCCACACCCCTCTTTGAAGTAGACAGTCAGACTGAGCTCCTGGCAGATCTGCTCTAGCCAAGGCAAGAGTCCCAAGCAGCCTCACTATCAGGTAGAGGCCATTGCGATCCTGATTATGGGAGATCGAACTGGATACCTGGCCAATTGTCCTCCCTATAGACATGACTTGAATGAGTACTTGGTGCAAGAATCTCTTAGATGTCCCCATGACAGAAAATCTTTCCCTGGCTTTTTGAAAATTAATGGAGGTGTTCTCCCTCTTATAGATCATTTTTATTTTTGTCTTTATACTAATATGATCTTATACTTACCACCTTAGTGTGATTTGTCATGCACTGTTTTCTGTTGGGTATTCCCAGCTGTGAAGCACAGGAGGAATGGACATATAACGATAAGAATTATTACAAGATGTTGTAGGGAATTGAGGGGGTGGGGCAAGGGGTAAACACTGGGGAGGAAAGGGGGAGTTCAGGAGTGAATATTGAGGGTCGGAGGGGAGGGAGCAAGAGAACTGAGAGTGCCTATGGGCAGGCGCAGGGGAGGCTCTAACATACATGTGGCAGTACATGTGGCGGTACATGGGGCTGTACAAGGAGGGTACAACTCCCCCCGATGTGATTGCACAACTGAACTGGTCAATTGTGTGATATGTGAATTGTGTGCCAATAAGGAATAAATGATTACAGTAAAAAAAATCCAATGAAACAAGTTTCCTCTGACCCATGGGGTCACCAGGAGTTGGAAATGAATCAGCGGCAATGAGGTTTTATTTATGTGTTTCACTTTGACATTTCTCTGTACTTGCACATATACTTTAAATTGTCAAGAAAAAGTTATTTTAAAATGTTGATTACAGGTATATACATGTGACCTCCTCCCTGGGGAAGAAACAAAAGAAGAGTGCATGAAGGGAGACATTGAACAGGGAAAGATATGACAAAATAATAATTTATAAATTATCAAGGGTTCATGAGGGAGGGGGCAGCGGGGAGGGAGGGGGGAAAATGAGGAGCTGGTATCAAGTAAAAAGCAAATGTTTTTGAGAATGATGATGGCAACAAATGTACAAATGTGCTTGAAACAATGGAGGGATGTATGGATTGTGATAAGAACTGTATGAGCCCTAAATAAAATGATTTTTTTTAAATGTCAAGAAAATCTAAACACCAATTAAGAGTTTTTATCTCTGTATGGGGATGAATTTAAGAGAGTAATTGAAGGTAGACTTTGCCTTTTATTGTATATTTCCCTGTGCCCTTTGTTTTTTCCCAAAGATCATACATTTGTATATTTTTGTGTAATTTAAAAAATGAAAAGGAGATATTTAATTTGTCTTAAGCTACTGATGCTGAGGAGTGCGGGAGGTGTTAGGCTGCTAACTGCAACATCAGCAGTTCAAAGCTACCATCGGCTCTGCAGGCAAAAGATGAGGTTCTCTACTTCCATTAAGAATTCATCTCAGAAATCCACAGGAGCAGTTATACCCTAGTCTATAGAGTTGCCATGAGTCAGCATTGACTCAATAGCAGTGAGTTTTGGTTTGGAAACTACTGATGATACCTTGAGGACTAAGGTGTGCCTGACCCAAGACATGGTATTTTTTTAAATCGTTTTATCGGGTGCTCATACAACTCTTACCACAATTCATACATACATCAATTGTGTAAAGCACATTTGTGCATTCATTGACCTCATCATTCTCAAAACACTTGCTTTCCATGTAAGCCCCTGGCATCAGCCCTCATTTTTCCCCTCCCTCCCCCCTCCCCCCTCCCTCATGAACCCTTGATAATTTATAAATTATTATTTTTTCATATATTTCCCTGTCCAACGTCTCCCTTCGCCCTCTTTTCAGTTGTCCGTCCCTCAGGGCGGAGGTCACATGTAGATCCTTGTAATCAGTTCCCCCTTTCCAACTCACCCTCCCTCTTCCCTCATAGTATCGCCACTCACAGCACTGGTCCTGAAGGGATAATCCACCCTGGATTCCCTGCGTTTCCAGTTCCTATCTGTACCAGTGTACAATCTCTGGTCTAGCCAGACTTGCAAGATAGGGTTGGGATCATGATAGTGGGGGAGCAATTTCATTTGCCTAATATGCATAGGAAATTTGGACACTGAATATGCAAGACTGAAGAAGAATCTAGGCACATGAATTATGATGCAAACAAAGAATCTTAAAAGCACCAAGGACTACCCGAAGAAGTACCGCCAGAGTGATCCCTTGAGAACTGTAGCTAGAGTGCTGCCAGAATGCTCCGTAGAGAAGCACCGCCAAAATGGCGCTTCTAGTACGTGAATTTGTCTCCCATACTTTGGACCTTTTGTCAGGAGAGACCAGTCGCTGGAGAAGGACATCATGCTTCACCAAGCAGAGGGGCAGCAGCATTTTAAAAAGTGGGGCGGGGAAGAGATCCTTAACAAGATGAATTGATTCAGTGGCTCCAACAATGAGCTAAAACATACAAACAATTGTGAGGATGGCACAGAAGCGGGCACTGTTTAGTTCTGCTGGACACAGGGGTGTAAGGAGACGGAACTGATTTGATGGCACCTGACAACCATGAGCTACTGGTGGGAACCTTGGTGGGACTGTGGGTGAGGTGTTGGCTCAGTTATCCAAAGGTTGGTGGTGTAAATCTACCAACAGCTTCATGCGAGAACGAAAAGGCTGCTCGCTCTCGTTAAGCTTTGCAATGCTACCAGCTGCTGCTCAGCATAATGATGAGGTTATCGGCTGTGTAAAGATCTTCAGTCTCAGAAACCCGACAGAGAGTCACTGTGCCTCACAGTTGACACAATGGATTTGGCTGTGGGAGCTTTAAGCGACCGCTAGCCATGATGTCAGTGACACTTTACACCAAGGCTTCCCCCTCTTTGTTCAATCGCTGGTAGCTTGTAACTCCTGCTGCAACTAGTTTATTGATACAATCTAAGACACTTACTACGCTCACTAAAAAATGAAAACCCCTTGCTATCACATTAATTCCAACCAGCAGCTACCCTATAGGACAGAAGAGAACCTCCCCCATTGGTTATGTAATGTTCACAGACGTGGATTCCTAAATTCTTCTGCCTCAGAGTGGCTGGTGGGCTTGAACGGCTGAACTTCTGGTTAGACCGGTACCATCATTCTAGTTTAACCATTGTACCACCGGGTGAATTAATCTCACCCTCAATGCCATCGAGTCCATTCTGACTTCCAGTGACCCTACAGGACAGAACAGAACTATCTCTGTGGGTTTCCAAAACCGAACATCTTCCCTGGGGTAGAAGTCTATAATTCTCCCTTGAAATGGTTGGTAGTTTGGAACTGTTGACCTTGTGTGTCACCAGGGCTCCTAATTAGATCATGTTAGTGAAAATTATTGTCATGAGTTACTGGTTTGTTTGTTCTTATTTCTAAAAATACAAGGTTCCTGATTTGGTTTTTGGTACTCTTTGAGCAAATAGCAAGCAGTGGCAGAGAAACTGATTTGGGAGTTAGACCTACTAGCACAGGCCAATGTGCAGCCACCCTCCTCTAATGCCTTTCAGCATACAGGGTCATGTGTACGCATCCCTATGCAGTGCTTTAGCTATGTAGGAAGGAACCAAAGTGGGTGATTGAGGACATGGAATTAGATTTCTCCCAGTTTGGAAGACTAACAATCCAAATGTAGGGCACTGTCTCTAGGAGAGAAGGAGCCCTGGGTCACAGCGGTTGTGTGTTGAGCTGCTAACCACAAGGACAGCAATTCAAAACCACCAACTTCTCGGTAAGAGAAAAAGGAGGCTTTCTCCTCACTTACAGCGTTAAAGTTCTACCCTGTCCTTTAGGGTGGCAATCAGTCAGCATCTACTTGTTGGCAATGCGTTTGGTTTTGGTTTGGGGGTCTGAGGAAAATTTTTTTTCTCTCTTTCTTGGTTCTGGAGGAAGGTCCTGATCTCTTTTCAGCTTCTGTTCTTGGGCTCTTTTGAGATGTTCATGTGGTGGGGCATGTATCTCCCCCAGTCCATGTTTTGCTGATTACATACCTAATGTCTTCTCATTTTGTGTCCCCAAAACAACTGAGTTGAAGACACACATGCCACTCAATTGGCTTCATTAACATAAGAAAGTGAACTTGATTCCAAAATGGAATCACCTACCAGATATGAGTTGGATTTACAACACATAGTTGGGAGAGAGGCACAATCAACCCACAACCACCTTCAGGACATCATGAAAGCCTAAGACCAACCCCACAACCAAACAAGCATCAGTTGTAATGATTGAGTCTAAATTTCAAATCTAAACCTTCAAAGTTTTGTGTGTTGTGTGCTTTTGTGTATGTACTTTATTTTCCCTGCCTTGTTTTTCTTGTTTTTCACTGATATATTTTCCTCTGTAACAAGGAGAGAGAGAGAGAGAGAGAGAGAGAGAGAGAGAGAGAGAGAGAGAGAGAGAGAGAGAGAGAGAGAGAGAGGAGAGAGAGAACTTATAACTCTGAGATCCTAGAATTCATCAAACTCAAAAGCATAATTTCCATACCTAAAGATTGGTCACAAAAAGGATATGTCTTCAAAAGGCTAAGTTTAGCATTCCAGAAGTATTCATATATATATGCATTCGATGTAACAAACACCTTCCATCTTTAGCAGTGAAGCAGCAGGATTCATATTTCAATCTTGCAGATTCTTATTTGCAACAACTCACGCTGTGAAAACTCTCCTGGGTTGTACCAGCATAATTCTTGTCAAAAGTTACTGTTGGTTTTCCTAAACTGCATTAAGAAATAAACCCCAGTACAAAGGGCATTTCATCAGTCTCTTTGGATAGGGGAATACTGATGATTGCAGTATTATGAAAATGGTACAAAATGAAATGGGGTGTGGGAAGGAGGTATGGCCTCATATATTCCAACACAAAGTAATGAGAACCCTTCTAGATTTGAACTTTGACAGAGCCAAGTCCAAGCATGCACTCATGCAAATACATTTGCATACTTAGAGCATATACCAATATGCTCCTTGGTCTGGCGCTCAGAAATTGGAGTATATCATAACTGAATATCCATTAAAACCTAAGTAAATAATGGAATGAGGGAATCTGACCAAGAATTTACTGTATATTCCTGAGAGACCTGACAGTGGAGTGGGGAAGTACAAAGGAATTTGAAGGTAAATTCTGCTATCAAAGAACTTCAATCTAGATCCATATGAAAGATTAATCTATATGAAACACCTAGAGCAGACAAGCTCCAGAATCATTTGGGGGGCTTTTGTTAAAATGCAGATTCCTATCCCCCTACCAACTTACCAATACCAACTTACTGATTCTTTGGGGGAAAAGATCACATACCTGCGTTTCTTACACACTCTTTTAGTGATTTTGACAGTCATTCAGGGTTGAGAACCACTGAAACAGAAGCAGCAAAAAGGGTGTATTAAGAGATGGCAGATAATTTGAGGGAAGGAAATCAAAATGCCCCAGGAAAACAGAGGTAAATGAGATCAATGAGGCAGGCATAATCAGAAAGGTCTTCCTAGACAAAGTGAGACCGGACTTGTGCGAAGAACGATCAGTAAGTTTTCAGCGTAACCAAGGTTTAGTACAGAGTTTCTGATGGAATCAGATAACACAGTCCAAAGAAGGAATGTGACGTGAAAATTTTCAAAACACAGGAACAGACCATCAGCTACAGGAGGGGTCACTGTTGGGAAACAGAGTGAAAAGAAATTGGACCCATATTGTGGTAATTAAGATACTAAAATTAATAGGGCAATGTTGCCTAAAACAACAATGTGCCCTCTGAGCACCATAATTTCATAAGATTTGCAGCTAGCCATTCAGTTGATGCCTGGAAACACAATGGGGGGGGGGCAGGAAGGGCAGAGCCATAAGCATGGTGTGCTCTTTGGCAGCACAAACTAGCTCTCGCCTCCACTGGAAGTCTCTCTCTCACCATCAGGTCGTACTTTCAACGCTAATGTTGAAAACCATCCCCCACCTGCCTCAGGATAAAGTTCATAATGAATAAGAGTCTTAATGATTTCTCTTGCATAGCTCTTTCATCTTGTCCCTTATCATTCCCCTCATTATACTCCCCAATCTTCCTGAACTAATTTTTTTTACCTCAATCAGGCTGTGCACTGCTCCTCCTCTTGTCTGATCTCTGCCTGGTACACAACCCATTCCTTACTCTGCCAACTTCCCTAGCTGAGGTTTACTTGCCTTCAAATTTCCTTTTACATTCAGTCTCTTCCAATAAGTCTGCCTTGAACCTTTCCAGACAATATTCTATGCCCCTTTTTTATTTCTCAGGGCATTCTTTCCTTCTCTCCTCCCAGCAGTCACTACATTCTACTAATAAGTGCTAGTCATATTGTATGTCTTTTCTTTTACATAAGGTCAGAACAACAATTAATTCAAAATATATCCTGTTCACCACTGTAGCTGCAGTGCCGAGAGGCGTGCTTAATATATATTACAAGAAACATCTCCTAAATGAATTAAATTTGTTGAATTCATTAATTGAATGAATAGATACATATTACTGGGGCAAATAGAGCCACACCAATGCATAGTTTTCAGGCTGGATCAAACACATAAAATGATTAGCATAAGAAACTCAAGTAAGAATTCTCTCCAACTATTCCTTTCTCCAATGTCCTGAGAGTGATTCAGAGCTTCTATATTCCCATTTGCAATACCAGCAGTTAATGAAGAGATAGATCAAAATAGAAAATTCACTGCATGAACATTCAGGCAATACATGAAGCCGAGTGGAGGATTACTGCTCTTGAGCATGTAGCCCAACACACAAATTTGCTCCCTCAAATGCTATTGATCATTCAGATATTGTTGTCACACTTTCTACACAGAAAGGTGTGGCACATTTCTTTTAAATGTAAGTGAACTTGATACTCTCAACTTAATTATTTTACATTGATAATAGGATTTCAATCTTTAGTTGAATCAAGCTCAGCTGCCTACCACTTAATATACAACACAACTGAGACAAATAGGAAGTAATACCATTTGCCAGTAGGGGACCTCCTATGAGAAACCCTAAGTATTGTGGGTTACCACTGGGCTGCTAACCACACGGTCAGCGGTTTGAATCTACCAGCTACTCTGAGGGAGTTAGATGAGGCTTCCTGTTCCTACAAAAGACTGACAGCCTCCAAAAAACCTAAGGAGCAGTCCCACCCTGTCACTATATATTGGAATCGACTAGATGACAGTAGGATGATTAAAGGTTCAATGTTCTCTAACCTCAAATAAGGAGACATTTCATCTTGCAGATGTCTCATGATAAAGGTAAGGCAATATAAAAATATTCCAATACATCAAAAAAGTCCATTGGAAAGTGAGTGGTTATTTGTTTCCAAGAGAAAAACATTTTTTTAAAGGAAACAAAAATACTCATTGTTTTCCAAAGAGAATCTCAAGATGATGCTTAGTTGGTGAGTATCCCTAGTGGGCTGGAAATGAAATTACATAAATAATAAATAACTCTCCCATTTAAAATTAAGGCCTTGGTAATACTGCTCAGAATGGTGCAGAAAGCCTGAGCTTTGAAGTTGAGGTATTGAAATCATTACTCTGTTTCATTCTATCTATATATATTTGCAAGACTGAAGCTCAAAAAGGTTAAATAACACATCTGGTTTCCTTTTGTGTAAAACATGGATAATACCAAAACCTACTCCACAGGATTTATGAGATGATTAAATGAGAAAACATGGGTGACATATTTGGTAAATGTTGGGCTCTTTATGGGCTATTCCTTCTGCATCTGGGCCTTGATATTAATTTAATTTTATTTATCTTGTTATCTCTTAGTTATTTTCTCAGCAGCATAATATTGAGAGGACATAGGCTTTGACATGAGACTGCCAAGGATTCAAATCCAAATCCCAGTACTAATTGTGTAGCAATGAGCAAAGTACGTAAAACATCCTTGAGCTTGGTGCTCTTACCTACAAGAAAGATTGAATAAAAACTTACCTCCTGGAAAGTGTGGAGAAGTCTAAAAATTGTGTGTAAAAGACCTATTAATAATAGTGCCATGCACATCTAAAATCGTCAATAAATGGTAGCTATAGTGGCTTATACATTAAGCTGCTAACCTGAAGGTTCTAATCCACCAGCTGCTCCCGGATAGAAAGAGGTAGAGTCTCAGAAACCCCCAGGGTTGCCATGAGTCAGAATTGACTGCATACTCCAGAGCAGTAATTGATTATGACTTGAATTGTATTTAATATTACTATTCTAACTACTATAATTATAGAGTATATAAGTATATATAGTGTATAGTGTGTATATATAGTATATAACTATAACTGTTATTACTATTCTAACTACTGTAATCACTTATTCCATAATTAGGTATTTACAAGGAAGCTTCAGCCTAGCAAAACCAACCAACCAACCATAGGGCTGGTTCAACTGTTGATCTGCATCATTTGGTTTTATTAAAAAGCTAATTTAGTAAAACCAGTATGGAATAAGGCAAAGCAAGGCTGTCCACTCAACCCAACGATATCTCAGCCACACAAACCAAAGAAGTTATTGAAGGACTTGGTCCTATTCGATGAACAGCATCATCAAAGAATATACCTAATTTAAAACTGACATTCATTGACGTGAAATAAGTTATCTGGTGTGGTTCCACCATCTCTAAGTAACAATTCTCATTTGTTTTGAGATATTACATATTACAAGGAACACAAAGATGTCTTATTTTAAAAAGCAATGTCTGGGCAGTCAGGTATGAAGTAGAGGGAATTTCTCCACTGGGTTGGATGTTGACCCAGACAACTGCTGAGGTCCTTTCAAATTCAGATTTGATGGCTCTCTGGACTCTGACTTACTGAATGGGCATCTCTAAGTGATCCAGGTCTCAGATTCGGCATCTGTAAACCAAGGAGGCTCTAATATTCTGAGTTCTCCTTTTCAAATAATCACCCAGCAAGATCCACAGGGGTAGGTAGATAAGCTGAGATTCACACAAACAACTATTGTTCTTGAAAAACCCAGTTTAAATAAAGCCATGGAAATAATTCTATCCTTTGCCACTCATCCAGGGCCTGGGTAATTTGTCACAACCTCACTGTGAAGGGGTCACTAATTTCATTGCCCACGTTTGGAGAACAAAATCAAGTCAGAATCCTCCATTAAATCTATGTACTCTAACCAAAGGATTTAATTTGATAAGAAACCCAGTATTTGAAGTGTATACGCTAGTACTGCAGGTATGAACTTTGAGGACAATCTCAACTTCCATGCCACTCAAATCCAGCCAACCAAGACACCACAGAGGACTGGAGAGTGGTACTGCACATGGTTGGTTGCAGGCAGAAAGCGATGCACGTAAATGGCAGCTTTAAATGGGAACAGAGACCTCTACACAAGACACGATAAAGATTCATTTTTTTTATTCTGTCTTCAGTCATATCCAGAAAACAACTGATTAACTAGAACGGTAACATTACAAACTTCATGTTTCCAGAATATTCTTGCTGCATCCCACTAGAACAGGCCAGTTTTCACTCTTAGACCAGCCCTCCCAGAGTGACAATAGTGCTGATGGTGATGGTCTCAGGCCCAGAACATTCCCAGGACTCTCTGGGCTTCCCCAGCCATACTAAACACTAGCAGTACACTCACTGGCATTGAGTCAATTCAGACTCATGGTGAATAGAGCAGAACTGCCTGTGCGGGTTTCTGAGGCTGTAAATCTTTACGGGAACATAAAACCTCATCTTTCTTCCTTGGAGCATCTGATTGGTTCAAACTGCTCACCTTGTGGTTAGTAGCACAACATGGAACCCACTACATCGCCCTAACTCACTTCTTTAGCCAGAGTAGATAATATATGTTCTAGTTATGTAATATGGGTATCATATATACACTGTAATCTTTTATAGGGATAATATTATCTGAGCCATTACTATATGCCAGATAAAATGCTAAGTGTTTTGTAAACATTACCTAATTTATGAAACTGGTTATGAGAGAGCCTGGTCAGAAACCAACAAGGGTTAATTAACTTCAGAAAGACTAGCCAGCAAGAGTAGGAGTAGAAACAGAAAATATAGCTTCTCTGGCATAAAATATTACAGTAACATACCAACAGTTGTCACAGCAACTATATAGCCTTATACTTTCCTTGACTGCTACTCAGATCGACCCTAGAGTGTGCTACTGCAACAACCTCCTGAACTTAGCTCTGACAACCGCTCCTGAGTTCCTAGACTCTTGTTTCTAGGACCTTTCACTGATTTCTGATTTCACATATACTGTGTCAGCAGCTTTTGCCATGCATCAAGCACTTACCCCACTGAAGCACCACATGGAGAATAAGACCAATTGCCAGATCTACTGTCATTGAGATGATACCAATTCATTTCGAACCCACTGCCATCAAGTCAACACCAACTCATAGCAACCTTACAGGACAGGGTAGAACTGTCCCTGTGAGTCTCCAAGAGTGTTAACTTTAACTGTATATGAGGATAGAAAGTCTCATCTTTCTTCTTTGCTGGTAACTTTAAACTGCTGACCTTGCTGATCACAGCCCAATGTGTAACCACAAAGCCTTCCATTCCCAAGACTACAAAGCTTTACAGGGGAAGCAGATCCATATCTCTCCGGAGGAGCAACTGCTCGGTTTGAACCCCTGACTTTTAGCTACCCAAAACTTGACCCACAGCACCGCCAGAATAGCTCACAATCTGATACTATTACTGTATTTTACATAAATAAAGTCAACACTTTGCCAAAAGAGGAGCCTAGTGTGTAGTCGGTTACACATTGAGCTGCTAACCAAAAGGAGAGTAGTTTGAACACACAAGTCCACCTGGGGCAGAAAGCTGAGGCTGTCTGTAAATATTTAAAGTTTTGACAGTCCAAAGAGGCAGTTCTACTTTGTGCTATGAGTTAACATTGACTCAGTGGCAGTGGGCATGCCAGAGATTATTACTTAATCTTGTCATTTTGTGCAATATCTGTGTGGGCAAGTAGCTTATGTGGGAGGGTTACTTGTGAAACAAAATACAGTACATTAGTTCAGTGGAAGTGCCTTAAAATAGGGGAATAAGTAGAGTTAGATAGAAATGACAAGATTTGACCTCAATTTAGGGGGGCTGGTGAAATTGACATGAGTTTCTCTAAGGTTTTGTGTGCCAAGTAAATGTCTAATTGTTTCATCTGAGTTGGGCATTTTCTCTGTCAAGCTGGTATATTTGTCTCAACATACCAACCAAAATAAATCCTGGTTTGGATACTGAATTTCTCACTTTCAAGTATTTTTGGTGTTATGTGGGTACAGCCTAAGACGTAACAATTCAAAAAAAAACTGTGACAAAGAAGGAATCATAAATATAAGTGATAACTCAATCCAAGAGAATAGAAAGGCTATAGTATGCTTTTATCTAAAAACTTCTTTCATAAAATATTAATATCATCAAATGAAAAGATTACCTGTGATTCACAGAGTGCTACTGAAATGGCAACTTGCCCAAAACAGAGAAACTTTTTTTAGCACCAATACTTGAAATTCTCTATAAAAATTATTTACTGGCAAAACTTATGTACCCCCCCCCCCAAAAAAATAGAAGTAGCACCAATGAAGCATATGCCTCAGTGTATCTTTTTAATCTTACCTTCATTAACTTAATTTCCATGGTTATATTTTAATTTCTGCTAAAGTAGGTTTTACTTTGCTGTGTTTGAACTCCAAAAGCCAGACATTTAGAAGTCCCTAAATAGCAAGTAAATGGCCTGGCTCATGCAGTCCACCAGCTAGCTTGATACATAAATAATATCTCTCTTCCAATATATTTAAACACGGTGTTCTGGTTTTGTTTTTGCTTCACTTAAATCCATGGGTATTGTTTCCATCTCTGCTCTTACATGTTTGCCTTTGTGGACTGGTTTGCTTCAATTTGCTTATGGCCCATTCAAATACATGTGTAGGCCCCTGAATATATCCCCGTGGGATTTCTGATTGGTGAGCCAAGAATAAAATCAACAGGATTCCAAAAACAATAGATATTTTATGTACCTTGATGCATATATATGAGACATTTATCAAGTAGCCATGGATTTAAAAGGTGACACTTGTAGACTCCTTTGGAAAACTCTGAACTTACTTGTTAGTTTAACCAAGCAAGTGCTTTGACATGTACTTTCTAACAAATTGCCCAGTCGTTTTGAAGCCCATCCGGAAAGATGACCCCTAGGCATAGACTGACACAATTATTATAACCAGCTGACATGATTACTCCTAAGGTTTTAGCTTTCAGGGAGATTTCATCTCCAAGTTTTATTAAACTAGCTGAAAGACTCTCATCTTTTTATGTTCTCATGTTCGCCTACAAGCCTGTAGTTATAGTAACCAACAGCAAATGCTCAGCCTCAAAGGATCATCAGATTTTAAGCAGTGGACTATATTTGACATTTTCTCTGCTGTCCAAGATGCCTAGAGAGTTAGAAGCAAAATAATCTCCTACCTTTTTTCTTCCTTACTTTGAAATGACAGTTGAAATGTCCATTTTCTGGAGAATGTGATTCTTCTTTGCCCTCCAGAAGAAGAAGTGTGTGTGTGTGTGTGTGTGAGAGAGAGAGAGAGAGAGAGAGAGAGAGAGAGAGAGAGAGAGAGAGAGAGAGAGAGAGAGAGAGAGAAACTGAAATGCCAGGTGAGGAGATATTCAAGATTGAAGGTTACTATTAAAATATATTAATTCTCCACACAGATGCTGATTCTTGAGCTAAGATAGGAAGGGATGGGTAGAATTTGAATTAGCAGAGAGGAACACAAGGTGTGTTCAAGGTGGAAGCAAAGGTTTGGAGGGGGAGAATAAGTATTAAAATCAATTCTGTAGTCCGGAGGATTTCCCATGGCATCTTCCTTCTAAGGTGCTCCTGTGTAGACCCGACTGTGGACTTTCTAATTGGCAGCCAAGTAGTAAATGTTTGTATCACCCAAAGACTCTAGGATGTTGATTTGACTGGGGCAGTGTGGTCGGCAGGATGATGGTATGTCCTAATATCAAGAATCTGTGAGTATTTCCTCACATGACAAAAGGGTACATAATAAAGGTGGGCCCAGTGTAATCACAAAGGTCCTTATAAGTGGAAGAAGGATACAAGCTAATTAGTGCCAGAGGAGATGGACTAACTAAAGCAGAGGTCAGAATCTTTAAAAGTGAAAGGGCTCATGAACCAAGATATACAGACAACTTCTAGAAGCTAACAAAATGAAAACAGATTCTCCCCTCGTGGCTCCGTAAGAAATGCAGTCTTTTTAACCTTCTTTTTAGCCCAATTTAACCTGTCTTCAAAACCTCTGACCTCTGGAACTATAAAAGTATGCATTTGTTTCAAGTCACAAAGTGTGTGATAATTTGCTATGGCCGTAAGAGGAAACTAACATAAGCAGTCTAACACATAAGATCCAACAGGACACGACCAATCCAGGGTTGATTCACACCATTATCCATCTCTCAGAAGTCTAGGAGTGAGGAATGCAAGAACAGGTACTGAAGCTAATATCTTGAGACTAGAAGGTCAGTCTGGTAACAGTCAAGATCCCACCAAGTGACTGAGGGAGAAAAATATGAACTGTGCTGTTATGTTGTTGTTCGTTGTCATCCTATTGATTGTGACTCATAGGGACTCCGAGTGGAACTGCTCCAGAGGGTTTTCAAGGTTGTGACCATTTGGGAAACACCTAGCTCAGCCTACTTTTCAAGGTGTCTCTAGATGGGCCAGATCCAGCAGCCTTCCTTGATTAGTCGAATACTTAATGATATCCCCTGCCAGTTGATCTATAGTTACTCATGGCAGGCCTTTTATATTTATTTTACTCATCGCAAAAAGCCTAATACCAAGAGCTTAAGAAGGAAGCGAATGTTTTGAGAATGATGAGGGCAACAAATGTACAGATGTGCTTGACATACCATGGATGGCCGTATGAATTGTGATAAGAGTTATATGAGCCACCAATAAAATGATATTTTTAAAAGCCTAAAACAACATATCATGCTTACAACATTTCACTTAACTCCATTTTACAGGGAGGAAATAGGCTCAAGAGGAGTCGCAAAAAAAAGGTGAGAGAAGCGCTCAGGAAAGTAGGCTGGCATTTAGGACAAGACTCCAGTCCCAGGAGGGAATTATAGAGCTAAACAGAAGCTGGCTGCAGGCAAGGCTCATCTCGCAGTTACCTAGCTGCTCCTCTTCAGGCATTCCAGGAACAGGGTTACTACATTCTCAGTCTTCTCAAAAGTAAACTCTCAGGTGCCCCAGAGTCCTTCCACCTTGTTTCTTATCCTATTTCCCCAAACACACTCTCTGCTCCAGATAAATCAATCCCTTTGCCTTCTTTAAGGGTTTGCCCCCAGAAACAAGCAAATCAATCTCTAATGATGAGAGAGGAAGAGATCTAGAGAAAAGCCCCAGAGGGATAACGATGAATTGTTCATGACACCCCCAAACCCTTTCTACGGAATGTTTGTTCCTTCTTTAAGTTGTCCCGCCACCACCCACATCCCGCCTTTGATTCCTTTTCAGAAGCACTCCTAGTTTCCAGGGGAAATCTGTCACTTCACTGTAGAATTAAACACAAGAAAAGAAGCCAATGCCCACCCTATCCTAGCTACAAAAAACTTCTCCAACTAAACTTTTTCCAAACCTGTCTCACTCATTCAGAACTCTAAGTTCCAGCCTGAAAGGCCATGATCTAATTCCAACCTGGCAGGAAGGTATTAGAAATTAGTATCTCTGAAATGGGTTGAGTCTTCCTGAATCCCTTCAACACCGGCATCCATGCCAGGAACTTTTTGTGATAATCCACGAAGTTGCTTTCTTTCTGACACATGTAAATCGATAATTTAACAAACATATAGCCATGTAATAACTAACCATGTATAAAAAGAAAAGTAGCACTAATTCTTAGTAAACTTTTCTGATTCTAATAGACTTCAGCAATAGTCTTTTTTCAATGTTCAGAGTACCCAGAGAAACTTCAAATGAAGCAAAGCATGGTATTATGTATTGAATTGTTTCCCCTCAAACCATGTGGTGACCCTATTTGGAAAAAGGTTTTCTTTTAATTTTAATATGTTAATGAGGTCATGCCACTATAGCCTAGATCCTAATTGACTCACTTCTGACATAAAAACAACAGCAGCAGCAGCAACAGAATAGACACAAAGATAAATCCAGTACAGAAGACAATTGACAGGCCACCAAATGCTAAGGAACTAAGGAATGCTTACGCTATCAGCAAGGAAAGAATTGACGTGACTCAGATCCTGATTTGGACTTTTAGCCTCCCAATTTTCAAGAAAGAGAATTATATTATTAAATGTCACCATTCATGTTATTTCTGTTACAGTATTACTAGGTAAAAGAGAACACATAGTTACAGAGATGCACAGTGGGAATGGAGAAAGCAGAATTCATCATACCTCTTTAAGTAGTATCCAAATACTAGACTGTACTGCTTGTAGTGTAATGTGAAACAATAAATTTACAGATTTTGTATAAATCATTTATGAAAGAATAGCACATTATATCCCATTGTATTTTTGCGTGTTAAGGCATTATTTTATTAAATATAATGCAACGTTTGATAATCCTGCTTTAGCAATACATTTGCAATCCATAATGCTGAGAGTCTCTGGGCACAGAAGTTTAGGTCTCGTGCGCTTTGGAGAGGCCCTGGTGGCACTACTTCTCCGTATTGTTACAGAATGTCTACTTGTTTGCATTCCTTACAGCAGAAGGTTTCAATCCTGGCTCTATTTTATTTTGTTAAAGAACATCTATTACAACCTTAAACAGGACAGAGACACTACCTAGATGGGGGAGCCCATTGGCATGGCGTCATAATGATTTCCAAGGGCTTCTTAAAATACAAGACTTTAGAAAGGGCATGGGAGGTCAAAGAAAAATGTCCCACATGCACAGTATGTGACAAAGCAAAACATTATAGTTATGGGTAGGATTACCAGAGTGGGAATGAGGCCATGACTGAGATACATACATTGTAATAAACAGAGGAACGTATAAATTAGTCCACAAGTCTACCCAAAGTATGTCAATGCAACCCACCCCCATGGTGATCTCTACTAAGGACATTCCCAGCCAAGCCCACAAGGGAGATTTACCTTCCCTGGGCTTATTAGATGGGTGGAAGTAATGCACTTTCCATTTCGCTCGTGGACAATATTATTCATTTTTGTAGTTCATCTGCAAGGGGGATTCAATGGAGGCTTTATCCATGTGCGGACTTGTCTTCTATAGCCGTTTATAAACCAGGTGCTCGGAATTTAAGCTCTAATACAATTTCCTCCTCTGATCATTAATTTTATTTTTTACTATTTTGGGATTGGTGTGCTTCTTCCATGTGAACTTAGTTTCCACCTCAATTATAGAGCTACTTGATTTAAGAAAAGCCTCTAAGACCTCAGACATTATCCTTTCTGATAGTTGGGCACCATCTGATTTCCTCACCGTACATTTCTATAAAGTACCCATATCTTCAGTAATCGCTTCATGAGGGCAAGTATTAAATAAGGCCAAATCATAAGAATTCATTGTTTTAGATAAGGGCTTACTATTAAGTGTGAGCTAATCCATATATCTAAGGTTTATTTATACCCCTGGCCCTTTTCAGTGGCAGCATTAAAAATTTATCAACTTTTCAAGAGATAATATAAGTAACCTCCATAGAGCCTTTGGTGTTTCTAATAATGGCATTTAACTAATCAGTAAATTAGAGTTTAAAATAATATTGAGGTAATAGAAATATTCATATGTAGGAAAGCTTTTTAAAGTAAAATACATGTGATATTCACTTACACATATTAAAAAACTTAAATTATTGAATCCTGTTTAAGAAAATAATGAGGGTTATACACAGGCACAAATTTCACTGATATTCATTCACTAAGGTAGAACTGTGTCTGCAGAGCTAAGGCATGTCAAGAAGAGCTAAGTACACATGAAAGTGGCAAATAGATGATGGCTTAAGTTGCCTATTATTGGCATCCTCAAAAGCAAGACGTTTGAACCAAAGCACAATGACTTCAAAACTCATGATCTTGAGAGAGCAGCCATCTAATTCTCACACTAGAGCATTTCACCTTCAAGTCCAAAGGAGTATATCAGTCCATTTAGTGTACAATAGGTGTGTTTAAGGTCAACCCTGGTTCCCCTAGTCAGTTTTCCTAATCGGATCATTCTGATGTGGCCTATAGAGAAGGCTGTATACTTCAAAGAGAAAAGTCTAAAATCCAGGTAGCACAAGGCCTGAGTCTTCAGGGATGAAAAGAAACTTGATAACAAATGATCAGCACTATAATACCGGGCAGATTCTCCACATGGGGATCCATATAAGCATTGTCAAGTGCTTCCGCAAGGGCAAACTTCCCCCTCACCTCTCCACTGCCCCATTCTACCAACAGAAGTGAAATCACTTTCTAGAGAAAGATATGTCCTGCCTCCTCCATGTTATCAATCTTCACCAAAATTCACCAAAAACTACTGTAGGAGTGCACACCAAATTAGGCTAACTATAGAACAGTGTCACATGACAGGAACTATTCAGTCCTCTCTCACCCCTAGCCACCCCCACCCCCAAATGAGAAACTCACCCCATGTGCAGTGGTGGAGCCTCCCCGGAAAAATGGTCTTTATGATGTACAAATAAATGAAAGATAAATAGGTGATAAGCATTAAACAGACATGCCACCCTATTTCCTGGGTGACTGGAGTGAATGCCTGCCTGACCGGACAGCCACAGCCTTTGTCTTGGTGTTGATCCTTATAGCAGGGTTCTCATACAATACTTGTCTTTTGTGATTGACTAACTTCACGCAGCCTAATGTTCTCCAGATCCATCCATGTTATGAGGTGCTTTAGGATTTAATCAATGCTTTTTCAGTGATGCATAGTATTCCATTGTGTGTATTTTTTTTATCCATTTTTCTACTGATGGACTTTTGGGGAATTTCCAATTTCTTGCTGTTGTAAATAGTTCTGGATGAACATGGGAGTACATATGTTTGTTCCTATTTGATTAGGGTATATACTCAGCAGAGGTATTGCTGAGTTATATGACATTTCCATTCCAAGTTTTAATACCATCTTGCTTTTTACAATAGTTATACAATCCTGACTACACTTTAGTGTCACTTGAGCAACTTTATAGAACTATATTTCCATGAGATATTCTTTAACCTTAAGCCAAAAAGTATTCCCTATCATCTTGTGTAAACAAAACAGTAATAAAACCAAAACTCAGCTGCCATCAACCTAACTCTGACGCATAGCAAGGCTATAGTACAGAGTAGAACTTCTCCTTGGGGTTTCTGAGACTATATATCTTCAAAAGCACAGAAACTCCCCTCAAGCCTTTCCTGAAGAGCAATTGGTGAGCTGGTGACCAAATGGCATATGAGGACCAATGCTGACATACTCTGGCTTCCAAGGGGGATTGCTACAAGGCAGAGGTCACATCCCTTTTTACCTTATTCTGACACCAACCATCTCTCCTCCATCACTACTTCCACGAATGGGTATCACATTTGTAACCTTGTTATTTAATATCTGTAGAAATAATTTCATTCAGGAAAAATCAATACACGATTACTTCCAAGAAGCTGAGAAATGCTCTGGAGACAGTAGTCCAGTCAGGACAGTTTCTTCTCTGCTGTGCCTGCAGACTGGCCTCTCTGTATCCCTCAGCCACTTGGCCTGGCCTCTGCCTGCTCAGGCTATGTTATAAAGCTCTGTTATAGCTGCCAATAAATGTCCAAATGGCATGTAACTCTGCTGAAAGCCTTAACCCAAAGGCACTCAGCTCTATCAAAATCTGGATCCTCCAGAGAAAATTCACTCCACAAGCCGGCCAAAGCACTCAGTTTTACTTGTTCCCGGAGCTAGAAAGTCCAATGCTCTGTATTATGCCATGGTCCTGGTTCTGCTATTGCTGTTTCTCTGACACTCTTCTGGAATCAAAGCTGTCTCCTGGATCAAGGAGACTCAAAGCACAGGAATTTTGAAGTCCAAAAGACCTGCCCCACTCCTGGTTCTTCTCTCTTGCTGGTAGTAAAAATCCCTCTTCTGCTTCTGAACGGGCTCATTATGTACCCAGCAGTATTCTAATTACAGTCAACACTGTTAACAATCACTCACAGCTGAATCATATTACCCAACCAGGATATTTCAAAACACCACCCCTTCACCCCACCTTCTTACTCAGGCCCATCAGGAAAGCGAAGGTCATTTGATAGGAGTAAAAAGGGCTATAGCTAGAAGAGGCATATTAAGTAATTCACCACACTGCAGTTGGAACTGGCAACATTGCAATTAACAGCCTAATTATGCCTACTAACTATACCTAACTAAAGGCCTACTGTGCCACCCAGGTTTCTAAAAACAAACAATATAAAAACCCTAAACTCACTTCCATCAAGTTGATTCTGCTCTGGGGAACCCTGTAAGATAGGGGAAACCCTCCCCTATGTTTCCAAAACGAAATCTTTATTAGAGCAGAAAGCCTCGCGCTTCTCCTGGCAAGCAACTGCTGTTTTTGAACTGCTGACCGTGGGATTAAGCAACCCAACACATAACCCACTACACTACCAGGATAATTTTAAAACAACAAAATTCAAAACGCGAACTTGACACCATCGAACTGATTCTGACTCATAGGGACCCTAGGACAAGGTAGAACTTCCCCTATATGTTTCAGACTGTAACTCTTGATGCGAGTTAAAAGTCTCATCTTTCACCTGAGGAGCAGCTGGTGGTTTGGAACGGCTAATCAGGGTTTAGCTTAATTAGTAACAAAACAAAACTTGCCTTGAGTATTGTTTAAGAACTATCTACTGTATTTTTCACAAATAATGTACATTTTACTAGTCATACAACTTCCTGTGTGTGATTTTCAGAAGTGTTGTGTTAGGCCAGGTTGACTAGATAACTAAATCCATAGACACTCATATGTGTGTAAGAGGGAGCTTTGCATCAAAGAGCAATTGCATATTGAGAAAACATCCCAGTCCAGTCTGGATTAAGTTCTTAAGTCCAATATTAGCCCATAGGTCCAATACTTGTCCATAGATTCCTCTTCAGACTCATCCAGCACATGCAATGATGCAGAATACAGGAAGATCACAGGTTGCTGGGTCAAAAGCCTTGTGTATTGAATGCTGGTGCAGGCCTCCGCCACAGGCTCACTCCACTCTCAACATGGCTCCACAGAGCTTGCCAACAGGAAGGTGAATCAGAGAGAATGTGTGGCCTGCCACCAAAGAAAAAGAGGAAGTTCCCAGAATCTTCAGGAGGGGGGCACGGCCAACAGTAGGCACCACCAGGCTGTGACCTGATTGAAATCCTGCCTTGTTAACATAAAATATGGGATTATTACTATAGGCATGGGAGTTAGCATTTTACATCACCTATTTTGGGGAGGTACATTATTCAATCCATAACATAGGGTGAGAACGTAGAATCTGTTGATTTGGTATGTTTTGCTGTGCATATTTTCAACCACAAACTGCAGCAAAAATAAAGTAAAATTTAAAACTAACCTAGAAGGACAAAGAGTCCACTACCATAGGGATAAGCACCAAGATGAAGGCAGGCTTCTGCTCCCAGATTATGCAATCTGGTAAACCGGTCTGCCAAACGACTCGATAGAGAACCTGCCTAGCGCCCATGAACCATAGATCACCCCCTCTCTATGAACATCTTAAAAGCCAGTTTGACCTTAGCTGGCGTCAGTTTTTCAAGATTGGGGGAGAGAGAGATGTCCACTCAGTTGCTGCCATACAAAATTCTAGTAAGGTCACTCAAAATCAACAGACATTCCTAGCAGAGTGATAATAAACCTCCCTGGAAATTCAAGTCAAGATGGAGGTGGTAAGGACGGAGCACGCCTGTCTCAGAGAAGGCAAGTGTATATTTCTATTGGGAGGAACAACCGCCTACCAGGGAAAATGCTTAAAAATATTTATATAGAACCCAAAGGAAGAAAATGTCTGGTAGTACTTATGCATTGGGCTGTAGTCCACATAGTCAGCAGTTCAAAACCACCAGCCACTCCATGGGAAAACAATAGGTCTTTCTACTCCTGTAAACAGTTACCATCTCAGAAAACTACAGGGGTAAGTCAGCATTGACTTGAAGGCAGTGAGACTTTGTTATTAAATATATACTTTAGACCAAGCGTCTTTCCAGTCCTTAGTGGTCCAGGACTTATGCTATAGACTACTGGGACTTTAGACTCTTCTTTTGAGGCATGTAACATCCTTCATAGGCCAAATCAGATGAACTCAATGTGGACACCGAACTAAGTGAACTGGGCTCTACCTCAAATTCACCTGTAGCCCTTGAACTGAAGGCTGAAACTCCATAGTGTGAAAAACTGATAACTGCTATCACAACAGAATAGAACTGGTAATCTTTGGATTTGGGTTTTGAACTCTTACCTTGAGGGTGCACAATGAATGGTGGCCCAGGATTATCATATAATCACTATTTTAATGCCCTCCTTGCTTTATTATGATATGTATTAATATGGTAGTCATGGTTCTGCCACTGTCAATTAATATTAATGAAAGTTTTACCTTATCACCAACCCCAATTTCTTATGTAAATAGTGTTCAATCACTTAAGGGTTTACTCTGTACAAGTCAATAATTCATGCATTGAAGTCTGAAGCTGACCTATACTTGTATATATAAAGATATCACTGAAGATATGGGTGCTAGAGCAAAGTGTGACAAAGAAACTATATGGTGTCCAGCTATTAGAAAGAATAATATCTGGGGATGTAAAGGTTTGTCTTTAAAGAAGGAGCCATCTAAGTGAGCTGTCAACAAAATCCACATGGAAGATACACGCTAGCCTGCGTGATCCAAGGATTGTAAATACTATAATCCAAATCTGAAAGAGGGAATGGTAGCAGAACTTAAATTATTAACATCCAGTGTACAGAAAGCTGTGGATGATAGTGGAAGGGTCACATATAAATTAAGCCTCCAGTGAATAGCCTTGTTATCTTAAAGGAGTGTAAAGACTATTACGGGAGATATAGAGTAAGATGTAATATTTTATTTGATCTCCCTTTTGACCCATTTAAAAATTCTCTCAGTAAAAAAATAATAAATGAAGGGGACGTACACACAGAATAAACTTCAGGTGACCCTTTGACTATAGAGCAGAGGTGTGAATAGCCTCACTATCATGTAGGATGCACAGGAAAGTGGATTATAGCAGATACACTCAGGTTAAAATTTAACACCTTGGAGCCATTTTAAAGTTGTTCTAGTTTTTTTATATTGTCTGCTTTCTTTTCTATTGAAGTTTCTCTATTTTATCTTGTTATTGTTGTTCAGGGGTGGGTCTTGGGGATTTCATATACAGAAATCCAAGATAGATAAATCTATAGAGACAGTACTGAATTAAATGTTTTTTGGGGAGTTTGACGGGAAATAGGGAGGTAATAACCATGAGGACAAGAAAGAAGAAAATTCTCTAAAATTAATTATGGTAATTATTGTACAACTCATTGATATGATTGAACTATTGAATCCTTTGACTTGTGGCTTGTGTGCCAATAAAACTGTTTACAAAGGAAACAATTAACTGACCCTGGGCCCCACTTAGATCAATTAAAATAAAAAGTTTAAGAGAGAACCCCAGCATGATATATATTTAAAATGTCCCTCACTCTAAGTAATTCTGAGACATACTTGGCTCTTAGAACCAACTGGTATAGACTGGGGATTCCTTTTAAGGACAAGGCCATGTGTGTCCTATTCCTACCTCTCTTCCCAACAACTAGAATACAGTAAGAATTGAGGAAATGTTTGCTGCCTGAATGAAGGGTCCTTCTCTTCATGCTTTGCTGCCCATGGTTTCTTATTTTCCTTGGATGATTCATTTACCCACTTGCTAGGCACTTTCTCCTCTTCTCCAAATTAGTGTCCCCAAGCCTAGCTGTGACTTCAAATCACGTGAGGAGCTCGTTAAAAGCACACATTCCCAGGCTGCACTACAGATCGCTGAGTCGTAACTTCCAAAGTGGAACCCAGGAATCCGCATTCTTTGAAATTTTGCCAAATGATTCTGACAGGGCAGCTTCCTTTGGAAACCATTTCCCTGCAGTACATCAGTGTAGCTCATAAATGATACTTCCTTCTGAAGGCAGCCTTTCTCAATTAATCTGACCCAAGTCCAATTCATTTTATAACTAGCTATTTTTGTTCTGCGTCTTCAAGTCCCTTATGACTGATAGTGACCCGAAAGGACAGAATAGGATTCCCCCCATAACATTTCCTATGCTGTAATCTTTACGGCAACAGATCACTAGGTCATTTTTCCCACAGATCCACTGGTAGGTCTGAGCCAACAACCATCTGATCTGATAAGTACCTCAGCTCTTCGCCCATTATGCCACCAGGGCTCCTTATTTTTTTGTGAGGTGTCAAAATTTGTCAGGGCTAGGGCACAGAGGTAGAAAAACTTCTCGTGTACATTGTACACGCACTCCTCACCTATCAACTAACTCATAATCCAATATTTTGGGTTTATCACAATAGCAAAGCTCTACTCTCCAACTCTTTTTCACATTGAAGACCTATGTCTGACAGTAACCATAACTGAGGTATAAATTGGCATGGGTTGTGATGGTTACAGTGTGTACCACCTTGGCTAAGCCACTACTCTCAGTGGTTTGGCACTTATGTAATGGCGTAGTCATCCTTCACTTTGTGATGTGATGTGGTAATCCTCAAGTTTTCACAAGATGCCAACTTTGGATTATGTGTTGGTGTTTGGGAACCTAATCATGTCAAAAAATGAGAAGATGATATACTGTAATTGAAGCTAAGAAATAGGATTTCTAGATAATATTCCCTACTCTCTTCAAAATGCAGCCCAACATATCCCCTTAAGAAATCTTAATGAAAAGAAATTATATGTAACAATCACTGTCAAAGAATCTATTCCAACTTAAATTGATCTAACAGGACAGAGTAGAAGTTCCCTGTGTATTTCTGAGACTGTTAATCCTTACAAGAGTAGAAACCTTCAGAGAGAGCACCTGACAGTTTTGAACTGCTGACCTTGCAGTTAGCACAATGCAAAACATACTATGCCACCATCAGTGTTAATGCGCGAGTTTGTCCCCCCAGTATTCTCAGTGCCTTCACTTCCCTTCAAGTAATGAAAGCTACAGCATTGTAGCTGAGATTACATTAATCCCACCAGCCTTTACTCTTAAATCATTGTTTATTTTTAAATTATTTTATTCTCTTCTATGTGTTGAGCTGTGCTAACTTCAAAGTCAACAGTTTGAAACCACTAGCCCCTCTGAGGGATAGAGATGAAGCTTTCAATTCCCATAGAGAGTGTAAAGAGTTGTCATCTCAGAAGCCCACAGGGGTGATTCTACCCTGTCCTATTGGCTTGCTGTGACTCAAAATCAACCCGATGCAAGTGAGGTTTATTGGTTTTGTTTTATTGGAATAAATCTTGACTACCTTTCAAAACAATAGCAATTGAATATGTGCAATTTTTTAACTTCTTAAAGGAAATCTTCCCCCCCCCCCCCACAGGTTTATCTCCTAGTCTCCCTTCCCCTAAGGAAGATACATGCTCTTCTAGAGTTTCACTTAGCTAGACCCCTGCGAGGTTTTCACATCACCAAGGCTAATGAGTATTCAATTTTTACACTTTTATACTTTTCCTATTATCTCAATAAACACTTATTTAGGAAAACAAGTCCAGGTTCAAGCCTGTGTTAGAAAGCTATCCAAGAAGTAGGAGTTAGATGCCTTTGAGTAAGGAGAGTAGAATATCAATCTGGGTCCCTAATTTCAGAAATGGCCTCCTTGCATTCATTGCTACCTAAAATTTTACTGTTATGGGTTTATTCCTTGGATTAAAGGGAATTTTTGTGGGTCATTTAACATTTTATTTTGGGGGGTGGGGATTATATTAGAGGATACCCCTCAAAATCACCAGAAAAAGCTCTACTAGGCAGAGCTGTCATAGTATGCATTTTTCTCACTAGGCGATCATCAAGAAATTTGCTCTGAGTTAGTGCAGCCAGTGGTGTCCCCCGGGAAGGTTCTCTCTGGTCATAATGATTTTTTTCCTTTAAAGCAGTTTTGCTCAAACCTTGTTTTTTGTGATGGTCGATTTAAGAGAACAACATACTGCTGTGAAGTCCTGCTTCCTGCTCAGGAAAAATGCTGCAGAAACTGCTGAACATAATTTACAAGGACAGCGGTATGGGGAAAACTCGTGGTTTTCTAATTTCAAAAATGATGAAATGTCAGTTGATGACAAACCACATTCTGGAGGTCCATCGACTTCCAAAACAAATGAAAATGTCGACTTGTAATGCATTTGGAGTTCATTCCACTATGTCAGACTTTTAATCAAGCTTTCTATTTTGGGGTTCTTATAAGATAGTGTGCAACCGCCTTTTCGTCCCTGGCTGTTTGAGCATTCTCCGCCATCATGAATGACACAGTAACCATCCGGACCAGGAAGTTCATGACCAACCGACTACTTCAGCGAAAACAAATGGTCATTGATGTCCTTCACCCTGGAAAAGCAACAGTGCCTAAGACAGAAATTCGTGAAAAACTAGCCAAAATGTACAAGACCACACCAGATGTCATTTTTGTATTTGGATTTAGAACCCATTTTGGTGGTGGCAAGACTACTGGCTTCGGCACGATCTACGATTCTTTGGATTATGCAAAGAAAAATGAACCTAAACACAGACTTGCAAGACATGGTCTGTTTGAGAAGAAAAAGACCTCCAGGAAGCAACGCAAGGAGCGCAAGAACAGAATGAAGAGAGTCAGGGGGCTGCACAGGCCAGCGTGGGTGCTGGCAAAAACACAGAATAAAGCATCTACAGGGACTTCATCTGCACTGGTTATGTGGATTTTTCACCAGAGAATTAATAAACTATAAAAAAATTTTTTTAAAAAAAGATAGTGTGCAACCAAAAAGGCCTGATTTGTGGCAGACAGGGGACTGGGTTTGTCAGCACGACAGTGTACCTGCTCATGCAGCCAACTCAGTGCTCCAGTTTTTGGCAAAAAATAGCATGCCATTCTTGCCCCATGCACCTTACTCAACTGATCTCGCTCCGTGCAACTTCTTTTTGTTTCCACAAATGAAGAGGGGCATGGAAGGACAGTGATGTCCTGATGTAGAAGTGGTGGAGGAAAAAAAAGCAGGGGAAATACTGTTAGCCATCCAAACAAATGAGTTTGAAAAATGTTTCCAAGTATGAAATCATAGATTCGACAATGTATTAAGCATAATGGAGAGTACTTTAAAGCTGATAAGGTTGCTTTGTAAAAAAAAATTAAATACATAGCTTTGAAAAATATAGGGCTCTTTTGTGTACCCCCTTGTATAAATAATCATTTTCAATTCAATGAGAAAAAATCTATCAGAAATTTCACTTTATTTCATAATTTAGTGAACAATATGAAAGTATATGAGGTACTTGGGACTTTGCAAGTGAAACAGGATAGGGAATTAGAAAAAACGTAAATAAATAAATAAGAAGCTAACTTTCCTATGTTCCCCATTTTTAGTAAGCTAGATCCCAACACACTCCATAGCTTGACAAAGAAATTTAGAAAACAGAATTTCAGATATCCATGCTACTAGCTAACCCGCTATGCAGTGACTATACTATGACAATCCCCTATCTCAGGAGCTCCAACCACTGTTTTAGGAACTCTATTTTATGAAGAGAGGTGCTGAAAAGTTATGTGAGCTAGAGGCTTCTGTTGCTTTTCTCCTGTTAAGAAACTCATTACTAAGTTTCCCTCTTGGCCATCAGCAAGTATACAGTCAAATTAACTCAAAAGTACTGGTGTTCAAAAGATTTGAAATTTACTTTGATTATATAAAGATACTTTCAACAAAGAAGTCTCTCTCCTTCCCTCCCTCTTTTTTCTTTTCTTTCTCCTACTACAGAGTTTAATTATTTAAAACTGTGTAACAGTGAAGTGGCCTCTCTGTGGGAATTGCATAATCTGTTGTCAATTTGAGGCTTAAGAGTGAAGGGGTGGAGTTTAGCCTTTCAGTCAGACTGTAGCGTGATGACCTCATTTTGAGGCACTAAGGAGATAAATAGCTCATTGGAGGTGGGACACACGCTCACTCCCTGGAAGAAATTGAAGCTGACAAGACAAATGGAACGATGTTATTGCCCTGAGCTGGAGGAGCCACGTGGAGAGTCCTGCCAGGGCTGAGATGCTTACACCATCACTGGCTCCACAAGACTTCCCATCAACTGGCCTGTGATCTTCCTGCATTTGACACCATTGCATGTGTTTCTTGAGTCTGAAGAAGACTTTATAGATTGGCATTGGACATGTGGGCTAATATGGGATGTATGGACTTGATCTGGACTGGGCTGAGATGTTTTCTCAATAGTTAATTACTCTTTGATATAAAACTCTCTCTTACACACATTATGAGTCTATATGGACTATCACACTCTCCTTCTCAAGAAAATAGAGTTCTGGTGGCATGGTGATTATACATTGAACTGATAATCACAGATTAGCAGTTCAGCACAACCAGCCACTCCACTGGGGTAAGATGAGGCTTTCTACTTCCATAAAGAGTTAATGCCTCTTAAACTCACAGGGATAGTTCGAACCTGCCCTAACTAACTCTATGGTGGTGACTTTGGTTTGATTTTTCTGTTCTTTATATAAAGGAGGCCTGTGTTGCAAAGGGAAAGGCCAGTGTTCTTAACCCAGAGGGAAATATGAGGCTGTCTGCTTCCATAATGATTTACAGCTTTGGAAAACCTTGGGAATAGTTCCTATTGGATTGCTAGGAGTAGATCCCATGGTACTGAAGGTTTTGGATTATCAAGAAAACACACTGTATTTGAATTTTTTACCACAGATCATTAGAACTATTAATTTCCAACTGCCTCAAAACACTGTACAAATTACCTCCAAACTTCTGAGCTTCAAAGGACATGAGACTGACCTTGATCACGAGGGAATTTTTATATTTGCTTTTAGTTCCACACAGAACCAGCCAAACCCATCCTATTAACTGCATAGCCCTATGTAGTCTGTAACTGTGACTTTGACTGTAACAGTGTGCACATCTTTGTAGGCAGTCAATGTAAGAAAGGACTATTTCTCAGCACCAGAAAACATTATCCGATATTCAGTATAAAACTGCACAAATTTAGATAGACTCAGGAGATGATTTTAGGGAATTTGTGAAAAGCCTAAATAACAGAATCTGTCAAGAGTAAGAAGGAGTCTTAGTGACCAATTATTGTCACTCTAGCTACAAACACACCCAAACACACCCAAAGGTTAGTCAAAAAGTAATGCTACTGGGTTGTCCAGTTCCTACTTTTACAGGTTTATTCCAAACAACAATATTTAGATATGTCTCTGTGATCAGTAGGTGACTACAGGCAAGCTCTCCTGGTAATACACTTGTATTAGACTTACTATGGGACCTTCAAAAATTTAAAAAGAACATTTTTGTGCCATGGGGATTTTGAAATCAGTGCTTATAGACAAATTCTAATAAAACTCAAGTGGATATCTTCCCAAATCATCAGACCTTTGCAACAAGTTTACAGGAATGCTCTTCATATGTAACAGTTTTTAGATGGATAATATTGTAAGGAAGCCAGTAGAGGAAAGACCGTCACCCTCCACAAATGAATAAACTGTATTTTGAGGTCCAAATGCTGATGGAAGAAACCACAGCATTAGCACTGATGTGATAAACACTAATTTGGAATTTCACATGGTTGGCATTTCCAATGTTAAGCAATCATCCTGGCCTCAGCTAACTTTCACCTCCGAGTGCGCCACAATTGTTACCTGGATCTGTTAGTTCAAAATGTTGACCTTTCTTTCAATCTTTTTGGCAAGATGAAAGATAATTAATTTGATTTTATGGAATGAGTCTGAACAAGAATAGGTCTTGAATTCACAAATACAATGCGAAGATTATGGTCCAATCACAACAGTGGCTACAGAGTGGCCAATGTTGGACAAGTTAAGTTCAAGGTACAGAGGTCAACTCAGATTATGGTGACTTGGAGGATGCCAAAGGAATAATATTGATAGATTTCCCTAAAGGACACAGGATTATCGCTAGGGTGTATTAGGAAGAAATGACTAAAACAAACAAACAAAATAGACACTTGTGTTAGTAAAACGAAGACCAGGAAAGTTACACCAAGGAATTTTTTGCCATCATAAAAAATATACCTGCTTATTCTTTGGAGATATCAAGCACTATCCATAGGGAATTTCTTTTTTTTTAACATTTTATTAGGGTCTCATACAACTCTTATCACAATCCATACATATACATACATCAATTGAATAAAGCACATCTGTACATTCTTTGCCCTAATCATTTTCAAAGCATTTGCTCTCCACTTAAGCCCTTTGCATCAGGTCCTCTTTTTTCCCCTCCCTCCCCGCTCCCCCCTCTCTCATGAGTCCTTGATAATTTATAGATTATTATTTTGTCATATCTTGGGCTATTCGGCATCTCGCTTCACCCCCTTCTCTGTTGTCCGTCCCCCAGGGTGGTGGTCACATGTAGATCCTTGTAATTGGTTCCCCCTTTCCAACCCACTCACGCTCTATTCTCCCAATATCGCCCATCACACCCCTGGTCCTGAAGGTATCATCCATTCTGGATTCCCTGTGCCTCCAGCTCCTATATGCACCAGTGTACAACCTCCGCTCTATCCAGTCTTGCAAGGTAGAATTCGGATCATGGTAGTTGGGGGGGAGGAAGCATCCAGGATCTGGGGGAAAGCTGTATTCTTCATCGGTGCTACATCGCACCCTGACTGACTCATCTCCTCCCCTAGACCCCTTTGTGAGGGGATATCCCGTGGCCGACAAGTGGGCTTTGGGTCTCCACTCTGCACTTCCCCCTTCATTCACTATGGTATGTTTTTTGGATGATGCCTTATACCTGATCCCTTTGGCACCTCGTGATCGCACAGGCTGGTGTGCTTCTTCCATGTGGGCTTTGTTGCTTCTGAGCTAGATGGCCGCTTGTTTACCTTCAAGCCTTTAAGACCCCAGACACTATCTCTTTTAATAGCCGGGCACCATCACCTTTCTTCACCACATTTGCTTATGCACCCGTTTGTCCTCGGTGATCGTATCATGGAGATGTGCAGCCAATGATAAGATTTTTTGTTCTTTGATACCTGATAACTGATCCCTTCGGGACCACACGATCACACAGGCTGTCCATGGGGAATTTCATTGGGAAACTCTATCCTATCAACTCACAGCCCTGAGCTTTCTATTTCAGACTTCTTTTTGTTACCAAAACTCAAAGAACATTTAAAAGGTAGATTATTTTAGTACTTCAGTGTTGTCAATGCTGTTGTTTTGCTATGGTGTAAATTGAAGAGGGCAGAATTCTTCAGAGAAAGATTAAAGAGGTGGAAACACCACCTCAACAAGTGTGTAAACTTATTAACTAGCAGTTAGACCACAAAACAGGCTGCATTAAGATTTAAAATAATTAAATACTAAAAAGTATCTTCTCAGATAACAATGCTATAAATGTTCTCTTAGCACTGTTTTGCTGTGTTCCAGGATGTGAATACGCTGTGTTTTCATTCTCCTTTGATTCAAGAATTGTTTTTGCTTCTATTAACTCACTAACTTCTAAATGGGTGCTATTTAATTTCTATGCATTTAATTTTTACCCCCTTTATCTTCATATTTTTGATTTCTGATCTTATAGTATTGTGATCTAAGAAAATTTTTTTAGTATATCCATGTTTAATTGAAGTTTTTTTGTGGCCTAAGATTTGGTCTATTTTGGGGAATGTTCTCTTTGTACTGCAAAATATGTACATTGTATTGTTAGGTGGAGTGTTCGGTATATGTCTATGAGGCCATGTGTTAGTACTTCTGTGTCTTTGCTTAGTTTTTTCTAGTTGTTTTGTCCTACAATGAAAGTGGTGTATTAAGATATTAAAATATTATTATTTAAAGTTTGTCTATTTATCATTTTAATTTGTAAGTTTGATTAATATATTTTGAGGCTCTTTTCTTGGGTACATAGATATTTATTATGTTAAGTCTTCTTATTCAATCCACACTTTAATCATTATATAATGTTACTCTTTGTCTCTTGTGAGGTCTTCCAGAGCTTCCTTAAAAGATATTCATTTAAACACTTATTTTATGTGAGTTGTATTCCTGTAAACTTGTTGCAAAGGTCCTATAATTTGGGAAGATGTCCAATTGAGTTTTATTAAAATTTGGTCATAAGCTCTGAAGACCCCATAATATGTATTGCCAAAAGAGCTTACATGGAGCCATCTACTGATCTCAGAGACATATTTAAACATTCTTGTTTGTAATAACCCTGTGCATGAATTATATATCCAACACAATGATTTCTCAAATATGACAACAAATTTAGGACATTAGAGAAACAGAACTTAAAGGAATGTGTGTGTGTGATGCTGGTTTCTTTGTTGCACTTAATTTCCTGTTTAGAGTTCATTTTGTTTGTAAGTTTTCTTATCATTTTCTTCATTGCTGTTGTTGTAGTGTTTACTAAATCTTTATGATTATGTTTCTATTTATTAACTTTCTTTGAGGTTATTCTGTAAATTATTTCATTATCAAGCTTAAAGCAATCTGTTATATCTTAAAGTTTATTTATTTTTTTCCATTTAGAAGTTCCATAACTATACTATTCCCTCTTTTTACTTTGTAGTTTTCATTTACAAAGTGATATTGATATTTTATTCTCCATAGAAGATTGAAAATGGAGAATAAGATATCAATATCACTTTGTAAATGAAAACTACAAAGTAAAAAGAGGGCAGTCTTCTATGTTTTTTTTTTTACTTTGAATACTTGTATATGTGGGTTGATTTGTTATTGGTTCTCTGTCCAAAGAACTCCCTTTAGAATTGTCAAGTTGGTCTGGATCTCACAAATTCCTTTAGGTTCTATTTATCTATAATGTCCTAATTCTGTCATCATATTTGAGAAACAATTGTGTTGGAAATTTAATTCTTGATTAGTATTCTTTTTCTTTTAGAATTTTATATATGTAATCCTAGTGCGTTCTTGCCTGCATGGATTCTGCTGAAAAACTACAGCTTAGTGGTACTGACTCTCCTTTATAGGATACATTCCTTGGCTTTAGTTTGGAATGTTGTTTATTATGATAATTTTCAAAGAATTTATTTTAGTGTTTCCCTTGTTTGGAGTTTCTTCAGCTTCTTGAATACATATCGTCTTGTTTTCCATGATATTAGTGAAATTTTCTTCCAACAATTCTGACCATTTTCTTTCTGCTGTGGTTTTGTTTTTGTTTTGTCTTTACCTATTTTGAAAGTCAGATCACACCTAAGCTATTTCTTTCACTTTGTCCTCCATCATTGTCAGGCTTTCTTTAGATATTTTTCATTCTTTGTTCTGAAGGTTCCTTTAACAGATTAGTATTTAGAAATTTGCCTACAAGCTCACTAAATTGATCTTCCATTGATTCAATTCTACTCTGAAGCCTTTCCAATGTATTATCTATTTCTGAAATCTTAACATTAATCTTATAGATTTTTACTTGCAGTTTTGTTTGGTTTTTAGTGTTTACTTAATTTTGTTCATTTATTCTGTAGTGTTTTCTTGAATTCTTTGAAAGTTGTGTTTGTGTTTTCCTTGATTTCACCTGCAGCTTTCTTGATATTTCCTCAAACCACTGAAAGTACCTAAATATCTACCCTGTAAATCCCTTATCAGATAGTTTCATCGTCATTTCTTCCTCAAAAGATTTTTTGGTGCTGTATTTTTTACTTTGTATTTGAATCAATCTATCTTGTTTCTGTGTATGAAATGAAATCATCTATTATTTTCAAGATATTGTGGTAATGTATTTATATATAATGGATGATTGTATATTGATATATTATTAGCTACTCAACCCTGTCTTTTTATTTTTTTAATCATTTTATTGGTGGCTCATATAGCTCTTATCCATACATGCATCCATTGTGTCAAGCCATTTGTACATATGTTGCCATCATCATATTCAAAACATTTTCTTTCTACTTGAGCTCTTGGTATCAGCTCGTTCTCCCCTCCCCCACCCTCCCTTCCTTATGAATGCTTGACAATTTAAAAAAATTTTTATCATGTCTTACACCAACTGCTGTCTCTCTTCACCTACTTTTCAGTTGTCATTGTGATTGTTTCCCCCTTTCTTCTCCCACCTTCCCCTAGCACCTGTCTCCTTATGGGCATGAGAAATAATGCAAGTGTGCAAAGATTTTGACTTTCTGTTCATGTGGTACACTTGTGATTTTGGTTTCTGTTGGTTCCCTGACTACCATTGAACATGTATTTATTATATAAACAGGTAGTAGTGCTTGCAGGATTGGGTGGAATTATTGTAGGAGCTAGAAGTGTGGCTGGATCATGTAGGATTCATTACTGGCTCTCATTGGGTGGGACAGGAAAAGAAAAAGACAGAACGGAAGAAACAAATCTAAACAACAGCAAAAATATAATGAAGAATAAATCAAACAGAAAATGCATGCAAGAAAAATAATTTAATAACTAAAAGGAAAGGAAAACCAAACTAAGGGGAAAAGTGACGAAATGCATAATAAACAAATCTAGGGAAGGTAGAATGAAGGGGGGAAAGGGATAAAAGAGAATAGTTTAAAAATCAAGAGGAAAAAAAGGAAGAAGGGATAAGTAAAAGAAAGAAAATGGAAAGGAGAGACAGAAAGAATATCACCAAAAAATGATTGAATGGAAAGAGGAAGAAAAGAATATGGGGGGAAGAAAATCAAAGGAAGAAGAAAACGGACGCAGTAGGGACCCAGAAAAGAGAAAAAGTTGGGGGCAGGGCACCTGTTAGGGATTAGTGCCCCATACTAACCAAGCAGCTCACTGGAGGGAAGTCAGGGTTGTCAAGGAAGGGGAGATACTCCGTCCAGATTTCTTGGTAGTCCAGTGTCTGGAACCTGGGGTCATACCAGCTCAGAGGGTGGTTGGGGTCAACATTTGCCTCACTGCCATCAAATTGATGTGACTTACAATAACCTTATAGGACCGGCTTGAGTTGCCTCTGTGTGTTTCTATCTTTCTCCCCAGGGTATTTGTACCAAGAAAGAACTCTTTCTGGACCAGAGGGAAGATGGGGGCAGAGTGGCTGCATATTTAAGTAGTCCTTGACAGAGTAGAGGTGACCAGAGACAGGCAATTCATCCAGAATTGCATATCCTGCTAGTATAAAGAGTCAGTGGCTGGGTCAAAAGGGCACAGCTCCAAACTCAGGCAGAGTGGCACTGTGCAGGGAGAAACATGTCACCCACTGCTCGGTGGGTGAAGATAGTTACTGCCATTACATTGGTCATCATGACAGTGTAGGCAACAAGTGGAGGGTTGTTCCAGTCTGGTTGCCAACTACCAATGTGGACATTTGTGCTGTCAGGATGCTGTCCCAATCAAATGATGCTTGCAAAATTTCAAGATGGCTGTACATTGCCAGGCCAGCTGACAATTCACCTGTTCTGTCTGTCTCCCCTCTCTCTGCTTCTGTTCAGCTTTTTCTCTTGATATTCAAATCTTTCCTTTTATCTGAAGCTCATGGTTCAAGGATTATCATCCATATCGCTTTCATTTGGCCTCTTGTGTTTTTGTTGTAAAGGATCTGGTTAGTATGTCTGCCTAGTTCACCATATGATTCAAAATTCCTAATAGCATAATCCATTTTTTAGAAATATATTACTACATATTAATAAATTATATTAGCTTCTGGACCCTCTATCTAATTGTATTGCTCTGTCTGTTCCTATGCAAGTCACACTAATTATTTTATAAGTTGTGTTTACATCTAGTAGGACAGCCTCCCTCTCTACAATTCATCTTTTAAAAATAGTTTTAGCTACACAATTACTTTTACTCTTACAAATGGTAACAAAACAAAACAAAGATAAATTTTCCGAATCTTTAAAATCTTTTCATTTGAAATTCATAAAATTAGATCAGTATAATTGAAATTTTGACAATACTGAATCTCGTTCTATCCAGGAATGTAAGAGCACTTTTATATTTTTTCTTCAGATGACCTCATATATGATAAAGTTTTATAAATAATTCGTTGGCATTTTAAAATACTGTATATAGTACAAGTGTATACATATATAAAACCTCTTAATAATCCAAGTACTATTCAAACAAAAATTACCTCATTAGTTTCTACGTTTTGTGTCCTTGTCCTACCAAGTTCTGAAGTATGTTAAAATCGTGTATTTGAAATGTATTATTTTATTTTTATACACTACCTATTTATGTCTTCTATCTATTTTTGTATTGTATTGGTTATCATTTTCTTGCTGCTTCATACAGACTAGGGAATTATGTATTTCAAATACATTTTATCTACTATTCGTTGGCTTTATTTACTTTTGATTCTTGTATTATTGTAGTCACCTAAAAGTTTTCTGTATCCCAACTATCAATCTTTTGCTCCGTACCTTATGAGTTTCCCTTTATGTTTAACTTTTTTAGTTTAATATATATTTCCTTATCAATAGAAAATTTTAAACCTTATCTATCACCTTCTCACCAACTGATGAATTTCTTTCATTTGCTACCTCCATTTAGTTTTGAGGTTATTTTGTTTGTTCTTAATATCAATAATAATGTTTTTAAACTCAAAATCTTTCACTAAATATTTGCTCATTGCTTATTCACTATCCAGTATTGTACAACAAAATAATGTGTTGGAGATTTTAAAAATTGCTCTCGTGGAATTGTATTTTAGTAGAATATTTGGAGGATAATGAAGAAATATAAGAAAAATAAACAAAATGTTTGCAATATTTAGTAAGTGCTAGGGACATACAAATAAGATACTGAGTAAAGTTTAGCAGAGGGAGTCCTACTTTAGTTAGGGGGCCATAGAAAGTAATTTTTATTCCCCAATTCCTCTTTGTCATGGCAGCTTGCTCTTATTTTATTGATGCAATAACCTCTCAGATGTCATTAAGAAACTGGAGTGTAATTTTCTCAAAGTTATTTCCTGTTTCCTATATTAACTTGATTTTAGTGAGACCAATGTGCTGATTGTTCAGCTTAATCGCCTTCTATCAAGCTGTGGATTCTGTCCATATGTCTAGAGATTTTTCATATTTGATTCATATTCATAAAGCAAGTCACAAATTGATTAGTACTGGTAACTGGTGTGGAATATGCAATGGTTATATGGATGGCTCATTATCCTTGGTAAGCCTCCTCTATAACAGAGCGAGGGACTCCAGAGGGCCATAGCTGGCAGTGAATATTGTAGGCAGCTGCTCAGAGGACAGGATTTAGGGAGCATTCTTGAAAACCATTTATTTGTCCCCACTGGTACTCCCTAGAAATTGCCACTGAAACTAAATGTTCTTTTAAGCCTCTACTGCTAGGACTTTATAGCTGGCTGTATTTGACTAGTTTGGCAATTTCCAACAGGGACTCAGGAAGAAATTACTGAGAAACATAGCTTTTTAGAGAAGGGAGAATGTACACCCATGAATTTAGGTTTGCCAAAATATGGGAGAAAACTGGCCATTTTGACAATGCACAACTACATTATCCTGAGCACTGTCTACACCAAAGAGAGGTTAAGGTACTCAAATATTAGTGTCATAAAGTTAAATTCAAGACTCAAGATGAAACTCTGCTGGTTACTAGTTGTATGACTTGGAACAAGTGACTGACATAGCCTGAGACCCAGTTTTCCCATTGGAAAGTGGCAACCATAATAATACTAGTCTCATACATTGGTCAGAGTGTGCTGTCTAAATGAGATAACATTAGGGAAGTACATTACTATTTCCCCATCTTTGATCTTCCTTTGTGACACAATCCAATATGAATGTATCCAAATCGAATGCTTGAAAATAGAGGTTGTAGTTTTCATTAGCTTCCTTGTAACAAAGGTACGTTGTAGTTTTCATTAGCTTCCTTGTAACAAAGGTACGCTGGCCCAGTCCTCACCCGTTGTTTAGCCTCACTGGCCTTCCAGGACTGAACAATGGTGCTCTTGTCATGATAATCTAGCTAGGTCAGACTAGAAATGGTATACTTTATCCTGAGTTACTATCTTCCTCAACATCATGCTATTTTGTCTCATTTCTTTTGGAAAATCAAAATAAATAAGAAGTATTCCAGGTTTCTATTTATCAAATGAACACACATGGCTTAAACACCACAGAATACTTTTGTTCACTTTTGCTCACAGAAGAGTCTAATTACTGCTATATTTAAAGATATTTTACTATTCACTACCATCAAAGATCATCATCTATGTGGATGAATCAAATCTCTGGCCTCATCAATATTATTTTCATGTTCCTTTAAAATATGTAAGTAAAATATTTATTAATTTATTCCTGATTTTTAAGGTTTCCAGTAGAAAGCCATTCATCTGGAGCAACAGAGAAAGAAAGAGTTTGAAATAGGAGAAGGAATTGAAAACTGTGGCTAATTGCTTCCATTAACAATTGCCTCCTTTGCAATGAGATCAGAAGTACTGCCTGGCTCCCATTACTGAATCTTTTGATCAAAGATCCCATAGAAGCATCTTGATCAAATGTAGAACAGAGTTTCTCATGAACTCAAGATTTTCTGAAATCATTGAAACTGGCTATATCTCTGAAACTACTGCATCGAAATAACTTTTAAACTTTAAAACTCAAATGAAATATAGCCCTTGAAGCCTGTTTTAAACCAAAGAATAGTTTAACATAATTAGCAAAGAAAATATAGAATGAGTATTATGCTTTTTTACAAGAATTCCTATGTAAGATCACTTCATCTTGCTGGCCCCTGGGAACCCTCTGCAGACAACAAACTCTTGGGAAAGATTGGCACAGAGTGCGTCAAAGGACAAGCAAGCCTGAGGACCCAAACCCACCCATTTTCACACTGCCACAACAAGAGAATTCCTTAACCACACCCACTGTGTTTTGGAAGCAGTCCCTCTGCAATCCACAGGCATATTTTACTTGTAGGCTTTTCCATTCTCCTTCTATTTTATTATAAACTAATCTACATCCCTCTTTTCCTTCCAAGGTCTCTCTTCACTCAGCCTCACCCTCCTGGCAACTCTGTGAATCTCCCAGGAAGACTCTGCCAAACCATATAACAACCAGATTCCTTACTTTGAAATTAAAGTTCACTAGGATGATCAGCAGACCTAGCTGCTTCATATTACACAGCTCCCCAAGCAAGAATGGTACCATCCCAAACCCCATTCAAAACCACACAGCCAAGGCCCTGATACTTGCTGCGCTCTCTGGGAGTACTGTGGAGATGGCATACTACTTGAAAATCCTGACACAGACATCTTCATGACCCAAGCAATGCCTTTTGTCACTAGGACAACTTCTTCTAGATTTCCTCTACCTCTTCTCACATTTTAACACTCATATCTTCTCTCCAAGTGACCCCATCATCCAGTGATCAAACACGCTTCCCAGACAGACACAGGGAACCCTATCCCCCTAATAGCACAGACTCCCCCACACGCACATTCATGCAGCAATAGAATTCCTTAACCAAACCCATAGTAAGCTCTGATCTTTTCTCTTTTTGTTACTCCTAATTTCCCCGCTTTCTTCTCTGGTCTCCTTCACTTCCTCATTTTTTCTTTTCCTCTCTCTCCTTCCTTTCTCTTTTTCTTCCTTCTTCAATTATACTTCATATATCTCTGTGTGTGTGTGTGTGTATACATAATCCTCTTCTGTTCCTGGGATGATTATTTGCTTACAATCTTCTACCATACCCACCATTATCTTCTGCTTTGTCTCTCCCTTTCCTTGTGACATATACTCCCACATGAACTATTAAGTCTTATCATACCTCTTAAAACTCGATTTTCCAATAATTAACAATTACTATTTTTCAGGCAGAAGTAGTCTTATTATTAATACTATTAAATATACCCTATTCTCTCACCTCACCATCTGAAATTTCCCCAACTATCCATCTATGTCTCTTTTTCTTCATCTCTCCATCGTACAATTTCTGACTCTCATTAGACTTCTCTTCTATTAAATAAAGAGTCAACTACCCCTTCACAACCCTGCAGCCCACAAACCAAAAACAGCTACAAAAATATGCCACAGAAATAGCATTTAACCAAACAACAACCAAAAAATAAAACAAAATCAAACCACTAAAAATCACCCAAGCCCTATAAAATATTCTGGAAAATAGACTCAGGAACTACCACAAATAGAATTTAAAAGAATTTGGTTTAGGACCCTTCAAGAGGTAAAGGGTGTACTCATGAAAACAGTGGAAGAAATTGAGAAAGTTAAAAACCTCACACCCAAAAGACTCACAGAAGATAAGCAATCAGATAACAGAAATTAAAAGTATGATAAAAGATCTGGAAGAAGAGTAATACCAAATCAGTGACTTTAAAGATAATCATTCTGGCTACAGACAATGAGAGAAACTATCAACCAAAAAAGCAAGAAAATCCAAAGAAAACATAAGAATGATGTGGGACACCAGACGAGAAAACTCTTATCAGCATCCTGGAAGAAGATGAAACAAACCAAAAATATCTACAGAGAAAATAATATGAGAATTCATCAAAGAAAATTCCCCCCATATTACAAAGGAGGAGAAAAAAACTTTCCATGAAGCTGGGGGGCGGGGGGATTTTGGATAGGACCCAGAAGAAAAACATTGAGACATACTATAGCTAAATTCTCTCCTTCAAGAGAAAAGAAAGAATCCTAAAGGCAGCAAAAAAAAAAAAAGTTACCAACAAAGAAAAATTAATCAAGATAAGCTGGGACTTCACAGCAGAAACTATGTAGTCAAGAAGGCAATTCGGCAACATATAACAAACTTTGAAGTAAAAAAAATGCTAATCAAAATTCCTATATCCAGCAAAATCATCCCTCTAACACTATAGACAAATAAAGGTATTTCCCAACAAGGAAACACTAAAGGAATTTGTAAAATCAAGACTAGCATTACAAAAAAATTACTAATTAAATCACTATGGTTAGAAAATCAGCAATATCAGACAAATCTAAGAGCACCACACTGAATACCACCCAGAAACCAATATAATGAAAAGAGTACCAGAAACAATACAGAAGGAAAAGAGGACTAAAGACACCAATAAATCCACCTAAGAAAGTTACCAAACACCAATACAGCAAAATGGCATGAATAAATTCATCAAGGAGAAGCATGAAAGTCAATGGACTAAATGCACCAATTAGAAACAGAGTAGCAGATTTGAATAGAAAACAAGACCCATAAACATGTGACATAAAAATACATACCTTAAACTTACAGACAAAATTAGAATAAAAATCTAGCAAACCAAAGGTCATCATAAAAAGGCAGGAGTGGTAATACTAATTTCTCACAAAATAGACTTCAAAACAAGTAACATAATGAGAGACAAGAATGTACACTACATAATGAAGAAAGAACAATAGACCAGGAACATATAGCTATAATTAAATATATGCATCAATGAAAGATCCTAAAGACCAAGTCCTTAAAAAGTTGAAGAGAGAAATGAACAGCTCAACAATAAGAATAGGTAATTTCAATACCCTACTCTCAAAGAAAGATAGATAATCAGGAAAGAAACTCATGAAAGAACCAGAAGAGCTGAACAACACAATCAACCAGCTTAACCCCTGGATATCTACAAAGGACTTCAACCACCAACAACAATGTATATATATATTTTTCTTTTCCAGAGCATATGGTAACCTACCCTAAAACAGACCACATACTAGGTCCCAAAGTAAGCCTTAAGAAATTCAAATGCAATGAGATCCTACAAGTCATTTTCTCAGATCCAAATGCTATAAAACTGGAAATCAAAAATAGAAAGAAAATAGAGACAAATATATGGAGCCCAAAATGTACTCTACTTTATAAAGACTGAGTAACAGACCAAATAAGCAACAACATGAAGAAATTCCTTGAAACAAATGAGAATGATCACACAACATTCCAAAACTTTTGGAACACAGCAAAGGCAATTATCAGAAGATAATTTATAGCAATCAACTTACACAGGAAAAAAAGAGAAGAAAATCCATATCTTAACACAACACAGGTATAAACATAGTGATATACATATGTAAATACGTTAATCCACAAAAATAGAGGTATTGGTCTATGTCCATATATTTATAGGGCATTACACTGAGGTAGGGGATGTACTTCGGGCCTCTGATCATACCCTCCCTCAAAACAAAGACACTTTGTTCTAACAAATTGACAGTCTGAGATGTTCACCCTCCTGACACAATCACATAAGCAAATATGGTGGAGAAGGCGAATGGTACCCAGCTATTAAAATGTATAGCATCTGGGGTTTTAAAGGATTCAAGCTACACAAGTTGGCATTCAGCAGAGAAGCAACAAGTCCACATGGAAGTATACCACCGGTACGATCATGAGGAGTCATAGGGACCGGGTAATAGGCATCAACAGACTAATAACAAACAAAAACATATTGAGAACGAGGGGGGTTGGAGCAGAGATCCAAAGTCCATCTGTAGACAATGGAACAATCCCCTCACAGAGGGGCCACAGGGAAGGGGTGAGTCAAGCAGGATGCAGTAAAGCATCGATGAAAGACACTATATTCCTCTGGTTCCTTGAGGCTTCCTCACCCCCCACCCAATACCATGACCTCAGTGCTGCTTCTCAATTCAGACTACACCGGAACATGCACGCAGGTATAGGTAAGAGATGGGAGCTCATGACACACAGAATCCAGGAACAGGAGTGGGAATAGTAGTATCAGAAGGGTAGGGGGAAGAGCAGGAGATGAAGGGAGAAAGGGGGAACCAATTGCATCCCTCTCCAGGGGGAAGAGCAACAGAAAATATGGGGGAAGGTAGACAGTGGCTGGTGTGAGATATGAAAATAATAACAATGTACAATCTATCAAGGGGCTGTGAGGGAGATGGTGGGGGGAAAGGAGCTGATACCGAGGGCTCATTAGAAAGTAAACATCTTGAAAAGAACGAATGCAACTTAAGTACAAATTTGCCTGATGCAAGTGATATATAGATTGTGACAAGAGTTGCAAGAATCTGTAATAAAATGATCTTTTAATTAAAAAACATTAATAATTTAAAAAATAGAGCACTTCCAAGAACTATTAACAAAGGCAACAGCATAAACCCTCACCAGCAGAAAAAGATAAATCATAAAAATGAGAGCCAAAATAAAGAAACTAGAAAAGTGAAAAAATAGAAAAAATTAACAAGAAGTTGATTCTTCAAAAGAATCAAAATAATTCACAAATTGCTGAGAAGTTTAAGAAAGGGAAGATGTACATATCTAGATTTAGAGAAGGAAAGAGTAACATCACAAAAAATCCAAATGAAATAAAAAGATAACTCACTTCTATGAAAAGCTGTACTCCAACAAGTTCGATAACTTAGAACAAGCAGACATATACCTAGAAATACATCACCTCCCTAAATTAATGGAGGTGGAAGTGGAAAACAGCAACCGGCCCATAACGAAAGAAGAAGTACAGATGATCATCACGAAATACCCAACTAACTCTATGATGCTCACTGTTCCGACACAACTGCTGGAGCCAAAGTGGGTGAACAATAAATGTGGTGAAGAAAGCTGATGGTGCCCGGCTATCAAAAGAGATAGTGACTGGGGTCTTAAAGGCTTGAAAATAAACAAGCGGCCATCTAGCTCAGAAGCAACAAAGTCCACATGGAAGAACACACCAGTCTGTGTGATCGAGTGGTCCCGAAGGGATCAGTTACCAGGCATCAAAGAACAAAAAATCATATCATTGACTGCACACCTCCATGATAGGATCGCTGAAGACAAACATGTGCATAAGCAAATATGGCGAAGAAAGCTGATGGTACCCAGCTATCAAAAGAGATAGTGTCTGGGGTCTTAAAGGCTTGAAGGTAAACAAGCGGCCATCTAGCTCAGAAGCAACAAAGCCCACATGGAAGAAGCACACCAGCCTGTGCGATCACGAGGTGCCAAAGGGACCAGGTATAAGGCATCATGCAAAAAAAAAAAAGATTTATGTGTGTATATGTATATATATGTGTGTGTGTGTATATATATATATATATATACACCATATTGAATGAAGGGGGAAGTGCAGAGTGGAGACCCAAGGCCCAAGTGTTGGCCAATGGAGATCCCCTCACAGAGGGGTTCAGGAGAGGAGATGGGTCAATTAGGGGGCGAGGTAGTACCGATGAAGAACATAGCTTTCCCCCAGATCCTGGGTGCTTCCTCCCCCCAACTACCATAATCTGAATTCTACCTTGCAGGGCTGGATAGGGTAGAGGTTGTACACTGGTACATATGAGGACTAGAGGCACAGGGAATCTAGGGTGGATGATACCTTCAGGACCAAGGGTGGGAGGGGCGATGCTGGGAGAGTGGAGGGCGAGTGGGTTGGAAAGGGGAAACTGATTATAAGGATCCACATGTGACCTCCTCCCTGGAAGAGGGACGGCAGGGAAGGGGGGAGGAGGGAAACTCCAGATAGGGCAAGATATGACAAAATAACGATGTATAAATTACCAAGGGCACATAAGGGAGGGGGGAGAGGGGAGGGAGGGGAAAAAAAGAGGACCTGATGCAAAGGGCTTAAGTGGAGAGCAAATGCTTTGAGAATGATTGGGGCAGGGAATGTATGGATGTGCTTTATACAATTGATGTATGCATATGAATGGATTGTGATAAGAGTTGTATGAGTCCCCAATAAAATGTAAAAAAAAGAAAAGAGGAGAAAAAATAAAGAAAATGATTAGGGCAAAGAATGTACAGATGTGCTTTATACAATTGATGTATGTATATGTATGGACTGTAATAAGAATTGTATGAGCCCCTAATAAATTGTTTTTTTTTTTAAAAGAAATACCCAACTAAGAAAAGCCCAGGACCAGTTGACTTCACAGGGGAATTCTACCAATCTTTTAGGGAAGAACAGTCAACACAAAATATTTCAGAATAAAGAAGGTGACAACAAACTACCAAACTTATTCTATGAAGCAAGCATATCACTGATGCTACGTTTAGGCAAAGGCATAAGTACACACCAATATTCCTCATGTTTATAGACAGAAAAATGTCCAACAAAACTCTAATAGAATCTATCAACATATCAAAAAATTATTTTAGGGTACAGATCCTACTAGTGAATTGGGCCAGTCTCAACAAGAATCTTACAGGTGCCCTTAGAAAACCAAAATGTGAACTGAATTCTGAGTACTTCAAGGTTATTTTTTTTAAGTACCACAAACTTTGTTTTCCCTCTGGAGAACCCAGAACTAGATATACCAATGAGTCTCAGTGGCTTTCCCTTCCACAGCTCAGGGACCTGTTGATGCCAGGACTTGCCTCCTCCCAACCTCCCCTTGATTAAAAGCATCCCCCCCCCCCTCCTTATACCTCCATTCCTACAGCCTGGGACCCCTGAACATGAAGACAAGCAGACAGACTTCAGCAAACCAGAGAAACAAAAAGAAGCAAGATAATCTAAACAAAGCCTGAGTATGATGTGGGACACCATGAATAGAAATAATGTATGTTTCATTGGAATACAAACAGGAAGAAACAAAAAATGTCTACAAATAAAATAGTAAAGGAATTAATGGAGGAAAATTTTCACATAATCACAAAGGAGGATATGATAACTATCCAGGAAGCAAAGGCAACACCAAATAAGTTTGACCTCCTCACAAAATATCGACATATAGTTGTCAAATGATCCAATTTCAAGGAAAGGAGAGAACCTGGAGAGCAGCTAGAGAGAAAAATGAGATACTTACCAAGGTAAACAGACAAAATAAAGTCAGACCTCTTCGCAGAAACTTTGGACACATTGTCAGATAACACTAGTTCCCGTAAAAGGACATCATGTTTGGTAACGTGGAGGGCAGCTCTAAAGAGGAAGGCCCACAAATGGATGGACTGACATTTGCTGCATCCATGGGCTCAGGCATTGGATCGATTTTAAGAATGGCACAGGACAGTGCAGTGTTTGGGTCTGCTGTGCATAGAACTGCTAAGGATCAGAATGATTTGATGACACCTAGCATCAACAACATGACCTGTGTGCCAAGGTCAAGGAGAAAGTGGGGAGTTCAGCTCTTGACCATGGGAATGACTCTCATTTCTTCTATGTGAAGTCAGTTAAGTCATACAGTCACAGAATGATAAAGAAGTAGGCTCTTTAGATAGTAAGACCTTAAAAGACGCTAACAGGAAGAAGAACGACAGATCTTCATAAAGTCCATGAATGTTAGATACTGTACCAGGAATTTATTGAAATAATATTTCCTTTGATTCTTACATACATCCTTTCTAAATTTTATAATATTTGAGACTAAAAGATGAGGCTTTCTGTTCCTAGTAAACAGTTACAATCCCCAAAACCCCAAGGGGCAGTTTTACTCTGTCTGTAGGCTCCCCGTGAGTCAGAATTTACTCACCGACAGTAAATTTAGTTTAGGATTTCTCTTGACTTAATATCAACCCAAATTAGCTATTTTCAAAAGGATCTCTCTATATATTCTTTTTGGAAATGAACTTGCATATCACTACAGAATCCAAGTTCATTTCATTTTCACTTTTCCTCCTTTTGTAGCCACTCAAAGAAGTGTTTAGATCTGAGGGGTAAGGAATCTGGAGACCTTGTAAAGTTATTCTCTCTCTCTAATGCCAACGTTATCTATTTATTTATTTTGATTTTTAGAGAAAAACATATTCTGAGTAGTGACACAATCCATCTCATCAAATTAAATCAGTTACAGTATCTCATTTACCCCCCACCCCCCATTCATCTGCTTCTTTGGTGTGTTTCCTTCCCACCCTCCTACTCACCATCATTTCCTGTTTCCTTCCTTTTCCCTTCCCCCATCCTTACCTTAGGCCTCTGTATGAACTTCAAAGTTGTATGCTTTGGTGTGAAAACCAGTGATTTTTTTTCATTATTTTTTCTTATAATACTGGTATCATTAAATATCTATCTTTGTAAGATTGAATAACTTTGCTAAGCATAATGTTCTCTAGTTTTGTCCATGCCTTATGATGTTCAACAGACACATCAGTTTTTTTCTATTGATACATACTTTGTATGGATGTAATAGAGTTTGCTTATCCATTACTCTGTAATCAGAGTTTCTGATATTATTTCCACCTTTCCCCAAAAAGGCTAATTATTTTAAGGAAGTATTTATTCATCAACCAAATGAAAATTGTAAGAGTAAATCTTGCTAATTTCAAAAGGTACCTCATTCTCTCAGTCTCTTCGTTTAGGTCTATTTTATTCTGAAGCAAGCTTTCTTCTTAGCAATTCACCACTCGTAACATCTCTGCATTATCTAGTGGGCAAGAGTTTCTCTTCCCCATAAGCTTTGGGGATGACCTTTATTAACTTGATTATGTATATATAACAGAGGCTACACTATGATAAGGAAAATGATTCAACCCTTCTAGGATTGGGAGTAAAAGGGGAGGGCAATCACTACATCTAAAGAAATCTGTTGTCATTTTCCCCGTTTTTAGTAGGAAAATTATGAATGCATGAAAACACTGAAAACCAGAGAAAGTAAGTGACTTGACCAAAGAGCCAATGACTAGAAGAAGCGGAACTAGAATAGAATATTGTTTAATTCTAATGTCTGCATTTCCTTTACCACGCGACACTGTCTTAATGAATAAACCTTCATTGGCCTTGTGCTGCAACTTCAAAATCCAGAGTTACACATAATACCAGTCAGAGCTGCATGGAAAGGAGTTCCAACATAACAAATCGAGCTACTCACGGGCAAACTGAAACCTTCTCTGTTTGTCTTTGGAATGATTTGTTTTGTTAACTGTCTATATGTTACCCATTTGCTGAGATAAAAGCAGATATACCTTCTGAAATAAAAGAGTTCTTGGAGACCATACTGAATGGACAGCAAAGAAAAGAATCTTGGGTCATTTACTAAAAGAAGCTCAAGGGTGTAAAGTGATTTTTAAATCCCTCAATTAAATAAGAAAATGATGAAAATTAATATTATTAAAAACAAACAAACAGAATATCCACCCTAGGAGCTTTTCAGTTCCCCTAGGAGTTGTGTCATTTACCATATCTAGGAGTTCCGAGCCTGAAAACATACACACAAATTGAAAATTTCTAAATCAATCTCACTGGTTTATCACCTATGAGGAGCGCAATCTTTGAGGACTGACATGAATTTGAATCAAGTTCACCACTGAGCAGTCTTTCTTTTGCTCATGTGGGGAGCTAGTTTATACTTCGTATCGTTTGTCAGAGTTAGATGAGATACTATGTATAATGTGCCCAGGATACAGTAAGTACTCAAGAAAGAGAATTGCAAGGTTTACAGTCCATGGGAAGTGATTCCCACAACTTAACTTCTACTTAGCTTTTGTTCCCAGCTGTTGCCAAGTAAATACCAACCTGTCAAAAACGTACACATCCTAAGAAGTGTTTCCCGTTTTAAGAACCTTGTGCTTACTCCCTTTTGCAAAGTGAAAATTCCTTTTTTGATGCAGTAAATTCATCGCTAATGCATATGCTTTCTATCTCCAGATATTTCTATATTTAGATGTGTGCTTTCCTTGAATCCTGTGCAAAGTGTCATCCTGAATAAAGATTTACAAACTCTTCCCTCTGCACAGAAATGGCTCCGTTTTCTCCACCCTGTCATTTAAGGGAAATGTTCTAAATGCATTCTTAACACCTCTTTAAACAAAAACACACTGTAGAAGGGGAGAAAGGTCGTGGGTCTGACACTGAGTCAGCACTAATGTACTGAAGTCACAGAGACAGCCCAGAAAGAGCAAACAATTCTAGGAGAGCGGAATATTAGTAATTAGAGCATCCTAGTTTTACAGCATTAATAACACTTAAGGGACATGGAGATTTACACACACAATGCAATAGTCTCGTTACAGAGGAGTCCAGCATTTAATCTTGAGTGAGAGAAGGACAAGGCTCGCTGATAAATTATGGCTGTGATTGCAAAGGACAGGGTCAAAACACATCTGAAAGTCATTTCTTTTTAATTCATTGTAGTTTGAAAAATCCGTGCCTAATTTTGACAGTATCACTTCAGGCTAGAGGCATAATAGCCTCTGTCTAACCCTATGAGCCATTACAACACAGTTTAAAGTACCATCCACAAGAGCTTAAGGAATCTAAGGCGTTGAAGCAGATAGGGAATCAGGGAAGCTCACTGACAAGCTAGACTGAGTAAGCAGCACCTAAACATCCCAATAAATAAAACTTCACAGCAAATAGGATGTTGATTTATACAATAGAGGCATTATGGTGCTCTGGGGCAGGGCAGAGTGTGGGGGTTATGCATCTAAAAGTGAATTTTAGGACTTAATGTAAAAAGAGGGATGGCAACGTCACCTTTTAGAATTCTTCAGTTAAATAATGAAACATTGAAAAGCAAGGTATCCATAATATGCAAGACTGTGGAAACCCTTACAACATACACTTTTCTAGTGAATAAGTTCAATTATTTTAATGCGGTTCCGGTGTGTTGTGTGTTATGAACACAATTAGAATATCAAGATAATCCTTCAAGTAACCAAAGAACTAACAGTAGAAAAGGGTCAGTCAGAAGAAGAAAAACACATAGAGTGATAAAAAGTTCTCTTGCTAAATAATTTCTAATAATGAAAATTTTCCATTAATTTGGAGCACAAGAAGATGGGATTATTGAAAAATGGACAAAAAGGTTTTAGATTAATTTTATACTAATAATCAAACATCTATTGTCAGATAACAGCGGAAGAAATACGACATGGCAGCATGCTGAATCCTCTTATGAACATTATACAGTACAGTTGCACAAACTTTAACCATATATTTGGCATTCTAATTATAAATAATTCTTATGTTTATTGAAGTACTCTTAGCAAAATCTTTACTTAGCAGCATTGCAAACATAATCTGTTATTAAAAGTATCATGAATTACCTTTTCAAAAATGTTTTTTCCACTCATCTGAATTACCTAAGTGATTGCTCCCAATATTTCTTCCCTTTTGTTTGTTTATATTAGGGTTTATCTCAGAGGGGTTATGTCATTGAGTACAACCCTCTTTAGTTGTGCTATATGTTTTTCTGGTTTGGGGTATATAAAACCAAGGATTGATGAACCTATAGGGACAGAAAGTAGAATAAGGGTTTCAGGGAGGGGTGGTACCATGGGGGGGGTGGAGGTAAAAGGGAGACGATGTCAAGGAGTCCAGAAAGAAAATTTATGTCGGGAAATTGATTTACAATACTGTCTGACATGATTAAACTATGGAGTGATAATGATATATGTATTAACTCCCAATTAATATTAAATTTTAAAAGGGAGTGGAAGCAATGAGAACACTTATATGTTGTAAAAAATGCAACCAATGACATGAAATAATTTACATAAAATTGTTAAAAGAGGGGAAAACTAAAGCAGAAGAAGCATGTGTGCAGGTGTTTGTTATACAGTATCAGGGATACATAGGGAAAACTGCAATAGTGTGTTAGTCGGGGTAGACTACAGAAACAAATCCATAGACACTCATATGTGTATAAGAAAGAGCTTTATATAAAGAGTAATTGTACATTAAGAAAACATCCCAACACAGTCCAAATCAAGTCCATAAGTCTGATATTAGCCCATATGCCCGATACCAATCTATAAAATCCTCTACAGACTCATGGAACACATGCAATGACGCCAAATACAGGTAGATCACAGGCCAGTGGGTGGAAAGTCTTGTGGATCCAGTGGTGGTGTAAGCCTCTCAGCATTGGCAGGGGTCTCTACTTGGATCCTCCAGCTCGGGGCACTAGTTTAGTTCCATATGTCTTCTTGAAAGGTATGTCTCATAGGGAGTGAGCAGAGAGAGAGTGTGTTTCTCCCACCTCTAAAGAAGATTACCGGAGTTACCAAAATCCTCAAGAGAAGGCCATGCCCATGCAAAGGCCTCATTGGCTATGACCTGATTGACAGGCTAGACTCCTCCCCTTCACTCTTAATCCTCACAAATTGACCAATGGTTATATAACTACCACAAATAGATACATTAAACTCTTAATAGGAGACAGGACTAAATAATGAAATCTCAGGTAATTACATTTTCTTTATTTCTCTTTATTTAATATGAAACATGCTTCAATCCTATGTGAAGGGAATCATCATCGTATTTGTTATTTCAAATTGGCTTTCTCCTTTCAGCCTGATCTATACAAGTGGTTCTCAACCTTCCTAATGCTGGGACCCTTGAATACAGTACCAGCATGTTGTGGTGACACCCAACCCTAAAAGTATTTTTGTTGCTACTTCATAACTATAATTTTGCAATGGTTATGAATCATAATGTAAATATATGACACGCAGAATGTGTTTTTCATTGTTTAATTTAATTGAACATAATTAAAGCATAGTAATTAATCACTAAAACAATATGTAATTATATATTATGAAATAATTATTTCTAATTACAAATAAATGAAATTTTGTCATGAAGCATGGTGTAACATGGTAAGTCTTCACCCCAGATACTTGTATGTGGGCATATCTGCATGTGGGCAGACTCGCCTAGAGATGGATAGAGGAGGGGTGTCTTGGTTCTTAAGACCATTGGAAACATGTCTTTCCCAACGGTGTTAGGTGAACCCTGTGAAAGGGTCATTCGACCCCCCCAAAGGGGTTGCAACCCACAGGTTGAGAACTGCTGGCCTATACAAACTGCTGTTTTCAACTGTAAAATTTCTTTGATTATGTCACTCCCATTTAAAATATATAAATACAGATAGAGATATACATGGTATAGAAATAGATGTAGATGTATATAGGTAGACAGGTAAAAGGCAGATAGGCAGACAGATAGAGATATACGTAGATGTACTTTTTAAAAAGCTTCTATGCCACCCCACTGCCTACAAAATTATCTATAAATTTCTTAGTCTCTATGCAAAGCCCTCTTCAATATCATTCCAAATTTCTCTTCCAATCTAATCTCCTACCACTTCCTACAAAAACCCTTCCCTACAGTCAAACACTCCCCTATGTAGCCCCATCCCAGATTTTTGTTTTTCCTCCTTTTGCTGATACAGGCTGCCTGAACAGTCTGTTTATGAAATCACCCCTATTCTCCAAAGTGCATCTCAAACACCACACCCTCTGGGATGTATCGGTGAACTCAATGACATGTGATTGCTTCTTCTTTCAAATCGCCATTTGTTTTTGTTGTCAGCTGCTATGAAGTCAGCCGTCACTCATGGCAGCCCCATGCAAAATGGGACCAGGCCATTGTTGTCCACTGGACTGTCATTGGCTTAGTTTTCAAAATTGATTTCTAGGCCTTTTTTCTTAATCTATCTTAGTCTAGAAGCTCTGCTAAAGTTTGTTCAGCAACACACAAGCCTCCACTGATAGCCTTTCCCAGCAACTGAATCAGGGTCTACATGGAAGAGAAAAATTCTATCTCCAAACCACTGAATCACCATAGCGTTTCTGTTTCTTTGTTTGTTATTAAAATATCATTTTATTGGGGGCTCTTACAACTCTTATAACAACCCATACATCAATTGTATTGAGTGTAATTGTACATAGCCACTCCTTTTTTTTGCCCTACCCACACCTCGAACCTCATGACCCCCTTGAGAAATTATAAATTATTATTATTTTCATATCCTACACCGACCATTGTCTCCCTTCCCCCATGGTTTCTGTTGTTAGTCACCCTGGAGGGGAGGTGTAGTTATGTGTCAATCACAGCAATCGATTTCCCTTTCCTACCCTCCTCTCCCCATCTTCCCTCTACCCTTCTAGTATCGCTATTCCCATTCTTGACCATAGTGTTTTATCATGGCACTTGTCATATCCTGCCTTATTCCAAGTTGTTGTTAAAATTTCCATCAAGCCACACTTACCTGGCAGGGGAGACACCAGGATCAGGGAGGTGATTTTCCCAGGGCGAGGCTCACCCATTGCACTGCGGGTGTGCTGACCTCTGTGATTTCCCCAAATGCGGGAAACTCGACTGTGTAATTTGTAGCAGTGGAGGACTGCGTTAGCACCTGCCCCTAAAAAAGAGAAATAAAAAAAAAATTCCATTAAGCCAGTTCTAACTCAAGACAATTTAATATATAACAATTTAATATATAACAAAATCTTGCTCAGTCCTGTGCCATCATCATAATGAGCCAATTGTTACAGCCACTAAGTCCATCTATTTTGTCCAGGATCTTTCTCTTTTTCACCGACTGTCTACCAAACAACATATCTTTGTCCAGGAAGTAGGCTCTTCTGAAAACATGTGTCAAGTTTTTAAGATGTAGTCTCGACATCTTGGCTTCTAAGGAGCATTCTGGTTGTACTTCTTCCAAGATAGATTTGCTTGTTCTTCTGGCAGTCCATGGTATATTCAATATTCTTCACCCACACGATAATTCAAATGCATCGATTCTTCTCCAGTCTTCTTATTCATTGTTCAGCTTTTGCATATTTATTCCAAGTACCTGCATAATTACCTTCTCCCTAGCCAAGACTGGGAAAATTTGAAGGTCAGCATGGATCTTACCCATATTTGTATTTCCCACAGGGTCTAGCAGAGTGCTTTTGTAAAACACAAATGTTGAGCAAATTAAATCAAAGGCTCTGGCAACAAATATATAATTAGATTAAATTATGAGGAGCGTAAACCAAATATTTGGGTCCAATGTGACAAGGTGAACATTGGGAGGGAATAAAAGATGAATAATTTAATATAAGTACTGACAGGTAAAATGAGTGTCAAATGTATGATTTTTAGCTATCAATAGGGCTAGAATCAGAGCAGACCCAATACTCCTGTGTCCTCAGGAGAAGCCTATGAACTGCAACTGGTAAAAAAAGGCAATGATTCTCCCACTTAAAATTTTAAATGGAAATTTTCATAATTTACTAACTGTATGTCCAAACAACAATCAAAACAAATGAAAGCAAGAAGCGTCTGTGGCCAAGAAACCGGAATTAAGAAGAAAGGATGAGGAGGGGCAGCTGGTATCTAAATCTTTTTTCCTGAACTCTGAACCCTTAACAACAACAGCCAAAACCCACCATATAAGGGTTGAATTAATAAACGTAACTCCTATTTGCCTGCAACATTATATTTCCCCATTCTAACAACACTGACAAAAAATAAAGCTCATTAAGAGAAACAGTCATGTGCATTTACTTAATATGCAGTATCTGCCTCTATTTATGTATTTGTTCATGTAGCTATCCATATCAAAGAAGACTACCTGTCATCTGTTTAAAACCAACAAAAGCCATTAAAACCTCTTCATTAAATGTGCTCTAGGCAGGCTCTTTCCAAAGTCAAAAGGTATAAGGCCTGGTTTACCTCCAGCATTTCTTCAAAGTGAAAGGATTTGAAAGGTGAATCCACATCCAAACCAAATAACTGCAAGTCTGTGTGCAGGTGTGTCTGTGTGTGTTTGTGTGTGTGTGTGTGTGTGTCTGTGCATACGAGTGCCTGTGTATGTATTAGTGCTTTTGTGTGTGTGTGTGTGTGTGTGTATGTGTGTATGTGTGAGTGCCCAAGTGCTAATAGTGCATGTGTGCCTATGTGCTTTATAAAAAGTGGACTACTATTTTTAACAGATTTGGGATAAAGAAAAGGGCTGTTTTCCTTTCTAATTAAAAAAATAAAATAATATTTTCTGTAGCAAGTCGGAAAATAATGTAATCGACTGAGAGATTCAACACACCCAAAGTTACATGGAAACATGCTTAGGTTCCATGTTTCAGAAGATGAATCCAGGTTTTTGAGTGCCACTGATGATATTGACATCATTTTGGTTCAAGGCAGCCTATGTACAGAAGGAAACAGTCCTGCACTAGTCTCACAATCATTACTATGTTGGAGCCCATTTTTGCAGCAATTATGTCAACCCGTCGCGTCTTGTTGAGTGAGGATCATTCTCATTTTCACTGACCCTCTACAAGGACTGCACTCCCCTGACAATGCATCCAAAGTACATTAAACAATTCTCACAGTCCTCGCTTCTGTGGAACATTCTGGCTATACTTCTTCCGAGATAGATTCATTTGTTCTTCTAGCAGTCTATGATACATTCAAGATTAGTCACCAACAACATCATTCAAATGCATAAATTCTTTGATTTTCCTTATTCATTGGTCAGTTTTCACATACATATGAGTTATTTGAAAGTATTGTAGTGTGTTAGGCTGGGCTCTCTACAGAAACAAACTAGTAAACAAACTAGATAGATGTATAGATTAAGATTTTTATATCAAGGAACTTATTCACATAGTTGTAGAAATGCGTATGTCTGGTCAGAAGTTAAGCTGGGACTTTTCCTGACTCACATAGCTGCCAGGGTTGACGATCTAAGAAGCAGAAGATAAGCGGGAAGCAGGAAGAACACAGGCTCATGAAGGCAGAGGTGGATGAATCCTAGATCAGCAAGTTATACTCCTAGCTGCAGAGTCTAATGAATCCAAGGTTGTCAGAAACTGACAGGCTGCTAATAGCTCCTAAATTCAGGAAGTATTATGGTAGGGTGATGAACCAGATGCAGAATTCAGACCAGCAAGAAGAGGGATAGCTTCGACACATCATCAAATTTACATAGGATAGGCCACACCCCCAATGAGCCTTCCAAATGCTGTGGCCTGATTAAAGGGGTAGCACTCCATTCTAATCTTCCCACAACTGCTTGACTCACAGCAGAGCCCATCATGAAGTCATGTTAGATCACATCACTCCAACTGCCAGACTGAAAATTCTGGCCCAGTCAAGTGGGCCCCAAACCTAACTACCACCCATAGATTGAGGTAGATGCACCTATGTTAGATAGGGTTCTCTAGAGAAACAAAACCAGGACACTTGTTATTTCATATACATTTATATAGATAGACATATGCAACATAAGAATAAACAGCTAATTAGTCTATAGAGCAGTTAAATTGGGTTCCTCAAGTTGGTCGAATCTAGGCCATCTGCCAGCCCATGCTTCAGTGAACCAAATAGGGAATTAGATCCTTTTTTAACCTCTCTGGTTCAGACATTGAAAGAAGAATCTGTGCTTAGGGGTTCCATGTCCAGAAACTCAGACCGGTCTAATGTTACATTCCTTGCCCAGCATCCCACACCCTTAGTAACCAGTCCCAGGGATATTCCCCAGGCCTCTGCTTATAAGTATTAGAAAACTTGAGCAGATCTTCGTGAGTATAGCTTGCTTCTTTTTGAGTAATCATCTCGAACTCACCTTTAGCAGCTTTCTGAGCTCCTACATTTTAGTTACATGTCTCGAGGAAATAGTGGGTGGTGAGGGCGTTTCCTGGGTGCTCTCAGCAATACCCTGTAAGGCAGCTCTCCCAGGCAATGCTACAGATGCAGTCTCACCTGGAATTTCAGCTTCAACAGTTTGGTTAATCTGCTCAGGTGTGGGTTGCTTTATTGATAGTGGATTATTACCTTCAGTTGGGAGGGGTGGATCTATTGACTGGGGTGGGTCAATTGTTTCCAGGGGCTCAGTATCCTCCTATTCTGGATCATCAGACCATAGGTTCCCATCCCATGGTTCAGGGTCACAACTTTTTCCTATCAATGCCCTTACTGTAGTATCAGACACTGCTCTCGACCTGCAATTCAGCTGACATTGTAATTCGGCCACTAGCATGATGAGACTCTAGAACTGGTTCTCACCAGTGTCAGCTCTGTTATTAGAAGAGAGAAGGCTTTCCCTGGTAGCACATCTAGAAGCTTTTAGGTCTGTTGCTCGGCACTTGAGACGTGCTTCTGAGGCTCTGAGACATCCCTCTCCTTAATCACACTTTCCATTGTAAGGAGGATCAGCCAACCAGCTTCCCTATCCTTCTAATCCTGACAAAACTGCTGAAAATATCAAACACACGATCACCCAGAGCCTTTCCTCTCACCAGCACTTCATCTGTGGGTGGTGATACTATGGATATTAGCTCCGTTACTTCACACCATGGATTAGTAAGAGTGGCAGACATACCCATGCCTTTAGAGGTAGGGATAGCATTATAAGTACTGTTAAGCCTAATAAGGATGGAGAGCCAAATTAAGAAGCATATGTTTATGATCTTTTTTCTATAGAACCACTCCTGGCATCAATTATGTTATACAGGGTTCTCTAGAGAAACAAAACCAGGACACTTATGATTTTATATATATATTTATCTAGATATATACAACATAAGACGTAACAGTTAATTAGTCTATAGAGTAGTACAAATGGCTCAATGCAACTCACCTCTGTGTCAGCAAATACACTGAAAATCCTTCAAGTCTCGAGGGCCACTGGGTGCAAGTCAAGGAAGCAGACAGCCGAGTCCTCTGTATAGCAATTCAGGCAATCTGGCCACAGGCAGAAAACAGCAAGGCAGGTCGCCAACAGTCGAATAACAGGATCTGATAGTCCCCAGCTCAAGCAATGTATACTCCAGTAGTGTGGTGAAGCAGGTCTTAAAGGAACCTCAAACTACTTCGACACATTCCATGGGTTGGGTGTCCCACAGCTAAGGCTGCTTCGTTCAGCAAAGAGCAAGAGAGCCAGAAAGGCAAGGCTCACCAAGCCATTTATCTCTGTGCCCTTCAATTAATCCCACATGTGTTAATTGACCAGGTTGACACAATGAACCTACCTAGCCCAGCACCCTTGTCTTTAAATTGGCATTTATTTTTTTGCTTTTTAACACTTTACAGAAGTCTTTTGTAGCAGATTTTCCTAGTGCAATACACCCTATGATTTCTTAACTGCTGCATCCATGGGTGCTGACTGTAGATTCCAGTAAATGAAATTCTAGAAATTTCAGTATTATATCTATTTATAAGATATTGCCTATTGATCTAGTTGTGATGATTTTTGTTTTCTTTATGTTGATGTGTAATCCTTACTGAAGACTGTAGTCTTTAATCTTCATCAGTCAGAACTTCAAGTGTTCTTCACATACACCAAAGCAAGAAAGTTGTGTCATCTGTATATCTCAGTTGTTAAGGGGGTCTTCCTCCAATTCGGATGCCCTATTCTCCATGTAATTTACAATCTTGAATTAGTTTTAAACTAATAGGTTGAATAAGTGTAGTCAAAGGATACAAGCTTGATTCACATCCGCCTGATTTAAACAACACAACATTACCTTGTTCTATTGAAATGACAACCTCTTGGTCTATACACATAGATGTATTATAAGCACAATAAAATATTCTGGATTCCCATAGGTCACAATGTTTTCCACAATTTTTATTATCCATTAAGTTGAATGTCTTTGAATAATCCATAAAACACAGGAAAAGAATCTTTCTGCTGTTCTCAGCTTTCAGCCAAGATCCATCTGGCATCAGCAGTGATATTCCTCATGTCATGTTCTATTCTTTTTTTCCCCCAGAAAAGAACATTACAATTGCAATGAGTATTTGTTCCTTACTTATTGTTTGGTTTTTACTTTTTTGTGAATTGGGCAAAGGATTACAGAGCAGATCATCACTTTTACATTTGATACATACAGTCTACTTCAGCCCATTCATTACAATCCCTTCACTGACATCACCCATCCCACTTCTTCCCTGTGTTTTCGGCTTCCACTTTCCCTTCTGAACTTTGTCTTTGGGTATATGTCTAAGGTATGCATACCTCAGTAGTGATACTGTTCCTCTTATAGACCTGCATATTGTTTGGCTGAAAACTGAGCCTCAATGTTGAGTTCTGTTTCAGGCACAAAGGATATTCAAGGTCTATATTCTTGTAGGTTCCATCAATTTCTATTCAACTAGAAAACCTGGTATCTTCTATGATTTTGAGTTTTGTTCCAACTTTTTCTTCCACTCTATCTTGGACCCTAAAATGTTATCCTTTTCAGAGCAGTTTATAATGGTAGCCAGAGTTCTGGAGACGGATGTTCACGTAGTCCATTGGACTTATTGTTTCAATATATTCTTTATTTTCATCACGCTTCTTTTCCCCAGACAGTAAAAGAATGACAGTTACACATTAGGGAGTCAATCATGAGCTTTTTAAAGACCCCATTCTCTATTCACCAAAGTAGGATGTAGAACATTGTCCTTATGGACTATTTTATGGCAATTGATCTTGGTGTCACCTGAGCTCCCAAGCCTAGTGACTCATTTCCTTAGGTTGTTTAGTGATGTCTTAGACATTTTCATAACTTCCCCCCAATATGCTCCCCCACTTTCATGGATATAGCTGAAGCAAAGGTAAATACATATGTACAAATATTTCATATATATTGTCTCTATTCACAGACCACCAATATTGTAGGATTGTGTGAATGACAGTATTTATCTCTGTTGCCTTTAACTCTCGTACTCCTCCCCAGTGTTTTCCCCTGCTTCCATCATTTTTGTCAATCAGCTAAAATTTCTTGCAGGTCTCTATTGATGTGCTGCTGTAACTCTTTTAAAATTATCTCCAGCACAACCTTCCTCGCATGTGCTATTAATGATAATGTTTAATAACTTACTTGTTCTGTTAGATCATTTTTCTTTGGAATGGGCTCATATATGGGTCTCTTCCAGTAGGTTGGCCAAGTAGCTCTCTTCCAAATTTCTTAACACACACAAGAAAGCACTTAAAGCATTGCATCTGTTTGTTGAAACATAACAACTAGCATTCTGTCAATTCCTAAAGCCTAGGTTTTTATTGTAGTTGTTGTTTTAGCCAATACCTTAAGTAGCAGCCTTTCTTCTTTAATATCCAGTGTTCTTGATCTTCTGCTACCTCTTGAAAGGATTGAACAAAGCCCACTTCTTTTGTTGTAGTGACTCGGTTTTCCTTCTATCTTCTTTTAATAGTTCAATAGTTTACCCATAGCACTCCCATCAAGTCTATACTGATTCATATACAGAACGCTTCAATATTGCAAGTTTAGGCTTGAATTTTTTCTACAGTTTGAGAAATTTCAAATTTCCTTTCAATATTATGACTCCAGGTCTTTGAACATTTCATTATAATACTTTACTTTGTCTGCTCAAACCACCTTTTGAAATATTCTATTCATCTCTTTTTCTTCATCCTTTCCTCCATGCACTTTAGCTACTCTACATTCAAGAACAAGTTTCAGGTCTCTTCTAATGTCCATGTTTGTCTCTTCTTTCTCTCCTGTATTTTTAATGACATCCTTTCTTCATATATGATGTCTTTGATGCCACACTACGACTCACTTGGTCTTCAAGTCATTAGCATTAGGCATCAAATCTATTCTTGAAATGGTCTATAAATTCAGGTTGGACATACAAAAGATTGTTCTTTGGCTCTTGTGATCTTATGTAAATTTTCTTCAGCTTCAACATGAACTTGTACATGTGCAATTGATGGTCTTTTCTGCAGTTGTCTCCTGACCTTATGTTGACCTTATTTTGAGATTCTCCATCATTCCTTTCCACATATGTAGTCAATTTGATTCCAGTGCATTCCATCTAGCAAGATCCGCATGTATAGATATCTATACTGTTGAAAACTTTATTTGTAATGAATGACTGGCCTTATACATTTCTTTCATGTAATCTCTGGTGTTTTTCTGTCACCAATGTCATACTTACCAACTATTGATTCTTCTTTGTTTCCAACTTACACATTGCCATGACCAGTAATTAGTGCATTTTGATGGTATGTTTGATTAATTTCACACTTCAGAAGTTGGTAATAATCTTCCAACTCTTAATCTATGGCATTAGTGTTTGGTGTGTAAATTTGAAGAGTGTTCATGTTAGCTGGTCTTCCTTTTAGGTATATGTGATCATTTCACAGATAGCATTGCACTTTAGGCTAGATCTTGGCACCTTCCCTTGATGATACATGTGATGCCATTCCTCTTCAATTTGTCATTCCCTGTATAATAGACCATATGATTGTCCAATTCAAAATGCCAATACCAGTCCATTTCAGCTATCTAGTGCCTACGACATCAATCTTTATGTGTTCCATTTCATTTTTATTACTTCCAATTTTCTAGGATTAAAATATTGTGCATTCCATGTTCCAATTATTAACTAATGTTTGTAGGTATTTCTTCTCATTTTGAGTTGTGCCACATCAGTCAATGAAAATCCAGAAGCCTTTACTTCATCCAAGCTATGAAGATTGATTCTACTTTGAGGAGACTGCTTTCTCCTGATTATACCTTGAGTGTCTTTCAATCTGAGTGACTTATTCTATGTTAGACAATGCTCATCTATATATAAGGGTTTCATTGGCCTGTATTTTAAAGAAGGAGACCACCATGTCCTTCTCGAAGTATGCCTTAGTTTGGAAGCTCCAATGCGAGTACCATGGGAGACCCTGCTAGTTCTTCCTGTACTGAGAAGTAAAGCTGCCAGTACCACAGAAGCACAGAAAATGCCACAACAAAACAAGCAGATAGACAAGTGGAGGTTTGTGAGTGTAGGTAGCCAAATACGTCTTTCCAAAGGACCTGAACAGGTCTTCAGAAGCCTACATTTACACGTCATCATACAAAATGCTCTCAATGTGACTCAAGAAACGCAGCTTCACAATCAAAAGCATCATGGCTTATGTATCATATATGTAAAACAAATTAGGTCTCTTGAGTGATTGTGGAAAAAAGAACTCATAGTTTCTGAAAACCAGACTGCTGAAAAATTGACCTTTGAGTCGACAAACAGCCCATTTAATTTACATGAGAAGGAAACCCTTTTGAATTGTATTTACCCAGTTACTTTGATAAAGGTTAGACCTTTTCAAAAACAATTGTCAATGTGGCATTTAGCTGTTCATATTTTCCAAACATTATTTGAATCTCAGGATTCAAAAGAAACAATGAAGAAAATAACAATAAAGCAATATTAGAGTCCCCCCTAGAATAAAATAAAACACATAAACAACAGATTAAAATGGCAGATTTAAAATTTTACATTTTGAAGATTCACTAGCCTCGTTGGATTTCAGAAAATGCTATTAACATTTCCTTGGGGGAAAGGTAGCTGATACTTTCATTAATCCATTCATAAAGCAAAGCTTATTATTGCTACACATTGGTATTACTTACTGAAAGCTGATGATTATTAAAATGCAGAAACAGCATCGGGTAATGAAAAATACAGTAATGAATAACCAGGAGTTGAAATCTCACACTCAAATTCAGAATGGTTTTATTTTACTAACATTTCCATACAAAATAAGTCACATGTGACAGTTACTTTCAAGTATTCATCTTCTTTCTACTTCATCAAATGTTGTCATATGATCTACTGCATTCATAGTGTCTTCTTATGAAATGCCTTGCATCTGTGTCGTCACTGGGTGGGATTCAAAGTGGCTGAACATGAAATCTCCTCAAGTATGTAGCTTATGAAAGATAAAAAAGAATATGGACTTTGGAGACAGAAAAACTCAAATTAGGATCTTAGTCCTACCATTTACTGGCTGCGTCTTTGGACAAGTTACTTTATTTCTTTGTGCTTCAGATGCCTAATTTATATAATGAAGATCGTTTCTGCCCAACCAGATTGCTGAGACAATGGTGTAGGAATAATACATAGCACTTTACAAATCATAAGCAATTATTCATTGTCATTGAAAAAATAAAGCCTGAATATGTTACTTGAGATCCTTAAAGTACAGGTTATTTCTAGTCCCCTGGAAAAGTATACAAGGGTTTTCAGTGTCTGTCCTTCCTTCAGACCCAGGGGAGGAAAACTATGACAACTGGATAATTCCCAAACGTTATCTTCTGGAATGTCTATAAGAGACTCACTGAACATCACTAACTTTGGTACACTTTCATTTTTTCAAAGATATCAATTTTAGCCAATTTCCAGCTGCCTATAAAGCTATTCAAAGCCAATTTTGGAAAAACTGTCTTCTAGGGCAGATAGGGTATTTGAGAATCAGATTCTCATTCTTGCTATCTTAGATAGTACCTAAGAAAGGCATAGTAAGAAAAGAGGTGCTATAACTACCAAATGATCCCAGGACCTTTACTTTGGTTGATAGGTTTTTGATCACCTACTCTCACCATTCTAGCCTTATAAATATTTTGAGAAAATAGAGTACTATCAGCTTATGTTTCAAAGTCAATGTTCACTTACTGTCCTGATCACATCCAACCATTCAAATGGTTAGACCCCTTCGCTCTACACACTACCTGCAACCTTGTGCCTTAAGTAAACCTTTTCTGGACTTGATTCCATTTCTGCATAAATTTATAGTATCTGTGGTTATTCGCTCTTTGATTGGACTCAACATTTTTCGCCTAGTCAGTTCCAACTCGAAATTCAGAGAACCCTTTACTTGTTCTTTCTCTCTACTCATACTCTTTAAGCAACTGTAAATCCAAGGTAATTCTAAAGGTTTTAAGAATAAAAATAGTGGGAACAGGTAAGTAGCCATTCATTTGGTGATTAAAAAGAAGACATTAGAGAAGGAGATGAAAGTGTTGGCCTAACAATTACCCAGGGGATTGGATGACTCAATAAATGAGGGTAAGTCAAAAATTTTTGCCTTTAGGGTTCCAGTTCATATGTGCATGGCTTTATCCCACACAAAATGCGTTGAAAAAGTCTCTAGAATCAGTTGATGGCCATAGATAATTTCTCTAAGCAATACATTTGTCTTATCCTCATTCAGGTGCCTAAAAAAAACCTTCAGTCAAGACAATGATTTCTGCGGACATCTGCTGGGCCAGTTAAATTCAAGGCATAAAGGTCAGATCAGAATGTTATTGAAGTTGTTTGGGGAGTTAAGAAAGATAATCTTGATAGAATTCCTTTTAGAATGCAGGATGATCAAGGGAACTTACCACGGAAATAATTTACAGGGAAATAGAAAAGTGCACTGCGGAGAAGAAGGCCAGGCCAGTTGCACCCATGTCTTTCTTTCGGTGTGCTCATCATGACAATGCCCTGCGCATTCTTTGTGGGTAGGTAGGGTTCTCCTAGGAGAATTTCACTGCAAAATATAACCCCATCCTCCCTAGAGTTTTGATATTGCCACTTCAGATTTCTCGTTCTTCCCCAAACTCAAAAACACATTGAAAAGGAACCTAAGTTGTGTCCCTCAGGGTAACCAAAACTGCTCTTTGGACAGGGTGCCAATGGAGAAAGGCGGAATTCATTTGAGAGAGGTTAGAGAGCTAGACACACTGCCCTTAGAACTGTGTAGACTTAGATGAAGGACATGCTGAGAAACAATGGCTCCATGTTTTGATGTTTGTTTTATGAAAGATTCTATGATTTTTGTAGCAACACTTTCTGACATCTCCCCTCATATGTACTGGCAGACGAATGCAATCTTCTTGTGATTTACTAACATAAAAGTAGATTTGAAGAATATATATTGCACTAAATATTTAAGTATTACAAATGCTTAATTCACAAGTTACATTCCCTAAGCATTTATACAGATCTTAAAGTAATAGTCAACAAATACTTGAACCCACCTCCTGCCTGGTTAAACCAAGCCTTCTTATCGCCAGGCTCACTTGTGTGTTATTTAGTGAAAGAAGAATATATTATTCTTTAATAAACACTTCTTGGAAACCCCGAACAAAATAAGGTGCTACACACTAGTCTCAATGGGACATCAAATTCCCCTGACAACACACCAGTATTCTGAAAAGATTTTCCTCAACCAAGTGTTAGGAACATTCTTAAATTTCCTGCACCATAAAGTTAGCCATCTTATCACAACTATCCCATTCCTGAACTTAGCCACCAATCACCCTCACAGCCATTAGAATTCAGAAGTCACAGAATATGGACCTGAAGGTGATGATGCTGTCCTTCGACATGCTTTGTTTGGTCTTCACACCATTGTTCTACTGTGTGTATGGGAATTCTCTTGGTGGCTTTTGCACTCTGCTGTACACAATTCCCTATTGCAGAGCCAATCAATTTCCAATATTATGTTATCTGTTAGTTCAGTGAGTATTGTATTTTACCAGGGCCTAATTCTGGCTACTTTGTTATTGGTTTATTCTGACTTGTAGCAGTCTCAATGCTTTTGAGAACCTCAAAGTAAGTAGAACCTTCTAACTATCTACCCCAGTATCTTCCCAATGGGTCCAATGCTCCCATATGCTTCCTTGTTAATGCCTCTCTCTATCTAAACACAACACAGACTAAGCAGAATAAAGGAGTCAATGAACTACATCTCCAAGTTAAATTAAACAGCATATTAATATAAAGAGCCCATACAGGCCAGGGTCCCATGCTAGAGGTCATGTAGCACCAGAAATATGGTGAGTACCAATCACCATCCACCGAGGGACAAAGTCCAGGCAGACATCAGTGCTGGCTGGGGCACTTATCCACAATAACCACAGAAAATCAGGCACAAAGACTAAATCATAGTGTCATTCATATTTGGTCTTCAGAGAGGGAAAAGGAATCTGGGCACAAGTGAGAATTTTAAATTAATTTAAGGGGCATTAAGCTTGGAATTACGTAAATCAGATACCAAAACATGCAAACCCATAGCCCTCTGGTCAATTCTATCTTATAGCAAGCCCTACATGGGGTTTTCCAGACTTTGGTTATTCCTTTACTGGAGCAGACAGCCCCCTCTTTCTCCCACAGATCTGGTGGTGAGCTTCAAAGGCTGTTCTTGCCATTAGCAGTCCAAAGATTACTAATGATGCCAGGACTCCTCTGGGAGCCAGATAGAGGCCCTACATGGTCTTCTGCATATATGTTGTTATTGTGAGTTCATGGTAACTCTGTATAAACCAGTATCAATGGCCCCTCTCCTTCTTGTCACACAGTTGCTGTTTTTCCTCTTCTTCAGTGATAACTTGACGTCGCCTAGGAGCCACTCTGCACTTAGCTCAAAGTTATTTACAGAGCAGACAGTGCTAAATATCCTGGTTGGCCCTTCAAGCACCACCCTCTACACTTCACCTTTGCTCCCTTCCCAAAGTGGGAGACCTGGCCTTCTCGCTTCCCTTGGACTTGGCTAGGAAGAGTTCGGGTAGGAAATATGAGAAAAAGAAGAAAGATCAAGGTATGTATTTCTGGATCTGTCCCTTTGGGGTCATTTGGGGCTGGTTTTGTCCCTTGTCAGAAGGTCATTGCTTTTTCCACAATGACCTTCTAAACTCATCTATCTCTGTCAGGTGTCCTATTAAACTCTTCTCCTTTATCTCTCAGTTATAAGGGTGGCACCAGGCCCAGAACCATTAACCTTTTGTCAATATTAAAAAGGAGTCCATGCACTTTTAATTAATGCTTTAGGAAATAAACTTTCCTAGAATTATACTAAAATCAGTATGCCCTCTCTTTACTGTTGAACCTTGGTTTATACACAAGTACTCTATAAATATTTATGAACTATTAAGGCCTTCTGGGAATAGCTTGGTTATAGTTTTATCAAATCATACCCGAAACTCCTTACCATTCAATCACATCTGGTAGCGTTGCATCACTTACGAGATTTCATCTGCCCCAAAATAAAGCATAAAACCCTTGAGAACAATGGGCAGGTTGAGAAAAGCTAAGACGTGTTAAGAAATCTACAAATTAAGATTAGGCAGACATTTTAAGGGATACAACCAATTTCTGATGAGGAGGGGAAAAATCCAATCTGACAGGCAGAGCATGTTTCCTCTATCATCTTCTGGCTAGCCTTTTATGTTATCATAATCTTATGGTACTTTAAATCAGCAGTTCTCAACCTAGGGGTCGAACAACCCTTTCACCGGGGTTGCCCAATTCATCACAGGAGCAAAATTAGAGTTATGAAGTAGCAACAAAAATCACGTTATGGTTGGGGAATCACCACAACATGAGGAAATGTATTAAAAGGTCATGGCATGAGGACTGTTGAGAACCACTGCTGTAGATAATCATTTGTTGTCACGTGGTCCAATGCAAAAAATAACAGCTGTGTGTTCATTGGTATTTCTCTACTAATTAATTTATTCATTTTCTTATCTATTGCATAAACTTCACTGAGCTCATGAAAAGCCTTGAGGTGAGTACTGGGGAGATGGAAATGAATATGGTACAATTCCTTCCCTCGGATTATTTAGATGAAAAGTAAAAACAGAATATCCAAGAAAGGATGATATTTTGATAGTCCCAGCTGACAACCTATTGATCTGTTTGAATTCAGGGAATATTTGGGAGCGGGTAATAGTGCTGACAAAATCAAGATGGGACCCTTCTTAGGGAATGAGTATGTTGGGCAACTTACCAAGAAAAGGCCCCAAGCACTGGGACCAAGACAGGAATCCAAGCCAAGATACAAAGTGAGGACTAGCTCTTGGTGTTAGACGGTTGGTAAATTATCAGAATGGGAGGAAAGGATAGACTCAATCTGGCAATAAGGAGAATTGAGGCAGATGAGGGAATACTGAATTGGAACTGGTGAAAGCCTCTGGCAGGGATATTTCCTACAGTTAGAATGAACAGCTCCCCCACTCCCACCCTGCTCCATCCCCATGCTGCTGATGCAAAGAGTAAGGAGAGGAAAGGATCCCTGAAGAGAGTTGAAGAAGCTGACTATTAGCACCAAATGCGTGTGGATAACTCAATAGTGGACAACTTACCACGGAAGAAATGTCAAAATAAATGAAATTGCTACCAAAAATGCCTTATTTCATTGAGATGCAATACAGTGTAAGAAAAGAAATGTACAATCAACTCAATAAAGATAATTCAATATCACACATTCAAGTAGCCATGGAATTTAGAGTTAACACAGCGTAGATCATGTAGCACCAAAAATGTCCCTAAAAACTGTAAAATTCTCTTCTGAAAATTATATCATTTAAAATCCACTATGGGGACTTGCAATTTAAGTGAACCATAAATTAAACCTTTTGTAAATTTGAGAATCTCTTGTATTTTGTGAATGATTTCCCTCTTGATTATATTTGCATATTAGAGAAACTGCCGGAATGAGGGGTTGTTGTTGTTAGATGCCATCAGATCAGCTTAAACTCATAGAGACCTTATACACAACTTAACAAAACACTGTGTACTCCTGAACCGTCTTCACCATGGTTCCTAACCTTGAGCCCATTGATGCAGCCACTGTCTACCTATCAGGTTGAGGACCTTCCTCTTTTTGCTGTCCTTCCACTTTACCAAACATGATGTTCTTCTCCTGGGACTGGTCTCTCCTGACAATATGTCCAAATGATGTAAGATGAAATCTTGCCATCCTTGTCTCTAAGGAGCACCCTGGCCTTGCTTCTTCCAATACAGAGAGGTTTAGCCTTTTAGCAGTCCATGACACTATCAATATTCTACATTCTCCCTTATTCAATGTCCAAATTTACCTAATGCAATACTTTTTTTGATAGCTTCACTGCTGCTTCTATGTGCACTGATTGTGGATCGAAGTAAGACAAAATCCATGACAACTTCAAACTTTTCTCCATTGATAGTGAAGTTATCCATTGATCCAGTTGTGAAGATGTTCTTCTTCCTTATATTGCATTATAAACTTTACTGAAGGCTATAATGATCGATCTTGATCAGCAAGTGCTTCAAGTCCTCCTAACTTTCAGCAAGCAAGGTTGTCTTCTGCATATCGCAGATTGTTAATAAACCTTCCTCCAACCATGATCCAGCTTCTTAGAAGATCTGCTTAGCATATAGATTGAACAAGTATGGTGATATGATACAACGCTGACTCACACCTTTCCTGATTTTCAACCATGCAGTATTCTCTTGTTCTGTTCATATAGCTGCCTCTTGAACGATGTACAAGTTCCAAATAAGCACAGTGAAATTTTCGGGAATTCCCATTCTTCTCAAGATTGTTGAGTTATCCACAGTTTTTTATGGTCCACACAGTTAAATGTTTTTTGCATAGTCAATGAGACACAAGGAAGCATCTTTCCGGTATTCTTTGCTGTGAGTCAAGATCCATCTGACATGATTGATGACATCCCTTGTTCCACATTCTCTCCTGAATCTTAAGCAAAAAAAAAGTTTGTGTGTGATATCAATGATATTTTTCTATAGTTTGAGCATTCTGTTGCATGCAATTTCTTTGGAATGTGCACAAATATGAATGTGGGATAATTTTGTACTAATGCACTATGTTAGACAGGGTTCTATAGAGAAACAAAACCAGGACACTTATGGTATGTATATATATATATTGCTTTGGACAATAGTTACAACCTGGAGATGTAAGTTAAAACGGGAGCTGATGATGTGAAGAACCCTCAACACTACCACTCCTGCAATATAAGAACACTGCTTAATTGCTACGCCTAATGTGTAAGCTAGCCTGGTGGTGTGAATACATTGGATTGTGTGTGATTCGCATGGTTGGCAGTTGGAAACCAGCAGCAGCTCTGAGGGAGAAAGACTGGGCGTTCTACTGCAGTAACAGTTACAGTCTCCGAAACCCACGGGAAGTGGGGGCTACTATGAGTCAGCATTGACTCAATAGCAGTAAGATTGGAAGTGTATTACTTATATTGCTGCTGAAACAAAATTCCATAAACTAAGCAGCTTAAAACAAGATATTTATTCTCTTACAATTCTGCAGGTCAGAAATTCGAAAGGGGTCTCACTGGACCATAGTGAAGGTATCAGCAGGACCATGGTCCTGAAGGGCTAAAATAGAAAATTTTCTTCCTTTTCTAGGGCTGAGGGTCGCATGGAAGTGTCGGTTTGTTTTTGAGGCTTGTACTGAAGGGTCTCTGGTAGTGCAGAGGCTATGTGACGGCTGCTGACCACAAAAGGCAGTGCTTGGAGCTCCCCAGTCACCCCTGTGTAAAAAGTCAACATAAAAACAGAACTGCCCCTGTGAGTTTCCTCTTGGTGCAAATGGAAAGCACCATCTTTTCCCCACAGAGCGGTGGGTGGTTTCAAACCGCTCAACTGAAACCCTATGCCATCAGGAATTACAACCTTGGTCATTTTATCTGGAAGTTCTACTTCATTGTTTAGGGTCGCTATGAAACTCCAAAATGAAACTCACTGTCATTGAGTCAATGCTGACGCATTGGGACCCATATAGGACTGTGTACAGGAGTCCTATCTTTCTCCCGGAAAGCGGCTGGCTGGTGGTTTCAAACTGCTGACCTTGCAGAGTACAGCTGAACAAGGAGTCACTATGCTCCTATGAGCCAGTGTCAACTCAACAGCCACGAGTTTGGTTTAGCTTGGTTTGGAGTTACATTCCTCACCTTCTTTGGCTCCTGTTCTTTCTCCAGTTTATGCCAGCCTATGCCAGCAGCATAGTTTCGTCAAATCGCGCTCCTTCCATCTTTACATGGCTTTCTGTTTGTCTCTGGTCCCTCCTCTACCCCTCTTACTAGTATTCTGATTCCATTGAGCTCAGCTGGATAATCCCATTTCAATTTCAAAGTCTTTAACTGGATGACATTTGCAATGTCCCTTTTGCCATATACGGTAACATGCTCAGGTTCCAGAAATTAGTACTTGGACATACTTGAGGAGCCAAAGGATCAGTTTGGGAGACTGTGGTGGCACGGTGCCAGAACCACAGGAGCAGTCGCTCAAAACGGAGCTCTGTCAGTAGTGTGAGTTGTGGTTAGTGTAGTTCGGTTTTCCTTCACCTCCATCCAATCCTTGACACATCTTAGATATGGACGAAAGAGGAGAAAGGAAGAAGAGACGAAATCAGGAGGGGACACAGAAGAACACAAAGTGGTCTAAAATTCAGCCACACTTGCCATTTTCAGAACATGCCTGGCATATCTCGCCTCTGTGTTTCTCTTTAGTTGCTTTTTCTCATAATAGCATATGCTCCTAGTGTTTCCTAATATGTTAGGTATTTTCATTTACATTTTTAATGATCTCCACAATGATCCTGAGAATTATTTAATTTTATTGATGATCTTGGCGGTGGAAAAAACTGAAGCTCAAATATCAAGCAATTGTTCTAAGAGCTTCCAGTTCCAAAATTTAGAAATAGATCTCAGAAGAAAAATAAAATGAAGGGGTGGAGTTTAGTCTGTCATCAGGTCACAGCTTGATGACTTCACCTGGAAGTGCTAAGGAGATAAATAGCTCACTGGAGGTGGGACACATGCTCACTCCCTGTGAGATGTGACTGGTGATGAGCCTGGTAGGGCTACACTGATGCTGCCAGAGCTGTGGAGCCTGAGGAGCCAAGTGGAGACCTCTGCCATCCCTTAGATGCTTCTACCACCACTGGATCCACAAGACTTTGCAACCACTGGCATGTGATCTTCCTGCATTCAGCATCAGTGCATGTGCTTCTTGAGTCCAAAGAGGAATTTATGGATTAGTATCAGATATATGGGCTAATGTTGGACTTATGGACTTGATCAGTACTGGGCTGGGATGTTTTCTGAATGTTCAATTGCTTTTGTATGTAAAGCTCTTTCTTATACACAAATGAAGGTCTATGAATTTGTTTCTCTAGTCAACCCAGACTAACACAAAGTCAATAGAAGATCTAGAATCGAGAATCTTATACTTTCCACCTAACCAACGCAGACTGAGAAGACACACTTGTGGGTAAACAGAGAGGACATGCAGCAAACAATGGTCCATGAAAATGAGGGATGTAAGTATGTGCCTGGCATTTCACGAGGCCCAATAAATGGAAACTTGAACTTCAACACTTTTTTTTTCTGGGTTAAACTATTATTTAGCCTAAGCTATAGACATGTATAAGGAGCCTTGATGGTGTAGTGATTACGTATTGGGCTGCTACTACAAGGTTAGCCGTTGGAAATTACCAGGAGAAACACACGGCATTCTACTCCTGAAAAGATTTAGAGTCTCTGAAACCATTGGGGTAATTCTACCCTGTCCTTTGGGTTGCTATGGACCAGAATCCACTCAATGGAAGTGAGCTTTTGTTTTTGTGTTTTGTAGACATGTATAAGGCACTGTCTTGGGGAAATTCAGAGTGGTCACTACAGTTTTTCTAATCAATCAGTTACTCCCCTTTGGGGGGTTTAAAAAATAGTGTATGTACCTTATTAAATGACTCAAAGGAGGTAAAACAAACAGGGTATAATTATGTGAAGTGAGTGGCAGTCAAGTTGTGTTGAAGCTAAATGTGCATAAATGGAGAGACATATCTCACGTCACTGGGAATCTATTGGTATCGTGTTTGGTACCTATTGGCAATCAGTTGGAATTCATTCTCTGTGATCCAATAAAGATTAATCTGACAAAAGTTTTTGAATACCCACTGTGTTCTACACACTGAGTTAAGCTCTTGCATGTTAGATCAGTTAAACCTCCCAGCAGGTTTTCAAAGTCTTATTATTCCTATTTGGAAGATGAAAACACAAGTCTAGAAAGGTTGATTAGCTATGCAACTATTGCATGGTTAGTAAGGGACAGAGTTAGGAGAGAATAAACTCCAGTTTTCTGCCTTGAAGACCTGTACCCTTGCTAGTACAGAAGAGGTGTTTAATCACAGTGGCAAGTTTTGCCATTTTTAGAGTCTGGTATTTTTCCATGGATGAATGTCGAGATGCCTCTGGTGCTCTAGGAAGCATACGTGTGTGTGTGTGTGTGTGTTGCTGTTGTTTTTGTTGTGTTAGGGTAAATAAATAAGGTAAAGGAACTGAAGGAGACGTTGGAAGTGCAAGGGGAATTTGAGACAAAGAGTACTGACTTCTCACTCTACCTGGATAAAGTCTGTGTGGACCACGGAGGGGATGAGAGCCTTCATTCTGAGACTAACAATTCAACTGAGTCCTTTATCTTATAAAACAGAAGTGAATCATTGTACCTACCCCCAGTTAATAGCCCCTGTGTTAATCTGGGTTGACTAGAGAAACAAATCCAGAGACACTCATATGTGTGTAAGCCAGCATTTTAGATCCAAGAGCAATTGTATATTAACGCCCCACCCCCCAAAAAAATCCTGGCCCAGTCCAGATCAAGCACATAATTTTAATATTAGCCCATATGTTTGATGCTAGTCCACAAATTCTTCTACAGACTCACGCAGCACATGCAATGAGGCAAAAAGCAGGAAGATCACAGGTCAGTGGGTTAAACGTCTTATGAAGCCTCTCAGCACTGGTGCGCCTCTCAGTGTGACTCCTCCAGCTCCAAGGCTCTGGCTGCCATCAGCATAGCTTCATGTGGCTTGTCAACAGGAATGTGAAGCCAAGAGAGTGTGTGTCTGTGTGTCCTGCCTCCAGGGAAGAAGACGGGAGTTCCCAAATCCTCTGGAGAAGGCCATGCCCACACAGAGACATCATTGGCTATGCGACAAAGAGATATCATTGGATATGACCTGATTGAAGAAAGGAGATTATGTCATTGCCACAGCCCCCAAACAAAGTATTTCCTAATACGCATGTGAGTTAAGAGAGGAGCTACTTATAAGTTATAAACTCAGACACACGATTTTGAGTGGATCTCTACTACATTATCAGGATGAAGATGTGTGTTTCTGTTTACAAAAATTTCCTCAATTCCATGATGGAAAAATGAAAATAGCTGATGGTAAAGAAAAGTTAACACTTATCATTGTCATGTCCTATTATTTCAGGCCCTCATCTTCTGAAATATGTTCTGCAAAAACCAACCAAAATATTCCAATACTTTTCCTTCCTTCTCTATTTTCTCCCTTTCTTGGGCTCCCCTCTGCCTTTTCCTTTACTTTCTCTCTCCCTCTCTTCGTCTTTCTCTTCCTCTTCCTGCTTTCCTCCTTCATTTGAACAGAGCTCACATCTAAACTGTCACACTTTGACTTTGAGCACTATTTTCTTTTATGAATTCTCCAAAAGGAAGAACAAAAAAAGAGAGACTCCATTTACCGAACTGAAGTGTGTGTGTGTTTTAGCTGCTATCAAATTATTTCCATTTCATAGAAACCCTAGGTACAACAGAATTAAATACTGCCTTGTCCTTGGCCATCCTCACAATGGTTATTTTTGAGCTCATTATTCAAGCCACTGTATCAATCTACCTCAATGAAGATTTTTCCTCTTTTTTGTCCTGACCCTCTACCAAGCATGATGTCATTCTCCATAGACTTGCCCCCCTCCCCGAAAACATATCCAAAGTACAAGACATAAAGTCTCACCATTCTTGCTTTCAAAGAGGAATCTGGCTGTATGTCTTTAAATATAGATATTTTTGTTCTTCTGGCTGCCCATGGTACTTCCAACATTCTTCCCCCAAACTACAATTTCATCAGTTCTTCTCCAATATTCCTTATTCATTGTCCAGCATATTACATGCATACTAGAAATTCTATTTGGGTGGTTAGGTACACCTTAGTCTTTGAAGTGGCATCTTGGCTTTATAACATATGAAAAAGGTCTTTTTGCAACAGATTTCCCCAGTGCAATGCATTGTTTGATTTCTTGTCTACTGTTTCTATATGTGTTGATTTTCAATCCAAAATATAAAAAATAAAATCTTTGAACAGTTTTAATATTTTCTATTTTATTTTAGGTCTATTGGTCCAGATGTAAGGAGTTTTGTTTCATATATATTGCAGTGTACACCATACTGACGACTCTAGTATTTGATCTTCATCAATAAGTGCATCAAATCCTCTTCTCTCTCAGCAAGCAACATCGTGTCATCTGCATATCGCAAGCTGTAAATGAGGATATATATATTGAGTTAATTCAGACTCATGGAGACTCTGTATGTGTCAGAGTAGAATTGTGCTCCACAGAATTTTCAATAGCTGATTTTGTAAGCATATTGCCAAGTTTTTCTTCCAAGGTGCCTCTGAGTGGCAAACCTCCAACCTCCAACTTTTAAGTTAGCCTCTAAGCAGCTTAATAATTCACACCACTCAGGAACTCCTTAACAGAACAAAGTAATAAAACTATAAAAATACAAAGGATGGCTTCCCTGTCCAAGGAAGAATGGTACATTGAGTAATTTAAAAATTAAAATAGCTACAAGCTCTCATTGGACTAGGAAAGAACTAGCTCAACAGGGAAAGGCCTGTTGAAAACCTGAATGCATGACACTTGTCTATTGTGACTTTTATAAAGTAGGACTTCAATTTTGGTGCTAGCCAAGAATACTGGAAGTACTGTGGACTGCCACAAGAACAAACGAATCTATCATAGAAGAATATATTCAGAATGCTTCTTAGAAGGGAAGATGGTGAGCCTTCATCTCATGTATTTTGGTCATGTTATCAGAAGGGATCAGTCCCTTGAAAAGGACAGCATGCTTGGTAATGTGGAGGGTCAGTGAAAAATCGATCGATTGACACAATGGCTGCAACTACGGCTCAAACGTAACATCTGTAAGGATGGTATAGGCTAGGACAGTGTTTCATTCTGTTGTACATCGGGTAAAATGGTACAATTTTAAATGGAAACCACTAAAAAGGTGTAAATATGTTTTTTTAGTATTTCAAAATAGTTCCTTTATACATTGATTTTTCAAAGTCTTATTGAGAGACAGACAGAGAGATCATGAATCTGTATTATTTTCAAGCCAAGAGGTAAGAGTGCACATGTTTTTGTGTCCTAATCTCCTTCTAAGCACCCGATGTATCCTAAGTGCATCATTCAGGGCTCAACAAGGAGCTCAGATGGTGCAACGGTTAAGCACTTAACTGTGAACTGAAACTCCAGCAGTTCAAAATCACCTAGAGATTCCACAGGAGAAAAATACCTGGCGATCCCTTTAAAGATAGCAGCCTAGGAAAAGTTACGAGGTCATTCTACATTGTCACTGTAGGGTGTCTATGAGTCAGAATCTACTCAATGGCACACAATAAACAACACTTGAAATAACCAATATTTAAGGCAGGAAATGTATAGTACAGGTGATGGAGGATCTTAAAAGTTAAACAGAAGACAGAGGGGCACTCAGAGATTAGCAAGAGCAGAATGAGAGGTAGTGTTCTCAGAAGCGAGAGGGCAGAAGCACTCAGAAAAAGCTAGAAGAAAGGCAGTTGCGTCTGAAGGTGCTGTTTCAGGCTATGGGTGAGAAAGGGTAATGAGAAATACCTTGACCTCTTCCTTCTACAACCCAGCTTCCTATCTATGTGCATTTACCTTTGATTGAACATGGCCAGAAGCTAAGGATGATTAGTGACTGATAAACATAACCAACAAAGCTGTGCATCCCTATGCTACAAAGCAGGGTAGAGGAAAAGCAAGGAATAGATGTGGGAGAAAATAGATCAAGGATTGGCATATTCATTTTCCCTTTCTCTAAAGTAGGAACAATGGTTATTGAGACAATTTAATGAAAAATCATTTTTGTAAAATGCCTAATGCTGGAGTAAAGCACTACTCAATACATTTCTTTCCCCCCTTTAAGCATTTTTATTGTGATTTAGGTGAAAAGTAGATCAACTATATTTTTGTTTCCTTTCTTTATTGTGAATTAAGTAAAGGTATACAGAGATGATATTCAATTTTACATTCAATTTATACTCATTTTCCTCTACTCATCCAGTGTAACCCCCTCAATATGCTATCATTTACACACTTCTTTGTGTTTCCTGTTTCCATTCCTCCTTTCCTAACCCTTTTCCTGTGAGTACTTTCTACCTTTTCTATCTAAATGTTGATTATTCTAAAAGAGAGGTGAGTTAACAGAGATGAGTTTAGTTTCAGACATGAAGGGTGACTACTCCTCGGATTTCCAAGGTCTCAAAAATTCTTCTTCTCAAAGACGTGGGTCTACCCAGAATTAAATTCTGTTATATACTTAAAATCCTTTATTTCTAAGGCACGATTAAGCAATGAAGGAAAAAAAATGCTTATATTTTCCTATGTGCTAACATTTTAAATTATAAAAATATTGATAACACCTTTACCAACTTAACAATCTTTCACATCCACAATTCAGTGACACCGACTGTATCAACCATGTTGTATAACTATCACCAATATCTGTTGCAAATTTTTCATCACCTTAAACAAACCTTCCATGTTCCTACACAATGATTCTTACTTTCCCCTCTTCCTTCCATCCTTGTAATCACTATTATACTTTGATCTCTATCGGGACTTCCAGAGAAATAACACCACTTTTTTTAAAAGAGTCACTTCAACTTTTCAATTTCAGACAACACTTCAGCCCAAATAAGCCAAATAAGCACTATTCAGATCTGATTTTATTGTATTATGTGTTCCTACAATTTATTTCTTTTAAAATATCAGTTTGTAATAAGCAATGTTCCAGATTCAAATGAGTTAATTAATTCTACAAGTGAATACTAAAAGGGGGCTTTGTGAAGAAAGAAATCCCTCAACAAAAGGCTTGCTGAAGATAAATATCCCCACTGTCAAACACCAGCTGGGTCCAAAGCCTCCCATTTATGTTAGAGAGACCTCTGTCTTATAAATGTGTCCTTCAGCCCCATAGACCAGGCATGAATATTTCAGCAACATAATTTTGGAAAATCTTTTCTAGCCTTTTAAAAATTAAAAAAATGCAGGGATTGAGACCAGTGGAATATTTAAGCCTCACACATTATTCATAATTTGAGATGTTGATCATGAAAGGAAATTTGTGTGTCAATCGCCCATGCTGCCACTTAGGAAATTTAGTCCTAAGGGATTGGAAAATTGTGAGACTTTGAACTTCCATTGACATTTAAGCTAGACATAGAGGAATGGTGACTTCAGGAACTGTTTGTGAAGGAAATGCAATTTGTGGTAACAGAGAACCTTTTAAAACTATTTGCTCTTCCCCTGTGTGCCTTCCCTCAACTCTCCAGCTAAGGGATGAATTTCCTAAATCAAGTAAGTTATACTAGGAAACGATTATCACAAACAATTGAAGCCGCATTTTTCAATAGCTGAATAACTTTTAAAAATAATATTAATAATATAATAAATGTGGGAGAAATGGGATTTCTATTATGATTCTTGGAGTTTTTTTAAGGTGCATCGATTTTCAGCATTGAATTCGAGATTAGGTGATTTATGATTTTAGCATTAATTCAATAACTAGCTTAAAGACTCTGGATGGATGACTTAATTTCTCTTGGTTTTAAGTTTTCATCTATGAGTCAAAAATCATGTTAGTCTATAATTTGAAAAGTTTCCAATGATAGAATAACTATAAGCTTAAATGTAGTATTCTAACAAGTACTGAAGAAGTCAACCTAAAAGCAAAAAGGGACAGTGAGGAGAGAGTGGTGTTCTGTATTCCTGCTAAGCTCAGATAAATAATGATGCCCTTTACATCAACCAAAGATGTAAATCAACAGACTAGGTAGACAATGCCAGTAAGGAGTTACAAAGATTTGTCCTTTGGGTCAACTGAAGACTGAAAGTCAACTCTAGCCCATGGATTATCCAATTCCCAAACATTTACTTCTGGCATTCCACTGAAATGTCTTTGTGAATACTGATAGAATACAATGAATCTAAGATTTACAAATGATTAGTATCCTTAACATATTAGAATCTTGTCAGCACTAAACATTAATATATAACTGTGCTTGACGGGAGAGCAGCTGTGCTATAAGACTAAAATATGATTGTGACAATTATTTTAGATCCTTAGTAGATAAGGTTTCAAGACTTACAAATAGATGGTGATCTAGTTGTTGAGGTTAGACTTGTTACCTTTGCAGAAGTTAAATGTTGGAATTTATCTTATTTTCCCTAATATACCAGTTAGATAAATCAGGTTCAAATTCAAGCTCTAGACTATCCTTTCCTTCTTCCAAGAACCCCTGTAAAACTTTCCTGCCATGTATATCATTAACTGAAGACCTTCCTAGGTGGGAGAAAAAAAAGAAGGAAACAAAAACCAACCCCCATTTCCATCCAGTGGATTCCAACTCATGTCATTTTTAAGGAGTTGGGATGGTTTTGTGATTGACTGCTTACTGGGGGTGGAAAAAGCCATTCTAATCCACTCAAGAAAGAATTACCTGGCAATTTGCTTTCATACAAGCTACAAACAAGAAAAGAAAGCCCTATGATGCAATTCTACTCTATAACACATGGGGTTGCCATGAGTCATCTACATCAAAAGCTGGCTTTACAGAAGCAGACAGCTAGGTCTTTCTTGTCTGGTGCCACTTGATGGATTCAAATAGTCAACTTATAAATTAGTAGTCAGATACAAACCACTTGTGCTACCTGGAACCCCATGCTCCATGAGTGTTAGCTAACCTATAAATAAGTCAATCAAATGGTTTCATGAGTATGCCAGGCCTGAAAGTAGCATGCATTTTTATAATTGCTTTGTAGTTTAAAATGTCAGGTCTAGGGTAAAATAAATATGACTTCTAATTTCAGATCTGTCATTTTGTCAATATCTCCATTGAGGAGACTTTGTGTCATAGTGCTTACATGTTAGGATATGAACCAAAAGTCAGCAGTTCAAAACCACCCACACTTACTTGGGTGAATAATGAGGCTTTTTATTCCTGTAAAGATATACAGTCTCAGAAATTCATAGGTACAGTTGGACCCTGCCTTATATAATTACTATGAATCAGAATCAACTCAAGATAAGGAAGAGAATGAGAGTTCCTTGGGATCTTCATCCTGAATACTGGGGTAGTTCTTAGCTTGCAGGGTATCCCGTTGTATTAGAGAAAGCACACAACAGAATACCTGGAATTAAGAAGGCATTCAGTATGTCCTGTTTCTATCTCTCCCTTCCTAAGCCTCATTTTTTTTAACCAGAACAAATTATTTATTCTAGTTATCAATAGTCTTCTGAATCCCAATATATTGGCATCCAAACTTCCCTCTTGTTGTTAGGCATCATCCAGTTCATGCCAACCCAGGTGTTGTATTGTGGGAGCTTGTGTATTGCTGTGATTCTGAACAGTATGTCACTGGTATTTCAAATACCAGCAAGGTCACTCAAAGTGAACAGCTTTCAGCACAGGTTCCACACTAAGAAGAGTCTAGGAAGAAAGCATAGGCTTTCCACTTCTGAGGAATTAGCCAAATGAAAACCTTATGCATTGAAAAGCTACCCTAGATAGCTATTCACAAAGCCTGCAGCGTGGTTCTGTCTCCTTTTACCAAAGACTACTCTGGTTTACGCCACCTTCAATGAATTTAGGGTAGGTGGCAATTCCATGTTTCCTGGTTTGTTGAACATCTCTAGAAGGTATTTCAAGAAATCTGGAATTGACTAGATGGCTGTGAGTTTGGAGTTTTTGGAATTTCCATCTGTACTGAGATAGTAAGGGACAGTAAGGGAAAAATCATTTCAAGACAAATTCATTCTTCTTTTAGTGCCCAGAAAATATCTAAACTACCTTCATGAGAGAGATATCACCACATGTCCCCAATTTTTTTCAAATATTTTACAAGGTCTGTCATCCTCTCAGAATAGCTACTCCAGACATTTTCAAACAAACTTATCAAAATTCTTGGATACAAGTCTATCTAAAGATCAAGGCATAGAAAGGGTCATACGTTAGCTTAGAAACACCTTGGTTCATCAGGACATTACTATGACAGCTAGTTGATTCCTTCAGTGTTTACTTCACAGAAGAGTGAATTGTAGGGATAAGAACTGAGGAGTTGGCTGTGACCATAAATTAATAATCAGAACTTGGAATGCAAGAAGTATAAATATAGGAAGATTGGAAGCCATTAAAAATGAAATGGATAGGTCTGAGCATATTCTTATTTGGGAACCTTTATATGTGACTGCTTGTTTTTCCCTAGCTGCACTCATGATTTTATCCTTTTCCTCAAAATTCGATAGTTTAACTATTATGTGCCTTAGTGATTTCTTCTTCGGATTCAGTCTAGCTGGTGTTCTTTCGGCCTCCTGAATGGTTGCCTGGTTTTTATTCATTGAGCTGGGGAAGTTTTCCTCCAAGAATTTTCTCACTATTGTTGCAGATGACTTCTTTGTTGTGTTTTTCTCCGGTAAGCCAATTATTCTAATGCTGTTACGCTTCATAGCATCAGGCATAGCTCTTAAGTTTTCTTCAGCTTCTCTGACGATCTTATTAGATTTTTGTTCGCATTTGTTAAAGTCCACTTGACTGTCCTCCAAGGCATTGATGCGTTTCTCTGCTTCCTCCAGTCGATTCTCGAGGTCCAAGTTTCTGCTACTGGTTTTTGTTATTTTCTTCCTAAGCTCCTGTATTTCCCTTTGGTTTGCGGCTTTTATCTCCTCTATTATTTCATCTTTTTCTGTATTGTTTCCCTCATACCCTGTGTGAATATTTCTTTCTGTGGCAACTCAATGTCTGCTTCTTCTATGCATGTCATTATGTTCAGGACATCTTCTGCCATTGCTTTTTGTTTCTCCTGTTTTTTCGTTGAGGTCGTTGGGGCCGATAGATGATTGCGTTGTGTTGTTTTAGAGAATCCAGGTGCCATTTTCCAGGGAGTCAAAGAGCACTGGCTCTCTCTAGGAGACTTGTAGGAGTGCTTCTTTGAACTGCCTACAGCTTATTTCACTATGGAATTAGCCTACCACTTTATTCTCCTGTGGCTTCCCTCTCAGGAGAGTGACCCAGAAGACTGGTGGGTTGCCTGTTTTGGTGTTGCAGACGTTGCACAGAGGTTCCTGCAGCAGCGTTGAAAATTGAGGAGTGTTGGCTGACCTACCTTAGAACCCCAGGCACACAGGCAGAAATTCCCCTATAAGAAGTTGAGCAGAGTATACCCTGGTGGAGGTCAGTAGGACTTTCCCAGCCTCGGGCTAGCTACATGGGGGTGGAGCTCACTTAGCAGTGTGTGGCTCAGGCATAAATGCCCTAGGCTAAGGGGAGTGGTCTGGAGGTTAGCAGTACTGTGTGAGAGACCAAAAAAGAGACAAAGAGGAGGAAAAAATAGAAAGCAAGCCCGCTGAGCCTGTGGGGGGCTGGGGCAGGGGGAATATAGTGTAGAGATGGAAACAAATGCAACAATGTAGCTGAGTCCCAATCCCTGCTAGTGGAGCTACAAGGGTTTAGTCCTTGCCTGGTGGTAGAGACAAACTGTGGCTGTGTTGGGAAAAAAAGCCCCTGTACAGCCCTCCAAGACAGAGGGGAGAGACAGAGAGAAGAGATGGAAACAAGAGCAACAATGTAGCTGAACCCAATCCCTTCTCATGGAACTGCAAGGGTCCAGTCCCTGCCCCAAGGCACGCAGTGACAAACAGTGGCTGTGTTTAGAAAAAGCCGCCCTATGGGCTCCAAATAGTCTCGGCTCTGGCAGACATAGTGGCAGGACCAAAGTCAAGCCCAAGCCGGCCTCCACTGAAGTAAGCCAAAAGCCCCAGCCCCTCAAAACCCCATGAGTCTGTGCCTACTTATCTTTATGATGCTCCTGCTTCATTCCAGCAGTGTTGGATTTCCCTCTAAGCAACTCTCCAGGCCTGAATTCTGCAGAATCCCTCTGTTATGTGTTACTCTGTTGCCATCTTCCCAGAAGGAGATAGTGGAGTAACATATTCCAAAAATTGAAGTAAAACAATGCAAACCCAAGAATACTCTACCAAGGCAAATTACTGATAAAGATAGATGGAGAAGTAAGAGTTTTCCCAGACAAGGAAAAAACTCAAACAATACATTAGAAGAAACCCAGCTCTACAAAAGATCCTTGCCAACTCAGTATGGGCAGAAGAACAACACTCACCAAGCTTAAATAAAAGAATACCACATAGAACACCCTCACCCAGAGGGCAAAAAATAGAAAACAGACTTCAAGATAGCATTGCCTTAAGGTTGTAAAGAATTCAAAGTCTGCTTAGCTAAGCTTTAAAAAAATGTAGGCATAGGGCATACGGTATACAAACATTCTTGGGGTGAGGAGCAGGAAATATGGCAGGGACCAGACCAAATACAAGGATACACATGGTAGGAGCAGGAAATATGGCAGGGACCAGACCAGATACAAGGATACACATGGTAGACAACTAAAAAGGAGGTTGGGAAAGGAAAAAGAAATAATAAAAAAGAAATGGGTATCAGGGGCACAGGCCACTAATCCACCCAAGGGAAGGGTATTGTTTATAACTCCACAGGGAAAGAGGGACCAGACTTAAACCCAGTGCTTCAAGATGTGAATGTAACATCCGACGTGGAGAAGGGAACCAGGGGAGAGGTCTGGGGGGCCAACCCCAACCCCAACTACTAAGTGGACACCTGCCTCTCCCCTAAGAAGAATTTATTTCAAAGGACAGCACTGAAACTGAAGCTCTGGGAGAAGGACATATCTGGTAGGAGTACACGGGAGCAGATGAAGTGGGAGGAGGAGAAAGTGGAGCACATCCTGGCCCACTAGGCCATAAGGATGATGATCCCAATTAGAACAGCCAGTCCAGAGAGATAACCTCATGGCTGACCCCACTATGATATATGACGCTGCTCACTGAACCATAGCCCTATAGGGGCAACACCAGTGACAGTGTGGGAATTGCACCCAAACTGATCCTGCCACACCAAGGCAAAATAATAAGGGTGTGCAAGAGAACAGCAAGAGAATGGAGCAGCGAGGTCCCCATGGAATGCTGAAGGTGGACTTCGGGACCAGGGCATGGTACCCCAACAGACTGGACTGGAAAACACTCCTAAAGGCCAACAAAATCCTTGAACTAACTACAAGCTTTTCTTTCTTGTGTTTTTTTTATCATTGGTTTGTTGTTGTTTGTTGTATATTGTTTCTTGATTTTGCTCTGTCTTGTTTTTGTGCATGTTATTATCTCCGCAGGTCTGTCTAAATAAGGTAGGCTGGATGAACAATCTGGAGCAGAAAACAATGGAACAGACAGCTCCGGGAGGACACGGGAGAGGGGGAGATGTGGGGGTGGGGGGGGGGAGGAAGGAAGTGGTGTTAATAAACCCAGGGACATGGGAACAACAAGTGATCAAAATTGATGGTGAGAAGGGTGTGGGAGACCTGGTTGGGCATGATCAAGGGTAATGTAACCAAGAGGAATTACTGAAACCCTGGTGGGGACTGTGCAAGGTAGTGGGATAGGGGGAAAGGCAAAGGAAATAGAGGAAAGAGCTGGGAGGCAAAGGGCATTTATAGAGGTCTAGATAAAAACATGTATATATGCAAATATATTTATATATGAGGATTGGGAATTAGACCTATGTGCATATATTTATAGGTTTAGTAATGGGGTAGCAGAGGGATATTGGGCCTCCACTCAAGTACTCCCTCAATGAAAGAATACTTTCATCTATTAAATTGGCATTCTATGAGGCTCACCTTCCCGACACAACCACTGAAGACAAAGAGGGTGAACAATCAAATGTGGTGAAGAAAGCTGATAGTGCCCGGCTATCAAAAGATATAGCGTCTAGGGTCTTAAAGGTTTGAAAGTAAACAAGCGGCCTTCTGGCTCAGAGTCAACAAAGCCCACATGGAAGAAGCACACCAGCCTATGTGACAACTAGGTGCTGTAGGGATCAGTTATCAGGCATCAAAGAACAAAAAAAAAAACATATCATTGTGTGCTCACCTCCCTGATATGACCACTGACGACAAATGGGTACATAAACAAATGTGTTGAAGAAAGCTGATGGTGCCCGGCTATCAAACGATATAGCATCTGGGGTCTTAAAGGCTTGAAGGTAAACAAGCGGCCATGTAGCTCAGAAACAACAAAGCCCTCATGGAAGAAGCACACCAGCCTGTGTGATCACAAGGCGTCGAAGGGATCAGGTATTAGGCATCATCAGAACAAAAAAATCTTACCATAGTGAATGAAAGGGGGAGTACTGAGTAGAGACCCCAAAGCCCATTTGTCGACCACTGGAGATCCCCTTACAGAAGGGTTTTGGGGAGGAGATGAGCCAGTCAGGGTGCGATGTAGCAACGATGAAAAATACAACTTTCTTCTAGTTCCTAAATGCTTCCTCCCCACCACCTCCACACTATCATGATCTGAATCCTACCTTGCAAGTCTGGCTAGACCAGGGGATGTACATTGGTACCAATAGGAACTGGAAACACAGGGAATCCTGGGCCAATGATCCCCTCAGGACCAGTGGTGTTAGTGGTGATACTGGGAGGGCTTAGGGAGTATGGGCTGGAAAGGGAGAACCGATTTTACGGATCTACATGTGACCTCATCCCTGGGGGACAGACAACAGAAAAGTGGGTGAAGGGAGACGTCGGACATGGCAAGATATGACAAAATAATAATTTATAAATTACCAAGGGTTCATGATGGAAGGGGGAGTGGGGAGGGAGGGGAAAAAACGAGGAGCTGATGCCAGAGGCTTAAGTGAAGAGCAAATGTTTTGAGAATGATGAGGGCAATGAATGTACAAATGTGCTTTACACAAATGATGTACGTATGGATTGTGATAAGAGTTGTATGAGCTCCTAATACAATGATTAAATAAAAATGAAATGGAATTCATAAAATTATTTAGTCTTGTCATAATGAGCTAAAATTGGCTGAGATCTACCATTTTGAATCAGAAAATCATTTGGTTTACTATGCTAGGAATGACATAATCAAGTAAAATGCAATTGTATTCATTGTCCAAAAGTACATTTCAATATCTATCTCCAAGTACAATGCTGTCTGTGATAGGTTTATTATATCTATCCCTCTTCAAATAAATTCAATAAATATGATTATTGTGCAAATTTATGCACCGATTATTAAAGTTAATGATGAAGAAATTGGAGAATTCTCCAAACATCTTCAGTCAGAAATTTATCAAACACGCAATCATATTTTGGAAATAGTATTGCAGAAGTATAAGTAGCTAGAAAGTATGGTCTTAGTTATAGAAATGAATCTGGAGACCCCATGACAGAGTTTTTCATATTTGATACCTTTTTTATTTTTTAATCATTTTTGGGGCTCATACATTTAACATAATTTATACATACATCAGTTGTATGAAACACATTTGTACATTCGTTGCCCTCATCATTCTCAAAACATTTGCTTTCCATGTAAGACCCTGGCATCAGCTCCTCATTTTCCCCCTTTCTCCCCACTCTGCCCTCCCTCATGAACCCTTGATAATTTAAAAATTATTATTTTGTCATATCTTATAAAATGTCTGATGTCTCCCTTCACCCACTTTTCTGTTGTTCATCCCCTAGGGAGGAGGTTATATGTAGATCCTTATATTCGGTTTCCCCTCTCCACCCCACCCTTCCCACCACCCTCCTGGGATCACCACTCTCACCACTGATGCTGAAGGGATAATCCGTCCTGGATTCCCTGTGTTTCCAGTTCCTATCGGTACCAGTGTACATCCCCTGGTCTATCCAGATTTGTAAGGTAGAATTGGGATCATGATAGGTGTTAGAGGAGGAAGCATTTAGGAACCAGAGGAAAGTTGTATGTTTCATCATTGCTACATTCATTGCACACTGACTGACTCATCTCCTCCCTGAGACTCTTCCTAAAAGGGATGTTCACTTGCTTACAGATGGGCTTTGGGTCCCCCCCCCCGCACTCCCCATTATTCACAATGATAAGATTTTTTTTTTGTTCTTTGATGCCTGATACCTCATCCCTTCGACACCTCGTGATGACACAGGCTGGTGTCCTTCTTCCATGTGGGCTTTGTTGCTTCTCATCTAGATGGCCACTTGTTTACCTTCAAGCCTTTAAGACACCAGATGCTATATTCTTTGATAGCTGGGCACCATCAGCTTTCTTCATCACATTTGCTAATGCACCCATTTGTCGTCAGCAATCGTATCAGGGAGGTGAGCACACTATGATATGAATTTTTGTTCTTTGATGACTGATAACTGATTCCTTCAGCACCTCATGGTCACACAGACTGGTGTACTTCTTCCATGTGGGCTTTGTTGCTTCGGAACTAGATGGTCACTTGTTTACCTTCAAGTCTTTAAGACCCTAGAACACTATCTCTTTTGATAACCAGGCTCCATCAGCTTTCTTCACCACACTTGCTTGTTCACCCACTTTGTCTTCAGTAAGCATGTAGAGAAGGTGAGCATCATAGAATGTCAGTTTAATAGAACAAAGTATTCTTGTATTGAGGGAGTACTTGAGTGGAAGCCCAACGTCCTTCTGCTACCTTAATACTAAACCTATAAATATATGCATATAGATCTATTTCCCCATCTTCATGTATAAATATATTTTCATATGTACATGTCTTTATCTAGACCTCTATAAATGCCTTTGGTTCCCAGCTCTTTCCTCTATATTCTTTTACTTTCCTCTTTCCCACTATCATGATCAGCCTTCATTTGGGTTACAATAATTCCTCTCGGTTACATTACACTTGATCACGCACTATCAGGCCTCCTACACCCTCCTCATGACCAGTTTTGATCACTTGTTGTTCCCTTGTCCCTGGGTTTATTAACACCACTTCTTCTCCCCCCCCCCCCACATCCTCCTTTCCTATGTCCTCCTGGAGCTGTCAATCCCATTGTTTTCTCCTCCAGATTGTTCATCCAGCCTATCTTATTTAGACAGAACTTCGGAGATAATAACATGCACAAGAACAATACAGAGCAAACCAAGCAGCCAAAGAAAACAAAATACCCTTTTAAACAACACAAACGGCAACTATATACATGAGCTCCAGGTAAAATGCACAAAAGTTAAATTGACTATATCTGCAAGAAGAGATTATTGAGAAGATCAATATCAGCGGTTAGTACTAGGCTAGAGGCCGACTGTGGAACAGACAATCAGTTGCTTATATATTAGTTCAGGTTGAAGCTGAAGAAAATAAAAGCACGTCTATGAGAATCAAAGTACTACCTTAAGCTTATAATGCCTGAATTTTGAGAACATCTCAAGAACAGATTTGATATATGGCACTCTAATGGCAGAAGACCGGATGAGCTGTGGGAGGACATCAAGAAAATTCATGCAAAAGTGGAAGACAGTTACTTGACCAACTGAGTGGAAGAGATTCATATTTATCCCCATTACAAAAAAGGTGACCAGAAATCTTTAAAATATAGAACAATATCATCAAGATCACATACAAGTAAATGTTGGTGAATATCAACAACAATGGCTGCAGCAGGACATTGACACGGAGCTGCTAGAGTTTCAAGCAGGATTCAGAAATGAGAATAGAAAAGGAATATCATCGCTGATGTCAGATGGATCTTGACTAAAACAGAGAACACCAGAAATAGGTTTACTGTGTTTTATTGACTATGGTAAGGCATTCAACTGTGTGGCTCCTAACAAACTATGGATAGCCTTGAGAAGAATTGGAATTCCAGAACACTCCAGTGTGCTCATGTGGAATTTGTACATGGATTAAGAGACCAGACAAGGGACTACTGCATAGTTTTCAATGAAGAAATGTGTGCATTAGGGGTGTATCCTCTCACCACATTTATTCAATTTGTATGCTGAGCAAAACATCAGAGAAGCTGGGTTATTTGAAAAGAATGTCACATTAGGATAGGAGGGAGACTTTCAGCCAGTGATATGCAGATAACTTAACCTTGCATGGTGAAAATGAGGAGGTCTGGATGTACTTGCTGAGGAAAATTCAGGATTGCAGCTTTCAGTATGGATTACAACTCAATGTGAAGCAACCCAAAATTCACACAGCTGGACCAATAGGCAACAGCATGACAAAAGGAGAAAAGGCTGAAGTTGTGAAGGATTTTGTCTTGCTTGGATCCACAACCAATGCTCATGGAAGCACCAGTCAAGAGACCAAACAATGCATTTCTTTGAGTAAATCTGTTGCACAAGATCTCTTTGGAGTGGTGAAGAACAAGGATTTTACTTTGAGGACTAAGGTACACTTCACCCAAGCCATGGTATTTTCTTTTTTTCTTCTTTTTTTTTGGTGGAAAACTCAACCTTTATTATTACTTGCCTAGAGCAGGGTATTAAAGTTGACTCGAGCTAGGTCCATAAATTAGTGTAAAAATCTGTGTCTCTCCCCCCAAAAATGTACAAACCCCTCTATAAGTGATTATAGAAAAAAACAATGTGGCAGCTACAATAGAGACATCCAAACCCAGGGTCACAGGCCATTGCTCCCTCTTTCCCCCTAACTTGTATTCCTCCTAGTATTTCTTTCAAGAACTGTACAGACATAGAGAAGATGAAGCTACACATAACGTGGCAGGAGGAAGGTGGGAGTGAATAGGTCAGGGCTTCAGTCACCCCAGGTCCAGTGTTTCCAGGGATGGAGGATGGAGAAGACAGAGCTGTAGTGGGCACCAGGGCATGGATGTCCCCTTCTGGTACTCCTCATCCCTGCCCCCATCCTCAGCCAGTGAAGTCCAGTGTGTGACAGGAAAGAGAGAGGCTGGAGGGGCGGACCAGAGCTAACTCTCCAAGAACCACTGTTATCCAGTGGGGCCCAGGTGCCCCTTTCAGGCCATGTCCAGTGTCTGCCCTGTGTTTGCTCCCACCCTCCCCAGAGGGGCAGCTGGTAGCAGTCAGAGAGGATCCCATCCACAGGGCCAGCTGGGTGGGTGGCCGCCTGGGGCATCTAATTGCCTCAGAGGCATGCAGAAACTTGGACATTGACTAAGGAAGACCCTAGAAGAATCAAGGTGTTTGAGTTGTGGTGCTGGCAGAGAGTATTGAAAGCACCATGACTGGCAAAAAGGCAACTAAAACTGTCATGGAACTCACTGTATAGGGAGAGTGCTCCTTACAGGCAAGGATAAGGAGACTTGGTCTCACATACTTTGGACATGTGATCAGAAGAGGCAAGTCCCTGGAGAAGGACAACATGCTTAGTAAAGTAGAGAGGCAGCAAAAAATAGAGGAAGACTTCAATGAGGTGGATTGACATAGTAACTGCAGCAGTGGGCTCAAGTATAGGGACAATTGTGAGCATGATGCAGGACCAGACAGTGTTTCATTTTGTTGTACATAAGCTTGCTAAGGCTTGGAACCAACTCATTGGCAACTAACAATAACAATAACATCATCTTTATTACTCTTGGCAATCAGACACTCACAGCTGTCAGTATACCCTTATACCACTGTGAGTGATGTTCATGTTAATGGGGAAAGTGGACAAGAGCTTTGATGACTACTTATTAATGACCCACAACAGAACCATTTGAGATCATAATACTCTACCTTCTGGATTTTAGAGTATGACTTTGCAAATACATTTTGCTCCTTGATACAATTCATGTAACACCAGGACTCATTTGAGTGCCACTGCTGGAAAGACACTGGAAAGGGTTGAGTGCCAAATAAAAGCTCTATCAGTATCTCAATTAGCAGCAAGCCACAATATGAGATTGAGCCAACTCAGTATTATCTCACTAATTTAAACAATATAGTGTAGACTACTGTCCATTAGTATACATTCGAGTTATGTATTTATACATCTGCAGAGATTTAAAACAGTCAAGTGGACCCTGTGACTTGGGTAAATAGGTGTCTATTAACAAGGGATTCTTCCAGGAATTCTTTAATGTAAAAACAAAAAGCTTAAACTAACTGCAAAAGGTGAGTAAAGTCAATCTGTGCTATAGGAACTTTCAAATCTTGAAGCAGTCAAGATTGATCCAAAATAGGATTATATTCATAGGTATAGAGTACAGAATTAGAAAACATAACATAAGGAATTATGCCTGAAAGGACCTTATTAATGGACTATACATCATAAATGGTCTCAGCACTGCATAACCTCGTATTGTATAGAACTTAAACACATTTTAGGCAATATCATTTTGTTAGTTGAATAACAGCCCTAAAAATCCAACCCATAACCAACCAAACATTAGGCATCTGTTACCTTCAACTCTAAAATTACCACACATCTTGATATAATTCTACCTTCTTTCTGCTTTTCTCTTTCTACCTACATCTTTTTAAAGAGTTTTATTGGTATATACCATACAATTCAATGGTTTAAATATATTTTAAAAGTTGTCAAATCATCATCACAATCAATTCTATAACTTTTTTTCATTATAGTGTCCATTATTATTAACTCCTCATTCCTCCCCAACTTCCCCTGCCATAACTCCAAGGGTCTATTATTCTAGTTACTGTCTCTATGGATTACCTATCCTGAATTACATATAAAGAAAATCATTTTAAAAAACTATAACAACAAAATAAAACAGAGAAAGTCCTTAATCAAAAAATAAGCATAAGATAATAGCAACTAGAACAAATTAAAAGTGGGTCAAAAGGGAAAACATATGATAATCTTTCATTTTACCTTAATATATCTGTGGTAATACACTTTCCAATATAATCCCTTTGGGGGCAAGACTGTTCACATCCCTAGTTAATAGTCAAAGGGGATTCACCAGAGTGATGACTCTGCAAATGGCTTTCACCGATTAAGGACTTTTTGTGTTTATAGACACCTATTTACCCAAGTCACTGGATATGTTTGACTTTCCTAAATCTCTGCAGATGTATAAATACGTAACTTGAATTTATACTAATGGATCGTACTCTACTCTATATCATTTAAATTAGTGAGATAATACTGAGTTGGCTCAATCTCATATTGTGACTTGCTACCAACTGAGGTACTGATAGAGCAAACCAGGTACTCAAAAGGTAAGCTCTAATACAATTCTCTCCCCTGGTTTTGGATTTTACTATTTACAAAGCTTGATCATAGTGGCTGATTTCAACTTAGGTGACATCACACTTACATGGCTGCTTATTTTAAGACAAGCCTTTAAGACCTCAATCTTTCTGATTGCAGAACACCACCTGATTTATTCACCGCACTGTTACAGCACCCATATCTTTAGCGGTCACTTCATGTCTTTACCTACATATTTATATGTCCCTATTATCCCCAAAATAATGATAGTCTTTCTCTCAATTGACTGTCTTTCCATTCTATAATTTCTGCTTATGGTGACTTCTTAGTCTCTAAAAGAGCTCTGGCTGTACAGTGGGTAAGTGCTCCACTGCTAACCCCAAAAATCGGTGGTTTGAATGCACTAGCTGCTTCCAGGGATAAAGATATGGGATTTTGCTTTTGTGTCAATATTACAACTTTGCAATCCTGTGGAAACAATTCTTCTCAGTCCTATGTGGTTGTTATGAATCAAAATTGACTCAATACCAACAGATTTTTAGTTTGGAGTGGCCTCTTGCCCACTCAAACACACTCTGTTTTATATACATGTGATACAATATAGAGGATCTTAATGGACTGCTATGTCATTATTACATTTAAGACACCACTTGAGAAGAACTCTTATGCTAGGGCTGTCTGGATGGCTGAGTTGTGACTAGAGTCGTAGGGTCACTTGGCACCAGAGCTTTGAACCTGTTCATTTCAGTTCAAATTCCTGTTGAGAATAAATCTGAATCTACATTTTAATAAGACTCCAAAGGAGATCATTTTAGATCCCTGGGTGGTTCCTTGTAGATCTTATTAAAATCAAAATTCAGTATGTGTGGTGATAGAGATATAAATTCTCAGCAAGATATTGAATGATACTTATCTAGTTTGAAGGCCTGCTTGGCCCAAACATGGTAGGGATCCCTGGGGAAGTTCTCAGACGTCATGGGTATGACTTCTCAGCATGGTGTAGTATATCCTGGTCTATCTTCAAACCTGGATGGCATATAAAATTAAACTCAAAATATTAAAAGGTACAAATTTACATATGTTTTGAAATACTAACTAGATCAATAGGCTGAAGAGGTGAGGGAAGAGGAATGCAATCATGTTTATTAGGTACCTGAAATGTGATATATTAAGCTAGGTGCTTAATTCTCAAAAATACCCCATGAGATTGCATTGAGCTGCGTTTTAAACAAGGGGAAAAACTGATAACCAAGTAGCTTAAAATATACAATAAGTGATTTGAATTTTCACCCTAGGTATGAATTATTCCCAAACCAGTACTCTTGCCACTCATCCAGCCACCTCCCATGGCAACTTTGAGAGACACATTTACAAATGTTGAAATGGATTAGAAGTTGCTGAAGGTTCTAAATGTCACATCATAGAATTTGGTAAAGAATCATTAAAAGTATTTGAATTGGAAAAGGAGGCTGGCTATATGTAAAGTGATGCTTTGAGGAAATTAGCGCGAGTGTTTATTATCTGTCACACACTGTAATGGGTGCTCACATAACATTATGAGATAGATATGATCATCATCTCCATTTTACAGAAGAATGCACTGAGACAAGAAGGGTTAAGCGGAAGATTACTGTAAAAGCCTTGGTTCAAGATGATGAGGGCTGAATCAGAATAATAGAAGTGGCTGCTCAATACTCGCCTTCATGAAATGATCATTGACAATATGGTGCTACGGCAAAGTATGGTGAAGAAAGAAGACGGTGCCCAGCAAACAATTGCAATAGTGTCTGGGGTCTTAAAGTCTTGCATCTAAACAGGCAGCCATCTAAGTGAGGCAGCAACTAAGTCTACATGGAAGAAGCACACCAGCAGGTGTGATCCAAAGATGACAATAACAAAATCCAAATATGATGAAGCAAAAGGTATCAGAGCTCAAATTGTGAACACCCAATTTGTAGAAGGCTATGGAGGGCAGTGGGAGCCTGGCACAGTACTAAGCAAATCTTCTCTGGCAACATTTGAGGGGGGTTAAGAACCTTCCTATCAGACAGAGAGATGTTTAATTGTTTATGTTACGTTTCCCAGTTTATGAAGCACAGAAACGGTGGATGCATAGAGACAATGACTGATGTAATAATTTATCGGAGATGGGAAGGGGGGGGTAAGGGGAATTGAGGAGAAAATAACAATTAGGGGAGGGATGGAGTGCACTAGAACTGATTGTGATCATGTCTATACAGCACTTTAAAAGCAACTTAACTATGGAAGTATATGATGTGTGAATTTTAAATGAAAAGAACTATTGAAAAGTAGTAGAGGCAAGAAAAAGAGGGAAAAATTGGTTTGAGAGACACTGATGAATAATTTCTGCCTCTCAGTTGAGAGTGAGACATCTGCAAGATAGAGTAAGTTAGTGTCCTTTGTCTGTCAAGTCTTTCTAAAGGCTACCCCTTTGTTCCTTGCTTATTCATCCATAGCTAAAAGAGAGGGGGCGGGGCTATAACATCCTGTAGGTCTGTCCTGTATGTCTACAGCAATAGACTAAACTCACATGACGCATTATTTCCAATCAAATGGTAGTAATTTTCTAATCTCAAAGGAGAGGCATTTGGTCCCACCAAACAAGAGTCTATCATTTATTGTGTTTACTGGTGATTTATACACAATAGTTTCCTTAGCATCGCATAACTAATAACTTAGTTGTTTGGGGCTAAAATCAAATCACAAATTTCAGAAATTATGTTCTAAAGGATGCAGTATCTCCAACAGACTCATGGACTTTGCCTACTATTAAAAGAGAAGATAGTATAGTAACTACTCAAAGGGTGGGAAACCTCCAGTCTCAATCAAAGAGCAAATATTTCACACGATTAAAGAGAAATTTCATTGGAAAAGTTTGAAAACCAAGTTAATTGTTGACTGATAATCTTTAAACTTTCTCGGTTTGTCTTTAAAATGTACTACACTATTGTTATTAATTTGAAAACAGAAGTTAAAGGGTGACAAAAATAGTTCACAAGTACCTGCTATCCATGCGTTTCCATATACATGATATTACTTTAGTCTACTTCAAAGGTTGTTTAGATATTAGATGTTTTCTAATGAACACACTTTATTTTGTTGGCAAAATCAGGAGATCAAGGCTACTCAGTCCACTTCATTACTGGGATTGCTTAGCATCCAAAGATAGATGCAGGTCTGGCAGCATTTGAGACACATGTGGCTAAGGGCAGTTGACCTAATGGCCACAGAGGTCAGTGTAGCAAGGTAAAGTCATGTAGACCTCCAGCACAGCCTGCAAGTATGTCAAATGGCATTAAATCTAACAAGTCGGACAAGCTTTGTGTCACATTGATATCCATAAAACAAAAACAGCCAGAAATCGCAGTTGCTGTCGATTCTATTGGCCAGTAGGTTTTTGATTGTTGATTTTATAGATCCAGGTGAATCTTGAGTACTCACACCTCCAAATAGTTGGTTATCAGCCAAGTATATTAAATGATTGCTCTACCAAGAATTCCACTACACTGATAAATATTCTAAAACAGAAGAGATAGTAAGCAAACTGAGATATCTATCGGAAAATAAGAGGTAATGACTGAGAGATGTGATGCTTTTGATACATGGGGATTTATTTCAGATGAGAGTGTTCTGCCTGAAAACATTGAATTTCCTTTAAGTTAGTGATCATATCCTGAATGCTGTGATCAGAAGGCATTGCATCAAATACCAAGCAGACTAATTTCTAAATGTTGGGAATCCATACATACTTTGATGTTAGGGGGAGACCTGAAGACCAAGACATACTGCATTGGGAAAATCAGTTGCACAAGACATTTAAAATGTTGAAGAGCAAAGATGTCACTTTGAGGACTAAAGTGTGTCTACTCAAGCTATATTATTTTCAATCACCTCATGTGCAAGTAAAAATTGAACAATGAATAAGGAAGTTCACAGAAGAATTGCTATATTTGAAGTATGGTGTTGGCAAAGAGTATAGGAAGCCCCATAGACTTCCAGACGAACAAACAAATCTGTATTGGAAGAAGTACAACCAAAATGCTCCTTAGAATTCAGGATGGCAAGACATTGTCTTACGTACTCTGGACATGTTATAAGGAGAGAGCAGTCCCTGGAAAAGGAATATCATACTTGGTAAAGTAGGTGGTCAATGAAAAAGAGGAAGATTCTCAATGACAGATTGACACAGTGGCTGCAACAATGGACTCACACACAACAAGGACTGTGAAGATGCCACAGGACTGGTCAGTGTTTCCTTCTGTTCTATAAGTTGAAACCCACTCAACAGCTGTAGACCAACTGTGATTTCTATGATTGTATATATATATTTTTTTCTTTACAAGATAGCTGCTATAAGGTCAATTCATTGAAAAGTACCATTATTTAAAAAAGAAAATCTTAGGTTTTTTTCTTCCTGAGGTCAAATTCAATAGGAATCTCTGCCATCGTCTTTATTCTAGGTGAATCTCTTCAAACAAGGGCATTCATATAAAAGCAACAAAGCTGCCCTTCACTCAATTTTTCTCAACTCAATGTTATGCCCTGCCCCCTCCCCCCCCCCAATGAAATTGTAACTGGCTCCTCAGGACTTGATCTTACTCTCCCATTCCTTCTGCATACTGACTCTTTCAATGAGAGTCATCGTTGACAATAAAAATTAAAAGGCTACCATGCATTTAAGAAGCAGTGCTTTGCCCAGACAAAACAAAATCCTTTTGAATTGGACTGTTTTAACAACCAAATAATTTTACTCATTGAGTGAACTTGAGTAATCACTGAGTCTCAGTTTCTTCACCTGTAAAATAGGGAAAATAATACATTATCTCAAGTTGCTGTGAGGGCAAAGTAATGTTTAGCATAATGCCAAGTAATATAAAAATATCAATCTAATGTAAAGTGTCAACATTCTATGTTAATAAATTTGAGATAGTGAAAATTTTTGTCTTTTGCCCTCCATAATCAGTAAGTTGAAGGAACTATACGAACTTCTTATGTTTCCATATTTAATTGTGTTTCTAAGACTCACAGCAAGGCATATTCTTTCATGTACATTGGGAAATGACTCAAAATCGATAGACTCAGACCTTCATATAAGGATGAGGAGGCCCTCAAAAAGTTCATGGAAAAAATTAATTAAAATATAATGGAATTTTCCATAAATTTTGAAGCCACTTCATACATGAGTATTACACATGGCTCTAGGCTTAGTCTAGGGCAGAAATACAGGTTTGACAAGTACAAATTTCCCCAGTCATAGGCTCAGACTTGTGACTACGTCCTTCTGAACTACCATTCTATGTAGTACAAAAAATTTAAGCAAGTCATGTCCAGGTAAATTCAGACCTTTCTAGTCAGTTCAAGTTGTATGTTGCTGCTATTATTAGTTGACCTTATATATAACAGAACAAACATTTACCAGTCTGATACCTTCCTCAGATAGAATTCTCAACAACATCCATGATTTTTACCCATTTGTTTTGCTACTTCTTTCTCCAGGCTTACTGAACGTCCCTGGGTATGTTTGGGGTTGAGGAGCCTGGTAAGCATAATCCTATGGAGCTAAGATTTGCTTGCTTGCTGCTCCAGATATATATATCACCCCGTCTGATCCCAAGCACACATGTTGCACAATGTTCCTCTGAGTAGTATATCAGTTAGCTTTTGCTGCTTACAAGCCATATCAAACCTTAATTGGTTAAAATAACAACCATTTATTTAGCTCACAACACTATGTATGCAATTTGGGCTGGATTCAGCGGAGCTAATTTATGCATCACAGTCTGCTGGCAGTCAAGGACTTCACTTACATATCTAATGATTGTCTAGCTATCAGTTAGGATAACAGAGTAACCGGACCATATGTCTTTCAGCATCCAACAGGCTAGCTGGAGCTTAATCAGCCAGGCGGCCAGAAGTTCAACATAAGCAAGGGAAGGAAAAACTCAATATGCAAGTGCTCCTTCCATTTGGCTCATTGGTCAAATCCACTGTCAATGTAGGTGGTACTACCAAATGGTATAAAAACCAAAATGTATTAATAAATTAAAAGCCATTATTTCACCAACTTGCAAAAAAAGAGGTTGACTATTTTATGGATACTTAGATGCTATTCAGTTTCCTTGTGCTGATGATCCAGTAAGAGATTATGTACTTCAGTTCGTGGAAGAAACTATCCAAATCATATGCAGAAAATTCTCATCATTAAGGCACATTAGTTCTCCTTTCTCGGGTAGCTTCCCCACCCAATGAAAATGACTACAGGGATTTTTCAGAAGATCTTCATATCCCTGAAGGGTTCAGAAAATTCTGGTATGAGTATTGGCAAGCAATAAGAGTAGTAGGCACAAGTAAGTGTTCTGGACTCCCCATTCTTGACAACATTATCCACAATGTGTTATGATGCATACTGTCAAATGCCTGTACACTTGACACAGGAAAGCATCTTTCTGCTAGATTCTGCTTTCATCCATATTCCATTTATCACCAGCAATTATATCCTTCTTTTCATATCCTCTTCTGAATCTGCTTGGAGTTCTGACAGTTTCTTTTCTATGCATTATTGAAAACATTTTAAATTATCTTCAGCAAAATTTTAATTTTAGCTCACATAGTGAAGATGGGAAACTCGGAAACACTTTCATGGCGCCCCCGTGGGGCCAGTTGTTGAAATGGAACAAGGAGGTCATGCGTGATCGTACACCAGGTAAGGTGTGCAACAGGGTCATATCATTTTACCATATGTATTCAATGTGTATGCTGAAAAAATAATTCCAGCAGATGGATTATGTGAAAATAAATGTGGCATCAGAATTGGTAAAAGACTCATGAATAGCCTGTCATATGCAGATGACACAACGCTGCCTGTGAACAGAAAGGCACCTGGAAGCATGAACTGAGGGAGATCAAAGACTAAAGGCTTCAGTATGGATTACTATTCAATGTAAAGAAAACAAAAATCCTCAACGGGGTCAACAGACAGCATTATAACAAATGAAGAAAAGATTGATTTTAAGGGCTTCTTTATACTTGGATCCATAATCCATGTTTATGGAAGTAGCGGTTGTGAAATCAAATGATGTATTGCATTGGAAAAATCTACAGCAAAAGATCTCTATAAAGTATTAAAAAGCAAAGCTGTCACTGACCTAAGCCATGCTATTTTCATTGAAAATGTATGGGAAATAAGAATGGATGCCTATGAGTTACAGTGTGACAAAGAATAGTGAGTATACCATGAACAGCCAGAAATACAATCTGTCTTGGGAAGAGTTACATCCAGAATGCTCACGGAAAACAAAAATAGTGAGATTTTGTCTCATGTACTTTGGAGCAACATACCTTCGGGAGAGACAAGTTTCCGGAGAAGGACTTCATACTTGGTAGAGAATCGGAATAACAGAGATGGATTGGCAAAGAGACTGCAACAATGATCTCAACCAGAGAATGATTGCGAAGATGGCACAGGACTGGGCAGTGATTCATTCTGTTAAAACATAGAATAACTATGAGTCAAAACAGACTCAATGACACCTACCAACTAAAAGAGTAGTGGAGATGTACCTATGGCCTTTTCCTTCCTAGTTGTACCACACTGCAGCAGTGCATCGAGAGGTGTAGGATTACTCAAGAACTTTCTCAAGTCCCTGGTACCCACTCAGGATGTAAAACACAAGTCATATTTTCCTTTGATGTATTTGACCTTTAATGGGGAATTTCCATCATGCTTCACCACCCATCAAATGATGACACTGAACACAAAAACCCACAAATTCAAATCTAACACTCTCTAAAAAATCCTCTGTTCTCGTACTTGAGGATAGATCTTGAAATATTTTTGTTGATGATGCATGTGATGCTTTGTCTAATATTTTATTCCCAATATAGTAGACATAGGATTTTCTGTTTCCAAATGACCAATAACTATCCATTTCAGCTCATTAATGCCTAGGATATTGATTATTATGCATTCCATTTTATTCTTCAAAATTTCTAATTTTCCTAGATTCATATTTTGGATGTTTCGTGTTCTAAATATTAAAGGATGCTTGTAGGTGTTTCCTCAAAAAAATCCTCTGTTCTCTTTATTACCTACATTAAATGTGAGTGTGTGTGTGTGTGTGTGTGTGTGTGAGAGAGAGAGAGAGAGAGAGAGATTGAGATTGAGAATGTTGTATAAATGGTTGAGATAGTAGGCATAGGGAGGCTGGAGATATACTGCCTAGACTGATCTTTTCCTCTACCTGCTTCTCAATTATACTTAAATCTATTACTCCCCCACCTTTATTTTAGCTCAGAGGTAAAAGATTCACTGTTAGCACTCTTGAGGCTCATTCTGATAACTACCTCTATGCATTCTGAATCTTTGTACATGGGAGCTATGATTCTGTGTGCACAGATTCTGGTCAGAGACTTAGTTCTTCTCTGAAAATTGTTATAAACAAAGCAAAGCTTCCAGAGGACTCAGAAGAGTTTTGCTAGATCCTTGCATAACTTAGGGGTGGCTTGGGGAGCATCTATGTTAAAGAGTTCAAATACAGTGATTTACTGGGGAGAGATGTAGAGCCATATTATCGTGAAGCATTAATGGATGGGTTTTAATTCTCTTTTTACCCCTCAAAGTTTCCCTTTAAAATTAGACCTTGAAGCGGAGACTTATTACCTTGGGCAAGGTCCCAATGCATAAAACAGAGTAACATTCTTGGAGTTTACTTTGGAATTAGACCTCTGAACCCCTTAGCATAGGCAGTCGCAAGAGATAAAATTTTGGATTACAAAGCCATTTTTTAGAAATAAATAGTTTTTAGTTTTAAAGTGTAAGAACTTAGTAAAAATAATTAGAGCATAAAGTGTATACTATAAGAAAGAATATTGCAATGCAAGTACAATGAAAGAATAACCTACTGTCCCACATTCAAACTGAAACAAAGTGAGGCTGATTGGGTAGTGGGGAGCAGAGATTAATTTCTGGTAAGAATAGGAAACTATCCAAAATAACTGGGAAATAGTGAAAGTAGAAGCCTATACTACACTTCCCAAAAAGGCAGTCAGCTTTGCAAAATCAGTGATTTCATATGTCTTGGTAGAGAAGACAAAAAAGTCTTTCAAATCTCCCAAAACTCTAGTGTGTGATAGGAAGATATTTAAGTCAAGATGTGGGTCACAGAGCATAAATGGTGGGTAAACAAGCGAAGCCCCTTCTCATTGGGGCAAAACATTAGCAATACTTACATAGAACTCAAGGGGAGATTATACCTGGTACTATGTTCCTAGTTGAACACTTCTGACATAGTTTCTATCCATCCCTAGATGGTCCATGTCATGTGCTATGACTACTGAAACTTTAGACTCTGTTCTTTCCAGATGCACAACACCCTTCATAGGCCACATCAGAAAGACTCAACGTGTATACCCCACTAAGTGAACTCAAATTTAAATTTGAGGCTTTACCTCAAACCCACCTGTAGCCCTTGGACTTAAGGCTGAAATTCCCTAGTGTAAGAAGAAACAAATGCCTGCTATTCCAAGATAATAGAATTAGCCAACATTGGACTTTGGTTAAGAGCTCTTGCCTTGAAGGAGCCCAGTGAATAGTGGCCTGGGATTACCATATATTTACTATTTTAATGCCCTCTTTGCTTTCTCATAACAGTTAATAATCTGGTAGGCATGGTTCTGACTTTTTCATTGAATATTATTGCAATTTTTGTCCTATCACCAACACCCACTCTTTGTGTGTATAGTGTTCAGTCACTTAACAGTTTAATCTATATGAGTGAACAAGTCATGTATTGTTGTTTGTAGCCAGCATATACTTTTCTCAACTGTTACCTTATGCCCCAGGGGCATGATTGATAATGTTCTCTAAGACAAAATGATAGTGATGTCCCTAAAGTGAACCAGAGGTATATATATACCATAGAGATGTTAGTGGATTAGAGGCTCACATTTCATTGTAACCCCAATCTAAGAACAATGCGTTTTTATGACAGAGCCCTGCATAATGCTTATCCTTATGAAGAGATCACGGAAGATATGAATGCTATAGCACAGTGTGGCAAGGAAATTACATGGTACCCAGATATCCAAAAGAATAGCACCTGTGGTCTTTATTAAAGGCTTGTCTTCAAGCAAGCAGTCATGTGAGTGAGGCATCAACCAAATTCACATGGAAAATCATACCCGCATGTGTGATCCAAGAATTGTAAGTAATAAAATTGAAACCCCAAAGAGGGAAAGCTATAAGAACTTAAATTTTGAACACCTGATTTGCAGGAAGCTATGAATGATAGTGGAAACCCAAAATCCATTTACTGGGTCTACACATGGTCTAAGCCTCCCAGTGAATCCCCAGAGGCTGCAGTCAAGGGATATGAATAGCATTGTTATCAGACATAGAGCATTGTAAAGTTAATGATAGCACAGGTTAGGTTAAGGTTAAAAGGTAATATCTTACCATTTGATCTCCCTTTGGACTTGCTTTAAAGTTGCTTCAGTTTTTAAAAAATGAGGGGGAAATACACATGAAGTAAACTTGTGGTAAATCCCCTCTGACCATAGGCCAGTGCAGAGTGCATTGGAAAGCAGATTGTTGCAGATGCAGCTAAACTAAAATTCAACACTTTAACATTTGATATTTCTTTTGGCTCATTTTAAATTTGTTCTACTTTTTTTCCAGCTTGGCCAATTGTTCTACTTTTTAAGATGTTCTGCTTTCTTTTTGATTGAGGTTTTTCTGTTTTACTTTTTTATTGTTGTTGGTTTTTTGTTGTGTTTGGTTTTGTATGTTTTCTGAATAAGAAATCTAGAATAGGTAAATCTAGAGATACAGTAACTTGATTAATGGTTTCTTGGGGTATGGTAAAGAAGGTAAGAAGAAATGGAAAGCTAATAACAATGAGTTCAAGAATGAAGAAATGTTCTAAAATTGTGGTAATTGAATTGCATGATTTGTGAATTACGTGCCATTAAAACTGTTTGGTTTTTAAGATAAGGGCTACAAGTGGTTGAGCCATGTATAGTAACTTAATGGGGAACTTGCAATTTTAACAAGGACACACTAATAGTAAATTCCAATCCAATTAGTAAATTACCAAACCCAATATGTGGGTTTGGTAAGACTGTGAACATTAATGCAGTACAAAGATCAACTATATAAATATAATAGAAATTAGGTTTCTCGCATGAGATACCAACAGAAAGTAGGTAATGACCCTGAGCCAAATGTCCCACTTTTCAACTAGGGATTAAAATCTACACACTTGAGAAAAAAAAGTGGGCAGGGGAGCAAAATCTTGAGTTCTGCTGAGTTTTACCTGAAAAGAAATGTATTCACCAATTTTATTAAATAACTTGAGTAGTCAACATTATGATCTTTGAGCTTGAACAGAATGGAAGCTTCAAAATTATAACAAATTTTACAAAGTATTCATACCTACTCCAAGGTGAATTAGTTTTCTGTTGCAGCTATAGCAAAAGATAATAAACTTGAAATAACACAAATTTGTTATGTGCCAACTCTGCAGATTCAGAAGTCCTTATTTAGAATTAAGGTGGTAACAGGGCTGGAGGCTCTAGAGGAGAAATCTGTTTCCTTGCCTTTTCTAGCTTCTACAGACTTACCCATGTTACTTAGTTCATGGTTGCTGCTTCGTCTATTTCAAAGTCAGCTGAGTACTGAGTACCTTATCTCTGCTCTCTCTGGTTTTCCTCTCATTCCTGATCTAGCTCAAGAAAATATAAGTTTCTGATAGCCTCCCTCCAGAGATTCTGATTTGAAGGTTTGAGAAGCTCAGAAATGAGAATATTATAAATTGCAGGTAATTGGAAATGGGGATATTCTAGTGTAAAGGACTCTCTTGTGGAAAGAAACTGATCATAATGTCAATGACAAAACAAGGAATCCTCCACGCTAATCCCCGGCCATCTGTTTTCAAGTCTAATGATCCACCTCATGAGCTGGATCATAAAAATTACAGTGACACACAGTTTATACTGATGCTATATGTCTATTATTGTTCATTAAATTCCCATATGATGATTTGTGCATTTTGGTCAACTTCACAAAACTTGTATCATTATTTGCTTTTTATTGATATGATTAACTCTGGAGGGAATCTCTATCAAATAAAGTAGTATAAATCAGTGACTGGTCTCAGAATTAGGAGAAACTCTTCATGTTTTTACTTATGAGGTAGGTTGAGTATTTTGACTTTTAACTTAAAATAAGAGTAAGATTTTGTTGTGTTTTATGATACTCGAGGTTACATTTTAATTCATAGCAAGCATGCTTAGAAAATGTGACCGCTCTGGGTAAGACATATTATTTACATGCCATGGAGTCAATTCCAGCTCATAGAAGCCCCATGTGACAGAGTGGAACTGCCCCATATGGTTTTAGGCTATACTCTTTACAAGAGCAGATCACCAGACTATTGTCCTGCAAGTTCTCTGGTTGGGTTAAAGTCCTAGTGGCACAATAGTTAAGTCCTAAGCTGCCAACCAAAAGGTTAACAGTTTGAACATCTCTACCGGGGAAAACTCTAGTGATCCCCCTTGCCTAAAGATTATTGTCTAGGTTGACCTTTGTGGCAGCTCAACTCTGTCACACGGAGCCATTATGAGTCAGCATAAATCCAATGACCACTAGCAACAATTAAAAATTGAGCCATGCCAAGCAGAAGGCAAATATTTTGAGAATGCTGATGGCAACAAATATACAATGAGCTTGACACAATGGATGGATGTATGGATTGTAATAAGAGTTGTGCGGGCCCCCAATAAAATGATTTTTAAAAGAAAAAAATTGAGCCATGCTCTATCAATAGACCCTTCCACGGGAAACTTCCCTCCATACAGTCCCTATGAACAGTGGATGCCACCATTTTCCTTTTCTAGCTAAAACCAAAACAAAAAAAAAAAAATCAAACTCGCTGCCATCCAATTCAATGCTGACTCATGGACCGGGTGGGTATACAGGACAGGATATAAAAGCCCCTGCAAGTTTCCAAGACGATAACTCCTTACAGAAACAGAAAGCTTTATCTTTCTCCTGAGGAACAGCTGGTGATGCTGAACTGCTGAACTTTCCGACTGCAGCCTGACGAGTAACCACTACGCTACAAAGACTCATTCTTAGCCAGAAAGATTTAAACCAGGAATGAACACCTAAACCAGGGAACTTCAGCTGTAGATTATCACTGGCCTTTGGCATGGCCTAAAATAAAGAACCTTACTCATATTTTCTTTCTTGGTAATTTAAACAACAAACCAGAATGAGAAATTTCAAGTGAGCTCTAGGAACTGACCTAAAATGTCGTTAATAAGGGAAGAGTCAGATTTCATGTAGCCATGAGCTTAAATTTTTGGAGGAAGGGTGAGCATTTCAAGAAAAATAATACACAATTAAAATATAAAGTTAGGCTCAAGGTCTTGGAAAGGCTGCACACAAGTAAGGACTCATAATATTTCAGTTCAGTAAGCAGTGTTATAATATACTAGGGCAGGGTCATGTCAACTTGCTAATGACAAATTTTAAATTGTCTGGAATTTTGCAAACTTGACATCATGTTGGTAGCTTGAAATTGGCCATAGTATAAATATCCAAATAATGCAAATCAGAAAATATAACAGCCCAGTACTATACAGTGAAACTAAGTAGACTAGTGGAACAGAATAGAGAACCCAGAAATAATTCCATCCACCAACACACAACTTATCTTGAACAAACAGCCCCAAAACATTAAATGGTAAAGAGATCATTTCTTGAACAAATGGGGCTGGCAAACTTGAATCTTTATCTGCAGAAGAATGAAACAGGACCCTTAACTCAGTCACATAAGAAAGTAAACTCAAGATGGATCAAAGGCCTAAATGTAAATCTCAAACCTACAAAGACCATCAATGAGAAAAGAGGGACAAACTCAAGGGCCCTTTTGAAATGCACAGTATAAGAAAAAAATAAATGACTGGGGCCTACTAAAAATAAGATACTATGTATAGCAAGAGGCTTCATTAAAAGAGTTAAAGGATAGCCCATGGGGAATGGATGTATGTGAGGGGTGGGGGGGGGGGTAAATTGGCAACAACACAACAAAGGAATAATCACTAAAATCCATAGAAAACTACAATATCCCAATAAGAAAAAGACCAATAGACTAATTTTTAAATGTACAAACCTGATCTAAGAACAATTCATTTGTTATGACTTGGGCCCACTCAATGTCTACCCCCATGAAGTGATCATTATAACAAACAAATGGAAGAAAGCAGATGGTACCTGGCTATCAGAAAGGATAGCGTCCGGGGTTTTAATGGCTTGTCTTCAAGCAAGCAGCCATCAAAGTGAGGCTGCAGCTAAATCTACACGGAAGAAGCACACCAGCCCATTTGGTCCAAGAAGTATAAATAATAAAAACCAACCCCAAAGGAGGGAATGGTATTAAAGCCTATATTCTGAACACGTAGTTTTCAGGAGGATATGACTGACAGTGAAATCCCAAAACCCATTCCCAGGGTCCCACTTGGGAAGTGAGCCTCCGGTGGATACCCTGGAACCGTAGAGCAGGCTCTTGACATCTGACAGAGAATAATGTAGTTAGGTCAATATATGATATCTTGCCATTGGACCTCCCTCTCGAGTCAATATATAATTCCACTGCTTAGTATTGTTCCCTTTGTTTTCTTTCTTTTTTTTTCTTTTTTAAAACATTTTATTAGGGCCTCATACCACTCTTTTTTTTAATTTAAATATTTATATTTTTTTTTTTTGGTTTCTCTTGTTAGTTTTTTACAATTTTTTTTTTCCAATTCTTTTTTTTTTAATTTTAACAATTTATTGGGGCTCATACAATTCTTTTCACAGTTCATATATATACATACATCAATTGTATAAAGCACATCTGTACAGTCTTTGCCCTAATCATTTTTTTCTCTTTTCTTCTTTTACATTTTATTAGGGACTCATACAACTCTTACCACAATCCATACATATACATACATCAATTGTATAAAGCACATCCATACATTCCCTGCCCCAATCATTCTCAAGGCATTTGTTCTCCACTTAAGCCCCTTGCATCAGGTCCTCTTTTTTTTCCCCTCCTCCCTCCCCCTTCCCCCCTCCCTCATATGCCCTTGGTAATTTATACATCGTTGTTTTGTCATATCTTGCCCTATCCGGAGTCTCCCTTCCCCCCTTCTCTGCTGTCCCTCTCCCAGGGAAGAGGTCACATGTGGATCCTTGTAATCAGTTCCCCCTTTCCAACCCACTCACCCTCCACTCTCCCAGCATCGTCCCTCACACCCTTGGTCCTGAAGGTATCATCCACCCTGGATTCCCTGTACCTCCAACCCTCATATGCACCAGTGTACAGCCTCTGTCCTATCCAGCCCTGCAAGGTAGAATTCGGATCATGGTAGTTGGGGGGAGGAAGCATCCAGGATCCGGGGGAAAGCTGTGTTCTTCATCGATACTACCTCACACCCTAATTAACCCATCTCCTCTCCTAAACCCCTCTATGAGGGGATCTCCATTGGTCGACACTTGGGCCTTGGGTCTCCACTCTGCACTTCCCCCTTCATTTAATATGATATATATATATACATATATATACATGCATATATACATATACACATATATACACATACATACACACACTTATATCTCTTTTTTTTTGCATGATGCCTTATACCTGGTCCCTTGGGCACCTCGTGATCGCACTGGCCGGTGTGCTTCTTCCATGTGGGCTTATTTGCTTCTGAGCTAGATGGCCGCTTGTTCACCTTCAAGCCTTTAAGACCCCAGATACTATCTCTTTTGATAGCCGGGCACCATCAGCTTTCTTCACCACATTTGCTTATGCACCCATTTGTCTTCAGCGATCCTATCATGGAGGTGTGCAGTCAATGATATGATTTTTTGTTCTTTGATGCCTGGTAACTGATCCCTTTGGGACCACTCGCTCACTCAGGCTGGTGTGTTCTTCCATGTGGACTTTGTTGCTTCTGAGCTAGATGGCCGCTTGTTTATCTTCAAGCCTTTAAGACCCCAGTCACTATCTCTTTTGATAGCCGAGCACCATCAGCTTTCTTCACCACATTTACTTGTTCACACACTTTGGCTCCAGCCGTTGTGTCGGGAGAGTGAGCATCATAGAGTTCCAATTTAATAAAAGAAGGTATTCATGCATTGAGGGAGTGTTTGAGTAGAGGCCCAAGGTCCTTCCACCACCTTAATACTTGACCTATAAATATAGACACATAGATCTATTTCCCCATCCTCCTATATATATTTGCATGTACATGTCTTTGTCTAGACCTCCATGAATGCCCTTTGACTCCTAGCTCTTTCCTCCATCTCCCTTGACTTTCCTCCTGCCCTACTACCATGCTTCATCGCCACCTGGGCTAGAGTATACCTCTTCTCTAAGCAACCTTACCCTTGATCATTTCCCAGCAGGTCTGCCACTCCCACTTCTCTACCATTTGGGGTCCCATGTTTTTCCCTTGTCCCTGGGTTTGTTAACACCACTTCCTTACCCCCCCCTACCCCCCCACCCCAAGTCCCCCCAAAACTGTCGGTCCCGTTGTCCCTTTGTTTTCTATTGAGGTTTTTCTCTGTTTCATTCTGTCATTGTTGCTTGCCCATTTGTTTGTGTTTTGTTCTGATATGACTTTGCATGTTTTTCTGTATACGAACCCCAAGATAGGTAAACCTATCGAGACAACAACAAGATGAATAGTTTCCAAGGGACATGGCACAGAGGTGGATGAGAAATGGAATGCTTACAACAATGAGTGCAAAGGAAGAACAAATGCCATGTCGTGATGATTGCACAACTCTTGTGAATGTTATGGAACTATTGGAGTGTATGACATGTGAATTATATATTGGTAAAAGCTTTAAAATAAATAAACTGATTTTTAATGGGCAAAGGACAAGAACAAACAGTTCACTAAAGATGATATACAAATGGTCAACAACTGTCCGTTGGGGGGCTGCAAATAAAAATAATGATCAGCTACATCAACAATAGCAGCCAAGTAAGGAAAAATATAGCAAATGTTGTCAAGGAGAAAGAGAGATTGGAACCCTCATACACTGCTAGTGGGATTGCAAATATGTGCAGCTACTGTAGAAAGTGACAGAGCATTACTTAAAATAATTGGCAACATAAATCCCATATGACCCAGCAATCCCTCTGTTCAGTAAACACCCTAAAAAAGTGTCATAACATATGCACATCCATGTCCATAGCTGCAAAGTTCACAATAACAAGAAGATGAAAACTATCTAAATGCCCATCAGTAGAAGATTGGACACGAAAATGTTGGTACATAAAGGCAACGGAACACTGTGCCTCTCTAAAAAAATATGATGAAGCATGACATGGAAAACACTATGTATGCTGAGTGAAATTCGTCCACCACAAAGGACAAACATTGCTGTAATATAAGGGGGGAAAAGACAAAGACTCTCATACCATAGGAAACAAACTTTGCAGGTTATGGGTGGGTTTGTCAAGAGAGGGAAGCTGTAGCAATAGGCTGCAGAGGTCCTCAAATTTTTTTAAACAGGGGCCAGTTCACTGTCCCTCAGACTCGTTGGAGGGCCAGAATCTAGTTTAAAAAAAAGAACTATGAACAAATTCCTATGCAACCTGCACATATCTTATTTTGCAGTAAAAAAACAATGGGGCAAAAAACACCCGTCGGGCCTGTTAAATGTCCTCGGCGGGCCGCATGTGGCCCGGGCCCTAGTTTGAGGACGCCTGCCGTAGAGTATAAAGTGAGCCCACCCAGAAGCATTCAGAGAGAATCCCATGACCAGGAGAATGAAGAGTAATAGATTGAGGAAGCCTGGGCTAGAGTGTCATCAGGCATTCACTTGGATGAAGGTAAAGCTCATAGTAATCCATGAGAGGGAGAAGAAAAATCAAGGGGCTGGGGGTGGATAAAGTAAGCTATTGGGGACTTGTTAAATACTTCAAATTATCCAATACAGAATTGATTGCCTAAAATGTAAACCTCCACCTAATAATATTTTTGAAATTATGTTTAAAATAATAAAAATATGCCATGAAACTAACTGCCAAAAAAGGGTGATGAGAAAATGGAAATAACGACTTGAACATTTTTTTATTTTGTCATGAGGGTAAGTACAAAAGTGGCATAGTATTTGAAGGCAGATGTAAGACAGAGAAATAAAAGAACATGTTTACATTGATAGTAGGAATATGATCATATAAAAGGGAAAAGCTGATGATGCAGAATAGAAAGGACAATATCCTCTCAAGAATATTCAAAGTCCTTGTGAAATCAAGAGGAAATGGACAACAGAACACAATTGGAGTGCTAGCATTTAATAAGCATGTCCATCATCTAATCTAGAGTTTTCTGTATTTTATCTTCAGATAGTCTACCGTATTTTTTCCCCTCTTCTCCTTCTGGGATTCCTATGATATATATGTGGGTTTCTTGGTGGTGTCCCATAATTCACTTCAGCCTTGTTCAATTTTCTCCACTCTGTTTTCCTTTTTGTTCCTCATAATTAATAATTTCAGCTACCATTTTACTGCTGTCATTCTTGAATATTGATTGTAATACTAAGCCATTCAGCATTCACAAAAACAAAAATGGAGCAGGTAAGCTACTATCACGTGCCCATTGCATTGCATCCCTCTCCACTCTGTGTATCCTGAGACTAGTTGTAGGACTTCCTCATGTGCTGAATTCAAATGTAATCAAACCCTGACAATGACTCGCTGTTGCCTTATGGAGCTAGTAACACCCCCCTCCCCGGAAGCACCACCTAGTAGTTTATAACTTCACTCTAGCCCTTGCAAACGACGTCACCCTAGTGATTTTCTGGGGCTTTAATTTATTTTGTTGGAAGTAGATCACTGCTTCAATAGCATGGGTCCAGACCTCTCAATTTAATAGTTTATACATTCATAAAATAATTAGATCCCCTCACAGAGGAGTTTAGGGGAGGAGATGGGTCAGTCAGGGTGCGATGTAGTACCGATGAAGAATACAGCTTTCCCCCAGATACTGGATGCTTCCTCCCCCAACTACCATGATCCGAATTCTACCTTGCAGGACTGGATAGGGCAGAGGTTGTACACTGGTGCATATGGGAGCTGGAGGCACAGGGAATCCAGGGTAGATGATACCTTCAGGACCAGGGGTGTGAGGAGCGATACTGGGAGAGTAGAGGGTGAGTCAATTGGAAAGGGGGAACTGATTACAAGGATCCACATGTGGCCTCCTCCCTGGGAGATAGATGGCAGAGAAGAGGGTGAAGGCAGACTCCGGAGAGGGCAAGACATGACAAAATAATAATCTATAAATTATCAAGGGCTCATGAGTGAGGGGGGAGTGGGGAAGGAGAGGAAAAAAAGAGGACCTGATGCAAAGGGCTTAAGTGGAGAGCAAATGCTTTGAAAATGATTAGGGCAAAGAATGTATGGATGTGCTTTATACAATTGATGTATGCATATGTACAGATTGTGATAAGAGTTGTATAAGCCCCTAATAAAATGTTAAAAACAAAACAAACCAAAAAAAAGAAAATGATTAGGGCAAAGAATGTACAGATGTGCTTTATACAATTGATGTATGTATATGTATGGATTGTGATAAGAGTAGTATGAGCCCCTAATAAAATGTTTAAAAAAATAATTTCACTTTCACCCTACATTTCAACCACTTACACATTCTTCAAGAGAAATCTATTCTCTTATATGAACCCTTTCCTCAAATTAAATAAGTTTTAGCTTATATCATACTCGCTACATGTTCAATAGCTGTATTCCTATTGTTGTTTCCATTGAATATGTCCTTTCATCCTTCCATGTTAGTAGGAAACATACCTTTCGCTTGAAACCTAACTCTAGTTCCACTCATCTCTCAAGCTTTCCCTAAACAACTGAAACCCTCAGTCGTTTCTCCCTTCCTTGAATTCCAATTCTACCATGATAGGGAGTTTAAAATTTTTTCTATTCATTCTACAGAAAATGGTGTATTAATCAGGATCCAAGGTTTCACACTTTCACAACTTCTGATAGTTTAGATAACTTTAAATCATCAGCATAACTTTTCCTTCTTTATCTTATGATGATAAAATTGAGAGCAATATAACAATTTCCATCAAGATATCTATTTGAAACCCAACTAACTGAAACTCTGAAGTAGAATATTTTTCGCATCTAACTTTTAAGATCATGAAACAAATAAATTAACTAATTTAATTTTGAATCATCTTCCTGTGGGTATCTGAGTTTTAGTAGACACTCAGCCTCATCCCCAACATTCGGACATTCCATCCATTCTGAGAGCATGAGACCTGTTTCTGAAGACAATGAGCCTGCAAAATGGAATGTGTTCACTAAATTCTACTTACTGACACAGCAAAGGGAATGCAACTGAAATATTTACAGGAACGTGGAGAAAGTAAAAACAGGATTTCAATTCGCCAAGGCAAGCAGAAGAGACTTTGTTTTCTTTTTTAAAAATAATGTTTTAACCCTAACCCTAGCAGAAGATACTTTTTAAAGGAAAATGATGATAAGGACCAAGTTTCATTGTTAGTCTCTCCTGGCACATAGTGGGCGCTTAGTGAGGTTTTCCTCACTAATTTCTAATTTAATTAGAAGTCCCATTCCCAGAGCCTTTCAATAAATTAATTTGGATTTGTTTTCTTGTTTAAAATCTTCTCAAAGTCGAAAATGCCTGTTGTACGTCTTCAGATTAATAGCTTCATTTACATCTAGTTCTTCACTTTGTTTTTTCTAATTTCTTTCCCTCTTGCCCTCCATCTCATTGGTAGGTTTTTGTTTTCTTTTACAGAGGTCTATTGAGCATGGTACATTTTCAGTAATGTTCCATTTTTCTCCTTGTTTTTATATTAACCATATGTGCCCCCATTAAGAAGTGAAGCTTTCATGGCTCTGGCTTCCGTCTTTGATAAAAAAGTTCTGTTCTGAAGAAGAATAGAAACATCACTCACAGATCTAAGGCTTTTTTAGCATGGAAATAATTTATGTTAGTATTTATTAGATGCAATGCTGCAAAACAGAATATATGTGCACCCTTTCCAAAATTTCACCAGGCAAAAGCTCCAGTTTAGAATGCCTTTAGATGAATCAGCTTTGCTGGCAGCATAAGGATGCTGGAAATTGCGAAAGCAATGGAGGATTCTTAGTCGGATTTAATAGGCTCAGGCACTTTGCTAGCACACTGCAGTGGATCAATTGAAGTTAATTATTATACAAGATTAAACCCCAAGTAACTACAGTACATCAAACTAATGCAAAAAGCTCTGGCTCAGGAAAGAGCAAAAACAAACATGAATTTTGAAGGAGACTTTTCTATTCAGTCTTTAACTCATTATATTTTGCATATAAGCATAATGGATTAATACAATATGAAATTCAGCTTATTAAATTCTACAAGTAAGATATAAACTTCATCAATTGTCTCTGTAGAATGTTTAACCTGGGAACCTAACGGAATAATTTTGAATTTTCTTAACATTTCCGATACTTGAAGTGTCTTTTAATGCTTTCCCAGATTTATATTTCCATCCACCAGGGACGCAACCTATTAGGATCATTGACCATTCCAAGAAAAATAAGTATCTGAGGAAGGCACAGAAGCAAATAAATGGGGTTCCACATTTATTCTCTGCTTCAGTCACTTCAAAGGAATAAGGCTGGCCTAGAATATATGTTTAATAAGTAACTTTTGATAAGTTGAAAGGAAGATTCATGAAGTTCTTTAGAGATCTATGTGGAAAGACAAAAGAATATACTAGAAGAGAGAAAATAATGGCAAGGCAAAATGTTTGCTAATTCATGGTCATGTAGCGATCCCTTTTTGGTAGGACAATATTTTTAAAGTATTAACTACTTCTTCTTGAGAGTTCCTTTTTCCCCTTGCCCTTCTCCACATTGAGGAGCTAAATAGTTCTCTATTTTCTTGGGCACACGGTAGAAAGCAGAAAGTATTTGATACTTGGTCTTCAAAAGCCTAGCTAACTGGTCACAAATCATTTCTGTAAGACAAGTTATATCTATAAGAAAGTAAATACTTCCACAGTCACAAAAGTCCACAAAATGACTCCCAAGAATGAGGCCAGTCAGGAAAGTTGAAGAGAAAGGATGATGGTACAGATGTCAAATGATCCCACAGATGGGAATAAAAATGAAATGCTCCGTAGGTCTTTGGTTTCCAAGTTCCATTTTTAGGCAATGTTCTGGGGATGCAATAAAATGTACAAGAGGTATATTTTAATTTAGCATAAATTTAATACACTTCCTCATTGCGCAATAAGAGCTAGGTGATTCCTGTAAGCACAAGAGTGATACAAATGAACAGAGAAAGCCAAGCAATTTAGAGGAGTCATGAACAGAAGAGGAAAAAAAATCATCTCCCCTGACATTGCCTACAGACAACTGATGGAGGCTCCAATGGAGTCCGTGAGACTGAAGATATAATGAATCACCTCCCAATATCTTGCCACTATATAAGCTCTCCACTCTCCTCGAATGAGCTTCAACACAGCCCAAAGGAACAAGCAACACAGCCCACAGCCACAAACCAATCAAACTGACTATACTTAGGTTTCCAACACCCTGTAGAAATGAAAGTTCTAAATTTATATTTGGTTGAAAAATAAAATGTCATGGCTTTTGCACGTGAGTATGTGGACTAAGATCCATGCTCATGTACCTATAAGACGGTTGTTGTTAGTAAGTACCAGTAAGTCATTTGTGACTCATAGCAAGCCAATGAACAATCGAAGGAAACATTTCCCCATCCTATGCCATCTGCACAATTGTGATGTTGGAGCCCATTGTTGTAGCACATGTTTCCATCCGCCTCTTTGAGGGTCTTCCTCTTTTCCGTTACCCTTCTGTTTTACCAAGCATGATGTCCTTTTGTAGGGACTGGTCTCTACTGGCAACATGTCCAAAGCAAGTGAGATGAAGTCTCGCCATCCTTGCTTCTAAGGAGCATTCAGGCTGCACCTTGTCCAAGATGGGTTTTGATGGTGCTTCTGGCAGTCCCTAGTGCTCTAGGTATTCTTTGGCAGCACCATTGTTCAAGTGTAAGCATAGGTGCAATAAAATGCCGGCGAAAAGCCTGTTGAGATGAAGAATGTGCAAGGCCCATGTTCTATAAACATGTATTCAATGGCCTTCGCTAGTGAAGGAAGCATTATACCGAACTGATCGGGTGGAAATAATAGTGCATCAACTCAAGGATGGGAGGGTCAAGGACAGGGCAAGATAGTACTAGAAGTTTTGATTCCGTGAGTATGAAACAAGAATCAGAAAATATTTTTGGTCAAATGTTAGATAGTAAATACTTTAGGATTTGTTGGCCATCTAACCTCTGTCTTTTTTTAATTAATAATAAATCATTTCATTGGGGGCTCTTACAACTCTTATAACAATCCATAGATCAATTGTATCAAACACATTTGTACATATGTTGCCATCATCATTTCCAAAATATTTTCTTTCTGCTTGAGCCCTTGCTATCAGCTCCTTTTTTCTCCTCCCTCTCCTGCCCTCCCATCCTCGTGGAGCCCTGATAAATGATCAATTATTATTTCCATATCTTACACTGTCCGGCTGTCTCCCTTTGCCCACATTTTTGTTCTTTGTGCCCCTGGGGAGGGGGTGCTGTGGTTATACATCATTCATTGCATCGGTTCCCCCTTTTTTTTCTCCCTTCTCCCCCCACCTTCCCCATACCCTCATGGTATCGCTACTTCCATTACTATTCCTGAGGGGTTTGTCTATCCTGGATTCCAAGTGTTGAGAGCTCTTATCTGTACCTGTGTACGTACATGCTCTGGTGTAACTGGATTTGTAAAATAGAACTGAGGACATGATAATGGTGGGGGTGGGGGAGGAAGCATTAAAGAACTAGAGAAATGTTGTGTGATTTCTTTGTGCCATGCTGCACCCTGGCTGACTCGTCCCTTTCTTGTGACTGTTCTGTGAGGGGTGTCCCATTCTCTACAGATGGGCTTTGGGTCTCCACTCTGACCCCCATCATTTGCATTGATATGCGACCTTAACATTGTAATGTGAAAGCAGCCACGTGTGGGTGTGGCTATAATCTGATAAAAATGTATGTAAAAAATAATAAGGGTCAACAGGTCATAATTTGCCAACCCAAAGTTTAGAACAAGACCTAGACATGTACAATTTTTAAAAGATCTTCAAGTGGTTCAAATGATCAAATATCAAGTTATGATTCTACTTTTTTCAAAGCAATTTTTAATTAAATATAAATATGTTAGCTACAATCCTTAACACAACTTTTAATTTAAAATGAAATTGAGGAAAAATACACATGAACTTCATTTATGCATAGGTTGTGCTAAATCTCTATATTAAATACTAATCAGTGTGCAGAATTCAGTAGCATACTAAACGAATAAACTGTCCTGGCTAAGTGGAGCTAATCCAGGAATACAAGAACAGTTCTTACCATTTGTCTCAATAATATATTTTCCAGGGATATATCCTACGTATATAATCGCACGCATGTGTAGATATTTATGTAAAAAGTTATTTATTTGTTGCAAAATTATTTGGAAAATAAAAAAGGAGGACCCTTATCTAAAGGTCTATTAATAGACTGATTGATACTACATGCTTGAATATGTATAGACTATATGTAGAAGTCATAAAAGAAACTGATTCCCTATAGGTAAAAGGACAGAACAATTGAAAAATGAGAACGGGGATTGTTTCTCTATATACGTTGGGACTTTGAAGTTTATATATTGCCTATTCAAATAAATAATTATGTTTTTTTTAAAGTATTGTTACTTTGTTAGGGGCAGTTGAGTAAGTTCCAACTCATAGTGACCTTTTTATAGCAGTTAGCTGTGACCCTTCTTATGACAGATGTCATTAGTTTCAGTGAGTCCTAGCTATCCTTGAGATGGTTTCTAAATTACAGTGGAGTATATTCCAGGTATCAGTTTGGCTCTCCTGGGTGTGTTTTCATTCTCTTCACTTTCACCTTGATATTGCATATGATCAATTGAAGGTCTTTTCCACAGCAACCTTTATACTTGTTCATACTATCACCAAGGCCATGTTTTCCAAATATTGACATACTTTGTTTCCAACTTTCACATTCCAATCAGTAGTAATTATAAATGGATCTTGCTTTCATGTTTGGTCATCTTCAGACTGTAGAAGTTGGTAAAATTCTTCAGTTTTCCCAACCAAAAACATTCCTTAGCCAAGTGGATTCACTGTAGAATTCTACTAAATATTCAGAGAAAAATGAACACCAATTCAACTCAAACTATTTCCATGTATTAAAAAGGTTCTCTAGAGAACAAAGCCTGTGTCTTGTATACAAAATTCCAGAAGCCGTACTTACTGCCATCAAGTCAACTCCAGCTCATAGCAACCCTATAGGACAGGGTAGAACTGCCCCTGTGGGTTCCTGAGACTGTAATTCTTTATGTAAGTAGAAAACCTCATATTTCTCCCATGGAAGACATAGAGAAAGGTTTATATTTTAAAATGGCTCACACAGTTGTAGTGTTGAGTAAATTCCAAGTCCTGGAAAGTTCCAAGGCTATAGGTCTGATATTAGGCTAGTGATGTCTCCTTATTCACATCGTTGCAGAAGTTGATGACCACAAGATTGACAGGATGATGACAGGCTTGTGGCTATAGAAGCAATGAGCCCAAGGTCAGCAAGTAAGGCTTGCGGTTGTAGAGGTGAATGAATCCAAGGCTAGTAGTTAAAATGGCAGGCCACTGACAGCGCTGAGAATTGGAAGACAGTACAGCAGGCCATTCACTCATGTCCAACCATATAAATATGGTTGATAATCAATATTCAGGATCCAGACTCAGCAAAAATGAAGCAAGATTTTCCATGTTAGAAGCTGGCTACACCCTGAAAGATACCTCATCAGGGGGATATTACCATTGAAAATCCCAACTCAGCCCAGTGGACATGAAACCTAAACAATCACACTCCCAAATTCATTTTATGGTAGGAATGTGTCCCTGATACCACAACTAGGCAAATAAATCACTATCAATATCCTTTATGGATATAGACAAGAATTCCCAACAAATACTTAAGAACAAATGTAAGCAAAGGTGTGGTAGTTACATAATCTGTTGTCAATTTGAGAGAGATTTAGGACTGAAGGGGTGGAGTTTAGCCTGTCAATAAGGTTAATCTGGACTGGGCTGGGATGTTTTCTCGCTATTCAATTACTCTTGTATATAAACCTCTTCCTTATACACATATGAGTATCTTTGAGTTCTCTCGTCTACGCAGAATAACACAAAAGACAAAAAGAACAATATAACACACTAATATACAAACACTTAAAAGAGGTCTACATAAATGGAATAATATTCCATGCTCATGGATTTAGGAACACTTAGCATTGGGAAAGTGTCAGTAGTGTCCAAAGCAATCTACAGTTATAATGCAGTTCTAATCCAGATTCCAGTTTTTTCTATACTTTTAAAAATTCCCTATTATACTTAACCTTAAATAATACCTTGTTTAATGGTATTTTTAAGTATTATATGCCATCTATGAAAAAAAAGAAAGTGTTTTGAAACCGACTGTGGTGGCAATTGTACAATACTGTTTTATGTGATTGATGGAATGTTATGATATATATAAGAGCTCCCAATAAATTATTTTTTAAAAAGAAATGGGGAAAATGAATCACCAATTTTACAATTTTTTAATCACCAATTTTATGTAGAAAGAAAAGAGGTCCCACATAAGCGAAGACCAATAAATTGGAGGCCCCACACTTCTTGATCTCAAAACCATGTTTGTGGTCTATTTAATTTAAAGAAGTGCAGTTTGCTGGTGGAAAAGCCAAGAGAGAATCTTAATTACATCTGTGGTAGTTGGATGATTTTATGTCAACTAGACACTCCTGGCTAGGGGTGGAGTCAAATGTGTCCTTGTTGGTAATGGCCTTTTGTTTGAGAATGAGGGACACTGGGAACTGCATCTCTCGATGTCATTTCACCTTCCTCCTTGGGTGGACTTCACTGGGGCTCTGTGTCTGCTTCTAGTGGCCACATGTGGGCTGCTCAGCCCTGAGGGCTGTCAACACCCTGTCATGCTTCCACTGATATTGGAGCCACACAACTCTGGATCCACTAGCCTGTGATGTTCCTGCTTCACTTTTTTTGCTTCACTGTCTTGTAGATACCTGAGTCTGAAGAGGGCCCTGGCTAGAAAAAGGCTTATGGTCTTAAGTTGGAGTGGGCTGTGATGTCTTCTTGATACATAATTATTTCTTGATATAAATCTCTTTCTTATACATATATGCATTTCACTGGAGTTGTTTCTCTAGGCAACCTGCATCTAACACAGAATCAGAGGCTGACACTTTTTCAGAGGACCTAATATTTGCACGGTGTCATGCCTTGCAACAGTGAGGGAGGGATGTCTAGGAAAGAGTGAATGTCACCTACCAGTTCTGCCATTTTCTGGAAAAATCCAACAAAGATCATTCATCCTCCTGACTGAATCCAAGCATCTTTTAAGGTCAACGGGTGCACTACTTTTAATTCATGCACTAATCCATTTGCACCTAAAGAGAACTGAGATCAGAAAAACCTTACACAAACATACACTAGAAAAATTCATTGTCATCAAGTCAATTCTGGCCAATCGTGACCCTATAAGATACAACAGACCGTCCCTTTTGGGTTTTTGATGCTGCAAATCTTTATAGGAAGAGAAAGCCACATATTCCTCCCATGGAGTGGCTAGTGGTTTCAAACTACCAGCTGAGCGCACACATGCTATAACGAAGCTGCATTTTTGTTGTTGATTTGTCAAGGGACTGTTAGGCCTATCTGTAAGGAAGTAGATTGCAACATGTTTCGATTGTCTGTTGCAAGAGATATCCCCCAAAGCCTAACCTATATATATATTGAATGAATCCAGCCATTAAAAGAAACACTAAATCCACTGCCCTGAGTCAATTCCAACTCATAACCACCTTACTGGACAGCGTAAAACTGGCCCTTTGAGTTTCTGACACTTTTGAGACTTTTACATCATTACAGGAGTAGACAGCCTCATCTTTCTCCCCCAGAGTGACTGGTTGGCTCAAACTGAAGACCTTGTGGTTAGCAGCTCAATGTTTAACCCACTAAACCTTCAGAACTCTTACAGACCAGCCATAAGCAAGCATTAAAAATTCACAGTCCAACTAACAAAGGAGACTCAGGAACTTGAGGAAACAACCAAGTTGAGCAACCAGGATGCATGGTTGTGATTTTGACTAAACTAATTGCAAGCAAAAGAAGAAACCAATGCTGAAAACTGGAGAATCAGATTCTTTTTAATTTAAAACAAAAAATACAACAAAATGGAATTTATTAATAAAAAGATAAGATATTGAAGTCAGGTCCAACCCATTCTTTAAATAATGCATGTAATAGAAAAAAGCTAACTCATTGCCATAAAGTCAATTCTGACTCATAGCAGCTCCATGGGACAGGGTGAAATGGCCCCTGTGGGGTTTTGAGATTTTAACTCCGTGCAGGAGTTGAACGCCTTTGTCTTTCTTCCAACAGATATATAGCAGAAGAAAAAGAATAAATGGAAAGTCAATAATCAAAGAAGTAACACAGCCCAACAAATTTTTTTTTGTTCTGGGTCTCCTGGGTTTTCTGCCTGTCCTGGGGTGCTGAGGAAGAAAGGTTGCGTTGAACAAACTGCATCCACTCTAGGTTCTTAGACACGGTGTTCCACTATATTTTTAGCTATGAAGTTAGCCTGCTTTACTAATTTAACATCCTAGTTTTAAAGAGAAGAAATCAGGCGCACAAATTACAGGGTAGTACTAAAAAGGAAGAAAAATTTTTTAAAGTATTAGATAGCAAGGACTTCAAAGGGATGCTGTCTATGGACCTATGGTGACTAATTGGTTATTCATTGAGCTGACAATCATAAGGGCAATGGTTTGGACCCACCAGTGAACATGCAGACTTTAAAAGATTTAAAAAATTTGAAAGCCCAGAAGAACATTTCTTCTCTGTCCTATCAGGTTAGTATGCGTTAGAATTGATTAGATAGCAGCAGGTGTTTCTTTGGAGTATGGGAGGCTGTGTCAGCTATACAGAGACAACAAGTTGTCTGCTGCCAGGACACAGCTTGAGAAGAGTGGAAAACAATACAGAAAAGTGAAAATGCACATATATGGAAGGTGTGAGGGCTATTTAAAATGTTGAAATATAAGAATTGATAGCAATTTCATAAATATTTTGGAGATCAAAATTTTTCTTCTTTAAAATATGCTGCAAACATTTCAGAAGGTATTTAACATATAGAACTCATTTCCTTATAAGAAAAATTCTAACTTTTCTTTTGCAGGTTTCTGTGTACAGGTAGAGAAGTTGTGCCATCTTACAACAAAACTGGAACATTTTAATTTTACTAAAGACATTTGAACTCTGAGAGACTCATTTGGGGTTTCCAAATGTTTGAATCTCTTTTGTATCAACCTCATTACCATAGAGAGCTTATAGGATAGAGTGGAACTTCTCTTGTTGGTTTCTGAGACTGTGGCCTCTAATACCTGACCTTGTGATGAGTAGTCAAACACAAAATCCCCTATGCCATCAGGACACCATATTTATTGTACAGTAACTCTTATTTCTGACCTCATTTTAAGATAACAAATTGGAACAGCCTCCTATTCAGTACGTAATGAAGGTGAATACCAAACCCAAACCAAACTCACTGCCATTGAACTGATAATAAGTCCTGATGCCCCTCTAGGACAGGGTGAGTTTCCAAGACTGTAACTCTTTACTGGAGTAAAAAGCCCTGTCGTTCTCCCATGTATGTCTGGTGGTTTTGAACTGCCAATATTTTGGTTAGTAGTCCAACGCTTAATCACTATGCCACCAATTTTGGGAAACTCTAAGTTCAGTATAATTAGTAGTGCCCAAATATACCTTTGGATCAAAGGACGTGATGTGAAATATAACTTGACCTAAATATTCCGTACAACGGAAATCACTTTAAATAAAGCCAGTATGCACTTCCTTTAAACCTAGCTAACATTACATTAAAATATCCTGATTATTTGATGCACGGCATGTGTTCTGTATCTAAAAAACTAGAACTGATAGGAGAAAACTGGTGCCATTTTTGGAATCAGAGGCTCAAATATACCCCCAATCGAGTGTTGGTTGGCATAAAATGTCGCTAAACTAGAGAGGCTTGACTTTTCCAAATGAAAGTAATCTCCAATCGTAGGAACCGTTAATGAAAAAAATGCACACCCTCAAAGCCTGATGAAACTTCTAATATGCAAAGAAAGTGAAAATCCGACAGATATAAAGGCAGACAACAGCTTATTTATAAAACAAATAAGCTAGCATCAAATTTTTCTTCTTCAATAGTGAAAATTTGGAGGTCATTCAAGAACGAGTATATATTTTTGCAGAAATAGTTTAATCAAAGTTATATTCGTATTGGGTTAAAGGACATGTGTATGTACATGAATGGGTTTAGAAAGTATACCATGCATATATTTGCTTATAAAAACTCAAGAAAGACTTTTCAGAGGAAAATTATGACAGATCAAAGAACCTAAAATAATGAGTGGTGAAATGTATACAGAAGGAGGTGTGAGTAATGATTCTTGTAACATGTGTAGTTAAAATATAAATGGATAATGATACGAATATAAACTATACTAGAAATACTAGAAAAAATATATCAACCTATTAGTTATACTGTGTAAAAGAGAATGTAACCACATAACCAACGTGAAATGTTGCCTTAACAAAATACAGGATTTTATAGAGAAAGAGAAAAACAGGATGAAGTAGGTGGCTCAACGTTCTTCACCATCCCTGTCACTCAAAAGCATTGATCTCCTTCGAATTTCCTTAGTCAGTGTTCAACTTTCACATCTGAATGGAGTTGTAACAGATTCACAAAATAGTTTAGGTTTGAAAAATAAAGCGCTACATTTGTATGTTTATAGAACATAATGAAGCATTACAAAAAAGATAGGAGTGTAGCACTAGAGAAATAGAAAATTTACCAATTAATAGACAATTGTAGAGAATTTTCTTATTCTCTAAAGTGCAGCAAAGAGGGAAATCGTAAAAATATATAAAATATTTTAAAATATGACACCTAATAAACATAAAATAAGATGAAATTAAAAACACAGAGCCATCGATTACCCAATAAATGTAAATGCATTTAATTTAAAAAATAAGTTCAAAGATTAAATTTGAAAATAAAAGTTAAAAAGAAATATCAGGCAAAGAGAACCAAAATAAAAACAAATGTGGAATGGTGATATTTGTAGGACCAAATGAAAATCAAAGTTGTTGTTAGATATCTGAGTTAACTCCAACTGATGGCAGCGCTGCGCAGTCTGTGCCGTCCTGACAATTGTTGTCATGCTGGAGCCCATTGTGGCAGCCACTGTGGCGATCCATTTTGTGCATGCTCCTCCTCTTTTTTGCTGTACTTCAACTGTACAAAGCGTGATGGCCTTTTCCAGGGACTAGTCTCTCCTGATAACATGCCCAACATACTTGAGATGAAGTCTCTCCATCATTGCTTCTTAGAGGCATTCTGGCTATACTGCTTCTGAGACTGATTCGTTGGTTCTTTTGACAGTCTGTGGTACTTCGATTATGCTTCACCAGCACCGTAATTCCAATGCATCACGTTACCTCCCTGTTTTCCTTATTCAATGTCCAATTTTGACATGAATATTGGGCTACTGAAAATGAAATGGCTCGGGTCAGGTGCACCTTAGTTCGCAGCGTCATACCCTTGCTCTTTAGCACTTTAGAGTTCTCGTGCAGCAGATTTACCCAATGCATGCAATCTCTCGGCTGCTGCTTGATGAGGATTGAATGGGAATCCAAGCAAGTTGAAATCCTTGACAACTTCCGTCTTTTCTCTGTTTATCTTGATGTTGTCTACTGGTTCAGCTGTGAGGATTTCTGTTTGCTTTACATTCAGTTATAATCTTCCGAAGACCGTGGTCCTTGGGGTTCATCAGCAAATACTTCCAAATGCTTTCAATAAGCAAAGTTGTGTCGTCTGCATATAACAGGTTAATAAGCTTTCCTGATGCCACATTCTTCTTCATATAATCCAACTTCTTCAATTATGGGCTCAGCCCACAAATTGAATAAATATGGTGAAAAGGTACAACCCTGAGGCATAGCTCTCCTGATTTTAAACCATAAAGTATTCCCCCGTTCTGTTCACACAACTGTCTCTTGATCCATGTCCAGGTTCAGTATGAATGCAATCAAGTGTCCTGGAGTTCCAGTCTTCTCAAGGTTATCCATACTTGGTTATAGTACAGAATCAAATGCGTTTGTATAGTCAATAAAACATAAATGAGGATCTTTCTAGTATCCCTGGCTTATCATCAAGGTCCATCTGAGATCAGCATTGATATCCTTTGTTCCACATCTTCTTTTAGATCCAGGCTGAATTTCTGGCAGCTCTGTCAAGGTATTGCTGCAACCGTTGTTGAATGATTTTCAGAGAAAATTTACTTTCATGTGATATTGAAAATATTTGTCTATACTTTGAGCATTCTGTTGAGTCATCTTTCTTTAGAATAGGCGCCTGTCTGTCAAATGTCTTGGCACAGACGAGTGAGTGCTTCCAGAGCTTCATCAGCTTGTTTCAACATTTTGGTTGGTTTTTCATCAATACCTGGAGCTTTCTGGCTAATGCCTGCACTGCCACTAGGATGTTGCCTTCCGGACCATTGGTTCATGATCGTATGCCACCTCTTGAAACGGGTCCATACCAACTAGAACTGTTTGGTACAGTGACTCTGCGTATTCTTTCCATCTGTTTTGATACTTCCTGCATCATTTAATATTTTGCCCAATATTTTCCAATATTGAAACCTGAGGCTTGACCTTTTGCTTTAGTTCTTTCAGTTTAAGTTATGCAAGAGCATGTTTTCCTTCTTGGTTGTCTAATTCTAGGTATTTACACATTTAATTATAAAAATTTATTTTGTTTCCCTGAAATTTTGAAATTTTCTATTCATTTACTTTATTTCATCATTTTTTCCATTTGCCTTAGCTACTCTACGATTGGGAGCAAGTTTCAGAGGTTCATCTGATATCCACTTTAGTCCTTTTTTCTTGTCTTTTGAATTTCCTTTTGCTTTCTTAATGTATGCTGTTCATGATGTTTTCCAACCACTCATTAGCTCTCCTGTCACTAGTGTTCAATGCACCAGATTAATTCATTCGATGTTCTTGAAATTCAGTTGGTGTAGGGTCAAGGTGATATTTTGACTCTTGTAGGCTTGTTTTAATTTCCTTCCGCTTGAATCTGAACTTGCATGTGTGCAATTTGATGATCAGTCCCACAGTCAGTTCTTGAGCTTCTGATACAGAGCTTTTCCATTGTCTCTTCCCACAGAGGCAGGCAGTTTGATTTCCGTGTATTCCAACTGGAGAAGTTCATCTGGAGTCACCCTCTGTGTTATTGAACAAAAGCATTTGCAAAGAAGTCATTGACTTTGCAAAATTCTATCATGAGATCTCCAGTCTCATTTCTGTCACCAAGGACATATTTTCCAACTATGGTCCCTTCTTCTTTATTTTCAACTTTTGCATTCCAATTACCAATAATTATCGATGCATCTTGATTGCATGCTTGATCAATTTCAGACTGAAGATGTTGATAAAAGTCTTTTATTTCTTCATCAGTACCTTAAGTGGTTGGTGCATAAATATGAGTATAAGTTGCTTTTACTGGATTTACATGTATGTGGATAGATATTGCCCTGTAATGCACACCAGATAAATCTTGAAATACCCATTTTGATGATGAATGCATCGTCCTTCCTCTTGAGTCTGTCATTCCAAGCATAATAAGCCATATGATTTTCTGATTCAAGATGGCCAGAATCAATCCATTTCAACTCACCAATGCCTAGGATATCGATCTTTATGCATTCCATTTCACTTTTGATATCTTCCAATGTTCCTAGTCTGATAATCTGTGTATTCAAAGTGCCAATTGTTTATAGATGTTTATAGCTGTTTCTTCTGCTGCTGCTTCGTCGTCTTCTTCTTCTTCCTTATTATTTCGAGTTGTATTTCATCAGCAAATGGAGAACCTGAAGGTTTTACTCCACATCTTTATGGTTGACCCTAGTTTGAAACGGCATATCTCCCTCAATCATATTTTGAGCGGTTCGTCTGCTGACATTATATCTGAGAATATTCTGCTGCTATTCATGAAGTTGTCAGTATCTGACAATATCTCAATGTTACCAATATGGTATTCAGTGGCTAAGGCTGCAGAAATGGACAGCCGATTTCTTCTTCATAGTTTGTTCCTAGTCTGGAGGCTCTGCTGAAACCTGGCCACTTTGGGTGCTCCTTATGGGATTTGAAATTGCCAGTGACATAGATTTCTGCATTACAGCAACACTCAAGTCACCACAATTTGACAAACTGACAGAGAAATTATGTCCCCATCACATTCAAAGTAGAAACCATGAAATTACACAAGGAGAAATATATGTAACTGAATTTTTCATTGAGTATTTACCAAATGCTAAAAGACATGCCTAGGAAGATAAATACTGAAAAAAGTAAGACTAAATTATTTGGTGTATTAGGACATGATAAATGCTTTGAAGAAAAATAAAATAAGAAATGAGTAGGTAATGCCACAAGGAGTTGAGAAAACCCTAACTCAAAAGGAAGTAAAGTAGGCATCATAATAATATGTACTAATGTGCAAAAACAACAGTCATAAACGTCTACACACCAAGCAATATAGCAACAAAAATTCTAAGAAGTAAAAAGAGAAAGTGACAAAACTGCAATGGAGAATATTAAGAGATGTCTTACAGAATATGACAGATCAAAAAGGAAAATAGTAAGAATATAGATAATTTAAATAATTGCATTAATAAATACATTTCAATAATGCATATCAAATACATATGTACATAGCATATGAATTATGTGAATATGTATATCTAAAATATGCATTTTCATTCTTTTGCTATGGGACATTATAAAAGTACATCATATTTGGGGTAAAAGAGCTTTAACAAACACATGAAATAGTGTTTTAACTGTCATATTTTATATGATTTACAAGGTAAACCAAAAGTACAATACTATCATATTCACCTGGAAATTAAGAATTGCTATTCTAAAATAAAAATAATCCATGAATAAGAGGAAATTGAAATTAATTTTTAACAAAAATATTTTATTTTTATTTTTAATTAAAATTCATGGGAAATATTCTAAACTATTCTAAAAATGTTAATGGCTAAAGCATATTCATTATTTTTTAATTGAAACAATTTAATTAATTGTTCAATTTAACAAATTGAAAAAGCAATAAAATTAATTCAAATACAACAGGGGACTCATAAAGACAGAAGTGGATATATAAAATGAACACAAAATTTTGAAGACAAGTAAAATACAGCTTATTTGAAGTTCTGCTTTGGAAAATGAATGAAAAACAAATATACAATGCCTGATAAGATAAAAGAGGAATAATTGAGTACTGAAAAATGTTAAAGAATTCCAAGAATATATGGCACATGAAATTTTATGTCAATTAATTTGAAAATCTAAATATATGATTAGCAACATTTTTATGAGATCAAAACTTAATCATAGAAAAACTATGGAAAAATTAATAGACTATTAAAGACATGCTATTTTTAGGCGGTCTCATTGCCAGGTGACTTTTAAATTATTTATCTGACTTTCGAAAGCAGATAATCTTTATATTCTTTTAAAGGTTGGAATGTAGAAGATGGAACATTTGCTAATTTACTTTACAAAGTTATTGAAAACCATGTATAAAACATTAGAGACATACAAATAGGGGAGGGAAATTGTTATACATCCATTCAGATGTAAAGACCCTACATAAAATATTTGCAAAAGATTCAGCAATTTATAAAGAGACATTGGAAAAATATAACAACATAATACATATTTTAAAATAAATAGAGAAAATTCATATAGTTATGTCAACAGGTATTATATCAATATATGTATTATCAATAAGGAGATTTCAAATGGTTCATGGGAAAATTCCATGATTCAATGACCTTTAAAATTCCCTTCTATAATATGTAATTATTAATTGTTATTAAATGCTGTAGTTACTCCACATATAAACTCTGGAGGATGACAAATAGAAGTGAGGTGGCATATAAGGGTAATAACATAGGAATCTAATTGCCTGGATTTGAATCTCAGCTCCCTTATCCTATGGAGCTCAGTTCTACTCTTGATACACATAACACTATTAAATAAAAATGGACTCAACTGTAACTCTTTTTAAAGACATGCAACTAATCTATATGTATTCTGTCAGTCAAAGTTCTCCAGAAGAACATGATACTTTGTTCCTTTTTTTGTGTGTAGTGTGTGTGTGTGTGTGTGTGTGTTGTCACGGGAACTAGAATGTCCAAAATCTGTAGGACAGGTAAGCAGGCTGAGAACTCAGCCAGGAGTTAATGTTGAGATTTTGAAGCACATTTTATTCTTAATAATGAAACCCACTCATATTATTGAGGGTCATCTTTGTTACGTAAAGTAAACTGATTGCCAATGCTAACCACATCTGCAAAATATCTTCACAGGAGCACCTAGATTAGTGTTTGATCCAATAACTGAGTCATAATATAGCCTAGCTAATTTGACATAAGAAACTAAACATCACATATATTCAATTGAGTGTGCCTATGACACATTAAAGGTTAAAAGAAAATTACATAATAGAATGAAGAGTGTGATTCATAAATGATTCAATGTATATCTCCAGTTCTGACCTCTCCCTCGAACTTCACACTTCCTATTCAACATTTTCTCTTAAAGTCTCAAAATCACTGCAATTATATTATATACAAAACTGAACTCAGAGTTTTCTATCCCCAAATCTAACTGCTTCTGGTGCTAGTTAATAGCACCATCATACATTCAGATATGTAACACAGAACCTAGGATTCACCTCTCTTTCCCTCGTGGCATTTACCCCGCAGCCCACCTTCGTCACCACACACATGCAGCCACCCCCTCACCAAGTGCTATTGATTTTATAACTAAAGATGCTACTAGATAATCTTCTCGTTATTTCTTTCCATCACAGCAACGCTAGTAGAAATTACCAGCATCTGTACTTGGATCCCCGCAATATCTTCCTAGCCTAACCTGTGGTCATGATTCTTACAGGCCATTGAGCCTGTCGGTTCCGAGTCAGAGCTACCATATGTACAACAGTATGAAACACTGCCCAACATCGCCCCATTTGGTGCCATCCTCACAATTGTTACGATATTCGGAGCCCATGGTTGCAGGCACTGTGTCAATCCGTCTTGTTGAGGGTCTTACTCTTTTGAGATGATTCTTTACGTTACAGAGCATGACGTTCTTTTCCAGTGACTGCTCTTTCCTTACAACATGCCCAAGTTGAGAGGAAGCTTCAGCCTTATCATTTCCAAGGATCATTCTGCTACACATTTACCATGACAAATTTGCTCATTCTTCAGACCAAGGTATTTTCAATATTCTTTGACAGCACCATAAATCAAATGCATCAATTTTTCTTCAGTCATCCTTTTTCATTCTCCAATTTTCACATACAAATGAAGAGATTGAAAATACCATGGAAAAAAAAGAAAATACCATGACTGGGGTCATCTACAACTTAGTCTTCAAAGTGACATCTCTGATTTTTCATACTTTAAAAGCAGACTTATGCAGTGGATTTTCCCAATGCAACATGTCATTTTATTTATTTATTAATAAATAATTTTATTGAGGCTCCTACAGGTCTTATCGCAATCCATTTATCAATTGTATCAAGCACATTTGTACCAATTTTACCATCATCATTTTCAAAACATTTTCTTTCTACTTGAGCCCTTGATATCAGCTCCTTTTTCCCCTTCCTCCCCCCTCCCTTCATCGTGACCCCTTGATAAATTATAAATTATTATTTTCTTATTTTACACCATCCGCTGTCTCCCTTCACCCATGTTTTTGTTGTTCATCCCCCTCGAGGGGTGGGAGTGGGGGTATACGTCAATCCTTGCAATTGGTTCCCCCTTTCTCCCCCTACCTTCCCCCTACCCTCATAGGATCAGTACTCCCATTATTGTTCCTGAGGGGGTTAACTGTCCTGGACTCTGTGTGTTGAGAGCTCTTATCTGTACCAGTGTATATGCTCTGGTCTGGCCAAGTTTGTAAGAGAGAACTGGGGTCATTATTGGGCATGGTAGGGAGAGCATTAAAGAAGTAGAGGAATATTGGGTGTTTCATTGGTGCTATACTGCACCCTAGCCAACTTGTCCCTTCCTTGTGACCCTTCTGTGAGGGATGTCCAATTACATGCAGATGGGCTTTGGTTCTCCACTCCAACCCCCATTGTTTACATCCACATGATTGTTTATTTGGGGTCTTCTGATGCCTGATACCTGATCCCATGTACATTTTGTGATCACACCGGCTTGTGTGCTTCTTCCATATGGGCTTTGTTACTTCCCTGAGATATGGCCGCTTGTTTACCTTCAAGCCCTGAAGCTGGAAACCATCTGCTTTCTTCACCACATTCACTTATGCACCCATTTTGTGTTTAGTGATCTTGTCAGGAAGTGAACATCACAAAATGTGCGTTTATTAGAACAAAGTGTTCCTGCGTTAAAGGAGGACGTGAGTAGAGGCCCAATGTCCATCTGCTACTGTGAAACAGCATATAAATATATGTACATAGACCTATATCCCTAGCATTACATATTTATATATTAATATATTTACATATATATGCTGTGACTACCATGAGCATTGACTGTCGATTCAAGTAAAATGAAACCCTTGACAGCTTCAAACTTTTCTCCATCTGTAATGATGTTGTCTATTGGTCCAGTTGTGAGGATTTTTGTTTTCTCTATCTTCTATCCTGCATTACACTGGATTCCAATCCATAATATAGGTTGCATGTAGTCTATGATCTTTATCACCAAGTGCTTTAAGCCCTTCTCAATTTCAGCAAGCATTGTATCATCTATATATCACAGGATGTTAATAAGCCTTCCTGATGCAATATTCTTCTTCATATATTCCAATCTCTGATTATTTTCTAAGTATATATAGATAGTAGTTACATAATTTCATGTCAACTTGAAGTGAAGGGATGGAGTTTAGCCTCTCCATCAGGTCACGGCCTGATGGTACCTCCTGGTGTACATGGCCTTCTCACAAGGAGGATCCTTGGAACTTCCTCCATCTGCATGTATTCACCTTCCTGTTTTCACCCGCCATGCTGGGAGCTGCAAGAGTCATGTGACCCCGCCACTGCTACCATTAGATCCACGGAACTTTGCACCCACCACCTGGTGATGGTCCTGTATTGTGAGTCTGAAGAGGATTTATGGACTAATATCAGACTTATCGACTTGATGTGGACTGGGCTGGGATGTTGGTTTGATACATAATAATTACTTGATATAAAACTCTTTCTTAATTTGTTTCTCTAGTCATCCCGGTGTAACACAGCATTCAAATTGCATAAGTACAGTGAAAGCAAACAGTCCTGACACACACCTTTCCTGATTTAAAATCATGCAGTATTACTTTGTTCTATACCAGTGGTGCTGCCTGAGCACAAGTAAGTGTTCCAAAATTTCCATTCTTCTCACTGTTACCCATAAAACACAAGTAAACATCTTCCTGATTGTCTTAGGCTGGGTTTTCTAGAGAAACAAAACCGGTGACACTCATATATGTTTAAGGAAGAACGTTCTATCAAGAAGTAATTTTATATCTAGGTGTCTTAGACCAATCAAACTCAAGTCTAGTGATCTGATGCTAGCCTGAGCCCTCTACAGACTCTAGTAGCGCAGGCCAACTAAGGATAAAAGTGAAATGGAAGTAGGGCAATCATAGGTCAGTGCATGCAGTGTTGTTGATCCAAGGTCAGTGGAACATACAGGGCGCAGACAGCTCCCAGGGTTGGTGGTCCACTTGGGGCCACCCCAGGAGACAGACACAGAATCCAAGCAAAGAGGACGATGAAGGGGAAGAGAGAGAGAAGTTCTAGCCATCTCTCTTTGAAAAAGTTCACACCTCAAGGAAGCATTACTTGGCTATCACACAGGAACCATGAAGCTGACGAACTCTAACCACCACACTGACACCTTCTGCTTTCAGTCAAGAACCATCTCACATTAGCATTGCTCCTCTATATATACTCTAGCCAAATTGATACCCATTTTTTATTCTACATTAGGATCACAGCCTAAATGTCTAAATTATCTGTATTTTGTTTGTTTGAAGTAACAACAGCTTTATTTATTTAGAGCCATTAATTTCCTTGTTTTTTGTAGTACATGAAATGTAGCAATAACGTGCATTTTAAATTCTTCACAAAGAGAATAATGTGTGATTTGATAAAGTTCTAGGGAGTTTCTTCGACAACCATGCCCTATTTGTTCCTCTCCCTCATTTTGGCTACCGCCTATAAGAATTACAGCAGGAAAAATTATTTTTTCATTCTACTATGCCTATGTTATAAATTTTATAACCTGAAAAGTTCTGAAATTCCAAATTTGTTCTTCAATCTGTCTGGCCTTCTACTTAGTTGTCCATTGGCAAGTTCTAACTGGCCGTCCTCTTGATAAACTCCTGATGGTCCTCTGATTAGGTATCTCCCCTGGCTTTCCATTCATTGCTTAGAATCCTGTTACCATTAGACCACAAAACAAAAACAACCAAAAAAACTCATTGCCATTGAGTTAACGCCGACTCATATTGATCCTGTAAGACAGTGAATTTCCTCAACTGCACCTCGTTATGGGAAGAGAAAGCCCTGTCTTTCTCTCAGGGAGCCCAACTGGTGATTTCAAACTTTGGCCTTTCACTTAGCAGCACACCTTGTAACCACTACACTCCCAAGGCTCCTACCATTAGATCTCATAAATGACATCTGCCTGGGGACTGATTGTCATGAGTAATTTCACACTACCCTTCTAACTAATTATATGATTCTGCCTTGTTTTGCCTAATCTTGCAAGTTGTTGGATATATTTTTTTACCACTTTTCTGTCCGCTCTGTTAAAGGACAGGTTTGCCTCCACAGGATTTACTACCGAGGTCAACTGTTGCTTGAATCAGTTGAACTTCAGATGTCTGTACTTAGTAGCCTCTGAAGCCCAATTTTCCCTAGCAACTGCTGTTCCCTGGATGGTGAGTTTGTTTCATGCCAAGTCTCAAGATCTCATAGTGTTTTTCAGAAGTGAATTATTGCAGGACAAAAAAGTGGCAGCTTCCACCTCTCAATTGACTAGAGTAAGCTCTATGAGTCCCGCTTTGAACCTCTAGCCCTGACTTTGGGATGCTCCAATGAAAGAGTAATGATAGCTCACATCTTACTAATTGCATTCATACACATATATGTACATACACACACATATATATATATACAAACAAATGTCTATGTGGACACATGTGTATAGATACGGATTTATATAGGCATAAGTATATATAAATTTTTCTAGGAATTTTTACATTGCTATCATTAACATGTTATTTTCTTTGATTTTAGAAGCTATCTATGTGGAGTAGGTGGTAGGTGAATTATAAAGCTCTTAAGCTGACTCTTACACTGGATATTCACTTTGTTTCATCCCTAGAACCCAGTATTGTGATTTTTTAACAAAGTAAATGCTCCATGAATATGTATTACTTTTATATCTGTCCCACTTTATAGATTCAGAAAGTAAAGCTCACAGATGTTAAGTAACACTTCAAAGAGCCCACAATAAATTAGTTATACTCTTCATCCCATTAAATCTTGGGCTCCTTAGAGGTATTCGGGGAGCATGAGGAAGATGCCAAGTGGACGCACTATAAATGTTTCAAAGAGAACATATTTGGAATCTTCCATTTAACATATTGAGATTTTGTGTCAACTTTTACTGCAATCAAGGATCGTGCTGTTAGTTTTTCCCCCTTAAGAGTAAGCAATCATGTTCATGTTTTTTTTAAAATGCCCTTTTTGCTGAAAAAAAAATGCTGTTCTCTTGATGGTTAGAATTGAAGAAGAGAGTGGAAAAATAAAAATATTGGAATCCATTAGAGATAGTAATAATAAATGAAAGCCAGATCCCCAAATCGTCAGGCCCTCAGCAGGGCAGCCACATTACACAGCCCTTGGTGGGACCATTCACAAAGACAACTATCGTTCTGCCTTCAGAACAGGGTTCGGTAGGTCTAGAAAAGCAGGGTGGAAATGTATCTCTGTATTCCTGATAGACGCTTAAAATGTACAATTACAATTTTGTTTAGAACATACATAGTTAATAAAAAGCTATTGTTGAGAGTTTCAGGATGATTACTGATACTATTTTGGAGTCCAATCACCTAGAATGCTTTGTTGCCTTAGTTACTATTAGGCACTTTAAACTCAGAAAGAGAAGATAGAAAAGAAATACGTTTGCCAGTGGGGGCGGTGCAGAAGTGAAGTATTGTTATTGGTTTAAGTGTCACTCCAAAAACAAGAGCAGAGCACACAAACAGGCAATTCACAACATAAGAAGGGTCCAAAAAAGCATATAAAGATGCCCAACCTCTCCATTAATAAATACAAATACAACCAAAGTAATTTTAATTTACCAAGTTAGTAAAGGCTTAAATAAAGACATGACACCCCAAATTGCTGAGGTTTAGGGAAACCAACATTCATGTGCATTGCTTGCAGATACATAATTGATAAAATCTTCTGGGTTAAAATTTAACCATAAGTATCCCAAGTCTTAACAGTTTACATGTGTTTTGACTCTGAAACACCAATTCTAGGGATTTCTCCTGTCGAAAATATCACAGATGTATGTTAATGTGTCTTCGCTGCAGCATAAATTTCTATAGTGAAATTTTGGAAACAACTTAGTCAATAATAAAGTAGTGATTAAATAAATCATGATACATCTATATGTGTAGCTATTAAAAAGAACCTTACAGGATGGATCCAGAAAAACATTACTCTGAAATAATCTGTAAATCTTATATCAAAACTCCCCTAAAGTCACTTTTAAATCAAGCAATAGCTTAGTTAGCAAAGAATTACTAATTAAATTCTAACTAATGGATCATTTTATTATTATTATTTATGTGTATATATATACATATATATAATCAAACTGACATCAGCAACTCAAGAGGTTAAATAGGAACCTTAGGGGGGGCATGATATTATGTTAATAAAGGAGGAACAATTTGGAAAATGAGTGTGATATGGTTACATATAATTAAGAATGCAATCTATGTCACTGAATTACATATCTAGAAATTGTTGGCTAGGTATATATTCTGTTGTGTGCATGTTCAAAACAAAATAACCCATTACTGTATATTTTTAAAACACACGGTGCTTTATAATGCCATGGAAAGTTTAAAAGTAATATTATCTTTAAAATACATTTAATTAAAAAATAATTGCAAAATAGTACGGAGACCTGCGGTTCTCAACCTGTGGGTTCGACCCCTTTGGGGGTTTAATGACCCTTTCACAGGGGTCACCTGGTTCATAACAGTAGCAAAATTACAGTTATGAACTAGCAATGAAAAACACTATGAGAAACTGTATTAATGGGTCACAGCATTAGGAAGGTTGGAGCCATTGACACAGACTATGACATAAATTTTAAAATACAGATTGTGAACGTTAGGACGTTTTAAACTATTCTGCTGTTCTCCTTCAATGAATTTGGTATAAGTTTGCTTCCTCATCTCCTTTAAAGTGAGAGAAGACTAAGAGATAAGTGATATAATTGGGCAAGTGAAATGTGAATGGATAGTTTAAGGACGAGTGCTGACTATGTCATATGCCTCTTTTCCAACCTTGACAATCAGGAATAATGCATGAACATGGATCTGCTATTAACTTGAGACCCTGAGTGACCACCATGTTCAGAGGTCCCTCTTCCCATAAATGTTAGACATGCAGCATGAATAGGAAAAGAAAAATAACTGTATACCCACCCTTGACTTAACATGTTTACATTCCAAAGAGCAGGTTGTTTTGTGAAAACCAGCATTATATGAAAATGGAAGATGTCCACATCAAATCACAAAAAGATGAGAACATCATTCCATCACTGCAAAATCTTTAAGAATTATAGCCCAGCCAAGTTGACAAATAATCTTAACCAGTGTTACTCTTGCTTCACACCTTTACTGTCAGACCCATGTTGTCAATGCATAAAATAGCCAAATAGTAGGTATTTTACTGCAAACTAACTAACAACGGTTCCAGCACTGCATTGCCAGGGAGTTGCCAGAGGTTCAGACCAGATCCATAAGAGGAAGGCGAAGAAGAGATGTCATTGCTTATGTCTGATAGATCATGGCTCAAAGCAGAGAATACCAGAAAGATGTTTACTTGAGTCTTACTGACTACACCAAGGCTTTCAACTGTGTGGATCATAACAAACCATGGATAATCTTGAAAAGAGTTCCAGAGTCCTTCACTGTTCTCATGCAGAACTTACACGTGGATCAAGAGGCAATTGCAAGAACAGAACAAAGGAATACTTCATGGTTTGGAATCAGGATAGGTGTGTGTCAGTGCTGTATGCTCTCACCATACTGATTCAATTTTTATGCTGCATAAAGTACCAGAAAATCTAGATTATATAAAGAATAATGGTGCAGATTATGTAATATTGCTCGCTAAAAGTAAGGAGGACTTGAAGGACTTGCCGATGATGAGTAAGGATTTCAGCCTTAAATATGGGTTACAGCTCAAGATAAAGAAGACCAAATTACTCACAGCTTGGCCAATAGGTAATATGCTAAATGGAGACAAGATTGACATTGTAAAAGATTTGGTCCTGCTTGGATCCACAATCAATGCTCATGGAAGCACAGTCAATAGATCAAATAACACATTACGTTAGGTAAGTCTGCTGCACAAGACTACTTTAAAGTGAAAGAACAAGGAAGGATGTTACATTAAGGATTAAGGTGCACCTGACTCAAGCTATGGTGTTTTCAATTATCTCGTATGCATGTGAAAGTTGGACATTGACCTCTCCCCACCCAGTTCCCCCTTTTGGTGAGGTTTCGTTGAGGTATGGTAAGTATGCATCCTGCAGCTTATTAGCTAAAAATGTACTCCTTTGGGGTTGTCTCCTTTGGGGGCTGATGTAAACCAATAAGGAGAGAGAAACCAACAGTCCAACTGTTTTGATACTGAAAATTGACATATGTCTTTTTGAAATAAAGAACCAGTCCCTCCAAAAAAGAAGTTGGACATTGAATAAGGGAAACAGAAGAAGAATCGATGCTGTTGAATTGTGGTGCTGGAGAAGAATATTGAAAATGCCAGGGACTGCCAAAAGAACAAACAAATCTGTCTTGAAAGAAGTTCAGCCAGAGTGTTCCTTAGAGGCAAGGATGGCAGCACTTCTTCTCGTGTACTTAGGACACATCATAAGAGACCAGTCTCTGACGAAGGGCATCATCTTGTTAAAGTGAAGGCGTAGTGAAAAGGAGGAAGGCCCTCAATGAGCTGGATTGACACAGTGGCTGCAACACTAGGCTCAAGCATAGGAACAATTTTGAGGATGCTGCAGGACTGAGTAGTGTTTTGTTCTATTGTGCATAGGGTTGTTGTGGATTGGAACTGAGCCAAGGGCACCACACCATCACAACGAGATATTTTACTACTGTCATAAATGCAAAATTTCAGATAAGGAGATTGTTGATAAATGAGAACTGGGTGTATTGTGCTGAGACACTGATATTTGGAGTTGGTTGTTATTACAATACAACCTAACCCCTCCTTGCTCACACTGTGTGTGTTCATGTGTGCATGTGTGTGCATGTGTTTGTACAGAGATAGAAAGAGAGATCCAGGAGGAGAAGAAGGAGGGTAATGAAGAGAAAAAGAAATGGAGATGGAGGACCAGATAGTTATATATGAAAATGATAACAAACAAGCTTATGGGTGATTTTTACTTTCTTATTTTTATGTCTTCTAAATTTCCAACAATGAATATGTATAATTTTTATATTAAGAAAAATGTTTTTTAATGTGTGTTAAATTACTCCTTCCTTTTCTCATCTACCCTGTCCATTCCCAGACGTCTTTACAATTCACCCGAGCCCTTAGGAGAAGAATATGAGCTATGTAAATTAATCACCTAGCCTCTTTTGGCTTTCCTCCTACCTAAAGGCTTCTAATTATTAATTACTTTGTATACTTTATTTCAAGTATCCAAAACTTCAACATTCATGGTCTTTAGGCTTGATATTGAACTCTCTCCTCTTCTTTTTCAACCCCTTCTCCCTAAGCAAACTCATTTAATCATCTGGTTTTGAGTGTCACTAATGCATGGACTTCCAAATATGAATCTCTAGCCAGGTCTTTTCACTCAGCTACAAATTCTCCAGTACAATTGCCGACTTGGATATCTCTTAAGAATCTCTTACTTAGCATATGTCAGCAGACCTCTTTGATCAACATGCCTACTTCTTCCCCAACCTCTTCCTTATCCAGTATAGCAGGAGGAAAGAAAAGTGAAGGAAACAATCATCGGCCCAGGTTCTCAATCTCAAATACAGAAAACACCTTTGTTTCCTTCTTTTCTCTCCCCCTCAACCCCCCCACCACACACACACATTTAAAAATATATCTAACCACTTCCCGCAACCTGCATTTCTACTTCTCAAATTGCCTGGACCAAAGCAATAGCCTCCTAACTCGTGTTCCCGTTTTCACTCTTGTCCATCCTCCAATTAATTTTCTATATAGATCATTCCCTGCACCTATTTAAAAAGTTTTAGCCACTTCTTTGTGCACTTAAAATAAATCTTAAATCTATGTTATACCCTGTTCTTGTTGTGGATCTGAACAAGAAGAAATCCTTGACAATTTCCATCTTTTCTCCATGTACCATGATGGTTGTGGAGATATTGGTTCAGTTGTGGGGATTTTGGTCTTCTTAACCTTCCGTTGTAATCCTTATTGAAGGCTGCAATCCTTGATCTTCATCAGCAAGTGCTTCAAGTCCTCACTTTCAGCAAGCAGGGTTGTGCCATCTGCATATCAATGATTATTAATAAAACTTCCTCCAAACCCAATACCAAGTTCTTTATGTAATCCAGTATTTTTCTGATTGTTTGCTCCAAAAACAGATTGAAGAAGTACGGGGAGAAGATCCAATCCTTTATAAAACACACCTTTAAAAAAATTCTAACCATGTAGTAGTACTCTCCTGTCTTGTTTGTACAACTGCTTCTTGGTTCATGTACTGCAGGCTCAACATGAGTCCAATAAAGTGTTGTGTAATTCCTATTCCTCTCAGTGCAATCCATAGTTTCTCATGATTCACATAGTCCAATTCTACACAAATTGCATAGGCAATAAAACACAAGTAAACGTTTTACTGGCATTCTCTCATTTCAGTCAAGATTCATCTAAAGACAGCAATGCCATCTATGTTCCATGTCCTCTTCTGAATCCAGCTTGAACTTTTCTGGCAGCTCCCTGTCATTTTATTGTCATCTCTCCCTCACTTCTACCTCCTCGTCATACTGGTTCTCTTTCATAGATCCTCAACAATGCCAAACTCTTTCCATCGCAGGTTCTTTGCAGCCTCTTCTCTCTGCCTGAAGGGTCCTACCATCCACACTACACCTGACTAAATCCATCACATCCTACTTGCTGTGGGTGAAATATCATTTAGTCTGAAGGGCCTTACCTGACTTTCTTATCTTCTTACTGTTATCGAATTGATGCCGACTCATGGTGTCTCTATAGGATGGGTAAAACTTGCCCCTGTGAGCTTCCAAGACTGTAACTCTTTATAGGAATGGAAAGTCCAGTCTTTCTCCCATGGACTGGCTGGTGACATCGAACTGCTGACCTTGAATATTGTAGACTAACATGTAACCCCTATGCTACTAGGGCTAACTTTTTACAGGTTGGGCTGCAAGCAGCAAGGCCAGCTGTTCTAAACCACCAACTGCTCTGCCAGAGAAAGACCGGGCTTTCTACTCCTGCAAACAGGCTCAGAAACTCATAAAGGCCATTCTACTTTGCCGGACAGGGTCACTATGAGTAAACATCACCTCTATGGCAGGAGGATTGTGTTATCTTAGGCAACAAATATTGGCTACCTATACAACAGCCATCCTCATCCCATCCCCATTCATCTTATCTTATCAAGGATATGGCTAACTCATGGCCAGGAGAGGTTGGCTCTTTCCTGATCACATAAGTGGAATTAAAATTTCTCTTAGCTAATTATGATTATACTCTTCAGTGACTGGTTTAGGGATAGACGCATGACCCAGAACTGAGAGTGACACACAATGGGAAATCTACTTCTTGGTGAGAAACAAGAAAGTACAAGAGACAGAAAATTGCAACACTGATCAATTTTAACTAGCTCTTGTAATGCTTACAACTGTGGCCACCCTGAAATAATGAGGTAATCATTAGCCATATATTCAAAAAACCAAACTCACTGATACAGAATCGATGACAAAACCAAACTCATTGCCCTAGAGTCATTGCCATAGAGTTTCTAAGACAGTAACTCTTTACAGGAGTAGAAAGCCACGTCTTTTTCCCATGGAGCGGCTGGTGGTTCCGAAGTGTGGACCTTAAAGATCACAGCCCAACGAATAACCACTATGCCACCAGGGCTCCATCGATGTACTAAGGGTGGTATATATCTCTAGGTGGTACAAACGGTTTATGCTTGACCGCAAAACTACAGGCCGGTAGTTTGAACTTGCCCAATGATGTCACCAATTACAGCCAAGAGCACTGTACAGATTAGTACGACTCTGTAACACATAGGGTAGCCATGAGTTGGAATTGACTCACCTGCAACCAGTTTGGACTTGTTTATTAAGGATGGTGTAATAGACCCTCAAAATAATTCCATTATATTTCTAAATTAACCTTTGGTTCCTTTATATCCAGACTTGATTAATAAGATAATAAGCTCGTTATTGTTTTGTCTAATTTTAGCTGGGGTTTCTTCATTGGCAGTCAAAAGTTGGTCCTCACATTCTATATTGCAGCATCTTATTGGTTTTCTATTTTGAAAAATTCAAAACATATTCCTACTGTATTTGTTAGTTTTTTGTTTATTTACTTAACTTCTAGAAGAGCAGGGCCTCTGACTCTCTTGTTCACCAGTATCTACCGTAGTCTCTGGCAATAATTGGCATTCAAGAAATATTTGTTAAATGAATGGACCAATTTGCCATACCCACAGCATGCATCCACTTGTTAACTCGGATGGGTACTGGGAAGGTAGCAGATATGCACAGAGACTAAAATACAAATTGCAATCATCTTTTGAAAAATATTTCCTAAATATATGATTGCCTGATGTTTTAAACTTTTGTTTCAAAGGGATAAAGAAAAGATAACTAAAATGGACGGCTGCAACTTTTAATTCTATCTCCTATCGATTATCCAGGAACATCTATGACTCATCATACCAAGAAAAAAAGAAACAAATGAAATTTTGATTTTTCAAGAGAAGGCAATCATTTCCAGGCCTCCACTAAACTGAAGGTAAGTTCATATTCCCACTTATAACACATCAGACATAAACCTGATATTGTTGTTTTCAAGTGCCACCGAGCCAGTTCTGACCCACAGCCATCTTCTGCACAACAAAATTAACATGGTCCGGTCCTACGCCATCCTCACCATTGTTCCCATGCTTGAGCCCAATGTTGCAGCCACTGTGTCAATCCATCTAGCGGGTCTTCCTCTTTTTCGCTGCCCCTCAACTTTAACAAGCACCATGACCTTCTCCAGGGACTGATCTCTCCTGACAATAGGTCCAAAGTATGTAGGAAGTCTTGCCATCCTTGCCTCTAAGGCACATTCTGGCCGTGCTTCTTCCAAGCTGATTTCTTTGTTCTTTTGATGGTCACACAATACTTTCAATATTCTTATCTGGCACCATAATTCATGTGCATCGATTCTTCTTCTATCTCCTTTATTCAATGTCCAATTTTCACATGCATAGGAATTGATTGAAAACACCATGGCTTGGGTAAGCACACCTTCACCCTCAAAGTATTTTTTGTACTATTTTAATCAACTTTGTTATAAAAAATACTTTAATGGCACTTCACAAATTCAATTAATCTAAAATGATGGTGTGATTCCATAAAGCCTGCCATCTAGATTTTGGAAGGCGCCTTATCAGGAGACATTATAACTTACTCAACTTCGAAAACCCTGACTGAGACAGACTCTCTGTGGTTTGGGTCTGGTCATCCTGAAAGGCTGTATCTTTCTTTTTTTTAATCATTTTATTGGGGTCTCGTACAGCTCTTATCACAATCCATACTTCCATCCATGGTGTCAATCACATTTGTAGATTTGTTGCCATCATCATTTTCAAAACATTTGCTTTCTCCTTGAGACCCTGGTATCAGCTCCTCGTTTCCCCCCCCCTCCGAGGCTGTATGTTTTAACGAAGAGATAACACTCTCAGTTTGCCAAGGTGCTGGAATTCCCATCATTATCACTCCTTCCATGGATAGTCACAGTTATAGCTCCAGAAGTTGCATAATTAATGTGAATATATTACCTGGATAGTCTAATTATATTTCAGCATTCCTTTTGTAAGCACGGGACAAAGTTCCAAGGAAATGGAATCATGTAGAGAACAGAAACATTTTAATAGATATGAGAAGGGAAGGAAAATCCCAGATATGGGAGAGGATATGGGAAACTGAGAAGCTAGAGAGACTAGAGGAGGTCAGGGAGTTATCCAAAAAAGGAAGGAAGGAAAAACTCAAGCATCACCAATGTGTCCCCGAGTCCCAAAATATCCTTCAAGCTACCTCCATCTCCTCAAATAATTTTGTCTCTTATCTGTCTTTTCATCTGTCAACTGGAGCAAAACAGAATTAGAATAGGGGATAGTGACTAATTAAATAGAGAGGCAGATAAAGTAAAGGACTAATGGAACCAGCACACTAGCAAAGCACACATTTCAGATTGTCTGGTCCCAGTAGGGCTAGTCTGGGAAAATAAGCCAGGTAAAAGTATGATTGACTGAGGTAACTTCATTTCTTAGATTGTATCATTTGCCTGGTGTTCTGGCTTAATTATTAATAGTACTCCTTCCAAACTAAAAATACCCCAGGTTGGATAATAAAAATATAGCCCCTCTTAAGAAAGACTGATGATGGTGCCATGTGGAAAGTTTAGCTACCGGTATGCTGAGATGCTCATGCATTTTGGGGATCAAGGCATGGAGTCCCCAAACTTGTTGACTCCAGTTTTGAGAAGTTGCCTGTCTGTGTACCATGATGTAGAAATACTGGGAAAATCAGGCAGCACAGCCATTTGAACAGAGGATTTCCTAAAGGAGAAAGTGGGAGTGGAAACTTCAGAAAGCACAATGCTAGTAATGAAACTACAAAGGGGGAGAATGCGGGGCTTTGAAAGCCCCTCAAATGACACCACAGGCAGCATATTCCACCTGCACATCATGCTAGACCTGATCTATGTGTCCCAACATTGTCATATCCTCCATTCCCACCCAAAAGGGAAATAATGATTACTCTAGGAAGTATCACTCAGATCTAGGCTAAGCTGACAAATATATATGGTCTGGTCGTTTTACTTCGTACTCAGCTTGTTGTTAGAAGCAAAAAAAAAAAAAAAATAGTGTAACTAGAGTAGTACCAGTCCAGAACAGGCATAACAACTATCAACAACAATGACAGCAAATTCAATAGTGTATGCACAGAGAGGGAAAAATGTAAAAGATTGGCTATATTTGAGGTGCAAAAAAGAAAGAAAGAAAGAAAGAAAGAAAAAGAAAAGAATGACTTGATTATAAACATTGGATTCCAGTTCTCATCTTAATAGCACCACAGAGGAAATTGTTCTAAAATTGATATCTTGTGTTTTGCCTTCCCAAAGTTCGTGTTCCCATTCAAATTGCACTAAATCTGTAGAGACATTGCCTTCTGAGCCTAAAACCTATTTTCCCACCTAGTTCTCATATCTTGGTAAATACTTATAATGTATCTAGGAAATCAAAGACATAATTTATTTTTCAATATATGCAAAGTCATTCGTCTCCTGTGGTTGAGGAGATGAATTAAATGCTACAAAGAAATTCAAAGAGGGCAGATCAGGGGGCTTCAGTGTTATCACCTTGCTCCTGTGGCACGATTTCTATTTTCCTGCAACAGCTCTGACATGTATGTGTGTGAGGTAGGGGTGGGGGTGACGAATCCCTAAGGTCCCAGCCTCTTGGCTGCTCCCGGGAAAAGCCAGCAGTAGCTCAGTATACACTGAGGAGCAGGCGAGAAGAGCAAAAGAATAAAGGAAATCAAAGCCCCCTTCTAACGTCTTAAGGTAGAGCCCTGGCTCTGCTAGTCTACCTTGTGTTGTGTGCACAGGGAGCAGGTAATCAGCAAAGCTAATCACAAATGCATTCATTGCCGCAGAGCACGGGTAGGTGAGAGCAACTGCGGCTTTTTTTTGGGGGGGGGGGCAAGTGATGTCTAGACTGGTACAATGTAATCTCAATGGCTCTTTGGCAAATCTTTCACATCCCCTGGCCCTCCCCCTTCACCTCACCATCCTAGCCATTTTCTCATAGTTAACTTTGACTCTCCATTAACAGCTATCGAATTTATGTACTTGACAATGTTTACCCTCATTCCCCACAACGTGGCTCTGTAAAAGCTGTTTTCTGCCTCATAAGCCGTCTGAGTAGGTTTTAAGTATTTTAAAGGTGTTTTCTTCATTTAAAAAAATATGGGTTTTTCCCTTTCTTTTCAAAATAGGAAGCCATTTCTTGGCAGAGCTAAATAAGCTCAAATATTAACAGGTTCTGAAAATGCTTTAGCCTTTCGCTTTATCCAACTTAGCAAAACGGACTCTCTCATAGCCCCAGAATCAAAGGAGCTCAGAGGGACCATACTAACGTCCACCGATAGACCTGGGGCTAATCACCACTAACATTCATTTTGTCCCAGGCACCATTCAGTTATCTCACTCAACTCTCATAATAGCCTTGCAAGGGTCTTCATACCACTATCATCTCTACTGTCTAGATGAGGAAGGTAAGACCCCAGAAGGTCAAATTACACTAGTGACAGTAGTGAATTCAGGGGAGTACTGAGCTCAAAGTTATTCTTGCTTTTACCCATCAATTCATGATTCTAACTAAAGAAAATACACATTGCCTCACCCCCTCTCATACAATGAACTTAACCTTTCCAGGGCATGTGATTACCATTCAGTAAACAACTATTCCCTAGGACACGAAAACAACATTCCATGAAAATAATCTGCTTTCGCTAAGGTAGAGGGGGGGATTTATAAAGATACAACACTCAAGCCTTCACTTGTCTTAGAAATAGCCATTGAATTTGTATAGCGCATTGCTGTTAGGTACTTTTGAGTTTATTTTTTAATACATAGTGCCCCCCATGACAGAATAATGCTGCCACATGGAGTTTTCTATATTATAATCGTTATGGGAACAGATCCCCAGATCTGCTCGTGGGGCCGCTGAGTGGGCTCAAGCCTCCAACCTTGCGGTTGGTAGCCCAAGGGCTTCACTCTTAAGGCAACAGGGCTCTTTTGGTATGGCATAGTGGCATCTATCTAACTGTTTTCTTCCCTCTTGGAATCCACATACCAATTGGGATGTCAGAATACACATATATACATGCATGCAGTATGAGGCAGAGGCAGGATAGCATAGGGGATTCGAAGTCAGACAGTCCTAGACTTAATTTCACCTCTACCACTTAGGGCTGTGTGACATTGGACATTTCATATAATATCAATGTCTGTCTCAATTCCCTCAGTTTCAAAACTGAAATAAAAGTATTACTTGCCTCATAGGGGGTGTAAGGGCTAAGGGAGTTAATGTATTAAAACATTTAACTATGTCTGGTACATAGAAGTACTTGATAAATAACTCATTTTATAACTAATTTCCCTTTGACATGAAGTTTATGCTCTGTTGCATACCCAAGACTCTTTTGGAGAAATGAATGATGGTAGTTTAGAACAGGGGAGAGCAGTACTATACATGGTTCCTTAACAATTTTACTTCATCCCATATAAACCGGAAAATTTCTAAACCTACTTCAGAATTGCACTGTGAAATGCTATGTATTGGAATACTACGAGTTTGAGGAGACCAAATATTAAAATTTGGTCACAGAGAATGTCTGAAAATCAGCCTTCTCTTTGCATTATGTTGTGGTTAGGTGCTGCCGAGTCGGGTTCGACTCCTAGTAACCCCGTGATCAGTAGAACAAAACACTGCCCGGCTCTGCCCGCTATAGCCTCAGAGTTATTGTTAGGCTTGTGCCCATTGTCGTGAGCACTGTGTCAATCCAGCTTGGCAAGGCCTTCCTGGTTTTGCTGCCCTTCTACTTTACCAAGTATGATGTCCCTGGCCCCTGAAAACATGTCCAAAGTACCTGAGAAGAAGTCTCTCCAGCCTTGCTTTGAAGGAACAGTCTGGCTCTACTTCCAATGCTGTTGTGTTGGTTCTTTTGACAGTGTTTGATACTATCGATAGTCTTCACCATAATTCAAATACATTAATTCTTCTTTAGTCTTCCTTAATCGATATCCAATCTTCACCTGCAGATGAGGCAATTGAAAATAGTATGGCTTGGAGCAGGTGCACTTTAGCTCTCAAAGTAGCATCCTTGCTCTTAAACACATAAATGAGATCTTGTGCAGCAGAATACCCAATTCCATGTGTCCTTTTAATCTCCTGGCTGCTGCTTCCCTGAGCATTGATTGTGGATCCAAGTCAAAACAAAATCCTGGACCACTTCAGTGTTTCCTCCACTTATCATGATGTTGTCTATTCGTCCAGTTGTGAAGACTTTCTTCTTTACATTGAGGTGTACTCCAGACCAAAGACTACAATCCTTGATCTTCATCAGCAAGTGCTTCAAGCTCTCTTTATGTTCAGCAAGCAAGGCTGTATCATCTGCATATTGGAGGCTATTAATAAGCCTTCCTCCAAACCTGATGCCACATTATTTTTCATAAATATCAGATTCTCTAATACTTTGCTCAGCATACAGATGGAATAAGTATGGTGAGATGATACAACCATGACATACCCCTTTCTTAATTTTAAGTCCTGCAGTAGTCCTTTGTTCTTTGTGCACAACGGCCTTGTGACCCATGTTTAGGCTCCATGTGCTCTGAAATCCCCATTCTTCTCAAGACTAAATATAGTTTTCTGAATTTTAAGAAACCACTCCTGTAATGAAAACAGTCTCAGAAACTCACAAGGCAGTTCTACTCTTTCCTATAGGGTCACTAGGATTAGGGATCAACTCAATGTCAGAGAGTTTGGTTGTATATATATAAAGAACCCACAAAATAACCAATTTTCACGTAAAAATATTTACTTCTGGTTGTTTTGTTTTTTCAAAAGTGGCAAGCACCTGTCCTAAATTTCAAATAGGATTCAACTTACCTAAAGTTATTCTCCCCACACATTTTAGATGCATGTCTATTACATAAAGCAAGATGTATCCTCATTATAAGTTGCAGTAGCAAATTGCTTACATCCATTTCCAAATTGTAAACATTTTCCAAATAGCCTCTCATCATACAGTGGGCAGTTAATAGACATAGTCAGCCAATTTCCATGTTCTTGAGAAACGGGAAATCTTTAACCCTGACCTTTAGTTCTCAACTACCATTTTTCTCTTAATCATAACACGAAGACTGCTTTCCCCAAGTACCTTACATAATATACCAACCACTTTTACATACTATACCACCACAGAGTCCTGACAAGACGGAGGAAAGACAGGGTCAGTTTCGACAGTGAGAAGGCAAGAAGTGAAAGGTTAGGAGTTGTGTTGGTTCCTGTCCTTCCCATCCCCATTCAGAACCACCTTCCACTTTTCTCTGCCCTGCTCGGCAAGCCATGAGGCTGACCTCTAGAGGTTAGATCAAGCGGGCTCCCTTGCTCTATGGCTCCTGGTTTGGTTTGATCAATGGAAATTAGCAGGCGGAAAGTAAGGGGACAGCTGATATATCTAGGCCAGGCTGCAGGTCTATGGTGGTTATCTTCCTTTACGGAGAGTCACAGCTCCCACCGGCAGCATTTGCCCTGGCCCTTGATTGTGGAAATGACAAAACATCTTGTTCACTAGCCTAGAGTGCTTCATGATCTCTTGTTGGTATCTCTTATGTCTAGCCACACCTCTAAAAAGAACTTGTAATTTAACTTTCCTCAGTATCCGTTTTTTTAGAGCATCATGTGTTTACAGCTAGCCCCCCATATGATTTAGAAGTCTAGGATGATCCGAGGAGGGATAGTAAGTGACAGTGCTCTAAGCACAATGGCCAAAATTTGCTAAGTGTTTAGTAAGGAGTGGCTGATTCACTCAAAGGAAAGCATTCAGTCTCATCTTTTTTCAGGCCTGGTGGGTACAATGGGTTAGTGTGAGGCTGCTAACTGAAGGGTCATCATTTCAAACCCATCAGCTTCTCTTCAGGAGAAAGATGAGATAGTCTGCTTTCTTTTCAGTTGTGAAGATTATCTTCTAGGGGTGCTATGAGCTGAAATCTACTTGATGACCATGGGTGTGTTTTTAGGTCTTCCATGGCATTGGAAACGTTTTCTCCCTTGTATTCCCTCTGATTCATGAACCTGAATGTTCCATGTAACAATGGACCTGGCTTTGGGCTGGCTCATGCCTTTATGCATTCATATGAAAAAAATTTTCACATCTATTATGTTTCAAACACTCTCCTAGATGCTGAGATGACAGAATTAAGCAAAACAGAAGCCCCTCCAAAAGAAAATCCTTCCCTCCTGAATCTCAAAATATAAACAGACAATGTATGCATACATAAAATATCTAGTTATACTTTTTAAATAATGTTATGGATTGAATTGTGTCCTCCAAAATATGTATTATAAATCTTAATCTCTATGCTCATGGGTATAAACCTGTTAGGGAATAGGTAGTCTTTATTATACTAATGAGGCAAGAGTTTTGTAGGGTATATCTTGTGACAATCTCTCTTGAAATGTCAAAGAGATAAAACAAGCAGAGATAGGGTAAGAGAGATGCTAAGAGACATAGAGCTCGCCAGCAAACTGAAAGCAGAAGCTGTAGAGATAAGGATCTTCCTCCAGAGGCAGCAGTCAGCAAACTTTCCCCTGGAGCTGGCACTCTGAATTTGAACTTCAACTGTGAGAAAACAAAGTTGTTTGCTGAAGTCACCCCACTTGTGGTATTTCTGTTACAGTAGCACTAGATAACTAGACTCTCAGTATATGCCAATGCCTAAGAAATTGGTTCTTGGAAGTTTCATACTGTTTAGAACAAAAAAAGTATTGATAAGAATAAAATTTTGGACAGAGCTTGAAATAAACAACATTGAAATGCATTGATTTTATTGTCTGTAGACCTAACTAAAACAAAACAAAAAAGTAATGTACTGAAGAAAGATATGGTTCAACTGTCAAGATGTTAGAACTGTAAACTTCAGTAATTGGTCTGAAAATAATTGGAAACTTCCATAAGATAACGGTAACGATACCTTAGTTTATAACCATATCAGAAAGAGCAGGCTGATATCATTGGTATGATTTCCCTGAAATGAAGATACACTCTACTTCTTCTCCAACCACAAAGATGTTAACTGGAAATCCTTGTAGTGGATTCATGACTTAAAAACTTAATTGTGCTTTCCTGAAACTTCTTAAGAATATTGAGATCTTGAGTGAGGCCATGAAAGTCCTCTATTAAATTCATTGAGAAGCCACTGGGTACTAAGCACTATGCACAGTGGTTAAAAAATAAGGTTCGTGTTTACAGAAAGACATAATAAGAGAAGCACTCTAAATAAAAGGGAAGAGCAATGGGACTTTTCACATTAAATTGCTAGTAATGAGAATTGTTCAATTACTTTCCATTTACCATCCTTATTTGATAGATGCTTTTCAAGGTCTCCTTCTGTGAGGTCTGTACAAAATGCACTTACCTCAGAGGATTGTTGTCAGTATTCAACGAGATAATACGCTCAATAAGGAACCTGGCGTGTGGGGAGATGTCAACGGTAGCTATCCTCATCATTGCCGTCATTGCAACCACCATTACGATCATTGTCATCATCCTCATCATAAGAATAAAATACCAAATAAATGTTTACATGCCCCAAACTGTAGCCTAGGGAATTCAGAACTGGGAAGGAGTTACCGCTATTAACAAAATGAGACAATTTCTATAACCAGAACATTAAGACAGAGCAAATACTTGTTTGTGCTGTGTTGGGTTTTTGTTGTTGTTGTTGCTGTTAAACAGAATCTTCTTACAAGGCAATTCCCAGTGTGGGGTCTCCAGACATAGAACCATCTTCCCCTTAGGGAGTTCAATCTGAGTTTAGCTAGCAGGGCATGTAAAATCTGTATGACCACTCTTTGGACGCCTGTCCAAATACACTGATTTTTCTCTTTGCATCATGGAACTTCTCTTGGGACTGGAGCTACCCGCTGAGAGAGGCCAGGAAAATCAGAGAAGAATTGTATGGGGCCTCCCGAGAGTAAGCCCCTACATTTCCTTTGGACCTTGCAGGGCTGGTAAATCTATGAGTTTACTTCCTGGGGTCAAAAAGCTAGGAAATTTAGGAGAGAGGTACACGATACTTCTTCACTTTCACCTCTGGAGCATGCTCTATGCTTTGGGCTAATTCCACAAGGGCAGGTTCAGAATTCTCTGCTTAGAAGGGCCCCACAGTTGGTTTAATTCTTTGCTGTAGCTAGCCTGAAATTTCTTAGCGATTGAACAAGCGGGCCAGCATTTTCATTTTGCGTCGAGCTGTGCAAAATTATGTAGCTGTTCCTGCCTTCCAAAAAGAATTTCCAAACAATGCTGGGTTGACTTAGTTATTTTACCACCCTGCTTTGGGGCTGTGACTTAGAAGCCTCTATCCCACTCTCCACTGATGTCTGAGTGCAACTAAGTAATGGCAGTTCAGTGCCTATCGCTGAGTTCCGAGGGTCACAGGAGCCAGATTTTATGACCTACTGGTCCCTGTCCCTTGAAACCTTCTCTGAAGCATTAATGACCAGTAACAGCCACTTTAAGTGCCCCCAAAGAGGCAAAAACAGAAGTGCGGATGCTTGGCTCCTCCATTTGATTAGGGCAAGGACCCTCAGTCCTGGCTCGGTTTCTTCTTTGGTGTGAACGATCAAGAAAGGTAAACGCAACAAAAAGCATGCTCAGGATGCTAACATTTCCTCACTCCTATGACTTGAGCGAACCAACCTGAATAGCACAGTTTTGTGTGGAAACCATCCCTGGCCTCTACCTACTCGTGCCAGTAGCACCCTTCCCTCCTCCCCCCATAATGACAGTTAGAAAAGTCTCCAGATATCACAACTTGCTCCCTGCAGGTAAATCACCTGCAACTAAGAGACCCTGTATAAGAGTGGTCCACAGGCAAAAGCAAACCTTCGGTGACTCCTTCAATAATTGCAAAACTCCCTCCAACTTTCTATTTCCACACTGGAGTTTCTTTTCCTTTTAATTTTATTAGGGGCTCATACAACTCTCATCACAATCCATACATACATCAATTGTGTAAAGCACATTTGTACATTCATTGCCCTCATCATTCTCAAAACATTTGCTCTCCACGTAAACCCCTGGTATCAGGTCCTCTTTTTCCCCCTCCCTCCCCGCTCCCCTCTCCCTCATGAACCCTTGATAATTTATAAATTATTATTTTGTCATATCTTACACTGTCCTATGTTTCCCTTCACCCACTTTTCTATTGCCTGTCCCCAGGGAGGAGGCTATATGTAAATCCTTGTAATTGTTTCCCCAGTTCCACCCCACCCCTCCCAATATCGCTACTGTCACCACTGGTCCTGAAGGGATCATCCATCCTGGATTCCCTGCATTTCCAGTTCTTATCTGTACCAGTGTCATCCTCTGGTCTAGCCAGATTTGTAAGGTAGAATTGGGTCATGATAGTGGGGGGGGGTGTGTGTCAGTGGAGGGAGCGTTTAGGAAGTAGAGGAAAGTTGTATGTTCCATAGTTGCTACACTGCACCCTGATGGGCTCATCTCCTTCCCACTACCCTTCTGTAAGGGGATGTGCAGTTGCCCACAGGTATGTCTTGGGTCCCCACTCTAAACTCCCCGTCATTCACAATGATATTATTCTTTGTTCTGATACCTGATCCCTTCGACACCTTGTGATCGCACAGGCTGGTGTGCTTCTGCCATGTGGGCTTTGTTGCTTCTGAGCTAGATGACCACTTGCTTACCTTCAAGCCTTTAAGATCCCAGACACTGCATCTTGTGATAGCCGGGCCCCATCAGCTTTCTTCACCACATTTGTTTATGCACCTGCAATTGTGTCGGGAAGGTGAGCATCATGGAATGCCAGTTTAATAGAACAACGTATTCTTGCATTGAGGGAGTATTTGAGTGGAGGCCAAAGGTCCATCTGCTACCTTAATACTAAACTTATACATATCTGCACAAAGATCTATTTCCACATCCTCATATATAAACATATTTACAAATGTTCATGCCTTTAGTTAGACCTCTATAAATGCCCTTTACCTCCTAGCTCTTTCCTCTATTTCCTTTTACTTTCCTCTTGTTCCACTGTCATGTTCAACCTTCATTTGGTTTCAGTAATTCCTCTCAGTACATTACCCTTGGTCAAGTCCTACCAGGCCTCCTACACCCTCCTCACCACTGATTTGGATCTCTTGTTATTCCCTTGTCCCTGAGTTTGTTAACACCATTTCCTTTCTCGCCACTTTCCCCTCTTCCATGTCCCCCCAGAACTGCCAATCCCGTTGTTTTCTCCTCGAGATTGTCCATCCAGCTTATTTTATTTAGACAGACCTGCAGAGTTAATAACATGCACAAAAACAAGACAGAGCAAAACAAAGCACCAAAATAAAACAAAACAACAAGCCAATGACAAAGAAAAACACAAAAAGAAAGAAAAGCTTTTAGTTAGTCCAAGGACTTTTTGTTGGCCTTTATGAGTGTTTTCTAGTTGAGTCTAATGGGGTGCCAAGCTCTGGCCCCAAAGTCTTTTTGGTATTCCCTGGGGACTTCGTTGCTCTATTCCCCTTGCTGTTTGTTGCACACCCTTAGTGTTTTGCCTCTGTGTGGTGGGATTAGATCTGGCGCAATTCCCACCCTGTATCTCCAGTGTTGTCCCCTGTAGGGCTATGGGTCAGTGAGGGATATCATGTCTCATAGGGGGCGGGGGGCGGCCATATGGTCTTCTTTGTGGATTGGTTGCTCTGAGCGGGAATATGGTCCTCAAAGCCTGGTGGGCCAGGATGCGCTCCACTCGCTCGTCCTCCCCCTTCTTTGCTCCCGTGTGCTCTGATCAGACATGTCCCTCTCCCTAACCTGCAACTTCAGTGCTGTTTTCTCAAGTAAATTCTTCTGGGGGGAGGGGCAGATGCCCACGTAGTTGGGATTGGGGCCAGCCCCTCAGACCTCTTCACTGGTTCCCTACTCACAACGGAGTTTCTTAAACCAGGACATATCTATATTTTCAAGGAGAAAACCACTGATTTTGATTTTGTGAGTAATCATCCAGAAAAATGTGGAATGGTTAATAGGTTTACCTTTTTTCTCAACATATTATGTTCATGGAAGTTATACCACAACGATTTAACAGAGTATGCCTACAGCACATAGATTAGAACAGATTAAACTTTAGGAAACCCCACAATTCTTCTTTAAGAATTAGCCACAGGTAAGTATCTTAAAATTCAAGAGTTTTTGTTGTCTTTTCCTTCCTCTAAATACTCTGAATTCTCTTTCAAAGCAGGAAACCCTGAAATTCTGAAATCTAAAGGAGTGTTGAAAATACCTCATCCCGCACGAAGGCTGAAGTCAACTCTGGCAGTTCAGGCAGCAGAACTGAGAAGGGAGAAATGGAAAACAAACAGACAGCAAGTCTTCCATCTGGTCCTTAAAGTAACTCCACGAATCACACATTACCTCAGCTAGACTGACTACCTTGCCTGTATAAAATTTCATCCAAACTAAGAGACTTTGAGAGTAAAAGAGGGCGCAAGTAATTATTGTGCTGGAACAATGAACATAAATTGGATGGTCCTGAGCAAATTGGCAGACATGGTTAACTTCCACTTTAGTTCACTCGGGGAAACACACCACTGTCAGATAAAGTTGCTGTAACAAGGTGCTGTATATCTCAATGGCTTCACACAACACTCATTGATATTATTCATCATCTGCAGCTTCAACTGATCTAGACTGGGCTCACGCTGCAGTAGCTAAAATGGCTCTGCTTCATATTCTGTGTTTGTTCTATACATAGCTGGTCCATGTTCTTCTCATGTCGGTGGCAAGGGAGAAGATGAGCAGTAGGAATGCATGAGGCATCACACAGGCTGGAACTGGTAGACGCCATTTGCATTTGCAGCCCATAGGCCAAAGCAAGCCACATAGTAAATGTTCTCAATCCCACTGCCATCGAATTGATTCCAACTGAATGATAAGACATGGTAGAACTGCCTCTTTGGGGTTTCTATGACTGTCACTCTTTACTAGAGTAGAAAGTCTTGTCTCTCTCCCACAAAGTGATTGGTGGTTTGAAACTGCTGATCGTCAGGTTAGCTGTCCAACTGGTAACACCTCCAGTGCCAAAATTTGGGGTAAGAAAATATCCAATGAGTCCAGGCCAAAGATATCGAAACAGGGAAGAGTGACTAATTGAGACTCATATGCAATAGAGCACATGCGCTTCACTTATCTCCACCCAACCCCGAACCCACACCTCGTAAAAGAAAACAAGTCCATGAGTCCATTTGCCTTTATGTTTGCCTGGTGGTTCACAATGTTTTGTTTTTTTTCCTCTTTTTGCCTTTGACTGTGAATTAGGTGGGGAGGTTACATTTCACATGGTCATTTTGGTAATCAATAATTTAAGCAAGTCATCAAACCTTCCAATATCTTTCCCTGCCCACCCTATTTTCTCTCTTTTTTCCCTCGTGCAGAATATTATCTTTCCCTTCACCTTACATAACCTCTCTCTCCCTGAAAGTCAATTGCCAACCTTTCCATTACTTAACCTCCCACGCCAGGTAACCATCAAAGCCTGTCTCTTTGGGTATGAAAAACCCCTATCTTGATAGTTTTCTTTGGAAGCAATGGTCTAATACATTAGTTGTCCTTTTGTGATGCTATCTGGCATAGTGCTAACTTAGTTTCTGATATGCAATCATGTAATTTTTGGTCAGTTTCCACTATTTATAGATATCCCCCCAAAGCGAAAACTTCTCCAGCCGAATATAAAACATCATTCCTCAACCATTTGGCACCCGGATTAGCCCATACAGAATCACCAAGGCTTTCAAATCTTCTCAAACATGCAACCATCATTCTAGCTAGGGCAAAGGGTGGAACCCGTTTGGGGTCAGGGTGCTAATTTTCCCCTGACTTGTCATTGTGACACAGTGACAGTTTGAACCTTCTCAGAGAAGTATAAAAGTATACATTAATAAAAATGTCAACAATATCAGCTCTGAGAGGTAGCCTGGAATAATCCATAATAAATTAACACTTTTCATCTGAGAAATATTGCATTTTATAAGAATGTCGCTTTGTGAGAAGCCAGAGTTCCCAAGTCATGTGGTTTCCATCTGCAGTTTTCAAGTCCATTCAGAGCCCACCGGGGGATAATGACTTGCTAAGATGTACCCATCTCAGCAGAATATATTTGGTATGATTCACTTGTCTCACATCTTCAGCTCACAGCATGAAAGAGACTCTGGTCTAGTGGAAAAAGTCCCAGAGAGTGGAGAAATTCCATTTTCTGCCACTTGGCTGTGTGACCTTGGAATGTTCACTTAACCTCTCTGATGCTTCTGCAGAATAATACCCTAAATCTCTGCCCATCCTGAGAAGAAAATGAAGAGGAATCACTAGATCTTTACCTGAAAAGCTCTGGCAGCCTCTGTGTCACTAACCCTAGGAAAAGGTATTATTTCTATATTAGTTTCTGACCCTGACCACTCAATAGAAAATGGTTCTTGTAAGAGCAGAATTAAATGTCCATCAGATATACCTTGGAGTCAATTTAGGGGTGGAGTTACTAAAATAAAAGAAGACTCTCGCCAATTAGCATCTACCTGTAATGTATGAAATACAACACCATTTCAGCTAACATCAGGGGCCTGTGAGTAGTTCTAAAGTAAGATCATTACCACCCACAATTCTCAGGAAGGAAGCCTTTAGGAGAACAAGGATTTTAGTGATTATTGTAATTGTTTCCCAGCTTCCATATTTCCCTTCCCCACTGTGTGTTAATTAAGTGGTTTAGTAGTGGGGAAGACTGACCAGTTCTGTGAATGAGGTATAATCCTGTTTTCCTATGATTAGCTCAGGTCATTGAGGCCTAAGTATTCCATTATGAGAGGTCATATGATTCCTATGAATCAATGGCATTAGAAGAAGATGCAATGTAGCCATGAAGCTAAGAAATGCTATTGTTATTTTGCAACTTTGAGGGAAGAAGAAAGAAGGGCAGAAAAGAAACAAGTCTTTTAAGATGTCTGAACTGTTGAATCCAATCAATTCTCAAGTCAGACCTACCCCTGTCCTTTCCAGTTATATAAGCCAACACATCTCCTTTATTGTTTTTACCAGTTTTCGTGGCTTTTCTCTTACTTGCAATATGAAGCATCCTAACTAACCTAGGGAAAGTCAAGAGAGTTCAGTCATTAACCTTGAGAGTGCCTAAGGGAGCCAGTGTGAAAGTGCTTAGTTGGAGGAAGGAGTTGCAGGAGGGAAAAAAAGTGGTTGGAAGGAGAAAAAGAAAGTAGGAATACTAAAGGTAAAAAAGATTACCTCCAAGTAATTTTGCCCCAGACAGCTCCTTGAGATATTTTCAGAGCAAATTTTAAGCTCTAAACACCCTTATCATTTAGAAAGAGTCAGTTTGAAAACCATTTGGATAAACATAATTCCCTACATCACTGCTCACTTGGCATGACTGCCTCCTCCTGGGAGTTGCTATGAATCTATTTCTGGGCATATTCAACCCAAGTTCATAATGCTTCTCTGATCCACACATCACAAGATGAAGCTCCAACTAGACCCAGGCCTCAAATTGCAGCTTCTTGGGGCTGTGAATGTACTTGGTAGCACCAAGGCTGCCACAGACTGAGAGAGGGTTTCTAAAGTGGTTTCTGAAATGGGGTGGCATAACTAAGTAGATGGGATGATAGAGAAGCAGGATGGGGCCACTCACAATTTCTTCGAATGTCACTTCCAACCTGAGACTCCCAATGTGGCCCAACCAAACCCACTGCCATCAAATCCATTCTGACTCATAGTGACCGTAGCAGATAGAGTAGAGCTGCCCCTGTGGGTTTTTGAGGCTGCAGATCGTCCTGGGAGCAGAAAGCCTCGTCTTTCTCGTGGAGGGGCTGGTAGGTTCAAACTACTGGCCGTGTGGTTAGCACCCCAATATATACCCCACTACACCACTAGAACTCCTCCACGATATGGCAGGACTCTTTCATCTTCACAAAGGATCTTGGAATGGAAGTGAAAGAGACAGTCTTCGTGTGTCTCACTATTTCTTCTTTTTAATTTTTAATCATTTTATTGGGGGCTCGTACAACTCTCATCACAATCCATCTACACATGCATTATGTCAAGCACATTTGTACATTTGTTGCCATATTCTTCTCAAACCATTAGCTTTCTACTTGAGCCCTTGGTATCAGCTCTTCATTTTCCCCCTCCCTCTCCCTCATGAACCCTTGATCAGTTATAAATTATTACTACTTAGTCATATCTCACACTGTCCGACGTCTCCCTTCACCCACTCACTGAGTTTTTCTTGATGAGAATGTCAGCTGAAGTTTGTGCCATTTGTCTGACAGGACAATAATCCAACTCATGTAATCATGGGACTATAGAATAGAAAAGCGGGAAAGGTCTTTAGAAATCACATCTCTCTATCTTCTTCTTTAATGGTTTGGGTCTGAATCTGGGATAAGGAAAACATTTCATTTCAGATATTCAAGCAAGCACCCTCCTCTCTGCTGCTGAGGTACCTCGTGCTGACTGCTTCCATAGCACTTACCCCAGTGCATTGTCACTGCCAGTGACGACGTCGGCTCCTACTCTGAACGTGGAAGTCACTGGAAGCAGAAACCGTGCTTCCCTTTTCTACATCCTTAATGTCCAGTACAGCTTGCTAGATATAAAGCAGTTGGTCAACAATGTTTATTTGCGAGATCAAAGTTTTAAAGCAAACAGTGAGGAAATGATCTTCCCACTAAGCAAAGGGTTTAGTATCTTGGTTACATTTCCTTCTAATGAACCAAGATGACTTTTCTTACATTTGCCCTCATTTGCCAGGGGATAAGTTGGCAAGGACGAGGATTACTGTATGATACAGACCTCCACCTCACCCCCAAACACCACTGGTTGGTCCACATTTCTTTCTGCTTGCCCAAATGGCCCTAATGCAAGCTTGAAAGCCACAAAAAGCTCATGAAGAGAACTCCACTTTGACTTTGGAATAAGAAAAGCAGTGAATTATTTTGTCACTATTTATATGGTATCTCAGAGCCAGGTTACCCTTGCAAACTCTAAGTTTGAAGACTAGCAGATAATCTTATATCCAGAAGTGATACCTCTTAACTACCCAGGGAGGCTTAGGTTGGGGGTCTTTGTTGGCAAACTTCACTGGTTATGATGCTACTATCATAATTTCCAGTGTTTCGTTGGAAAACCAAAGATGTTAGAAGAGGGTCTAGCTGCTTTCTTCAGTGAGGGCTCGATTGCTAAAACATGGTACGTTTTGTGCAGGGTTCTCAACCAACAGCAGGATTCCTGATGGGCCACGGGGCCCTGTAGGCTGAAATTGGACTAGTCCAGCTCTACCCACAGTTGCCCCTGGAAGACAAGAGTTGAAAGGATGGTGGTAGAAGAAATGGGAGGAAGGAAGGAAGGTGGTGAGTGAGTGGGGGAGGAATGGATGGGATTTTCCATGATTCATTCAATGAATGATTTTTCAATTGCGGAGGCATGGAAATGTCCTTCTCTCCCTCATTGTTTGTTACTGATCCATCCTCATAACTCTTCCAGCCATCTGTCTTTCTCATATGGCTAGCCAAGCAGGGATAGGAATGGAGTAGCTTTCAGGAGTGAAGTGAGGTGTGCAGAAAACCACCCCACCTCAAGTGAAAAATATATTATCCACCCACTGAAAATACACACTTAAAATCACAAGGCTCTGGAGGTTCTTGTGAAACATGCAACAAGAGAATGAGCATGTAGTGCCTGACAGAGTGGAGACTCTTTATAAGGGGAGTTATTCATGTTAAGTTGTCACAGCCTGCCATTAGAACCTTGGTACTGATTTTGCTTCCAGATTATCATCTCCTAGGGCTCTGGGGGACGTGGGAAAGAGCGATATCGGGAATGTTTGGATATGGAAGACTGGCATAGAGCAGGAGGCAGAGCCGGATGTAGTGCAGCTGGTGTGGTGAAAGGGAAATTAACAGCATGGAGAGGGTGGAGGAGCAGAAAAGTGAGCACCTTTTGAAGGTGACAAAGAGAGAAGGGAGTCTGGAAAGGAATGTTGATTGATTTCTCTCAGAGTCAGGCACTGGGCTTGTTCCTTTCACGGCAGCAGCTCATTCATTTCTCACAACCAACTTCCAGAGAATGAAATGCTAACGTTCCCATTTTGTACATGAAAAAACTAGGGTTCAGCCAGGTTAAGAGATGTGTTCAAAGTCACCCACGGTCTGTGTGTGTAGAATTTTACACTTGAACATGTAGTTGTCTGTCTCCTAAGCCTATATTCCCTCTACTCTGAACAATGTTATCTCACTCTCCACATTTGTCTCTGTTTGCCTCTGTGCCCTACAACGGACTCACAAGATCAGCCACTTGTGACTCAATGTTTTCACCCAAGAAGATTTCCATACATGATGGGGCAGGAAGAGATAGTGGATCAGAGTGGATAAACATTTCAGAGAACACCAAGGCCCTTTTTTTCATGGTTTCCAGAGTGTTTGAGACCTCCTTGTGCAGGCTACAGCCTAGCAAGGGTCCTTAAACTAAGACCCGCGGGCCACATGTGGCCCGCCATGGACATTTATCCAGCCTGCCAGGTGTTGTTGCCCCATTTTGTTTTTTACTTCAAAATAAGATATGTGCAATGTGCATAGGAAGTTTTCATAGTTTTTCTTAACTATAGTCCACCCCTCCAATGGGTCCGAGGGACAGTGAACTGGCCCCTGTGTAAAAAGTGTGAGGACCCCTGGTGGCTTCCAATCTAAAGATGTGGAGTAATTAGCACAGAGGCTGGTGCCATGTCCCCCATTGCCTTTTCAGCCAGTAGATCATTTTTGCTGTACACTGAATGACGGTTCATCTTCTGCTTTCACTAGGAGGGCAGGCTATAAAAAGGAGACTAGTGCGTGGGAGGAGAAAGGAAGTAAGCAGAAAACCAGGAGCTTGCAGAGTAGTGGTGGTGTAGGAGTGAAAACCGAGGGAGATATAGAAGCTTCTTTTTTTCTCACAGCTGGAGAAAGATGCTGGCAAGACGTGTCCACACACCAAGTAGTTCATAGAGAAGATGCTGTGGAAGGGACCACACCTCAGTGCTATGCAAGCAGGACTACATAACGTCAAAGATCCTTTCCACTCTCTGACTCTAAGAGGTCAAAGAAGAAACGGGAAATTGATAAAGGAACTGAGAAGTCAGGGGCCAATGCTGCTAGGTCCAGAGGCAGCCCCAAGAGAGCAAGACAGTCAGAGACCCAGTCCTTCAACCTTCACCTTCCTTCAATTTTCACTGCCTTCAATGCTCATTTCCACGCTTCTCTCCTCCCTCCTCAGTGGGACCCAGTGTCCTTCTCATTAACCTTTTAGTTACCATCTCCTCACATGTACTTTTTTCTTAGCTCTCCAAAGCACATTCCCCAACCCCAGCCCTCACCTACCCCTGGATCCCACAGAGGCTCCTGAGTAAAGGAAAGGACATGCCTCTCAGAGCTGTGGGGGTAGGAGTGTTGTCCATTCCCCTCGGATCTCTGCTGTAAAAACTGAGCGGCAAGGACCAGGCATGCGCAGCATCTTCAGGCGCATTGTGATGGGAACCGCTTCTCAGAGTCTCTACAAAGACTCCTGAGTAACCACCAACACGCCTCCCCCCCCCACACACACACACGCGCACAGCACACATTGACCTCTTCTTTCAGACAGACCCTGAAATGGGAAGGCATTGCAGATTTGGGGGGAAAGGGCCCACTGAAGCTTAAAAGGCTGTAGCGTCCAAGAGCGGGCTGGTGTCTTTCTATTGATCCCATCTCCCCTGTTGACAAACGCCAGCGCAGAGGCTTTGCAGTCTATGGCTGCAGTTTGCAGTGGAGCTAAGCGGTGTGTGGCTTTAATTCCACGTCAGATCAACTTTGATCAATACCCCCCTACAGACCCAATTGGAAGAGCCCGATTCATGGGCTGTGAGCCTTTTAGCTCTTTATTCCCCCCCCAGCCCTTTAGACCCACCATCTTTTAAGGGGGGGCAGTCTCAGATTTTCTTCATAATTTCTTTCTCTTGTTCTTTTTCCCCTCTCGCTTTTGCTTCTTTGTTTTTGTTTTCCAATGTTTTGCCGGTTTGGTTTTGCTTTGGGTTTTAGTTTTTGATGTGTTCTCTCTCTCTCTCTCTCTCTCTCTCTCTCTCTCTCTCTCTCTCTCTCTCTCTCTCTCTCTCCTCTTTTTCCGCTCTCTCCTCCCCCCCTCCCCCTCTCTCTCTCTTCCTGATAGGGAGAGAGATCGCTTTGGCAAACCAAGCTTGCAGCCAATGAACCCGCCTTCTAGATTGGTGTGAAGACAGAAGTGAGGTGGGGGGCGGGGAGGGGGTGTGAGAGAGAGCCTGAGAGGGAAAGGGAGAGAGAGAGAGAGACAGAGAGAGAGAGAGGAGAAGAAGAGGAGAGGAGAGAAGAGGAGGCAGCAGCGGCGGCTGCGGAGGAGGACTAGTGTGGGGTGGAAAGGAAGAGTGAGCTGAGCTAGAGCAAGTTGAGAGGGGGGTGGTGTAGGAGCCCACTGATTCTTTTCCTGTTTCTGCTCTTATTTGGGCAACTCTCGAGTTGTGTCCATGCTCTTGTCAGCTTCTTGTGAAGCATAGCATGGCCGGGCAGAAGAAAATGGGGCGAAACATGCTGCAGGCGTTCTTCTGGCTCGTCCTGGGGCTTTGGGGTCACTCTCACGGAGGATTCCCCAACACCATCAGCATAGGTAAGCTCAGCTCCAGCCTGCCCGCCCGCCAGCTGGGGACTGGTTCCCCTGCGCCTGAGACCACTGTCCCGATGGGGCTTCAGCAGCCCTGTCTGTCCAGCTTTGCCTGGGGAAGGGACAGAGCACAGGGACACCTGGCAGAGCCCCTGGGGAAGCCAGCCCTGCTGGCGGCTAGCGGATGGGTCTGGGGGGCCTCCGGAAAGCCGCGGGGGTCTGTCTGCTGGGACTGAGTGAGGGGGGTCGCCTGGCCAAGTGGGGCAGGGAAAGCCTGCCTCAAGAGTGGAGAGGCTGCTGGCAGGGGCTGCGGGGTGGCCCCCAGAGTGACAGCTTGGACTTTGCCATGGTGTGTGTGCCAGGAAGTTGTCTCAGGGAGATGCGGTCTGTCTGGCAGCGCCAGGGCGCGTCCCCTGAGCCCCGGGCACCCTGCATCCCCCAGCAGCAGGGAGATGAGACAGTCTCAGGGAAGGTGGGAGCCTGAGAGGCAGCCGCAGCCCGGAGCAATGGGTGGGAGGAGGGGGTGAGACTCGGAGCCTGGCGAGCAAGGGAGTGTGCGGCCAAGAAGTCACGCAGCCCACCAATTCCTGAATCGCCTCTGTGTCTATCTGTGGCCAGGCTCTGGGACTCAGGGAGGGAGGGCGCGGGGGCTTCTGGCTGTGTTTGCAAGTCTAGAAGTTCAAATTGTTGCCCCAGGGAACCCACCCTCTATATTGTTAGAGCCAGAAAAACTGGATGGGGTCCGCGGGGTGGGGGTGGGGGTAAGTGGGGAATGCAATTGGTCCTCGTCCCCACCTTTCCCTTTGCACCAGGAAAGGCTGGACCAGCTGGCGAGGTTCGGCGCCTGGGGAGGGAGCCCAAGAAAGGACCCAGTCCCACTGGCTTCTCTCTCCCCCCAATTCCACCAGTTCCACAGTCCGGGCCCCAAAGCAGCCTCCTAGCCCCCTTCTCCCCAGGTTGCTTTTCCTCATTAGCTCCAGTCCCTCTCCCGACTCCATCCCCCTTAGCTTTAGAGGTGATGCAGGGTTTTAGGAGCCAACATCTGAATTTTTGAAAGACACACAGGTTGACAGTCAATCTATCCCTAGCAAACCCCAACCCCAGTGAGAGGTCACAGTGATGCACCTTCATCTCTCAAAGGACCTGAGGGCACCAGCCACATCTCTGTTCCTTTTGCTCCTAGGTGGACTTTTCATGAGAAACACCGTGCAGGAGCACAGCGCTTTCCGCTTTGCTGTGCAGTTATACAACACCAACCAGAACACCACCGAGAAGCCCTTCCATTTGAATTACCACGTAGATCACCTGGATTCCTCCAATAGTTTTTCTGTGACTAATGCTTGTAAGTAGATCGGCTTTTCCCCCCTTTGGGACCTGGGAGACCTCCTTGGCATTTGGGCTGGGGTTTGCAGTCTCTGTCTGTTAGGGGAGGGATGGCTTCCCAGTGGACATATTTTAGGGACTCTAGGCAATCCAGGTTTCCTGCGGCATACATCAACTCTGGAGGATACTACTGAGTGAGGGGCAAGGCTGTAAGGGACACGCTCATTAATAATGCCGGCTGAAAAAGTTTCATTTACCTCCCAGCTAAACTGGCACTCCCTCCTCCATACCCATTCTTGTTTCATGCCTTTGATTGTTTGTGTGTTTTGTTTATTTTCTGGATGGGGGAAACATGATTGTTTGGGGAAAGCACTACGGATGAGACTAAAGCAAGGCGAAGCTTCTGGTTTGAGTCAATTCAGGGAGCACATCGCTGGACTCAAAGTTAGTGCCTGGCTGTAAGGATGAGCTGAATTTGACAACTACCTAATAGAGAGCAGCCAAGTAGGAGAAATACTGCAAACAAGTGACCTTGAGGGAAAGAATGGCCTGGCTTCCCTGGCCCCTTTTTGTCCTAGACTTTATCACTTTTCTTACTGAGAGACCTCTGATAGCAACTGATCGCATTATAAACTACTTGCAAGTGATGAACACCTGGCCAATGGAGGGGCAAGGCAAAGATCATGCACTCAGCTGAATATTTGGAAAACTAGTTCTTCCTCCCCTTGTGGTGTTCAAGCCCCCCACCACCACCTCCCCCGCCCCCTTAAGAACCACACAGTTTTTAACTTGAAGCGAGAAGGGTGGGAGCAGAAACTGAAATACCCAAAGCAAAGCATTCCTCCAGCTCCAATGCCTCTTCTGAAACACCTAGGACGCCCCCAGATTGTTCCTCTGGCAAGGGGACATTCAGAGAAAACAGACCACAGGGATCCAAATGGCCAATACCCTGTGGGACAAAGGGGTTTTCTTGAACTAAATTCGCTGAGAAAGCCTGGCAATTCTTCAGCTAAGTTGATGTCAGGAAAAGTTTTCCCCACAAGGAGGCTATTGATGGCACAAAGCAGGCTTTTTGCTTTGCTAGCTGCTGCGACTTGCATTCCCCCACCCCCAAAGGGAGAGCCGCCATTGATGTTCCACTGGGTGAAACTTTGGCTGGGACTGCCTTGGAATCTTTCTGCCTGGAAGGCGATGTGATTCCCAAACACTCCTGAGCAGGCCCTACAGGGCATAACCCCCCTCGGGCTTGAAGGCTTGCACCATAGGCGTGAGGGTAAAGTCCTTTGCAAGAAATGTGACAGTTGTCAGCTTTAAGTAAAATTTAGCTGAGGGTACAGATCCTTATATGCACATGTTCTGAGATACTCCGTATTTGACATTTTTGGCTTTCCAACATTGACAAAAATAGGCACTTATTAATTCCAGCTAAGTGTGAAAGTTACAAAATGTCTGTCTCTACTTTGCATCTTATTTCGGTAATCCCTGCCTGTCTCCGCAGCACTTATAACTCACATCTGACTCTTGATCCTGCTCCGCTGTGATCTTGTCAAAAGACTGGATCTCAGCTACAGCCTCCTAGCAATCGATTAAAACAGATTTAAAACCAAATGCATAACTCCCAGAATTTATTATCATTGATAACAGTGAAACATTCATGTCACTGTCCTTCCATGTTTTTCCACTGATGTGTACGGGGATAAGAGAGCCACTTGGTTTCTAAGAAATGATTGTTCTCCAGGGTTTCAGTTCCATTCTTAAAGTTAAACTGGATTGACGCACCAGTCAATCGAGGGCCAGTTGAGGGACTTTGAAACCCCACTCAGGGAACAATCAGGAAATTATCTTAGCCATGTGAAAAACTCAGATTTGAACCCAGGAAATAAGTCGGTCATATTGATATTTGATTGCCCGATTGCCTTACCAGAGCAATAAAGAAATAAATTTGGAAAACCAAACAGAGGCATCAAAATCCCTGCCCTACATCCATAGAATTCCTGTTTACCCAGGCTGAATTATGGCTGAGGACTGAAGGGGGTGGGGATGGGAAAAGAGTGGCGGCTCCTGGGTGACAAGAACAGAAACCAAAAGGTGACCTTGCCCTTAGCTGTACCAAATACAGACATGGGTACATGTACACACACACACACACACACACACACAAGCCCGTGCACAGGCACAGGAGAAATCTCCCGAAACCAGTGATGTGTACCCAGCTGCTTGTTGCACTCTCATGACCTCACAGCTCAAAGGACAGAGGGGGAAAGCTGTCATCTCCTCTGATCCCTTAAACAGTCCTCTCTGAATGTCACAGTCATTGAATAGGAGCCAGATCTCAAAGCTGTGTTCTGGCAGGTGATGCCTAGTGGCTCTGTATGAGAAAGACAACTAGTCCAACTACAGTCTGATGGCCTCTGAATCGACAGCCAGTCATTTCAAGGGCTCAAGGGAGCCAGACATAGAATCTCCTTATCCCCCTCTCCCTGTGGAGGTAGAGACAAAACATCTTGGATGCCAGTGTACACTTCTAGTCCACTATTGTAGCCTGGACATTCCTGCCAGGTACCATACGTCCAATTAACTATCCTCATGTCGCCTATTGCCATGACAGAAATCCCTGTGTCCTGTGCCTTGTCTCTCCCCGGAGACGTAGGAACAATTAGAGAACACCCCAGATGGGTCCATACCTGGGCACCCATCTCTCCTTTCTGGCTCAATATGACACAGGCTTGCAAAACATTAACTTTCCCCTGGGCCCATTCAGAATCCATACATTTGGCTTTTCCTAGCACTGGATTTGAGTTCATCTCAAGTCCCAGAGTCTGACATCCTTTCTCTGGCATTCCTATGCAGGTAAACAAATACCCAAAGAGTAAACAAATGCTATGTCCTTCTGTGTGTATCCCTGTTCTCTCCTCCAGCTCTGCACACACCCCGCCTCTCCATGTATTCAAAGGGTTTTCTGACAAAGAATCCCGGGCATCAGTTATTTAGGGACTCTTTTTCACCAGCAACCAATGTTTGCACAACCCCCAAGAGATTTACTTAAAGCACACTCCAACGTCATTCCATGCATGAAGAGGCCAATAACAGCCTCCCTGGCTTTGAGGAGTGGTTCATTTGGGATCTCAGCTGAGAGGTGAATTGAAGTTTCTCAAAGAGACTCATCTCACTTGGAGCGCGTGTTTCCATTTCGTAGGGATTCATTGGGTTTGCGGTTCGTACTTTTCAATGTAGCTCCAAAGCCCCAGAGAGAAGGACAGTGTGAAACTTTTTATTTCAGTCTGCCTACATTCATATCGGCCCACAGCCATCCATCCACCCACCATCAGTGTCCAGGAAAAGAGCTGTACACACACATTGTAAATTACATGTGTCTGGTCCTTGAACACCAGATCATCCTAGGAATTCAGGGGTGTGCAAACACCGAGGGTCCCATTGGCTTGGCTTCACTATTTTGGTTCCTCAGGAAAACATCAGTTCCCTTTCGGTCCCCTCCCGTGTCTTGCCGCTGTGCACTTGTAGTGCACGCCACACTACATCACCCCAGCCTCTGCAGTGTCAGCTCATTAGCACACAGATCTCATATTCCCTCTCCGCACTGTCATTGCAAAAATCGCTGTTGTACACCTTTATAGCCAACAAATGTGCTCGTGCATTACGCACTGTTTGCAAGAAGCAGGGGAAAGACAAATGTACCCTTAAAGGTTATTCACGACAGAATTGTGCTTGAAACGCATTGTTCTTAAATAAAAATCTGTTGAGGGAGGCGCAATGGTGATGGTGGGACCGAGAGTGGGTCTTTGGAATGGATGCTTTAATGGAGCCCCAGGCAAAAGCCCTTCTGCTGCTAATGTGTACGCCATGAATTTGGGGGTGGGGGAGGGGGCCATTTGAAATATACTTTGCTAACCGAGAGCCCATTCTGTTCATCACCAAGTGCATTTTGCTACCAAGTGTACTTAGCCAAGACAGGTTTCTGTCTCTGGCCCACAGAGTCACAATCTAATTATCTGATTATTCTAATTGCCAGGATCCATTTAACTGTTTGAGTCCATTTGGGAAGCACAGTCTCCTGGTCCCATTCTCTGCTCTTTGGTGGGTTTGAGTTTGGCCTGGGTGTTTGTTACACTTTCCATGCCAGCTCTGGAATCAGGGTGAAGACAACCATCCCCCCAAGCCCACCCCCGCCCCCACACACACACCAAATCACAGCTCGAGGCTCAAACAGATTTTCATATACTAACCAGCGTCGACTGTTCTGGCTCCATTCCCCCACCTTTGCTGCGGTCCTTCTCTCCTCTGTCGCCTGGCCAGTCTTTAGTAAGTTCGCTGGCTTAGCACACCTCTCAGCCCCTCTGGCCAGCTGGCTTAGCCCACTGAAGCAAAAAGAACTTGCCTGAGTGGTGCCAGTCAAAGATTTAAGTCACCTTCTCACAAGGTTTATGACTTGTTTTTTTTAAATCTATTTTTTATGGGGGAGGGAGGGGAGGAGAGAGGACAGTGAAGCTGGTCATCTGGACCATAAAAATAGATGGCAATCAGTAGGCTGGAAAGGTGAGCATCCAGCAAAACCTCCCCTAAAAGGCTTCCCATTACTCTGTTCCATGGAGGGAGGGGCCAGGAAGGGGATTCAGGAGATGTATTTTGTTCTTGATCTGTGCTTACTACAAAACAGGTTTGGGCTGTTCCTCCTGTGTGTAATAGTAACTTTTCTCCGTAAAATGAAGTTGGTGAGCCCCGTTCTCCTCACTTGTGCCTCTCTCAGAGACCGCTGGTTCCGTTCATGCGGCTTTCGCTCTCTCCTTCCCAACAGCGTGAAGAGCAGGGTGGGGTGAAAGGTTTTTATATGTGTTTGGCTCTTGAGATATATAAATGTAGATTTCATTGTCCTTGGTAGTCAGACACGATAGGCTGATTTCCTCTTTAACAGACTGAAAAATAAATGAAGCCCTCTAGGCATTGTTGCTCATCTTCCTTTGTGTGTAAGAGATTTGTCATTTTTATACAATTGGTCGAAGAATGAAAAGCCTAAATGGATTTCCTAATAAGGGTAAGCCAGAATTTTAAAAGGTAGAATTTATAACATGGGGGAGGTGGAACAGATATACCCAGATGATTTGACTACTGTGAACTTCATAGATCAGGACTGAAAATATATCTGAATGACCTTTCCTAAAACTTTCGGTCGTCTCAGAAGATCAGAAAAATCACCTGTGTACTTTACCTGGTCCATTAAGAAAACATAATTTTGACATTGGTCCTTCTGACATTTATACTTTGAATCGAATGAGATGGCATGTCCACTAGGAGTGTGCTATTGAAACCCAAGAAGGGCGCGATGGTGACTCTTCAGCCAGCAGGAGTGTGGGAGTTGTGCAGACACTAAAGGAACTCCCTCCTGGGAGCTGCTTGCGAAATGTCTAGGCTACACAACCAGAGCTAAAATAGCTTCGGCCTGTGTGGGAGATGAGCCCTGAGCTCCAGCAGCAGACCCCCACAGGGCTCCGGCCTTGGCAAAAGGACAAAGGACACATGATGCTCTGCCTACCCCAGTCATGCCCTTTGGCTGATCTCTAAATTGCCTACCCACTGGGTCCCTGACTCTGATATGCCATCCACACGAAAGTGATTTCAGAATGGTTTCCTGTTCTGGATTTTTCCTGACGATATGCTCCTTCCCCATCAAAATATTATTGGCCTTGATCCCCATTTCTCAAGGCCTGCATTGTACTTCGGGAGTGACAGTTGTTGTGTTTTTTTTTTAATGTCACACAGGACTCTAGCTAAAAACAATTGATTAGGAGTTAAAGTACCAGAGACTATAAGAGTCGTGTTGCCTCAGTTTCAGGGAAAGAAACTCAAATCTTCGTGTTTCTGCATCTGATGCAAGAGTGGCTGTTTATCCCATCCAAAAGTCAGCTGGCTCAGCCATGGGAGACCTTCAAAAGCCCAGTTAAAAATGATCTGTCCATGGGAGAAACACACAAGGCATTAGCAGGTGCAGACACTCCATACTGAACCACTAAAGGCTTTGGGGGTAATTATGGAAAGCAACCAAAATGTATAGGGCTTAATTTTATTGAAAAGCTGTTGTAGAGCCTGAAGGTACCTATTTGGGCATTGACAGGCAATGCAATAGCCAAGAGAAAAGAGGAGGGGAGGGGAGGGATGGTGGTGGTAAATAAGTTTGGTATTCGACTAAAAGGCTCTGCTCCCTGGCATGGCCATTGTTACAAGGCAGAATGTCCCTGGCAATCACTAAATACCAGCGAAGCTATCTCCTTTGAGTACTTCATCTATCCTTCGCTTTTCTTGGCTCGAGGGTACATCTCCAGCCTCCCCCCCTAATGGAAATAACATACTCCATTTTGGATTTCCATTCCCATCCCTCTGTCTGGATCTCCCTGCTTCTCCAGTCCTAACTAACTGCCACTGGTTGTTTTTTTTTTTGTTTTTTTGTTTAGAAATTAGCCTCCACATGACCATCATTTGTCCTTAGATGGAGGGAGCAGGAGAACAATAATATGGATGAAGAGAGGAAATAGAGATGGCAATAACCCCTTAACCTTTGGGGGGCACAATTCCATCTCAGGCAGCACTTCGCAGCCTACCAAAATCACCTACTAAAAGTATCTTGTAAAACTCATGATTCAAAAGAGCTGCAATGGGAAGAGGGCAAGTTCTGCATCTCTAACAAGCTCCTAGGTGATGCCAATGCTGCTGGCCCTCCACCTTGCGATAGGTTCAGAGCAAAGAGGAAATCTCCCAGAGAAGCTCTTGCCCACTTTCCTATCTAGTTGCCATCCAAAAATGAGGCGATAGGAAACAAGTTTGGCTCCTTCTGACTTAAGGATGTCCATATCATATTCCCAACATGTCTGTTTCAGTCATGCCTGTAAGTGGCACAATTGGATGGCTGATGAGAGCCTCTACTTAGTATTGCTTTGGGAGGGAATGTATAGGGAGAACTGGAAGGCTAGCAGAGGTAAGAGATAGTTCCTTGGACAGGATGGTAGTTTCTTGGCTTCCTGCCACACCCCAAAGTGCCCCCCTGAGAACAACATTCCCAGGATAGATAAGGTAGGCATGTGGTTCCAATTCCCCTTTCTATTTGCTTCTCTGGCTCAGGGCATGCCCAAAGTAGACAGGTGGCATCTCCCCAGCTGTCCAAAGTCCCTTCCATTAAGTTAAAACAAGACACACAACACCATAACAGGGTTATGTGGTTCCTCGAGAATCTGAAAACTTGATTTCCTTTTCAAGGTGCTGGCACCTTGGCTAAGCATTTACTTGGGGTTCCAAAAGTCAGTAGTGCAAACCACTAGTCACACTGCAGAAGAAAGATGTGGTAGCCTGCTCTTGTAAAGATTTACAGCATTGGAAACCTTGTGGTATATTTCTACTCTCCTCTTCAGGCTCATTATAAGTCAAAATCAAATGACAACAAGGCGTGCCCTCGACAGATGCAGGGAAAGGGGTTGCACAGAAGTGGGACATCTTTTCTAACATAGCTGAACCCAGGCCTGCTCCTGGGAAGTCATTCAAAGCTTGCTCCGTGTCATGTGAGGATTGTCAAATGGCACTTGAGTCTCTAGATTCTAGAACCTTCCCTTCCCCAAAAATCTGCCACCAAGTCTATAATTCCAGATTTCTGAGAGGGCTTCAAAATGTTCATGGAAAATTCCATTATCTTTTCATTCTTTTTCCCCCACTGAGAACATCTTGAAGCTCTCTAATATTCGGATTACTGCACTGAAGGTTTTTGCTAACGTGAAAGTATGCATTCTAGAAAGGAAATGGATTAAACCTTTATCGGGCAGTAATATTTCAACCAGAAAAATTTGTGAAGAATATCACATATTACCTTGCAGGGTCCTCAGAAGGGGGCTTTCCAAAACAGGTAAGTGACCCAGAGCAAAGCACTGGGGCACCAAATGGCAAGGAGTCAAAGATCACTGGGAGATCCTTGAGGAAGAGTTCCTGGCATATGTTTTCCTGTTTTGCAACATACGACCTTCTCAGTGGACAATCTTTGATAGTTTATTTACAAAGGTTTTAATTGCCTTGGAGCACGTCTATTCTGTTTGCATGGTTGTTTGCTGCAGTACATGATTTCAGGGTCAGGATTCCCCACAATGACTGTGGGCTCTTTTTCAGAAGTAAAATCGTTAGTGATGGGGGAATGATTCTTAATCTTTTTAATGAATATTGCAATAAAAACAACAACAACAAAACAGACCCTTCTCTATTTTCCATGACTGGCTGACTTACTTTGCCAATTATTCAGTACAATCATGGCTCGCCTCCTTGCAGCTACCCAGAAAAGGGCCAATTTACTAAAAATGGAGTGGCATTAAACCCCAGCCCGGGGAGGGGGCCGTGTGTGGGTCTCTGTATGGGAACGCTTGTAAACTTAAGGTAGAAAGGCTGCTAAAATCCACAGATTCGCAAATATCCTTATCTCTAACGCTAATTTCCAAAGCTTCTTTTTGCTTACTCTAAAACAATGTCCTTTGAATTGGATCATTTACATCAGCATCACCAGAGATGTTTGTTAAATATATAAACTCCTGAGTCATACCCGGGATGTATTGAATCTGAAAATACAAGGATAGAGTAGCAATATCTTCCATTTTTTCCAAAATTTTTGGGTGATTCTGATGCACACTCAGCTTGTGGATAACTAGTTTGATAAACCCTGATATGGTGAAGAGATCTATGGATTCAGGTTAAACATATATCCAACACCCACTAGGTGCTGGGCATTTCGCCAGGCATGCTCACATATGTTACTTCTCCATATATGGAAAGTATTGGCAAGTTTGGCTTTCAGATCAGAAATCTAAGACTTGACAGATTGAAGAGACTAATGGCGAGACATCATATATAAGGCAAACAAAGGATAAATGAGTTGTGAAGTGGGAAGTAGAGTCAAGGGACTCAGATGATAAGTCAAGACACGGGAAAGAGTTGCACGTTGACAACGCTTCCTTCCGTGCTTGCTTATTAGCGAATAATTGGTCCTTAACCATGCTATAACTGAGATGTCATGGTAAATGCCAACCTATTTATCAACAACACATGCATTGCCAGCAGTTCATGTAGGATTCATTGTGCCTTCCTTCCCATCCTTGCCATCACAAAGTTTAACATCAGAAGAGAAATAGTAACCAAATGAGTAGCTATCATTCGCAGGGCGCATGCCATGTGGAGGGCACTGTTGGGCACACCTTACGTGTCTTATTGCTTAGAATGTCTCAACATTTTCAGAAGGGAGTGACTATCATGCTCACTTTATACAAGAGGAAACTAGTCAAGTAGTTCAAGGTCACTCTGTTTAGGTTAAGCGAGGGAGCCAGAATTTACCCGAGATATTCATTCCTGCCTCAAGAACTTGCATGGATTTCCATGTTCACAGGTGCGCAGCAGTGTACATCAATATGGAAATTGAACCAGTTATGTTACAGTTAGTGGGGCTTTTAACAATCTGGAGAACCCAGGTTCCTATAGGAAGACCTATAAGTTCTTTTTTTTTAAAAACCACTATGAGACAAACAAAAAAATCTGCAACCAGAACTGAAATGATAGAAAGTGGAAGGTGTAGCTTCTGGCACCACACAGCAATGTTGCTGGTTGAGCGAAGCTCTGTTAGCTTGTGGTTATTACTACTGAGAACAGTGGAGAGAGGAGCTCTACTTTGGCTTTCTCCTCTTAGTATGCCAACAAGGTGTGTCTTAGTGTGCCAACATTGTAGAACTTTGTGCACATGCTACATACATCCACTTTTTATATCCAGTAATCATGTATGGCTGAACACCAGCTCGGCTCTCACTAGCCTTCCGAGCTTACCACTTCACTCCTGGGCCTTGAAGTTTGCACCTGACATCTGGAATAAGAGGTTGCGCCTTTATTCTTGTCTATTGGAAGGTGGTTTCTCTTACTTAGTTTAGGCTAGACCAGCGTGCAAAGAATAATTCTAAAATGTATTGCCTGGATTTGAATCTTGATTCAGTCTCTTATTAGTTCCATGAACCTTGGGAAAACTATTTAACCTCTCTGATTTTCAGTTTCCCCATCTGTGTAAGGATGAGGAGTGCCATTGTAACTTCCTGTTGGGAAAATTAGATCATCTTTATAAAACAGTGTTCAAAGGCTAGCTAGCATCATCATGAAGTGGGGAGAGGAATAGAGTTAGTCACAGAAATTCTTTCAGTTTTTTGCAGTTCCCAGACTCTTCCCAACTAACTTACACCTTCTGTGAATCTGTAACTAGCTGGAACCAGGCTGGATGGGATAAACGTTGAGTACTCACAGTGTTGCCGGGGCATAAGAATTTGCTTTGGAACGAAGCAAAGGAGAAAGAAAGAGTCTGCTTGATACATCAAAGCACCAGGGCCTATATACCATTAAGCATAATCATGCTATCATGGAGTGGGATTGTCTAGACTGTAGAAGGGCATGATTTCTTAATTTTTTATCGGAATTATCATAATTTCGGAAAATAGGGTACTCACATAAATAATGTGCACAAATCTATAATGCGTAAAAATGATGAGGTTATGTAAAAAAAAAAAAAAAACCTTCTAGCATAGTGCCTATCTCAGGACTTTTCCAAAAGTAATTTTTGCATCATTCACTTTCATTCCGAAGTCCAAAAACATTAGTTTGGACTGTATTTGCGGAAAGAAGCTATAAGCTGAGGTCAGTAAGTCATGGATTGGCTTTGGCAGTACCTCTGGTCATCGGAAGACGAACCACTGGGACGGTGCATCTGCTCTGGGGCTGTTCAGGAAGATCATGCCAAACAATGATGGAGAGTGGAGTGCTGAGAGAAGGGCTGCCACAGCCCGACTGTGGACTGCTTCCGCAGATGGCAGTCTGGAATGGGCACGGTCGCAGCATACTGGCCTCCCCCAACGGAGTGGCCTCCCTGGCCTTGGGTGTGCAGACCCACATGCCTCCTGGTCAGGGCTGTTTCTGGGGCGGAGAAAGCTATTATTCCTCCTCGCATGTGGAGAAGGCCGTTTGCAGAGCAAAGAAGGAAAGGATTCCTGCTTGATGTACAAATAAGGTAGAGAGCCACGTGGCGGTGCCTTACACGACCGGGAAGAACGCTTCCATATGATCCACAATACTTCTGCTGGGTATCTATCCTAAAAGAGTGAGAGACATGGCATGAGCAGACATATGCACTCCCACCTGCATCGCAGCACTGGTCACAGTAGCAAGATTGGTTGGCAACATCCATCCCAGATGTCCATCAGGAAATGAATGGATACACAAACTTTGGTAAATATGTACCACAGAATCCTAGGCATTGCTGGAAAATGACACCAGGAAGCACTTCAGGACCTAGATGGACTCAGAGAGCTCATTAGGCTGAGTGAAATTAGTCAATCACAAAAGGACAAATATCCTATGAGACCACCACTATGAATGTAAACACCAAGGCAAAGACTTTCATACTTAAAGGACCAGATTCTGGGGCCCTCTAGGCTTAGAGGGCAACAGAAGGAAAGGGCAGCAATGACCTAGAGAGCAGTTCGCAACCTGTGGGTCATGACCTCTTTTGGGGGTCGAACGACCCTTTCACAGAGGTTGCCCAATTCATAACAGTGGCAAAATTAGAGTGATGAAGCAGCAACGAAAATAATTTTATGATTGGGGGTGGGAGGTTCACCACAACATGAGGACCTGTATTAAAGGGTCACAGCATTAGGAAGGTTGAGAACCACTGGCCTAGAGGGCTCCCAGGTGAGAGGGTGAAAAGGAGGATGGCTGACCACAGGAGGGAGAAGAGAATTCAGAGAAAGGGGGAGCAGGATGATGAGTGGTTTCAACTGTTGAATGTCAAGTTGATGGCCTGAAATGTAAACACACATTCAATTCACAATAAAAAATAAATAAAGGCTGCGTTAGAAACTCCAGTGTAAGCTGGTGAGGGAACGACTGGTGGGAAGCAAACGTCCATGTCAGCAGGCACCACGAAGAAGACGTAACATTAAACATGCCAGAGAAAAAAATTGAAAATAAATTCAGCAATATGGAAAAAATACCGGTATAGCGCATTCATGAAAATAATGTATATGGGTATAATGTATACCATTCAGAAATCTATAACAGTATATTTGTATACAAATATAGTATATACAAGTTTATGACTATTCATGCTGCTTTGGGTAAATAGCTTCCAATAATAACTTCGGTGTTTGCCGTCTTGAAGGAAAGAACAATCTTTTTTCACGCGTAAAGTCTGTTTTAATGTGGCTGAAAGTGGGAGAGTGAAAAAGGAGGTTCTTGAGTTGATCCACTCAGTCAAGGAACAATGTGGTGCCAATTGAGTTCTCTCAGCCCTAATTTCTCAAAGCACTTTTAATTAAGGATGACATGTGGATGCAAGGTTTGAGCATATCGGTTGGAGTGGATGAATTTTCTTCTTTTGATGTTGCTTGCTGAAGTCAGAACAAAAATAGCAAAGGAATAAGATATGGAAAAGGTTAAAAGAGAAATGTTGCTAATGTGATTTTTTCCAGCATTTCATTCTCCATTCTCTCCAGAGCAAAGGTTAACAAGCTGATTCCATAAACACAGACTCGCTAGAAAAAAATCCTGCTGAGGGATGAACACCAAGCCATGTGGTCCTTTTCCTCCCTGCTCAGTCTCTGGGTTCTGGGGCCAATCTAACAGTTCGCTGCCTCCAGCAGTCCCAACCCTGATTGATGACTGAAGGCTCTATTCAACCTTAATACCCCAGGCACCCTGGCTCCATCTGGATCACCTCCTCTTCTCATTTCGCACCCAAGGCCACTGCCATGTTATCTCCTGGGGTCATTGACCAGGGTTTTTCAGATGAAGAATCTAAGCAACAGAGGGGGCACTTGACATACCCGAAGCTGCACAACTAGTAGATGGCTGAGCTAGGATTGCTCCTGGCACATCTATAAGATATCTTCCCAACACAATACATATTCTGTTAGCTTTCACTGCTGAACAGCGATATCCCAAAAGAAAAGAATAGCCCTTCCTTTATAAAATCAGGTGGCAGCAAGTTGGGAATGTGATAAAGCATGAGTTTTAGGGACCATGGTACATAGTATCTCCAATTTAGGGCCTCCAAAGTTAACTTGTCAGCATTTTTCAACCTTCTGATTTACAGCCAGGAATGAGTGAAACAAAGTTTTGGATTCTCTTGTACATCACATATCATTAGAGCTAGAGCCACTAGATCTAAGCCAACCACAACATATCATGGGAAGAAGAGCCTGAGGCCAAGACAGAAGGACCTTGCCCAGGAGATGCAGCTCCCTAATCACAAAAGCAAGATGAGAATCTAAAGTGCCCGATTCACAAAGGCATGTGCTTGTTTTCATATTCTCACAAACAGAAAGCAACTGCTTCTGGTTATTACTGCACTATTTTCTGATATTTACTCTTCTCTGATTGTTTCATATGTTTAAATCATATTACCCTAATTAAATTGTTAGGATGTAAAGACATGTTTCTGATTCTAGATGATAAAAAATGTTAAATTAATTAATGCTAATGGTGAAAGCATCTTCAAAATTGTAGATAAGAAAAAATAAAAAATGTCCCCAAACCAATTTTACACCATGTTCAGATTTGGGTTTTGTTTTGTTTTTTTCCATTAATATCATAGTCTAAGAATTTTTCCAGGTCTTTGAAATGTTCTTTAACAATCTGTTTTTTAATGGTTATGGATTATAATATGGAGTCACTCGGTGGTCCAAATGGTTAGACATTTGACTGCTAGCTGAAAAGTTGAAGATTCAAACCCAGTCAAAGGCACTTCGGAAGAAGTGGCGGTCTGCTTCCCAAAAGATCACAGTCTTGGAAACCCTGTGGAGCTGCTCTACTTGGCACTCGCGGGGTTACAATGAGTTGGATTTGACTTAATGGCAACTAAAAACAATTTTATTATTATTTATTACAGATTCATTTTATGGCATGAGAGCACCTCACAAATTTGCACGAAGATCCTTTATTTTCCAACTCCATTTTCCTCACAAACTTTCGATGCCCCCTTGTGTATGCTATGATTTCTATATCACCAATGAAATGATTTCTTGTGCCCTTTACTATGCAGTTAGGTGGATTTTAAATTCACAGAAATTTATATGTATGCCTCAAACCCCTGCAATACCTGAATCCCTAGCACAGGTCTGACTAAACCCAGCAAAATCTTAATAAAAACTTGCTGACTCATTGCCTTGGCTTTTCTGGAAGGAACACTATTCCTCTGTGGGCACCCGGAATGAAAACTTGACCTTCTACCCTCTTTAAGACACTTATTATGTACATAAAGATAGGCAGGATAACAATGATGGCTACGTTAAAAAGCTAGACTTTCTAGGTTTAAAAACTTGATCCATAATTTTCTAGTTCTATTGTCATGCATGAGAAGCTAAACCCCTTTGAGTCTCAGTTTTTCTAACTAACAAATAGAGGAAACAGAAATTCCTACCTCATAAGTTTGCTGTGAAAATTAAATGATATGATACTTGTCAAGTGTTTTGCACATAGCACACAAAAACTATTAGCTATCATTATTAATAATCTATTTTTCAGGGGAGATGGGGTGGAGACACCAGGCATAGAGTCAGAAAACCTGTGTTATTGTCCCATCTCTGCTTTTATGTAACCATATAACCTTGCGATGAAAGAGACAAGAAGCTGTCTGTCCCCACAAAGATTTACTGTCTTAAAAATACTATCTAGGGTTGCAATGAGTGGGATGCTACTTGATGGTGAGTGGATTTGGTGTGACCTTGCTCAAGGGAAACCTGCTACCTTTCAGGTCGGTGGTTTAAACCCACCAGCTGTTCTGTGGGACAAAGATGAGGTTATTTGCTCCCATAAAGATTTAAAGTCTTGGAAACCCTATGGAGAGCAATCGTGAATCAGAATCACCCTGACGGCAGTGAATATAAGATGCAGGGTTTTGTTTGACCTTGTGTGGATTATTTATCACCCTGGGACTTGTTTTTTCATCTGCGAAATGGGCATAATATTGCTAGAATTGTGTATAGAGAGAAACAATCAAAAATGGGGGTAAGAGAGATTGAATGTAAAGGCACTTTGGAACTCTAACGTATGATCGCAACATATGTAATGTTTGATACCTGTTTGTGGTGTGGGAAAACTGGAACTGCAGAGGGTGCAGTTTTCTTCCAACGAAGCCCCTCATCTTAGAAGTAGAGATGACTGTAGTCAGAAGGCCCTGGTAGTGCTGCCAGGTAAGCATCAGCTTGCTAAGCATGATGTCAATAGTTTACCCCCATCAGCTACTCCGGGGGAGAAAGATGAGGCTGACTGCCCCTGTAAGGATTTAGAGCTTCCGAAACCCAGAGGGTTGCTCTGAGTCAGAGTGGATGCAATAGCAGTGGGCTAGAGGCAGAAGGGATCACAGAAGATCATCCAGTCAAACGGTTAATATCCTATATAAGAAAAGAGGGTAAAAGAAGGGAGAGGTCAAGGTCACCGCATCAGTCACAGAACTGTGACTGGAACTCGGGTCTCTTGATTTCCCAAGCAGACCCCTTAAGCAATTTCTGTAGCTCTTCATTTTGTTTGCTTTTGTAATCCAGTTCTTTGTGGACGCCATGTAGCTTGGAACTGATAACTTGGAGTTTCCTTACAATGCCGAGCCGCAGAGAGCAGGGCTGAGTCGTATTTTTAACGCTAACGTCCTTCCAGGTGAGGAAGAGTAAGGGCACAGGAAGGTGGTGGTAGCTCTCAGTCAGGTAGAGGGACCTGGCCAGATGCCCGAAGGACGTGTGTTATCCCTAGCAATGACCACTGCGGCAGATGGTTTTTCTTTGATTGTTAATATTTAATCTTTGCAGTCAGCCCTCAGTTATGTGTTTTTGGAAAACTTGGTACAGGGGATGAAATTGCCAGTTGCTTGCAAATACAATTGCCAATTGTTTGAATGAAGTAAATTGATTACAGCCAGAGGACTATTCATTTTACCCTGGCATGCACACAGCCAGCGTCAGGCAAGGGCTGCATTGCTGATGGCAGCTCAGATAGCACTGCACCTCCTGAGTTATATCCCTCCAGGTACTCGGTAAATATATGTGTGGGATACTTTCATCTTTACGCCATTTTAGCTAAGATGAGAGCGTATAAACACTTCTACCTGACAACCTTTTCAAGTTCACCAGCACAGAAGGTTATTTTAAAAAGAAACAAGAAAGGAGTTTTTCAATAGCAGGCTCCAAAGGTGACTACAAATGCCATCCAACAAGGCAGCCCATTAAGAAATGTAGTGTGAAATGTGTTAATATGATAAACCCAAATGAGGTTTCACTATTCTTAGCTCCAGATTTTGGCTGCCTTCCCCAGCTGCCATGGGGCGCAGACAGAGTTCATCAGAGCTCACCCTCTCCCTCAGCCCGCAGTCCCCTCCCCTCCTCCATCAGCCCCCTCTCAGCAGTAGAAAACACAGCAGCCAAAGGCAGAGAGCCCTCACCTTGGCATCTCCACAGGTCCTGCTGCGAGGGGACTCCTGGCTTGGGAGGAAGGGGGGAGACAGCGGTGACAAAGCTCTGGATCATGCTGCAGACATCACTGTTTGCCAGATGGAGGCCGGTCAGTTGAGGAGGCTGACAAAGCAGGACCCCTAGTTCTAGACAAGAGTAAGTGACCAGCGTGCTACATCAACAAGATGGAGGGAAAGAGGCAATGGCCTTGCCCACCAGACCCTGGTTTTGCGAGAACAAGGGGTCTCCCTTGCAAGCTTGAAAGGAAAAAATTGAGGGCATGTCCAAGGCAGGCCTGCTTTACATAGTGGAAAGTAAACACGGGGGACTTTTTTTGCCCAAGAGTTGGTGTCAGCTGAAAAAATAAACATGGCGAGAGAAGGTTATGATACATTCGTGCTGCCAAGGTAAGAATAGGTTATTAAGGGAAATGAAGCTGTTTGGGGGGAAATCTTGACTCTCTGAGCTCAGAAACAGAGAGTTCAACCAGATCCTCCAAGGGTCTTGGTGAAGGAGCCGTAGTTTCAGAATTGTGATTCTGTTTTCCAGCGAAGGGAGTCAGAAAGGAAAAGTGGCATCAAGGGTTGGCTGGCTGAAACTGAGATGCTAAAATGTCTGGTGTGCTCAGAGCTAAATTCTCCCGCACATATAAGAGAAACCGTGTGCCATGAATGACGAAGGATTAGGCCTTGACATCTCTTTTACTCTACTATTACTAACTAGCGAGGGGATCGCTCCATTTCTAGACATGCCTTCTCATTTGTAGACTCCGGGCATTAGACTCGCTGACCTCTCAGACCTTTCTGGCTACAAATAATTTTCATTTCGATTATATCGCAGGGCTCCTTTGGAAGGCTTGAGCGGGACCTTTCTGTGTGCTCCCTCTCTCTCAGGACAGTGAGCATTCAGGTTGCTCAGAAGATGCACAGACCAAATCAAGCTGCCTCTCAAAAGACTGACTGACCTCCCTGGTCGAGGTGCAGGCTCTGTTACGTAGACCTAGTGATTTAACCCACATCCTGCTTCACCCCAAATTCCTTGCAAGGATGTAGATCTAGTTAATACAGTGAGTTTGTTTTGTTCAGTGCACTAGGCAATTATGAGCTTCAAACCTTTGAGACAACATTGTATATGCTTTAAGCCAGAGTTGCCCTGGGTCTAAAAACAAAACAAAACCACTCATTGTCATCAAGTTGATTCTGATTCATAGCAATTCTCTAGGACTGTGTGGAACTTCCCCTGTGGGTTTCCAAGATAGTAACTATTTACTGGAGTAGAAAGCCTCATCTTTCTCCCGCAGAGCAGCTGGTGGTTTTGAACTGCTGATAGGGGGATCAACAGTCCAATGCAAAGCCACCATGGTGCTGGTGAAAAATATTGACAGTACCATAGAGTTCCAAAAGAACAAAGAGGACTATCTTGGAAGAAGTGCAGCTAGAATACTTCTTAAGAGGCAAGGATGGCGAGCATTCCTCTCATGTGCTTTGTACATGTTTTCAGGAGAGGCCAGTCACTGGAGAAGCAGAAAGACCTTCCACATGATGGTTGCATCAATGGGCTCCAACATAAGTACATTTGTGAGGATGGCACAAGACCTGGCAATGTTGCCTTCTGTTGCACACTGGTTCACTATGGGTTAGAACAGACCCAACCACACCTAACAACCACACCTAACCACACCTAACCCTGGGTTAGAATCCTGCCTCTATGAATTCTAGCTATAGCACTTAACCATTCTGCACTTCAGTTTGTTCATCTATTGAACGAGAGTCATCACACTGCCTCCCTTATGGAGTGATTGCCAGGACTTACCAAAAGAATTCACTTCAAATGCCCAGCATACAGTACATGCTTCCTGCATTGGCTAGCCTTTTTCGTTTTCTTCTAAATATGTGCTGAGCCAAGAGTAAAATATGGCAAATCAATAAAATATTGAGCTACCAATCAGGACCATGGACTCTCTGGGTGTTGCAAATGGTTAGCACACTCGGCTGCTACCCCAACAGTTAGAGGTTCAAGTCTACCCAGAGGCACCATGGAAGAAATGCCTGGCAATCTACTTGTCCAAAACATCTATTGCAAATCTTGGGGAGATCAGCACCATTCCACTATGATTCACTTGGTGTCTCCATGAATAGAAATCAACACACTAGCAGCTGGCTACTAATGGATCATCAAGACCACTATATTTAAGGAGTGACAAATTATTTGGCTTCTCAGAGCCCCCGGGTTTGGGTCCTTATATCAGCACATTTACATTTTAACTAGAACATTCTGGAAACTTCACAGGCCAATGAGAGAGGGTAGTTTGAGTACTCTTTGAACCATACTACTTAGATGGGTGCTGCTTGCACCTCCCAAAGGAGGCAGCTCAGCCGTGCAGGGATTCTTCAGTAAGACTGATGCAGCAAGGAGGACCCAAAGGGGGGTACTTGATGCAGCTTACAGACTTGAAGAGCTGAACAATCTTTCACCTTCCCTGTTCAGAGGACACAGTTAAACTGTGGGGTGAGAACGAGGCCTTGAAGCTGCCCCTGTCGCCTCCCTTCTCTGGTTCTCACTGAGTGAACACCGCTGGTAGCAAATGAAAGATGAGGTTCGCTGAATGTGCACAGCTGGAAAATGGCAAGTGGAGCCCAACACCATTTTAGAGACAGAATGAACTGCTCTTAAAGGTGGGAGGTGCAGTAGATCAAAGTCACTGATTTTGCAACAGAAGTTTATTATTTGTTTATTCTTCAAATTCTGTGTTTTATTGTAGAGAGGTATGTATGGGGGCGCAAAAAAGGGGAGGGCATGGACAGACAGTATGGGGAATCAGCTTCTCTTAATGCAATTCCAGCTGCTCCTTATCAATAGTGTCCATATTGAACTGGAAGACCCACCGCTCATCTTACACAAATACCCCCCAAATAGCTTTTCTTCCTAGGCTATTCTTAGAAGCCTTCAGTCTTTGGGGGAAAGACCCCAGTAATGGCTTGGATACATGTATGAACCTCATATGTCTCCATTTAGTAGTTCAGACAAGGAAATAAAGAGGTAGAGATTATCTCCAAAGATATGAGCCAAGTTCAATATGGAGAAAGGTGAAGGAGTTGGTGATCTGCACTGACCAGTGGCAATTTTCTGCTGGAAGCGGTAACATCGCAGATATGTGTATGTGTGTGTGGGGGGGGCATACAGACTGTACCAGATGCCAGAGAGAATGGCACCAAAATGACTATGAAATTTTGATGCAAAGTTTCACCATAAATTTATTATTTTATGTGGAATATATCCATGTAATTATAAAAAATGGAAACATTCCTTGGAATCCCAGCTTACATGCATCAATATGCATACCTATAACGCCCAAATTCTATATGATTTCACATGTTTAACCTTCTAATGTGCCTTGTGAAGCCCTAGAAGTGTAAGGTCAGTGCTTCAAACTGAAAGGTTGGGAGATTCAAGTCCATCCGTAGGCACCTTGAGTTCATCTGCTCTCATGAAGATTTACAGCCTCCAAAATCCAATATAGAGTATCTAGGAGTTGAGATCACCTCAGAGGCCGTGGGAGTGTGCTCTGGTAAGAGCTATCATTACTACTCAATTATAGCCATACTTCAGATCCCAGGGCTTCATCTTCAAGCATGAGCTGTTGTGGTCGTTGTTCCTGGCATTTTCACAGTCACTAATTTTATCAAATATTCTGGTGTTTTAGCTACAATATTGTACCAAGTAGTATTCATGTATATAAATCAACCACATTTTTGAAAATTAAGCAATAATTAAAAGAAAATGAAAAGAAAAATACCAAAGACTGCTCAGTTACAAAGAATGTAATTCAATGTAGAGAGATTTTACAAAAACAATTTTGTTGTACGTAGCTAATAATTGATCTAAGAAATATTATCTTAAAGCAATTTACAAATATATCATATAGTAATTTATCATTTAAATTGATAATAAACATTACTAAAAATTCTGTGAAGAACCCTGGTGGCATAGTGCATTATGCGCTGGGCTGCTCCCAGCCACTTCCTGGGAGAAACATGAGGATTCTCTATTCCATGAAGACATACAGTCTGGGAAACCCACAGGGACCATTCTACCCTGTGCTCTAAGGTGTCCATCAGCTGGAATTGACTCAAAGGCAGTGAGAGAGAAAGATTCTGTACTGGGTGATATGGAAAGAGGACCATGGAAATGGTAATGCCGTATGTTAGCACACTGGGGAACAGCAAACCTAGTGACGCCAATCCTCTAGTACCATTAGGTCTGCCAGGTTGCACACTACGTCGATCAGACTTATATTGTCAAGTATGGGCGATGCTGCCTCCACAACCCAGAGAGATCTACTGTTGTTGTTAAGGGGTGCCATCAAGTTAGCGCAGACTCATAGTGGGACTCTATCACAAAATGAAACACTGCCCTGAGCTGTACCATCCTCACAAGCAATGCTACGTTAGAGCCCATTCTTGTGGCCAGTGTATCGGTGCATCTCATCGAGGTCTTTTTCTTTTTCTTTTTGGGCTCACTCTACTTTACCAGCATGGTATCCTCCTCTAGGGACTGGTCCTTCCTGATGACAAGTCCAAAGTATAGGAGGGGCAGTCTGACTGTACTTTTACCACCATAGGTTTGTCTGTTCTTCGCAGCACCATAATAGAAAAGCAGCACTTCTTTGGGGGGTCTCTTTTATTTGTCATCTATCTTTTTTTAAAAAATCATTTTATTGGGAGCTCATACAACTCTTGTCACAATCCATACATACATCAATTGTGTAAAGCACATTTGTACATTCATTTCCCCTATCATTCTCAAAACATTTGCTCTCCACTTAAGCCCCTGGCTTCAGGTCATCATTTGTTACCCTCCCTCCTTGCTCCCTCCTCCCTCATGAACCCTTGATAATTTATGTTATTATTTTGTCATAGCTTTCCCTGTCCGACGCCTCCCTTCACCCATTTTCTATTTCACTCCAGGGAGGGAGTGAAATGTAGATCCTTGCAATCAGTTCCCCCTTTCCAACCCACCCTCCCCCTACCCTCCCAGTATTGCCACTCACACCACTGCTTCTGAAGGGATCATCCGTCCTGGATTCCCTGTGTTTTCAGTTCCTATCTGTACCAGTGTACATCCTCTGGTCTAGCCAGACTTGAAAGGTAGAATTGGGATCATGATAAGGAGGGGGGGGAGAGGGGAGAAGCATTTAGGAACTAGAGGAAAGTTGTATTTTTTCATCGTTGCTACATCGCACCCTGTCTGGTTCATCTCCTCCCCGAGACCCTTCTGTAAAGGAATCTCCAGTGGCCGACAAATGGGCTTTGGGTCTCCACTCCACACTCCCCACCCCATTCACTATGGAAAGATTTTTTTGTCATCTGGCTTTTGCATGCATTATGAGGCCATTGGAAATCCCATGGCTGGGGTCAGATGCATGCACCTAACTCTTCAAAGCGCCAATTTTGCTCGTGAACACTTTTAGAGAGGCCTTTTGCAGAAAATTACCCATGCCGTGCGTGGCTTGATTTCCTGATGGCTGCTACCCTGGAGAATGATTTTTGATCTAACTACAATGAAATCTTGACAACTCCAAGCTTTTTTCAGTTTACCATGATGTTGTCCATTAATCTCATTGTGAGGATTTTTAATTTTCTTTCCACTGAGTTGTAATCCACACTGAAGGCTGCAAACCTCGTTCCATGTCTTCTTTTGAACCTCGTTCCAAATCCTCTCCTTAATCTGATTGAAGTCTTTGGCTGGTACTTGGTGGATGTACCACTGCAACTGTTTAATGGCATTGTTCAATCATGCCTGCATTCTGGCGGCATAGACAGTTAGCACATCCAGCTTTGCATCCATATGTTGACACATGTCAGTTGGTATTTCTTCCATTTAGTTTTTATGCTTTTTATATCTTCAAATATTTTGCCCATGGAATTTTGCAATAGGGCAACTCAAGGCTTAAATTTTTTTTTTTTTTTGCCCTCAGTTATTCCAGCTTGAGAAACATCAAGCTCATCTTTTCACCTTCGGGTTTTCCAACTCCAGGCCTTTACATATTTCATCATAATACCTTACTTGGTCTTCTTAAACCACACTTTAAAATCTGCTGTTTGCTCTAATCATTTCTTCTGTTCACGTTAGCTTCTTGACATTCAAAAGCAAGTGTGAGCATTTTTTTATTGTTTCCTTCCTTCCAGCCTTTGCTCTCTTCAGGTGTGATGTCCTGGAGGTCATCCACAACGTATCTGGTCTTCTGTCGTTAGTGTTCAATGCACCAAATCGACTGTCATGGTCGTCTCTAAGTGAGGCTATACTCAAGATCATATTTGCTGTCGTGAACTTGTTCTAATTTTCTTCAGCTTCAACGCGAACTTACATGTGAGCAGGTCCACAATCAACTGATGATGTTGAGCTTTTCCATCCTGTCTTATTATACAGATTTCACATATTATTACTCTGCCCATGGTACAGTTAAAGAAACTGAGGCTTGGAGACATTAACGTGTGTGCCTAGTAAATGGTAGGGATGGAACCTGTGTGTCCTACTCATTGTGCTCTTTCCATGTATCATGCTGTCTCCCTGTAACTGCCTTGTAAAGGCATGAATGCTTCCACATACAGTAATATTCCACATAACCGAAGTGCATGTTTTTCCGCACTCTAAGAGCTATATTATAAACCATTATGTTTGGTTTACCAAAAAAAAAAAAAAAAGAACTATTTTGAAGGGAAACTTTCTCTAGGGCATCACACATCCACATGCTTTATTATGTGGAAAATACAGACCACCGTGCATTTAATCTTTGTCTATCTTCATAGCTTTCCTCTCCTGCCCCCACGATGAGGCTGGCAATGTCTAATACTTCCTAGGTTACTGACAATGGAGTCTTAGAAAAGAGGAGCTGCTAGAAGTAGACATACTGAAATGTGACAACTGCCAGTGAGGGACCCCGTCTTCAGAATTGCAAACTATAAAAGCACAGCTCTCTGAGGGCACTTAGTACAGGGGTAAATAGACATAAGGGGCCAAATCACCTCATGGACAACACAGCCAGTACTGAGATTACAGTGCCAATACTGACCCAGGAGCATCCATCGAAATTTGAATTTATGGGGAAGGGGTGATAGAATACATTTATTCCACCTGGGAGAAACCTTGGTTTGGGGGGGGGTGTCTTTTTGTTTCTCTGCATACTGGTGATTAAAAAAAGCAGAATTTAGACAATTCACTACTGTCTTTAAATTCTGTACAAACAATGTGTCCTCTTACTGCTTGTACCCCAGCCAACAGACTACTCTCCCACACCTCCCACCTTTGGTATTCCACTGGTCAACTGTATTTTTAAAAAGGCAGGGAGTAGGGGGCAAGGGGGCTCCATTTTAGAAAGATTTCCACCTCAAATGGTGTCTTAAAAAGAGTATATCTTCACTTATCTAGAAAATATATTCCATCTAAGCTGTCTGGCTGGCAAATTACTGTGTGTTTAGCCTGTCACGTCCCTTTCCTTGCTGCACCAGTAATTTCAAAAAGATTAAAAAACAAACCCACCACTGATTGTCCTCCTATTGGCCTGTTGTAAGTACTTGGATCTCTTCACGATCCAATCAGAATGGGCTCTGCATTGCCTTCCTCATCTCTGTCTCTCCTGACCCGGCAAAGTTTCCCATCTTTCATTCTGTCACTGAGCTAATGGTGTGTGTCCCTCTTGCATACATTCCAGAGTCACCAGCTTCGTTCAAAAGTGGAGTCTGCAGCGAGATGCTTGGCAGATGGCTCACTGCAGCAATCTGTTGTTCTAAATCAAAATGTTAATGAAAAATAAAAGAACGCAGTGCCAATGTCAGTCTGACTTAAATTAATACAGAGTCATACCTTTTGAGGCAGGTTTTACTGGCACAGGGCTCTTCATACAGACTACCCATATTGTGATCTTTCTCTCTCTCTCTCTCTCTCTCTCTCTCTCTCTAATTAAAATTAAGCACTTTCATTTATATGAGTCTCTCTTGGTATCCTCAATCTGTTATTTTTAATAATAACAAAAGCCTAACAAACAGTGGATTTCAGTGTTCCAGGGGACAGCATCTCACCTGGCGGAGCACAATTTTTAGAGATATTATGTGTGATGTCTAATTATAAACATGCTTTGATTAGATGCTGTTTTCAATACTGGGATGACACGTTAACTAAATGCTTCAAGTGCAGCTCTAAGTTAGGCATGTAGTTATTGAAATCTCTTTCAATCCATTTGTTTTAAAACTGCTGGCAAAATCATTGCTAATCTGCTACTTTATTTACAAGGACCCTTCACTTTCAATGTACTCAGCAGAGTATTCATTTCTGCTGTAGCAACAGACCTGCTTCCCTCCTTGAGGAAACCGTGCGTGTCTGCAAGATTATCTATGCAACACAATCTTAAGACTTTCATTTAGAGGAGAAGAGACCACAGTGACTCTAACACACGTGGCTTCAGGAAGGGGATGATCTCAATATTTTAGTCTGCAAAACATTGGAAGACCCAAAAGAATAGCACTTTCAACCAACTGCAGAAGACCTCCCCTTTCCATTGTCCTTGTGATCCCGTTGTAGATACTATTAGGAGTGGTGTTGAGAATGGGCGCTAACAGAAGGATTCCTATAGATTAGGCATCGCTGACAGTGATCTACTGTATATACTCGAGTATAAACCTAGTTTTTCGGCACATTTTAAATGCAGTTTTTGTGGTAAAATTAGGTGCCTCGGCAGATATTCAGGTGGACTTATAGTCAAGTGTATATGGTATATTTATTTACTCTTTCAATCATGAAAATTATCCTAGGGTTTAGGTCTATTTCACAGATGAGTAGACTAAAGCAGAGCGCAACCCTACAGGACAGGGTGGAACTGCCTCTGTCAGTTCCGAGGCTGTGACTCTCTAGGGGATGAGAAAGCCTCATCTTTCTCCCAAGGAGCAGCTTGTGGTTTTCAACCACTGACCCCTCATTACATCACGAGGACTCCTTGACAAGCAGGCTGGCAGGAGACAAAGCTGCGCTTTCAGGTGAGAGATGGGGGTGTAGTCATTAGGTCATGCACATGTGTCCACTCAACCATCCTGGCAAAAGGCAGCCAAACACCAACAGCGGGACCAGACAATTAGGTAAGGAACTCCCTGGTTGCAAGCATGCATCTTCAGATCACCCAGCTCTGGGCTGAGTGCTCCACCTCAATCTCCCGGCCCAGTCACCAGGCACACCAGAGCTCATTGAAATGCAGCCTTCCTCCTACTCTTCAACAGCCAGCTCAACTAGAAAAACAAGCAGCAGAAGCAGATTCCCTCTCGTTGAAAAAACCAGGTCTAGGGAAATCTGGGCCTGTGGGTATCAAGTTGTTCTAACAGGAAGTCCCCCATGGGAATAGATAGCATGTCAAAGCCATCGTTTCCCTGGCTACGCCTCCATTTGGTTGTTGCATTTTTCTGACGTTGTTAGTGTTACGTGCCATCAAGTGGATTCCAGCTCCTTCCCACCAATGGCATGGAAGAGAACGACCCAATAGGGCCTCCTAGGTTGTACACTTCATGAGGGGGAAATCTCTAGGTCTTTTCTCCCATGGAACAGCTGGTGGGTTTGAACTGCCAACCTCCAGTTAACAGGTGAGTACTTAACCACGGCACCACCAGGGCACCTTTTTTTCTGACCTTCTTAGGGACTAGATGAAAATAGGAGTCTGGAAAACTCTATTACCAAACAGCAGGATGTTTTAAACCAAACCCTGAGCTGGGAGCCAGATGTCCTGGGGTCCAGTCTCAACCCATTTGTCAAATGAAAGCATTTCAATGAATATGAGTACCTCTATAACATGACATAATGCCTGATTTTCATGCCACCACCACCCCTTTAATAAAGATCCTTCTCCCTAGAGAAACAAAGAAACGCAGAGGATGATTTGACCAAATTAAGCAAAGACTGAGCTATTTTGGGGGTATTTCTGAGCAGCCAACTCAGACCAAGAGTCTGAAAGTAGATTTCTTTTGGGCCTCATCTCAATATCAATAGATGATATTGCTAGATAATTGCTCGCCCCTCTGAGTCATTGAAGCAGAGGCTCAATGAATCTCTGGAAGGGAAACGACCTTAAAGGTCATCTTTTCCCACCTCCGCCTAGGGCTGCTTTAAGACCTTCGTTCAAACAAAGCCAGTCTAAGCAATGGGCTCAGTGCCAGCTTTATACATAGGCAGAAGCGTGCTACCTGCCTGGCTGGATGTCGCAGGCTCTGTAATGGGCCCTCTGACCCTACATCCCTTCACTGATGCCACACACTCCTTTAATAGCGGTCCTAGATTTTTATTTCATACATACAAAAAATATCATTCAAATACCTTGGATGATGTGGCATTGACTAAGTTTATATTATAATGTATGTCACTCACAGAGAGAGTCTTGTCTTGAGAGCAAATCTTGACCAGAAAGAGACGCCAAAGATGTAGAATGCTTGAAGGGAGGGGAAAGAATCACAAGGAAAGGAAAGGGAGAGTGTGGAAAGGGAAGCGGGGAGGCTCTAGTAGTAGAATGTGTAACAAATTGGCCTTGGATTTGGTGTTAGCTGTCAACTGGGTCGCTAACTAGCTATGTTACCTTAGCACAAGCTAATATCTCTGAACTTCCTTGAGCTTCTATTACTCAATCGGTAATCTGGGGGTAATGATATCTACTGCATCCATCTTTTGTGGAGAATTAAATGAGATAAGAGTGCAAAGGCACGATTGATGGTTGTATGCATGATTCATATTCGCTTGTAGTCCCAAATCCACAATGTTGTTGTGGACTGTTGATCTTTAATGGATTTGCCGTTGATTATAGACCTCTGCAGTACTCAAGGGCATAAATAATTTTCTTGATGCCCAGGTCCTCTGGTGATACTTTCAACTAATTTAATCATTCAGGGAACAAACTGAACAAATGATTCGAGCACCAGCCAGAATATCCATTGTCAAACAACTGAAAAGCCTATTAAAAGATCAGTTCCAAGCTTATAATTTGTTGCTCATGTTTTCAAACCCATCCCAATTTAGCCCAGTTAATAGGAATTCAAGATGGTTTCCCTAACTAATTAGTTCCAACAACGAGTAAACATGTCCAATGGCTTTCTGAGAAAATGTTTCCAAGGCATATTTCAACTTTACTGTCGGAGAATAAAGTCAACCAATGAAATGATAAGATTGCAGTAAAAATTTTAAGTTTGGGGAAGGTACTGTGCCCATGTCCTTACCAAAGGCCATTACAGGAAAGTTGGAGGTTGAGAGTCTTGTGTTTTTTTCCCTTTGGGGGTAGTGGTCAAAGGTTTTGGACTTGGGCTCCTTTTCCCAAAAGCTCAAAGCATTCTATTAACAAAAAATTGTTGCTTCAGCCTACTACTTTTTCTGCCTTACCCCCCCTTTCCTCCCCACAGCTCCTCACATCTGAGATTGGCGTGCACTGCTGCCATTTTCGAGCCACCATTCTCTTTCTATCGGACACACTCTGCTTCTATGTTTACAAATCTGCCAGCGTTTCTCCTGGATCTTTTGTCTATAATCTTCCCTCCATTTCTCACGTGTTCATCTATTTCAATCTCTTGGGGATATATGACATGCTGGTTCTATCCATTCTTTATTTTGGAGGGTGGGCATATACCGCCTTTAAAAAATTCTTTTATTTATTTTCTTATTGGGAACATACACAGCAAAACACACGCCAATTCAACAGTCTCTAAATATACATGTACAATTTAGTGGGATTCATCATATTCTTTAAGTCATGAAACTATCCTTAAAACACCCCTTTCCCAATTTTTTCCTCTGACATGAACAGAAACTTACTGCTCCCTGAAAGTTGCTGTCCAATATTTCATGTTGCTATTGTAAATTTTATCCCATATGTATAGATTTTAAAAGCATGTAATGCTTAAGGTAGACACTTTTTAACTAGGTTAGTTCAACTATTGTTCAGCTTTAAGATGACTTCAGGAAATAATTTTGGATTCATGTTTAAAGATGATCTAAGAGCCATAGTTTCAGGGGTTCATCGAGCCTCCATGGTTCCAGAATGTCTGAAGTCTATGAGAATTTGAAATTATGATCTGAATGACCCCCCCCTTTCGATAAAGCCTAGTCTCCTGAATCTTTGATCCAAATATGCAGAAATGGTAGCTTGGGACCTTCCAGTTCTTCTGGTCTCATGGCAAAGGAAGCAGGTGTTCATGGAGGCAATTAGTCACACCTTCCTTATCTTTTCCTATTTTGGAACCTCCTACTTCTGTTGTTCTGTGTTCCTTGGATGGCTGCTTGCAATACCCTCAGCACTATACGACAAACTAGGAGATAGAGCAATTTACTTTTATGTCCCATGAAACCATGGACCTAAACCTCCAAAAGGAAGGACTCAAATTCCATAAGATATTTGGTTGTACATAAGTAGCATCAGCACTAATTTTTTATACTTGTTATAAATATACCTATCGCACAACTTTTGCCAATTCATTTTCACAGGTGTGCAGCTTATCGACAGTGATTGAAAACCGTACCTTGATCGATGCAAATGTTCCATTACTATTTAGCCTCCCTTCTCTGCCTTCCTCTCGCCCCTGATAACCATTAATAAATGCTGGTCTTTGTACATTTGCCTTGACTGTTTGTATAAGTGAAATCATACAATATCCGTCCTTTTGTGAGCTATTAATTCTGCTCAAAATCATGGTTTCACTCAAGAATTTCAAGAAGTAGCATATGACCTAGCATCATAATACTGAGAGAAGAAGTGCAAGATGTACTGAAGGCATGAGTGAAAAACAAGGCTCCAGGAATTTATTGAATGTCATTTGAAATGTTTCAACAAGCTAAGGACATGCTGGAGGATATTTTGAAAGCAGCTACCTAGGTAGGCAACCAACTGGAAGATACTCATGTGTGCCATTCCAAAGGTGACACAACAAATTGCAGAAATTATGGAATGATATCGCATGCAAGTAAATTTTTGCTGAAGATAATTCAACAGTGGTTGCAGCAGTACATTGACAGGGAGCTGGCAGAAATTCAAGCTAGATTCAGAAGACGATGTGGTACGAGGGATATCGTTCTGATGTCAGAGGGCCCTTGGTTGAAAGTAAAAGATACCAGAAAGATGTTTCTTGTGTTTTATTGATTACACAAAGGTATTTGACTGTGTGGATCACAGCAAACTATGGATAACATTGCAAAGACTGGGAATTTCAGAACACTTCGTTGTTCTATTGTGGAACCCCAACATGGACCAATAGGCAGTCATACAAACAGAACAAAGGAATACTGCATGGTTTAAAATGTGTATGCGCACTGCATGTGTATCAACATTGTACCCTTTGACCTACTTATGTCACCTGTATGCTGATGACATATAATCCACGAGGCTGGATTACACGAAGAGTAACATGGCATTCACATTAGAGGAAGGCTTACTAACAACCTGTGCTATACAGATGACACGGCATTGCTTGTTGAAAGAGATGACTGGAAGCACTTGCTAATTAACATCACGCACTGAACCAACCCTTCTGTATGGATCACATACAGCTCAATGCAAAGAAAACAGAAATTCTCACAACTAGACCAATAAACAAAATGATAAATGGAGAAAAGATCCACGGTCAGTGCTCTTGGATGCAGTAGCCAAGAAAGCGAAGAACATATTGCATTGGGCACATCTGCTGCACAAGACCTCCTTAAAGTACTGAAAGCAAGGATGTAACTTTGAAGACTAATGTTGGCCTGACCCCAGCCATGGTACTTTCAATGGCTGCATATGCATGTGAAAATCGGACAATTAATAGAGAAAACTGCAGAAGAATCGATACATTTGAATTATGGTCTTGGGGAAGGAGATTGAAGGTACTGTGGGCTTCCAGAAGAACAAACAAATCTGTTTTGGAAGAAGTAAAGCCAGAATACAATTTAGAAGTGAGGATGGAGAGACTTTATCTTGAGTATTTTGGACATGTAATCAGGAGAGACCAGTCCCTGGAAAAGGACATCATGCTTGGTAAATGAGTCAGTGAAAAAGAGGAAAATCAGCAAAGAGATGAATTGAAGCTTGGCTGCAACAATGGGCTCAAGCATAACAATGACTGTGAAGGTGGCCCAGGACTTGAGGAGTGTTCCCGGATGACTGGCAACGGTCTCCACAGCACCTGACAATAACAACAGCAACGTCTTCCAGCTCCATCCATACTGTGGCATGTGTGTCAAGACTTCATTTCTTCTACTAGCTGAATTCATTTATGTGTGTATCATATTTTTCGTCCATTCTTCACTTGATGGTCATTTCGATGTTTCCCATATTTTGGCTACTGTGAATACCACTCCAATAAACATTGGCATATAAATCTCACACTGAGCCTTTGCTTTCAGGTCGTTTGAGAATATATTTAAGAGTGGAACCACCAGGTCACATGATAGTTCTATTTTTTTTTTAGAAAGTACCACACGGTTTTCCATAACAGTTGTACCACTTAGCATTCCCACCAGCAATGGATGAGTTCTGATTTCCCCCAAACCTTACCAATACTTGCTATTTGAAGTTTTTTTCTTTTTTTTTTTAATCTTAGGCAGCCTGATGGGGGTGAAATAGTATCTCACTGTGGTTTGGGCTCACATCTTTCTAATGACTAATGACGAATAATGATGAGCATGTCTGGTGGCCATTTGAATGTCCTCTTCCGTGAAATGTCGATTCAAGTCCATTGTCCATCTTAGGGTTTGGCTATTTGATATCCTGCCAGTTTTTTTTTAATTATGTCTTTTTATGAACAAAAGTTATTTTATTTCATGAGATCCCATTTATTTGTTTTTTACTTATTTTGTTCTTTTGATAATCCATTTTGAGATGATGCACTGTTATAAGTTCGGCTTGACAGTGATGCCCTGCTTGTTCTAAGAATTCTGTGGATTTATTTTGCACATTCAGTTTTTCAACCATTTTGATTTTATTTTTGTGTATAGTGTGAAGCATGAGTACTTTGTAATTTTTCTGCATGTGGAAGTCTAGTTTTCTAAACATTCTTTATTAATCAGACTCTTCTTCTCTCTATCAAATGAATTTATCACCCTTGTCACATGTTAGCTGACCATAGAACTGTGGTTTTATTCCTGGCCTCTTGATTCTACCCCATTGATCTCTGTGGATTGCTTTACCAGTACCGTGCCTTTGTGACCACTATGGCTAGAATGTGATATAAAATCAGAATGTAGGAATCCTCTTATTTGCTTCTTCTCTTTCAAAATTGCTGTAGCTATTTGAGAACTTTTGTCATTCCATATAGAGGTGAAGATTTGTTTTTCTATTTCTGGAATTTCGAGTGGGATTGTGTTGAATCTATGCATTCTTTCTGGAAATTGTCTTTTTCCTTAGCTTCTGCAGACACTGCACTTTCTTGACTCTTCTCTGATTTTCCACCCATTCTCTGTGTAACATAAGGTAAATCACTTGTACTTTTCTAGGTTTCAGTTTCGTTATCAGTAAAATGAATAATTTAAACAGAATAATATCTAAAGTCCCTTCCATATCTAACATGGCTCAGAGAGTCTATGAAATATATCTGAAATCCTTTCTTTAACTTCAATATTTTATAATGTTTATAATGTGGGAGGTTTGTAGCTACCTGTATGTATGTTAATGTTCCAGTAATTGATTTAATTGCACAAACTTTGTAAAGCTGACTTTTGCTGATTTGCACATAATTAGTTTGTTTTCCTTTGCCATCTAAATGTATGTATATTTAAGTGGATACTACACTTGGAAAGAACTGCAAGGTATATTCTAGAACAATATCCCATTGCTTATGCTTAATTTTAGCATTTCAGAATGTATATGGGTCAGAAATCATTGAACTTGCTCCAATAAATGTAGCTATTTAGAAAATAAAACAACCTTTAAAGTCAGAATTCACCAGTGGTTATCAAGAAACAGCCACAAATTTAAAATGTGACAGTTTAATACTGAATTCACAGACTACAGTGGTTGCATGTGCCCATGTGCCATCACTTAAAGACATAATAAAAATAAATAAAAGAACAGAAAATTATAATGCAATTCATAGTGGTTTTTTTCACCCATCACACACTTTAGGTGGTATGTATGGCACGTTCCGGAGAGTTGTTTGAGATCTTTGGGCAAAAGGTTGGCCATTCGTGCCTTAAAAGCTAACTCCACAAATCCTCTGAGAATTTTACTTTATCCCCACTGAAATGCTGGTAATGAGGAATTGTGCCAAAGGATAAGAAATGAGAAAGTCCTTTAAAGCAAACTTTTGAATATTAAAAGTAGAGGAAAATGATTGTCATGACACATTGAAAAGTAGCTGAGTCTTTTGTTTTTATTTATTTATCACCAAAGGCCATCTGCATTTGCAAGGCCTTGCACACAAAGGAGCTCTCTTGATCCATGGACCATAAACATGTCACTGTCTCAACAAGGCATGATATACTATCATCCCTCTTCTAAGAGCAGAAAGTCAGTGACTTGCCCAAAGTCGCAAGAGTCATTGGTTGAGTCAACAGTCTGCAAAATCTTTGTCAAGAATTCAGAAGCAGCTGATTTGCACGCAGTCAGACAGTAGCTGGCTGCCCCTCTTATCCTTCCTCTCCCTCTCTTCTGCCCTACATCTCCTCTCTCTCAAACACACACACTGCCATCTAAGCAATGGATATGCTGATTCCGATGATATAATGTAGGCTTTCTTCTTGAGCAGTGTCAAGGATTAGCATACGCAAATTCACAGACTTGGGCAGTCATATCACAGTTAGTCCCCAGCTTACAAATGCCTGTACAACCTGTAGTTACAAAACCAACCCCTATCAAGTCTCCAAACTCAAATACACTGCCATCGAGTCAATTCCGACGCATCATGACCTTGTAGAACAGGGTAGAACTGCTTTTGTGGGTTTCCAAGGCTGCAACTCTGTATGGGAGTGGAAAGCCTCCTCCTTCTCCTGAAGAGGGACTCTGGTTTGGAACTGCTGATCTCACCCATTAGCAAGCCCAACGCATAACCACTCTGCCACCAGGGGTCCTCCACCGCTCCCGGACCCCGATGAGAAGGCAATGATGACTTGCTGCACCGGCACGCACAGATCCCCTACGTGCTCCGCCTCCACTCCAGCCATTCCTGCTGTTTACAGGGACGGCCTCCGCCATGACCTCCCCGGGGCTCCAGGCGCAAGGGTGCATTTTTTGACTTTCTATGACCATGTTGTGTAGTGCCCTCAAGGGTCAGTCACCAGTCACCTGCCCACCCTTCCCATGGCCATCCTCCTAGCCTGCCCATGCTCCCCTGCCACTAGGGAAGCTTATGCCACCTGTCCTCTGCCCCTCCCTCCTTCCTCTATTTTACCCCACACACCCCTGGTTTTCTCCATGGGTGGCTGCTGTTGCCAGTATGCTTTGTAGCCCCCCCTGAACCTTTGCCCCGCTCAGGGAAGCCACCACTGGCTGGCCTAGGGACCCACCTCCCTGTGCCTACGTGCAGTGCCTGCTGGTTCACTGTCTGCCTCCTCTGGCTCAGCACAGAGCATCCAAACCTTATTGTTATTATAGTATTATTTTGTTTGACAGCACCTTGCTTAATGTTTCTCTGCATAGGAAGGAACACTACATATGAAGACAAACATTTGACTGTTTTTAGACAGGACCCATATGTAACTGTTCTAATTTACATACAAATCAGACTTAAATACAGATTTAGGAATGAAACTCATTCCTAATCCCCAAACTTCCTGTACTAGAGAACCCCAAAATACACCATATAAGTTTTACCAAATGTTAAGACTTAGAATAAAACTTGTTCACGACCAAAGATATACTGCATATGAAACTTAATTTTCACTGAGGATCCAGCCGGCCCGTTAGGTAAAAGGTACCATCTCTGAAGAGACTACACTATGAAAGGCTGTCCTGGCTACAACTAATCCTAAAGTGTTGGGGGAGAGGGGGCATCACCTTTTTATTCTTAAAGTGAATGTGCATACCTTATACTTTTATTTTCACCTGAAAAATCTTACCTTTCTGCTCTGAAAAGGAGTAATCTGGTATCTCATTTTGAAACTTGGAATGTTTACATTATCTAGAACATTCCTCATCTTCAGGACATTTAAGATATTACACTCAGAAGTCATTTTTACTATGTTGCATTGTCATAACTTCAGGCTTAAATGGGTTCAACAAAATAGCAATTTATCAAGCGTTCCGGGTGGCCAGGTGCCAGTAACAGAGAGTTTGCTGCTATGCGCCAAAAGTTACATTTAGGTCTCTGATACAATTTAATAATTACTTATAACATTTAATATAAGTAAAAAATCATCCCGAAAGTCTTTCATTCAAAGGCCTCACCATTTGTTCTATTACATCTGGAAATCTTTGCAGTGTCAATGAGAAAAGGGGGGTTAATAATGTTACCAGTGAGAAAAGCTACTAACATTGACCTCATAGTGTGCCAGACACTTGCTAAATGATTTTTACATGTGCTAGATTATGTATTGATTTTATTTGGGGGTGAAAATACTTGCAACAGATCATGCACCAGTTCAACAATCTCTCTATATAATTTGGTGTCATTGGTTACATTCGTCAAATGGTTGCTCTTCATTCTCTATCTTTTCCAAACAAGCGCACCTTTCCAAACAGAACCGCATATTGCCAAGCTTCTCATGTAACCTCTTGTCAATCAGATCCCACGCAGCTAACTCTTCAAAAGACCGCAACACTCAAGGCAAATATTCTTTACTAATTAAACGAAAACTCTTGTTTCATTTAAGGAGTCCTGGTCGCACAATGGCTGGTCAGGGCAAGTTTGGTGGTGCAAATCCTCCAAACATACTGCAGGGAAATGATAAAGCATTCTCTTCCCATAAAGGTTTGCAGTCTCAGAAACCATACAGAGCAGTTCTATAGTAAAGTCATCCTATAGAGTCGGTATGAGTCAGAATCAATTGACTAGGTGGCAGTGGGTTTGTTTTGCGGTATTGTTTGACTTAATGGTGACAGCAGAGTATAACTTTGGTTTATGGTTTAACAGATAATCTCGCCTCGATAGGGCCAGGATTTTTTAATTCAATGAGAATTTTAAATTCTGTTCCAAATTCCCCCATTTGACCGGGATTCTTCTATGGAATCTTTGACCCAGATGTTTAAGATGTTATTATTAGCTCCATTTTACAATTAAGAAACTGAAGCCTACGGAAAGAAGGGGAGTGACCTGCAGGATATTTTGCTCAGACAAAATGACCTACACATTCAGAATTGTATTCGACGGTTTCTATGAAGGAGCGCGACGTACGCATTGTGCAAATGTGCTGCACAAAGCCTCTTTAAAGCGTTGATGAGCAAGGATGTCACTTCAAGGACTAAGGTGAACCTGACCCAAGTCGTAGTATTTTTAATCACCTCATATGCATGAGAGACGGGGACTGAATAAGGCCTGCTGTGGAAGAACTGATGCCTTAGATGATGGCACTGATGAAGAATGCGGAAAGTCCCATGGGCCACCAAAGGAACACACAAATCTGCCTTGGAGCAAGTACCTTCAAATGTTTCTTAGGCTCAAGGAGGGCGAAACTTCGTCCACATGCTTTGGACAGGTTATCGAGAGGAACTAACCCCTGGAAAAGGACACCCACCATGTTTGGTAAAATAAAGAGGAAGAGCCTCAACACAGTGGCTGCAACCATGGCTCATATGTAATTCTGAGGGAAGTGCTTACTGGACAGCATTCCATTCTGTTTGACAGAGGGTCACTATGAGTTGGAAGCAACTCAACAACACTAAACAAGAACAACAGCATGAAGGAGTATCTACCATGTGCCAGGGAGTAGGCCAGGTGCTTTATATGCGTTGCCTCTTTTAATATTTCTATCAATCTCATGAGTTTCTTGCTTTTAATTGTAATCTAGATTTGAAAGAACGAGAGATTCAAAGAAGTTAACAGAGATTTTTCCAAGATCCCGCTCTTACTGAGGATAGAATTGGGATATGCATCCAGATTGGTCTGATTCTGAAGTCATTACTCTTTGCACTACAGAGTGAAAACCATACCAGTGAAGGAAATATTTTTTCAGTTTACTAAGAAATTCCATACTTTGTTCCCTGGAACTAAAACTAAAACCTTAGTCATGAAAGCCTTTCCAAAGACAATGCCAACAGTAAATCCCATTTCTGCTGTACACAGAGCCTCTTATCCCATGCAGCACAGGGTTATGGTACTCTGATCCCAAAGCTTATAGAGTAGAGAATGGGAGCACGTTGAAAAGATTCCATAAATCTTTTCAGACCAAATAAGGGAAAATATATAAATACTCAAATCAAAGTGATCCAGACTCACTCGCATTGCAGCAGGGACATTTTCTCTTAGATGCTGAATGAACCCTTCCATGCATTAGAGCTCCCTCTTTGTACAAAGGAAGAAATTAGTTCCGCAACCCTCAGAAGCCACTCCAATCACAAACACTTCATAAGCATGTGCCATCAGAAGCTTTTAGAACAACTGTTAAAAATGGAGCTTCCTGAGCACGATTCCTGAGAGCGGGACCTATGGTTCTGAACTTTAACAAGTGCCTCAGATAACTTGTCTACACAGTGACGTTTTTTAAAGACTGCACCAAGCAATTGAAACTTGCCTCATTTAGGCTTTTTTTTTTTTCATTTTAAGCGTCATTGAGTCTCTTCTGATTCATGGTGGGTCTATGTGTGCCAGACTAGAACTGTGCTTTTTGAGATTTCCAATGACTGATTTTCAGAAACAGGGCACCAGGCCTTTCTTCCACTGCTAGGTGAACTTGAACCACTGACCTTTTGTTAAACAGCAAACTGTTAATGCCACACAGGGAACTTTTCTATTAGTCCTTACTAGTTTTGAATTTGGGATGTTCGGACACACATGAACTGAATTCATTTTCATTCTATACTAGGAGGAATGGACTCATTTGAGTTCATTCATACTAACAAGCTCCTTAAACACACACTTTAAAAGTACCTTAGAAGCATTTTTCAGTAAACAGAAGGTAAGATTAATTCATATCTTTTGCATCTAATCATAAGGCCTGCAAACATCCATGTGAAATATATCAACAGCTCTCCTTTCTCTTTTGATAGTCCCTATATAAAGTTTTATATTTGCTAAGAATATTCGGTAACTCTGACTTTAATTCAGTCTTACGTCCATCAAGCCCTAAATAATGAATTTGAGCTGTATTTCATTTCTCATGATAGAATGCAAATTTAAAACCATAAATAGTAGCCTTCATAATAAAAAGGAATGCATGGAGTGTCCCCCATCTAGCAGGTACTAGTACATATATGAGCTCCTTCCTGGATAAAAGGGCTCCATCGTGAGTGAATTCTGCCAGCTCTACCCCTTCTTGAAGAGTCACAATGTCCGCGACTCCAGAAAAGCTTGGCAGTAAAGAAATCAAGAGTTATCGAAACCTATTCCCTACCTTTTTGAAGGGAACCTTCCCGGCATACATATTGATGTTGTACTGGTAGGCACTGGAGTATGGTGCCTTAAAGTATGGTCAGTGGTGACAGACTACAGATTAAAGGCCCTACTTGCAACCTGCAGAGTTAACCCCCATGAGGACTTCAGGAATGTGTTTTCACGAGTGCCACTGTGAGAATTAAATGTGGCAGTACGTGAAACTCATCCATTACAAACAAGAAACCCCCAAACCACAAGGTTTCCCTTACTCCTTACCCTCTTCCTCTGATACAGCACTGTGATGGCAGCTTAATTAGTGCCAAGGCGTAGGAGATGTTGCTGTTGGTTTTTAAAGCAGTTGTTCTCTTCCAAGTGGTGCTATGAGATAGGTTGTCAGTTCAAATTCCTCAGGCATTCTAGAGGGAAAAGGTGAGGGTGTCTGCTCCTATAAAGATTCACAGTCTTGGAAATCCTATATAGGGCTGCTATGAATCAGAACAGACCACAAGTTTGGTTTATTTTCTTTCCAGGGTAAAGTTTCCTTTAATGAGCCCCTATGACAACACTACAAGGTCATGTGCAAGGTCTCAGTTCAATTTGAGTAAATAATTGTCACCATGCATGGGGGTACACAGAGATTAAAATGGCAACTCCTACCCTTAAGTTGCTTATGGCTTAGTAGTGAAAATACCTAGTGTGCCTAGCCGGGCAGAAAATGGAACATCTTTTTCTGGGGGACAGGGAAAGAGGCGCAGCTGGCCATAGAGGTAAGCCAAGCTAATGCAAACCGTATTATGGCTAACATTCAAGCGATTCAAGGTTACACAATGGCATCTTTCCCCAGAAAACAACAATAACAACAAAGCACTGGCCTAACCCAGGGCTGCAGTTTCAGGGCTTGGTTCCAGCAATCAGGACAAACCTTGTCACAGGCTGCTTCACACTCTGTGCCCGGTGCTGCCCTATATAGGACAACGGCAGGCAGCCAGAGGTGGTCCCTGCCCTCTAGGAGGGAAAACACATAGAGGCAAGCCTCTAGAGTACAGGAGAATAATCGAAACGTTAGCACTGAACAAACAGAAATATCACATGCACTTCCATCATTCTCTTCTCCACTTGCTGTTCATCTCTCTGTACCATGGAAAAGGTTAAGTGAGGGATAGCCAAATCAGTGAGCATCCCGTCCCCAGCTAGCCCTACATCACCAATGTGTCAAGAGAGGCGGAGGTTCTTACCATGAGGATGGTTTTATTCCAAACATTGGTTCTGCCAGCGTTTCCTGACAATCAGTGGTCAAACTAATTGGAATATGGCTTGCCCAACATGTCTTTCTTCGTTTGGCAAATCTTCACGGTTTGTCCACGAGGAGGTGAGGCGTCAGTGGGGCTTGCGGGCACAGTTCTTTTTCTTGCCTGGATTCAAGCTTCTTGGGTCAGCAGCCAGCTGCTGCTGTGCTCCACCCCACTTGCTTCCTTCTCATAGCAAGCGGGGCCTATCAGATGGGCAAAGGGGAGTCACCCCAATCTGAGATCCCAGGGAGGATCTGAATAGCAGAAGAGACCTGGCAACTCAATGGTTACCTAACAGTGGTTCAAATCCACATGGGCTCCCAGGGTGAAAAGATCCAGTGGTCTGCTGCCCGATCTGCCAGTTGCCATTGAGTCCATCCATTCTCGCTAAGAGCAGCCCTTACGTGCAGAATAGAGCTGCCGCATTGGGGGTGAAATCAAAGGTGTAAATCTTTATGCAAGCAGACAGCAGCATCTTTGTCCTGGGGAGAACTTGGTGGGTTTGAAACTCTGATCTTTCTGTGAGCAGGCAAGCATTTAACCACGGCACCATGAGAGCTCCTTCAGTTAAAAAAAAACAGCTTAGGAAAGCATGGGGGGAGGGGAGTTCTGTCACATAGGTCTGACGATAAGACTTGAGCTGACTTAGAGTGTTGTCATGAGGCCGAATGGGCTGCCCAGCACACCACAGCAACTCGGAACCGTACAGGTGCTGTTTCTAAGTAGGCAAAAGAGGGAGGAAGGAAGGGATTATATTCATCAAATGTTTCTTCCTGATTGTCTTGTCGAAATGTCTGTAGGAAGAGAGTATATTGAGAGCCATAACCGAATAAATTCTGTAAACTATGTATTGTAAGGCAATTATATGCAATGCATGTAAGCCACCTGAAAGGAAAGCCTCCAGGGGGCTTCCCGCCCTGGTTTCCTCTTCAGCAGCTCAGCCTAGAATCCACTGGGCAGCTGCACTTCATTCTTACCATTGTACTACTCAGACAGCTCTTAGCTACGATCGATTGTTGTCAAAGGGCAAATGGTGCTGATGGGGACCCGCGGACATTTCTGCAAGGCCCCCTCCCCCTGCTAGCAGAACAAAGAGTGTTAAAATCTTGCAAAGCCAACCAAACCACTGGGCAGGTCAGCAGCAAACAGCCCCTCAGCAGAGACCTCCCTGAGCCAGCAAAGTCAAGGCCTCAAGCTCAGGGTGCTCAGAAGGTCGCTGGAGAGGACAGTGAGTCTGCAGGATGAGTCAGGAGAATTGAGGAAATCCAGCCAGTCCCCAGAGCCAGGTCTCTCATAAGGCAGCCAAGGAAATGGCTCTGTAAGAACTTGGAACAACCTGATAACACAAGAGGGGGTGGGGGAAAGAAGCAACGGAATGACAGGCTACCTGCCCTCAGCATCAACAAAAGATATTGGCCACATTTATTCTTGGCATCCCCTCTATGCCACTTTTAAAACCCTCTTCTTCCTACAGTACCCAAGCCGCACACGGATGCCAGCTGGCCAGGTATTTTCTCTGCTGCACCTCCTCTCTCAGCAGGCCCTCTGTTCTTAGCATTTCTCCAAAGTCTCTCAGCAGTTCTCTGCAGTGATGTGCTTCCCCAGAGCTACCCTGCCTTGTTTCACCAGAACTCATCTGGGCCAATACACCAATGGCTAGTCATGAGTTAGCGTTGGCTATTTGTGAGGTAGTGGACTGTCCGCCAAGGTTACATGTTGATAACTAAACATCTGGGCCTTAGCAACAGAGTGTCTTTCCTCCAAAAACTGGATATAAAGAAGGGTTTCCAGTAGAGGTGTGTGTGTGGTGGGGGAGGGAGGGAGGAGGGAGAGACCTGAAACAGGAATACCCTTGGAAGACACACATTCAGTTCCGTGTACCTCCCTCTCTCAACCTGATCCAAAACCTAAAGTCAAAATGAGCTCATAGAGCATGCAGAGCCTTGCTAACGTGGGCCCTAGGATAAGAGAATTCTGCCTGGAACATTACAAACATATTGCAAACTGCTAATTTGTGATATCATTGCTTGGAGGGGGAAAGTAAACACAGGGAGATAAGAGAACTGGTCATATTAACTCACTGTGTAGGAGAAAACCCCCAAAGCTATCCACAGTATGACAGAGGGGTGGAAAAAGCCTGCTTAGAAATTTCTGAAACCTTACATGGCTCCCAAGGAGCTGAATAGAAGAGTATGTGACTTGGAAGGCCTGCCCGTGGCATCAAGCTGGGTCCCTGGCACGTGGAGTGAGTCGGGGCGAAGGGACTTGCTGTACTTGGAGGAAGCAGATAATGATGCAAAGGGCAAGTCCTTTCTAAAACCAGTGATTGTGTACTCTGTAAACATCTGGCCTTTAGGTTATACCGCTTTTAGAGAGTTCCTGGGTTGTGCACATGGTTAACACACTCAGATGCTAACTGCATGTTGAGTGGTTCGAGTCCACTCAGAGGCAACTCATAAAAAAAAGGCGAGCAATCTACTGCCAGAACACCAGCTTTTGAGAACATTGCCAAATACAATTCCAGTGTGACATACCTGGTGCCACCATGAGACAACTGCCCTTCTGCTTGTTTTGTTTTGGTCATTGAGGGCATCCTTTGGCACATGCCGGACAGCTTTGGAACCCACGGTGCTGAATTACAGTGAGTTTTCTGACTAAAGGCATCTAGTGCAGAGTTCTGAGCCCCAGAGTACCTGAGAAAGCATCCAGAAATGCTGACGGCAAATGAATATTACTGTGTCTGTAACAAGACTTCTCTGGACCAAAAAAAGCGTCTGTGATCTCCGATATTACTGTGCAAGTGGACTTACTTGCTCAGGGTTGTACTTGGTCTCCTTTTCCTTCCTTTTTCATATCTCAGTTTCCCCACATCATTCTCCCTGGAATCTGAAGGCATCCCAAGGCTCATGATGGCTCCATAGGCTCCGGTCCTTTGTCTCCCAGAACCATCCCTAGGTTCTGCCTTGAATTCCTCCTCGGAGAATGCCATTAGCTGCCTTTGAACAAGATAGATCGGAGCTAAAAAGCTATTATGTGCTAAAATGGTATGGCTGATAATGAGTTAAACTTTTGCCCTTTCATATTTGAGCTGACTGGTTGGCAAGAAATGAATTTATCATGATAACCTTTCAGGTGTATGGGAGACTCGCGGACATAACTCCGGGTATATGATGCAAAGGCCTACTACTTTGCCTTATACAAAGGACAGAGAAGGCACCTCATTGGTTTAGAGGAAGGGGGCAATCAACTTATAAAGGGGACTCCACTCACAAATAACCCACTGATGTTACCAAGCATCCATTCGCAGGGAAACATCCAACTCTAAGAAGGCTGTATATTTTGCCTATTTTTTAACTTTCTCTTTCATATGTCTCCCTGTCTAACTGATCCTATGTACACCATGAAGGACCCCTGGTGTCACCATCGTTAAGTGCTGGGCTGCAAAACATATGAATGAACAGTTCAAACCCACTGTCGGCTCTAGGAAAAAGATAGGATGATCTGCTTTCATAAAAATTTAGAGTCTTATAAAACAAGACAAAAACCAACAACAATGACAAAAAGAGAAAGAACCTCCATCAAGATGAAAACAGAAAATATTAAAAATTGAAACAACTTTGAAAAGAGTCAAAAGGGAGATCAAATGATAAGGTGTTGCATTTTTAACCTAAACTACAGCTGTCATAATCAACTAGCTTGTTTCTCATTTTTGGTTTATATGATTTTCTGTATATGCAATTTAGGGTAGGAAAATCCATAGAGACAGTAACTACCTAGGGGCATGTCAAGAAAGGTTGGGGTGAAATAATGAGCTAACCAGTATGAGAAAGAAAAAATGTTCTAATGTTGATTGTGGTGATGATTGTACAACTCCTCTTAATACGATTGAACTATTAGATTGTATGATATGTGAATCATATGCCAATAAAATAATTTTTAAATTTTACAACCTTGGAAACCCTATGAGGCAGTACAACTCTGGCCTTTAGGGTCGCTATGAGTTGGAATTATACTCAACAGCAAAGAGCTTAGGATTTTGTTGTTATTCTTGCTTATTTGTTTGTTGTAATCTAGAGCCAAGTGAAGCTGTTATATTAGTATTTCATTTTTTCCTGACTCATTTCAAAATTCTGCCTCCTGACTAATGTCTTGAATTGAGCTTAATTTCCGAGTCCATCCTCATTTCATGCTCTAGAAGTAGACCTCATTTACTCATTGTGTTAGTGCGGATTGACTAGAAAAACAAATCCAGAGACACTCGTATGTGTATAAGAGAGAGCTTTAAATCAAAGAACAGTTGTATATTGAGAAACCGTCGCAACCCAGTCCAGATCAATTTATAATTCTGATATTAGCCCATATGCTCCATACTAGTCCATAAATTCCTCTTGAGACTCATGCAGCACATGCAATAATGCCAAATACAGGAAGATCATAGGCTGGGGATGGAAAGTCTTTTGGATCTAATGGTGGTAGAAGCTTCTCCAGGACTCTGGCTGCCATCAGTGTGGCTCCATGTGGTTTGTCAAAAGGAAGGCAAAGCAGAGGGGAGAGAGAGAGAGAGAGAGAGAGAGAGAGAGAGAGAGAGAGAGAGAGAGAGAGAGAGAGAGAGAGAGAGCTGCCCCTCAGTTGGCAGAATCGAGAGAGAGACAGTTCTCAGAACCTTCAGGAGAAGGCCGTGCCCACTAGGAGGGACCATTCAGGCTGTGTGACCCAACTGACAGGCTAGACTCCACCCCTTCATTCTTTTATCAAGTTGATGTGAAATAGTGTAACCACAATACTCAGCAACTTTACGACTGGAAACATGTGTACAAGAATGGCAAGACCAACAGAAATATCTCATCCCCTGTGTTCCAATGTAAAGAATGCCAAATAACTTATTTGATAAACAAGCACAAAGCTGACCCTAGGCAAAATCCACCAGTAAGTCAAAGCTGTCATTAAATTGAAAAATATTTTTCTACAGCATTGGCAAGGAACCCACTGGTGCATGGGTTAAGCACTTGGCTGTTAACTGAAAGAGTGGTAGTTCAAAGCCACCAGTGGCTCTGTAAAAGAAAAGATCGGATGATCTGCAGTCATAAAGATGAAGGAATCATTCAAATATCAGTCTCCACATCTCTGAGATCAGAGGAAATAGATGGTGCCTGGTTACCACTACAAATATCTCTCAAAGGGATCACATTAGAAGGTTATGGATAGAGTGGGAGAAAAAGGAAAGTCAAACTTTGAAATCATAAGAGAGCTGGATTACTGGTTGGATGAAACCTGGTGGAAATCCCAAGACAATGACCCCTAGTGACCCTTCAGGTTTGGCTCTGAACTCAGTCTCGTGGCTCAATTTTCCAAATTCCAAATTTCCAAACAATAGGAATGTGGACAAGGGGAGCAATAGCACTAGTGAGGTACATACATCTGAGAATAATCAACCACTGAAAGTAAAAAGAGCAGTATTTACTCAGGGACAGAGTACAGAAGGGTTAGACAGAAAGCAGGAATGGAAACAAGAAACACAGGGGGGTTAAGTGAAGCTAGGTTGTAAGGATTACTCTCCATAACATGAAACAAAATGTGTATGAATTGCTGGATGTATGACCTGTTCTGTAAACCTTCACCTAATTCACAGTAAAATGTTAAAAAAAAAAAAAAGCAAGCTTACCACCTGAACCCCAGAGAACAGTTCCCCTCTATTCTATGGGGTTTCCATGAGGTGAAATTGCCTTAATAACACCTAAACAATGACAACATCATATTGGTAAATAGGCACCACCCATTGCCTTAACTGCTTCAGATCTTCCTCCGTAACCCTGGATCTCCAAACTCTCTTGCATCCAGCCAAAGCTGACTCATAGCGACCCTGTAAGACAGGAGCAAACTACCCCTGTGTGTTTCCAGGACTGCGACTGAGTAAAAATCTTGGTCTTTTGCCCACAGGGTGGCAGGTGGTTTTGAAAAGCTGGCCTTTTGGATCACAGCTGAGCACATAGCCATTCTACCACCAGGGCTCCTCCAGTTCTTCAGACCTTCCTTTGTATCCCAGGGCCTCAACATTGTAAACCTCAAGGGAGGTGGCTGGCACAACCTAGGGCGCCCAAGACTCTGCCGCAGGCTATGAATGGCACCTGTACCCAGTGACTGTTTCCCATGCTCTACTGGGTGGCTATCATCCACAACGTGTATTGAAAGTATTATGATCCAAGTGTACTGAGTTTGGCCCCAAATATGAACATACATACACTCTTCTCGCTGAAAGCTCCGCGAGTGACACTGAGGTTTGTATCAGGTTCACTCTGCCCCATGCATTCCCATGGAGCAGAACGTCCACGACCTTCAAAAGACGGATGACTTGAGCCCTGTTTCCAAAATAGCATTTGGCAAGCAGCCTAGACGCGGATGGGGACAGCAGACACAGGCTGTGGGCATAATGGGCCAGCCCCCTGTCACATCACCTCAGGGGATCCTTAGCCCCATGGGACTCACTAGAAAGTCCTTTACATTTGAAAAGCAGAAATTATCTAGTCCACCTGAGCTCCCTGGGAGCAAGTCTGTATTCTTAGCCTCCTGCTTCAAGTGCTGAGTTTAGAACAAAAGCCGCTGCTCAAGGTCATATGATGAATCAGCTACTAAGTGGGGAGTGAAAGGAAAGAGGGAACAAACCACCCACAACAGGGTTAACTTGAGCTGCCTCAGCCTATGAGGAGGGCTTGACCAAATCGTTCATATTCTTTGTATACAGATAGCTTGCAGGATGGCCTTAGAAGTGTGCTAATGCACATAGGTGAGGAAGACTGATGCTAGTGGTTGGTATCTCTGTAATCACCTGCTCTAGAGACACATGGTAGCCTTGTGATCTGGGTGAATATACGGCATGCTTCTGCCTGCTGTTTGTGTTTGTAACTCAGGAAGGAGTTGACTCATCCTACCTCAGATACAAGTTCACTCTTTCTCCCAATGCACCTTGAGTGCTGTCAACCTTGTACTAATATAAATAGGCAGCTTCCAATTAACTGTGATTCTTGTGCACTATCTAATGAGATCAGTGCTGTCCCTCATTAGGGCTGCAGAAAGCCGACTTGTGATAAAGGGAAGCAGAAACAGCCCCAGGTCTGAATTTAGGTGCCCCGAGTTCTAGTCTGAATGCTGCTCACTCCTTTAGTGACCTTAGGGGAGGCACATTCTCCTGTTTCATTTTTCTCCTTTATAAAATAGGGATGAGATGACCTGCCTCATGGGAGGACATATTATAATAGATAATGAAACTATTTGAACATTCCAGAACCCTTCAAACACATAAGAAAACACGACTCTCATCAGAAGTGCTCAAGGGATAGTAGAAACCAGAATTTCCTTACTGACTGTGCATCTTTCAGGCACCCTGGTGGCATAGTGGGTTAGGCATTGTACTCTTAACCACAAAGTCAGGAGTTGGAAGCCAGCAGCTGCTCCAAGAGAGAAAGATGAGGCTTTCTCCTTCCAAAAAGAGTTACAGTCTTAGAATCCCACAGGGGCAGTTCTACCTTGTTCATAGGGTCGCTGTGAGTCCGAATTGACTCTGTGGTGGTGAGTTTGTATTCTTTGGTTTGGTGTGTTCTTCATTTTCATAGCTATTAGACTAAATATGACAACACTCTCCTGAGATGGATATTACGTGTTGCATGTAAGATGATAAGAAATCAAACTTACAACAAAATACGTATCTATCAGTATACTCCAACTCTTATTTTATTTAGAAATTTAGATTATCTCAGAAAGAAAACTGAGCTCACACACATGTAAACATGATAAGAGCACAAAAGGTCAGTTCAACATCATCCGTGTGTTGAAAAAATTTAAATAAATGTGATTAGTTTCATAATTTAGATCACAGATGCATCATAATACACAGAAACTTGGAAAATATCCAAGATAAGAATTATCACCCTAAAATAAATGTGTTGGTGTTGAAAAGGTACCTAATAAACCCAAACCACTACCTACATAAGACAGTGACATAAGACAATGACATAACATAAAGGGGTAGAAATTCAAGAACATATTAAGTTCAAAGGAGCAGCTCTCTGGGACTTCCCAGGGGGCTACACAGACCACCTCGAGGGAGGAGCTGGGTGAAAACCAAGGTGAATATAAAGGGAACAAAGAAAGGAGAGTTCATTTGTTAAAAAAAGAAAATAAAATGCAAGCAGACATGTGTGAGAATAACCAGCAAATCTGTAACTTTTCTGGTCAGCTATAAGCTACTGCTGTAACTGAGGAGTGAGCCCCAAAAGGTTAAGGGAAAGAGGAGCCATTGTCAACAATCTTAGCCTCTCCTTAAATAGATGAAGTCCATGGGGTTCAGAAAAATGGGGTTCAAATCAAAATATGCAGGTTGTTCCCATATACACGTCTTTTCCGAGAAAACAAAATCTTTCCTAGCCCATATTTCTTCCATCGGAAGTTGTGCCAAACCCTTGGATGGTACCGAGATATAGAGACACTCCTCCTCGCCCTTTATTATCTAAACACCTCTCATCTGGCTGATATTCAGATGGCCGATATTCTTGAAGGTCAAGAACCTGTCTAAATCATTCTAAGTAGCCTCCATCACATCCAGCAGAGGCCACAGAGCAGACATTCAAAAGACATGCTGAATGAATGAAGATTATGCTCTCACCATAAGCAATGGTTACGTAAGTGTAGACCCTAAAATATTTAATTTGATCACAGACTTCGTTGTTGAATCAGCTCCAACTCATGGTCATATTACGTCTAATCAAACAAGACATTGCCCAGTTCTGTGCCATCCTCATGACTGGTTATGCTTGGATTCATCCCGGGGGCTGCATTGGAGATGATACCCATGAATTTAAAGGAAGGAAAATGAGATAAAGCCCACGTTAGTTTTTTTCCTAAGAAATTTTCCTTTTTCTCAATCTTGTCTAAGTCTCATCTCTATCACCACCAGCTAAGGAACTTAGAAAACATTCTCCCTTCTGCAGTCTCATTTTCCCCATTTTTGAGCTACATAGGTTCACATGGAGAGTTTTCAAAAATAATGGTGCTAGATACCATGCCCAGGGTGTCAGATTTCATTGGGAGGGTGGAAGCCGACGCATTGTGTTAATATTTCCCCTATGAATCTGATTTGTTGCCAGGATCCAGACCCACCGGGCTAGGTGATCCTTGAGGCCCTGTCTACTCTGAAAATCATTATGCTCACGATAGCTGAGCCTCTCTTGGTACCAGTGTTGCCCTGCCTCTTCTTTCCTCTCGAACACCACATGCCACAAGATCTATCAACTGAGCTGCTTCACAGCCTAACATCCTGCTTCACCCTATTTACCTTCTGACTCAAAACTTTGCGCATCCTCTTGGGGCTCCTCAGCCTTTCTCTTGAGAACTGCTTTTTAAAATGTCATGTGGGTCATTTTATGAAGCTCCCCTGGTCCTAGGATGTATCTCTAAAGCACTAGCCAGCCTGCCCGGCTTCCAGACTGGGAAAGCCCAACAAGCCAGTCTGAGTGACCTGGAATGCTCTCGCTGATCTGGAAGGAATCCATAAGCACAGTGCACAACTTTCCATTTCACTGGGCTCTTTGATGGCACTGAGCCTGCCCATTCCATTCGGCCCTTTGTCAAGAATGCCCTTGACTCTTAAGGAATTGATTTGTTCTTCCTTTGCTTTAAAGAATAAGCCAACAGTTACACAAGAGTTTTATGAGGTATTGATTTAACATACAAACCGCATTATGGCCCTTGAATGCTATGGCAAGAACCAATGCCTCATCAGCAGAAGACCAATATAGTGACATCTTAGCATTTTCTTAACCTGTCAAAACATGCCTGCACTCGGAGTTTGCTGAAGAGCAGACATGCCAGGGATTTCGAAATGTCAAATTAAAATGTTCTGGGCTATTAAAAAATAGGCATGAGCGTTTTTAGCCACTAGCATTTTATCAACAATGCTTTTTTTAGAACTTGAGACTTTGAAAGGAAGGTTCTCCCTCTGAAGAATAGCATGAATCCTATATAGGGAGCAAAGGACTTTATTCTAGAACCACCCTGCCAAAGTCATGGACTGATTCACCCACTCCTCACTTATCAGTCCACTCCTCATTTATCAGGATGGTTAGGTTCCAAAGACCGAAAACAGAGGACAACATTAGCTCATAAGTGGGAGGATGACTATATTCTTACAGAACTGCCACACCACTGGGAATCATGGCCCAGTCACACTGACACATATCCTTAACCCTCACAGCCACTGTCACCCTCCCTACACACTTCAGTGTTCACTACTGCCAGACATACCTCCTTAATGTGCAAGAGAGTTAGATGGCAGATTTCTTAGTCTTGTCATAAAGGCAAGACAACCACTAACTGAGGAGATTGGATCTATCGGAAGAGCTAGGATGGTGGTAGGATAAGGTGGGAAGGGACTCTAGGGCAGGACCCGGAATGAAGAGGTCCCACAAATCACAATACTGAAATACAGATCTGGCTGAGCCGTCTACAGCATAAGTGGGCGGCAAGGATGGGAAAGTGCACAGGGGCTTGCTTGTGGTCCCTCAGTCAGACTTCCAGAAGGGCACGGCATCCTGCTCCTCATCCGTGCCGAATGCCTTGGAAGAGTAGGCACCTGTCCTCTCTGTCTCTCCATTCCATTCTCCAATTGCCCGTGCATATTCGCCACGCTGCCGAAACTGCACTCCTTAAGATTCCAATGGTCGTTGAATAGCCACATCCTCATGCTGATTGATGGCTCCTCTCCGATATTGTGCGCTGCTGACTACTTTTCCTCTGCCGTTTGCCAAACCCTCTCCATCCAGATTCTCCTCCTGTGTCTCCGCCTTGATTTTCACTTGCCTTCTTTGACTGTCTTCCTGATTGTATCCCTTAAACTTTGATGTTTCTCGGGATATTTTTCTTTTCTTTTCTAATTAGTTGGGATTTAATACAAATATCATTTCATATCTCAATCATATCAAGTAGAATCGCACAGTGGCTACCACACTGTTTCCAAACTATTTTTTCTACATGGACTCCTTGACATTGTCTCCCTTTAACAACCCCCGCACCACCACCACTGTACCCATCCCCCAAAGTCCTTATTCTACGGGCTGCCCCTAAAGGTTCATCAATGCTAGTTTTCATATACCGAAAAATGGAAAGGCATGTAACACCTTCAAGAGGGTGACCTCCAATGGCATGACACCTCCAAGATACAGTCTAATATGAACAAACAAAAATTAAACAAAACAAAAATACCGGAAATTGTGGAAACCAGATAAGGTCCAGTCTGCGTCATAGGGGGAATCTACTGACAGTTGTAACTGCGCAGGTCAGATTTATGCCTCGGATCTTCAATTGTTGTTGGTGCCTTTCTGTTCTCACGTTGCAAATGCTCCAGCACTATGACTTCAATCGTGTTTGTTTCTTTTCTTTAAAATCATTTTATTAGGGGCTCATGCAACACTTACTAGTGTTTATTTATTGTCCCTGTAATTCTTCCAAACTCCAAACGCATACAGTTATTTCACTTGTCCATTCCAAAACTGATCCTCCTTTGGTACTGTTCCTCATATTGTTACTACAGTACCTTTATAATAGATCACTTCATCTCCAGTCTCTTTCTTACCTTTAATATATCCTACTCGTTGTCTCCAAACTTTTCTCTTGAAAACCTGGGTAGATTGGACATTGCCACTCTGTTTTAGTTTTAAAACTTTGGGTTTGGGGGCTTCCTAGAATATATAGAAAGATCCAATTCTAAGTATTCTAAGTATTCACACTAGACCTGGTTTTCCTTTTTAGTTTTGCTTCTGATGTGTCTCGTATGATCTCCATCACTCCTCAACAGCTCAACTCCACCTTACCCTACCTTTAAGGAGTCCTGGTGATGCAATAGACGAGCAATTAGCTGCTAACTGACAGGTCAGAGACTTGAACCCACAGCTGCTTCATGGGAAAAAAGAGCTGGAAATCTGCTCCCATAAAGATGACAATGTAATCTGTGTGGTCTTTCTGTAGTCCTTGGGGGAAGCTCTGCTCTGTCATACAGAGTCATTATGGGTCAGAATCAATCTGCAGGCACACAACAATACCACTGCAGTAAAAATGCCACTAATTCAAGTCTCAGTGCCTTGTTTTATACTATGTCTTGTAGCTCAATGAGTCTTCCCTCCTTCACATTTCCAACTCATATTTTTTAAATGCCATCTCGTCCAGATAAAATGTCACCTCCTGTATAAAACCTTCAGGCAGAATTAACTGTGGTCTCCTCTGAACTCTGAGCTTTTGACAGAGCATAACTCTAGCACTCGTGCACATTATTTTACAATTAGGTATGTGAACAATTGTAAGACATTATTTTACAATTAGGTATGTTTTGTATCTCAAGACTACATTCAGACAGCCCTGCATCGGAGCACCAGCTCTAGTAGTTTAACTATGTGATCTTGGGCATGTTTATTAATCTCTCTCAGCCTGTGTTCTCATCTACAAAATTGAGGTAACAAGAGAGGTAGAATAAGAATAAATGAGGTACTGTATACAAAACACTTATAATGCCTGATGGGTAACAAGCTCTTAGTGAATGTTAGCTTTTTTTTTCCCTCTGGTGCTTGGTACATGGTCTGTCTCACAGCAAATATTCAGTGAAGAGTTATTGAATAAATGATTGCTAGCATGAAAGACTTAGGAACACTTGATAAACATCGGTTTCTTGCTTTGTTAGGTCTTGAGATTCCTGTGAGGCACAAAAATATTGTGTAATTATAAATTTTGTGTGTAGACAAATCATTACAGTAGCAATTGGGATAGGCAAAAGCTTTGCATGTGTATTTCATCTTTTTCACCTAAACCTATTACACTGTTATTTCTAGAAAGCACTTCTTTTCTGAGATAAGTCCAAAGATTATTTTTCCACTTTAACGTTTGACTAATACGATGATTCAATTAATGTGATAATTATTTTTAATGTGATAATTATTTAATACAGCAAGCAATAAGTTTTAAGCTATAATGGTAATAGAGCCCAGCATGCTTGAAAATACCGTCCTCTGAGCCAGGTTCAGCAACACATCTTCAAGTTGAGACCATAGAGGTTTAATCCGTTTCAAACTCCTTTACCAATATAAATTTAAATTAATGGCATTTCTGATTCTTGCCCCTTTCACCTATAATCCATCTTAATCTCTTGACCTCCAATTCAGTCCTTAAACCCTAAAAGATTACCTTTCATATTCACCCCAGGATAATCTGTTTAATATCCCTTGATAAAGAATATCCTTTTTAAATGCTGCATTCATGCATACTTTAAAAATAGAAGCCATATTCTTTAGGAAGAGACAAATACTATAGGCTCTTACTTGATCCTAGAAGCTCCTCCAAAGGCTCTGAGCAAAAGAAGCACACCAACTCCCTTATAGATGAGCATGGAAACCAGACATGTGCAGTGATGGTGCAGTTGTAATAAAAACAATGCAATAGAGAAAAAAAGGAGACTGGCGGCCGAAGGCTGGTTTGGGCTACTCCCCTACTTCTTGTTCTCCGCCTGTTGCGGGGACAGTCGCTTCAAATAGAACTGCTGGCAGCGGTTGACGCCTCAAGCTCTGTGCCACTCAGGCTTCCAGGGCCGCGCTGTGCTCACGAGCCAATGCGTGCGTCTGACCCCTGACCAGTGCAGCAAAGAGGGTTCTAGAAGCGGCAGGAGTGAAACAAGCGTTTCTACTGAGCATGCGCGTACCAATATGAACTTTTTTTACTGGATTGTAAAAGGAAATAAGACCACGTTATTCCTTTAAAAATACAAAAACATAAACCAAAAAATAAAATAACAATACATGAAGCTCACAGAGTGGAGGGGAGAGGCAGAGAATCATGCCAAAGTCCACTATCCACATATGAATACAACTAGAATTATTTTAGCACATTGTCTTCCATTATTTTTCCTTTGCATCCCTGGTATACTGAGAGGAAAAACTTAAATTTCACGAAAGCTGTCATTTGAATTGCATGACTGCGTAGAAGTCGTGGTGTCAGATTTTTCAAAGAAAGACGCCTGAAAGAACGCATGCGCCATTCGCCTCAGTCTAAGCTCTCATCGCTGTACGCACAGAGCGCCCATTCCAAACAAGGGGCTGAGGGTCCGCGGGTAAGCCGATCTTGGGGGTCTATTTGCCGGCTAGTCCGACCCCTTTCTGACGTGAACAAAGTGCTTTTAACTGCAAGTTGGACTCTGAGGAAGAAATAGCATGAGGAGAGAAGAGGATTACCTAAAGACGATGATTTGAATCTTCACTAAAACTAAAATGAAAAGGCAGAGAACACTGGAAAATGCCATCCCAAACCCAAAAGAACAGTACGACATGCAAATAATCATTCTTGGATGCAGCTAATCCTTAATAATCCACAAGAACAAAAACGTGCTGAAGCTTTGGAGCTGGAGTTTGTTAAACGATATTTATCTGCAACTTTTTGTTTTTTGAGTGCCCCCCCCATGCACACTTAGGCTAATATTTGTTTTAGATTGCAGTTTGCATATTCATCCAAAATCTGGGATTGGCATTAATGAAAATCGAGGTTTAGGGCTACCTTGTCGTTTCATCCTCAAAGTCATCCTCCTTCAGTAAGTCTTCATTCAGCATCTCCTGAAAATCACACAGATTCTTGTTTTTCTGACCTTTACTCTATTTAATCATCGAGGCTACAAGTTGAAGTGCTGGACTTCATAATATCTTACATTCAACCATTTGATACATTCACATGTTTGTGTCTCCAACTAAGTCATAAATTCTTTGGTAATTCAAAATCTTTCTATTTGCATACTGACTATGAGCTGTTTGAAGGCAGGATCGTAGACCAGAAGCTATCTGAAGGTAGGAACTATGCCTTCACCCTTGTCTACGGCATTACCTCACAGTGGAGATGCTCCAGAAAGTATGTATTGAAGGAAGAAAGCAGTGACTGCATGAACAGATGAGTGAATGGATGGATGTAGAGAGCACTTCAGAAATGTTTCCTAGGTGCCAGCAAGTGACTCCCAAAATATGGATACATCTCTCACAATTACACCGGAAGGACCTATTTTCCAGGCACAAATATTCTGAGAGAACAAGAAAAGTAGGCCTACGACGGAAGAAACTGTATAAGTTAGAGAGGAGAGCGCAATTACCCGGCCTTTTGTTGTCTTGGCTTTTGGGGAACAAGGTGAAGTGCTTCTCTACCACATTAGATAAACAAATGGAGGAAGTCCACTCTTTCCTCTTTGTGTGCCTTTCTCTTGTCTTCAGCTGGGTTGAATGGTGTGTGGTCATATCTATAGTGTCTCCCTCACTTTGTCATCAACCCTTCCAACCAATGGGATGTTAAGTCAGAGTTCTAATGAAATCACTGAAGCCACTGGCCAGTGACTAATAGTGACTCTGAAGAAGGAACTGTATTCTGGATTGTCTGTACTTCCCCTGTCAAATCTTTGCTTCCCTTTTAAAAATTGCAGTCTTTCTCTTCCTTTTGGTGTCCCTCTAGCACCTTTTAGGGGAAAAAATTGCTTCAATAACAATAACAGAGCAGCAAAATGAAGAATTGGAATGATAATAGCATAGGTGTGTTGTCCCCAATGCTGTCCGTCTCTTGGCAGCCAATCACATAGAGCTGCTCTATGCTGGTCAATGAAGGAATACAAAGGACACAGAGCTCCATTTCAACTGTGCATTTGAAGAAACCCTCCACCAAATGTGGTGAGCTCACAGACAGCAGGGTTGCTTGAAAAGGGAAAGGCCATTATGGTGAATTGCGTGATTGTACATGTACTGTGCTCCATGATGTCTGAGAGGGCCTCAAAAGGCCAAAGGAGCATTTCCAAAGAGTGGCTCACAGCTTTACCCTTCTATGAATGAGCCCAAGGCTAGTTCATACACCCAGGGAAGTGAGACTCCACTGGGTGGTTGGGCATTTGGTTAGGGACGGGCATGACCAATTTTTTTAGACTAGAATCATTTGGCAGACAAGTCAAAATGAATGTTTTTATGGAGAGATTTAGCAACACCCTTGCAATCACAGTCCAGGCTTAGTGATGCCTTCCAGTATTGAGAATCCATTCAAAAGCAGATGCCTGAATCTGGCTCTAACGGCAATGTCTCACTAGGTCCAATAACATTCACTCTCCTCTCCTCACCATTCAGCACTTCAACGATTACACGCAATTATTCTCAAGCCAAAGGCAAATATCAGACAATTGTCCTGGTGGTGCTGGGCAAAGAAGGATGTTCCATTGGATGACCAGAGGTCTGGGGGAATCCGGATGTTATTGGTAGAGAGACCTGAGTATTTTCAGGGAAAGAGCACAGTGTAGCAAAGAGGTCAAAGAACAGTTGGTGGGATTATATAATACATTATGAAATGGGGTGCATGTATTACTCAAGGCTGAAAGCCAGGGGCAATGTACTTGCTTCATTCCAATGAAATGTCTCAATGAAATGCTGGAAGCCCTAGGTGTTGGCAGTCCACCTACCAGATTCCTACCCCATCTCCATGCTCTACAGTAAGAGATGGCAGTGGACAAATCGGAGAGCTGGGAGACATTTTAGATAATAGGAATCTCTAAAGATGGGAATAAATGAGGTCCAAGGGGTTTCCCAAGTTTTCACTGCTCACCAGTGACAAAAGGAGGCCTACCAGCCAGCTCCCTGGGCTCCCCACAAGGATGCACTTTCTTCTTCTTTTTTAATCATTTTATTGGAGACCCGTACAACTCTCATCACATCCATCCATCCATCGTGTCAAGCACATTTGTACATTTGTTGCCATCATCACTCTCAAAACATTTGCTTTCTACTTGAGCCCTTGATATCAGCTCATTTTCCCCCTCCCTCCCTGCTCCCCCCCTCCTTCATGAAACCTTGATAATTTATCAATTATTTTGTCATCTTACACTGTCCGACGTGTCCCTTCACCCACTTTTCTGTTGTCTGTCCCCCAAGGAGGAGGTTATATGTGATCCTTATAATCAGTTCCCTCTTTCTGCCCCACCTTCCCACCACCACCCCTGGTATCACCACTCTCAGCACTGGTCCTGAAGGGATCATCTGCCCTGGATGGAAGGATGCACTTTCCATTCCTCTGTGCTGCATGTTACTGTTTGTAATTCGCATTCATGATGACGACCCTGAAACTGTGACAAATGCTGTGGTCCTGAATTAATACAGAAACCCCTAACCCGTTCCTTCTATTTCTGATGTGTAGAATTTCATTGCATTTTACTTTTCTGTCCATGAGAACTCTGAGTTACACAAAACTTTGAATTAATCTGAATAGCCTTCCCAACTTTGACAGATACTACATTGTGTTGGGGAATAGGAGGCACAATATAAAATTCAAACTCATTCCTTTGGTTTCCATCTCCCTAGGGACTCCATGTCTTTCTTTGTCCAATAAATAGAGGTAAATCAGGGAGACGAACAGAGACCAACTTTCTGAGGGCGGTGCTTATCTGGGACTGTGGTTTCCCTTTCTGTTTCCTCCATACCATCTGGAATAATGTGGGATAAACTGTACTTTCACACTGCTTGTTCACTGCACATCGTGGGCCACAGGCTTAGTAAGACGAATTATTGTAATGTAACAGAAAGATCACATATTTAGTTCTTAGACAGGCCCGAGTTTAAATGCTCCCTGAGGTACCTATCAAAAGACACCTTACTTGAGCTCTCCATTTTCTTTCTGTTGAATTGGTGTACATATGTTGATTAATTATGTGAGGCTTAGTTCGGCTCATATGTAGGGTCCTAGCATGATGTCTCGCACAGAGAGTGCACATCCAATGGTATTTACTACTGATTATTATAAAGCAAAGAATGTGCCATAAGGACTAAGCTTCCCATGGGATCAGAATCACTAATTAGATTCTGAGAGGGAGGTAAGGCAACTAAAATGGAGGCGCCTTTGCTGAATGCACACAGTTGGGAAGGAGGTAGAATGGATCTAGACAATTCTCAGTTTACGGTGAGTCCGAATTGAGTTTGGTTTATCTTTAACACAAGGAATCCTAGTGGCATAATGGCTATGGATTGTGTTGCTAACAGGCCAGCACTTCAACTCTACCAGTGGCTCCACGTGAGGCTGGCTGCTCCCATAAAATATAAAAGTCTCAGAAATCCAAAGGGGCAGTTCTACTTGATTTTTTTTTGTTTTGTTTTTTTTGGGGGGTTTTTTTCTACTTGATTTTTAAGTGTGGTCAGAACCAACTCTGTGGCATTGTGTTTTCTGTGCTTAATACATTTCATGATTTTCACCCGAGGTGTGCAAGGTGTTTTATTCATTTGTTTTGTTTTTAAGACCATCACCAAGGCCCCTTACTATAGAATAGCCCCCAGATGGTCTTCAATGTACCCCCGAGTGGCAAAGGTCAATACCACCCCACCTCATGCTGCATCAAGCTTATTTTGATGCTCCACCAATCCTCTCCTGAATAGCACCCTATGTTCCACAATTTTCCAAATTTCCCCCTGAGATTCTAATCAAAAGTAACCTGTCTCCAGGATCCTTGATTTTTGTCAATACAAAAATTTAACTCATTCAGAGGCATTAGTGATTGTGAATGCTCCAACATGAGACTTATGCCGGCTGATCGAGATGTAATATGATCCCTTCATGCCAATCTAAAGTCGTTTGATAAGAATTTCTAGTATCTAATAGGTTAATAAATAAGCTATTCAGGAGCCTATAGGAACATTTTAAGAGTCTTCAAACCATATCCTGCAGGCTGCTCTACCTCAGATCATCTGGAAAGTCACCTGGGTACCCCCAAACCGAATCTATCGCTGCTGAGTCACCTTAGAACCGCCCCCATAGGATTTCCAGGCTGTAAATCTTTCCAAAAGCAGACAACCAGAACTTTCACCCACAGAGCAGCTGGTGGGTTTGAAACACTGACCTTTTGGTTAGTGCTTAACCACAGCACCATGAGGACTCCTTCCAACTGGGTATAAATTCTAAAAATAACAAAGAGAGAGTGAGAGAGAATGCCTACTCAATCTATGTGTAGGATCACCCAGCTGTCATCTTATTTAGTTATGTAGACATTTTAAACACCTACTCTGAACCTGGCACTGTGCTGTCAGCTGTGGAGAGAAAGATGGCTATGGCACATCTTGGAGCTCCTTGTTCTGGGGTCCAACTGGACCCCTGACAAAACTGAGAGCTGTTCATTTGATTGACTGACGGAGGGAAGGAAATAGCAGAAGCAGCAGGCAGCTGTTTGCTTATAGCCACTTCCCATCAGAGACTTCCCTCCCAGGTTTAAATACTTTTGTTTTATTTCAACACATTGAAGATGAAAATCTCATGTGAAAGTACCTAATCTGAGAGGCAAACATTAAATAAAGAACAAGTTAAAAGAGAAGTGAATGCTGCAGTGGGCAAATTGCTAGTCTTTCCTCAAACGAACATTGCCAGCTACCAGGCAGTGGCTTTTGAAGACGAGTCCACTAATTGAACCTGTTTTTACCATGACTGTTTGAAACATTAGCATACTGGAGAATCCTGAAAATAAGAGGCGGAAAATCTCAAGTGGGCTTCACTGCTGAGGTAGGTAGTTTATTGTGTCAACCTGGCCGATAAACACATGTGGGGTTAATTGAAAGGCAGAGGGATAAATGGCTCAGTGGGCCTCGCCTTTCTAGTTCTTGGGTCTCTTGCTTTCTGATGGTGGGATCAGGGTGCAGCTGCCTTAACCAGTTCCCTGCTTCAGCTGGCAAGGCTCACTTCCTGCAAGGCACCCCGAGGAGAAGCCACATGTACATACCCCAATGCAGCCTTGGGTGCTGGAGCACCCTTGTGGAGACCCCTGTCAGTGCTGAGATGCTTACACATTCACTGATTCGGCTTTCCTCCTGCAGTCAGCATCATAGTGTGTGTTTTGTGAGAAGGAGGACTTTGTGGATTGGTGTCAGACATATGGGCTAATGTTGGACTTGTGGGCTTGGACAGTACTGGGTTGGGATGTTTTCTTGAGTTGCACTTATCCTTTATATAAAATTCTGTCTTATGCATGAGTTTCTTTGGATGTCTTTCTCTAAAGTACCCAGACTAACACAACTTCCATACAGCCCCCTTCACTGATAAGGAGGAGCTCTGGTGGCATAATGAGTTATGTATGTCTTGAGACCAGTGGTTCAAACCCATCAGCCCCTCCTTGGGAGGAAGATGAAGCTGTCTCTTGTAAAGATCTAAAGTCTCAAATACCCACAGGGGCTACTCTCTCCCAAAGGGTTGTTAAGAATCACCATCTGTTAACAAACCCAGGGACAAGGGAACAACAAGGGATCCAAATTGGTGGTGCGGTGGGGGTAGCAAGCCTGGTTGGGAATGATCAAGGGTAAGGTAACGAAGAGGTATAGCTGAAACCCAGGTGGGGATGGAGCATGGTAGTAGGGCAGGAGGAAAGTCAAGGGAGATGGAGGAAAGAGCTAGGAGTCAAGGTCTAGACAAAGACATGTACATGCAACTATATATATATATATATATATATATATATATATATGGATGGGGAAATAGATCTATGTGTCTATATTTATAGGTTTAGTATTAAGGTGGCGGAAGGACCTTGGGCCTCTGCTCAAGCACTCCCTCAATGCATGAATACTTTCTTTTATTAAGTTGGCACTCTACGATGCTCACCCTCCGGACACAACTGCTGAAGCCAAAGCAGGTGAACAAGTAACTGTGGTGAAGAAAGCTGATGGTGCCCGGCTATCCAAAGATATAGCATCTGGGGTCTTAAAGGCTTGAAGATAAACAAGCGGCCATCTAGCTCAGAAGCAACAAAGCCCACATGGAAGAACACACCAGCCTGTGTGATCACGTGGTTCCGAGGGGATCAGTTATTAGGCATCAAAGAACAAAAATCATATCATTGGGTGCACACCTCCAGGATACAATCACTGAAGACAAACAGGTGCATAAGCAAATGTGGCAAAGAAAGCTGATGGTGCTCGGCTATCAAAAGAGATAGTGTCTGGGGTCTTAAAGGCTTGAAGGTAAATAAGCGGCCATCTAGCTCAGAAGCAACAAAGCCCACATGGAAGAAGCATACCAGCCTGTGCGATCACGAAGTGTCGAAGGGATCAGGTATAAGACATCATCAGGAAAAAAAAATCTTACCATAGTGAATGAAGGGGGAAGTGCAGAGTGGAGACCCAAAGTCCATTGGCGGCCACAGGAGATACCCTTGCAGAGGGGTCTAGGGGAGGAGATGAGTCAGTCAGGGTGTGATGTAACACCTATGAAGAATACAGCTTTCTTCCAGTTCCTAAATGCTCCCCCCCACCCCCCAAATACCATGATCCGAATTCTACCTTGCAAGTCTGGATAGAGCAGAGGATGTACACTGGTGCAGATAGGAGCTGGAGGCACAGGGAACCCAGGGCGATGATACCTTCAGGACCAGGGGTTTGAGGGGCAATACTGGGAGGGTAGAGGGTGAGTGGGTTTGAAAGAGGGAACCAATTACAAGGATCTACATGTGACCTCCTCCCTGGGTGACGGAAAACAGAAAAGGGGGTGAAGGAAGACATCGGACAGGGCAAGATATGACAAAATAATAATTTATAAATTATCAAGGGCTCATGAGGGAGGGGGGAGCAGGCAGGGAGGGGAAAAAGAGGACCTGATGCAAAGGGCTTAAGTGGAGAGAAAATTCTTTGAAAATGATGAGGGCAAAGAATGTACAGATGTGCTTTAAACAATTGATGTATGCATGAATTGTGATAAGAGTTGTATGAGTCCCTAATAAAATGTTTAAAAAAAAAAAAAAGGTCACCATCAGCTCCATGGTGGCGGATGTAGGTTTGGCCACAGAGAAGAAGCAGAAACTTGAATGCCGTGGAATCAGAAAATACTCGAGGCAGAAAGACCTTCTCCAAGCCCCACCTACTACCAGCAGGTCACTTCTAGCTCTATCTAGGGTTTCTGGGACTGTGAATCTTTATGTGAGAAGACAACCTCATATTTCTTGGGCAGAGCGACTGGTGGGTTTGAACAGCTGACCCTATGGTTGGTCATCGAATGCTTACCCGACAATGCAACACCCAACCCTCATTTTAACGTGAGTATTCTAAGGCTCATGGAGCCCCAGTGGCACAGGGGGCTGCTACACATTGAGCTGCTACCCACATGGTCCTGGAAAGATTTAAAGTCCCAGAAACCCTCCAGGGGAAGTTCTACCCTATCATGTAGGGGTGGCTATGAGTAAAAATAAGTTTGATGGCATTGAGTTTAGTTGTAGTTTACTCTAATACTCCCGGAAGTCAAATGACACCTCTATAGCCACCCAGTCAGTGAGAGGCCAAATCAGAACCAAACTCCAGAGCTCTTAAGTGCTAGGCCGTTAGCCAGCCAGCCAATTACATTTCTTGAGCTCCTCCATATACCAGGCACTGTGTGATGTTCCAAGAGAGGAGGTGGTAGATCTACCACGATTTTTGTTGTGATGCCTTGTCAAGGGAGTAAGGGAAGTGTCCATGAGAAAGTCATGGTTCAGACTCACAGAAGCAGACACACACACACACACACACACACACACATACTGAAAGCCAGTTCATGGACCTATTAGCAAGTATGTGTGCAGCTCTGCGGGTGGAGGGATAGAAACAATCCAGGTACATTCGCCGAAAACCCAAACTTCTCTCAGCTCTCCATGCTGCCCTTCTCAGAGCCCAGGAAGCCTCCTTAAATTTTTATTACTAATCAGAGGAATTTCTAGTACATTTGGTCATTCAAGAAATAAGAGTGTCGGGGCTCAAAAGGCCTCAGAGCCATCTGTGGCCATTAAAATCATTATAAAAATCATTTCTCTGAGTAAACCGTTGCTTTTATTTATCCATGTCATCCACAAAGGCAGATAATCAGCATTTAGCACTTATGAAAAAAGTCATACCCTCATCCTTGGGCACGATGCCTGAAGATAAAATGAGCTTTTATTTAAAGGAGAAAATTTTAAGTGATGGTCGCTGAAAAGTCCAGAGTTTGAGAAAAAATATAAGTCCTCTTCATAGATGTACACAGAAGAAGATACGCCTAGAAGAGTGTCAGCAGGCGGAGCCCAGGCCTTTGAGCTCTCAATAGAAGGGGCCTGTCCTCAAAAAACATACAGCCAATGTTAATTAGTCCCACAAGGGGTAGGAAGTCTTAGTTCTCAGAGTCAGCAGAGTAATTCTGAGGCTCTTGTAGGTCATTTTGTCTGCTATTATTATCTTGACTGGGCCTGTAACCCAGTTCCCCATATTCACCTCAAGATAAAATTCATGGTTCATATTAAACTATGTTCTGTCACAAGCAACACAATCATAATAAAAACTACTCTGTTAGGGCACTCTGCTGAGTGCTTTATATGCACATTGTATCATTCAACCTGCATAGCAACCCTTTGACATAGTTTCCATTCTTGCCATTTTCTAGGTGAGAAAACTAGGCCAGGTTCCTATCCTATCTCTGATATTTCCTAGCTCTGTGACCTCAGGTCAGTTGTGTCACTTCTCTGAGCTTCCACTTTCTTCTCTGTGAAATGAGTTACTTGAAAAGTTGTTTGCCCTCTCTGAGCCTCAGTTCCTTGTTTATCTCCCAGTGTCTTGTATTTCTCAGGGCCATAAGACTGTAATATGTTTATATTGCCTAAAGATGTCTATAAGGACTATATATGTCTATAATATAATAAGATTGAAGTTGTCAAGGATTTTGTCTTGCTTGGTTCCACAATTTATGTTCTTGAAAGTAGCAGTCAAGAGATCAAATGACCCATTGCATTGGGCAAATCTGCTTCACAAGACCCCTTTAAAGTGTTAAAAAGGAAGAAGGATATTGGCCCTGCTTGATGCTCACCTTCATGAAGAGATCAGTGATGATATGGGTGCTATAGCAAGATGTTGTGAAGAAACTAGATGATGCCTGGCTATCAGAAAGAATAGCATCTGGTGTCTTAAAGGCTTGCTGTCAAACAAGCAGCCATATAAGGGAGACTTCAACTAAGTGTACATTGAATGAGCACATGAGCCTATGTGGCCTACGGATTTTAGATAATATAATCCCCATATAAAGTACAAAATAATATCGGAGCTTAAATTTTGAGCACCTGGTTTGCAGAAGGCTATGGGTAACAGTAGAAGCCCCAAACCCATTTGCAGGGTCCACGCATGATTTAAGCCACTCCGGTGATAGTTGAAGGATGTGAACAGCCCAGTTATCCTACGGAGAGCATTGTATTGTTGATTGTGGCAGATGTAGTTAGGTTAAAATGTACAATCTTATCATTGGATCTCCCTTTTGACCTATTTTAAAGCTGTTTGGGATATAACAAGGTGGAGGGGAAATACATGTAGATGAAGCCTCTAGTGAATCCACTGGAACAGGGACCAGGAATGTGAACAGCTTTGCTATCATTGGAAAGTGAATTGTCGCAGATGCAGTTACCTTAGAATTTAGCCCCCTCTCATTTCAATGGATCTCCCTTAAGATCCATTGGAATTTGTTCTAGTTTTAACATTGTCTGCTTGCTGTTTGATTGAGGTTTTTATCTATTTGACTTTGTTATTGTTGTCAGTGTTTTGGTTTGGTGTTTTCTGTATATGAAATCCAGGAGAGGTAAACGAATAGACAGTAACTGGATTACTAGTTCCTTGCAGCTGTGGAAGGAGAGGTTGAGGGGAAATGGGGAGCTAAAAATACTGAATCCAAGAATGAAGACAGTGTTCTAAAACTGACTGTGGTGACTCTTCTTGATGTGAATGAACTATTAAATTGTATATTATATGAATTAGATATCAATCCAACTGTTTAAGAAAACGGGATATTATTTCAAGGGCTAAGGTAAACCTGACTCACCCATGGTATTCTCAGTCATATCATAGGCATGTGCACGTCGGGCAGTGAATAAAGAAGAGTGAAGGAGAATCAATACTTTTGAATTATGGTGCTAGTGAAAAATATTGCAAGTACCATGGATTAATAAAAGAACAAACATCGGTGTTAAAAGAAGTACAACCAGAATGCTCCCTAGAGACAGGATGGTGAATCTTTGTCTCACATCCTTTGGACATGTCATCAGGAGAGACTAGTCCCTGGAGAAGGACATCATGCTTGCTAAAGTAAACTCAAACAGAAATCAAACTCACTGCCATCTAGTTGATGCCAACTAATAATGACCCTATAAGATAGAGTAGGATGGCCCCCTGTGAGCTGCAGAGGTGAACTCTTTTCTAGAGTAGGAAGCCATGTCTTTCTCCCTCAGACTGGTTTCGAACTGCTGGCTTTGCAGCCAGCAGCACAACTCATAACCACCTCACCATCAGGGCTCCTTAGTAAAGTAGAGGGGCAGCGGAAAAGAGGAACACCCTCAACAGGGGCTTCAACAATAAGTTCAAACATGGAGATGGGAGAATAGTGCAGGACTGGGCAGCATTTATTTCCCTTTTGTACGTAGTGTTGCTATGAGTCAGAAATGACTAAACAGCACATGACATCAACCACCCCAGGTCTCCAGCTATCCCACCCCCAATACTTACCTCCTCAGGTTGAAGTCCTCAACCAGAAGGTTGAGTGACTTGAAGAAATTATTGGACCTTCAGTTACTATGGGCTTTGTCTTTGCCATATATTCAGAATTCAGCCATGTTCGTACCTCTGTTAGAGAGCCAACCATAGCTACTAATTCTACCTGTATCCCTATACAAGACATTGCATGCTTAACATATAGAAATGAAAGAATGAGCAGGATGCCTTCTGTCAGGGAATTTGATGCTCACAGGTTGAAGCCATGAATAGTAAGTATTTGAAGAGAAGTATTAGCTATATAAAGCCGTTAGCTTGTTGATAAAACTGGAAGCACTAACACTCTTATGAATAATTCCTGCATACTTACCTTTTCATGTTTTCCTTTTCTGAAAGGAAATACTACACTCAAATTAGGAAAATAATGATCTTTGCTTCAGAACCCGAACTATTCCACTCATTTTTATTCCTTGCTTCTTGCTTCCTTCAATTTTCATGAGCACCACCATGGGGTTCTATAAGAATAATCATGTCCCTGGGAGAGGAAAATGATAACTGTTGTCCTACCTTCAGCGCATCGTGCTCCGGAGGCTATGTTTTACTGTAAGGGGTGCATGTGTGCCTGCAGTTCTTTCCTCCTGCGGCCAACCCCTTTTTGTGAGCAATTAATCTCACAGAGCTTACCATCTGGGCCCCAGAGGAATGCCCAGTACTAAAAGTCCCCTCCACACTGACCTGTGATTTTAGCCTCAGCAGGGCAGGGACTTCCCAGCCCTTCCCCTAATTATTCTGTGTCTCTCGTGTCCAAAAACAGCAGACATTCCATCCTCGTGACAAACATGTTTCTGGTGTCATGCCATTCCCCTAACCCTTCCACCCTGAAAAGACTTGTATGTTCTCCCCTAGAATCCAATTTCTAAATGTTTCTGTCCCTGGAATATTGGTGGATTACTTTAAGGAGAGTGACAAAGTGATATGTGGAGGTAATAATATCTGTGGGATAGGATAGTTCAGGGTGAGCTTCTTAAAGGAAATTACATTCCAAGCAGGCAGCAAGTAGTAATATCCCGTCCTCCCTGAAATTGATTGGGCGACAATCCAATTACACCATGTATCTGATCATTGTGGCAACGTATCGGAATCAGGAGACTCTTCATTTCAGAGGAGTGGAATATTCCCCTCAATACTTGGCCTACCCCTAATGGACACTTAGAACATAAATAAGGCAGTGACAGTTAATTAAATAATACTTCTGCTCATTAGGAGCTCAAGTATTCACTGGCCAATATGTTGTGTCATAGCAACAACATACCAGGGAATAAGGCAAGAGGGTGCAAATGGTGAAATGTCTTCTAAAGATGCATAACTGGATTGTAGGCTCAAATAGCAAATATGCATTCAGGGTCAGTATAATTGGTCCTGTAACATCTTCTTAGAAAAACCAAGGTTTACTTGCCTTTCCAATGGGCCAATAAAATTAAATTGGCACCCTGTGATGTGTGATGAATGCATAATCAAAAGTATGAAGCCATAGATCTCTTAAAAGTGCATGGGAAGCAAAGGTAGAAAGAAAGAGAAAAATGAAAATTCTGAACAGTGTGGCAAACAACACGAAGTGGAAAATAAGGCATTCCCAAGAATATTTCCTCACTGTGTAGCAGATATCAGAACTCCCACTTCTATTCTAGAAAGCTCAGAGATACTGACTAGACCAGAGGATGCCTGGCTTCGGAATACCCTCTGAAGAGGGGCAAGTGGTACCAGGTTCAGGAACAGGACTGAAAGCTAGTGAATATCCACCAAGGTGGAACTCACAAAACCTTGCGGGGGGGGGGGGGCGGGGAAATGCAGTCCTCATGAAAAGGAAGACTTTTGTGATATTCAAAATGTCTTCTAAAGTATATTCCCTGTAATCCTGCTAAAGCAGCTCCCATTGAGATCTTCCGAGGAAAAGCACAACAAAACCCTCCTAATACACAAGCACACAGCAACCCGACATCTAGAAATGAGGAAAAGCCAGTGTCTGCGAACTGATGGAAATGAAGCCCAGTAAATAATAGTAATGTAAAAACACCCATCTTCCTCCTGATTTCTAATTTTGATGGCCAGGCACATAAATATTTGTTTAATGAGTGACAGCACATTGATAATACGTTATCTGTATTAGATGGATGGATGAAAGCAAAGAGAAATTCTGTTATCATTCAATTATAATTTTTCTTTGCTTCAAATATATTCACATGCTCAACTCAGAGAAATGATTAATCATGCATATAACCTTTTTTTAAAACTTAGAAATCGTGGAAACACTTCATAGAAATCCATTGTGTACAATGGTTCAGGTGGCCAGATAAATAAAGGAAAAGGTGGGAGCAACGACTAAGTCTCAAAAACCCTTCGGTGAAAATGTCTTACAGTTGGAGGTTCTTCAGGAAGGCAGTAAGGTCGATAGAGATCTCTCTGCCCTACCTCAGGCCTATACCTCAGATCCCCTGAACAAAGGATGTGCATTGTTTTCTAACGAATGTCCCCTGATGGTGCGCTACCTATGTAACCCGCAGGTCAGCAATTAGCATCCATCAACTGTTCTGTGGGGGGAAATGGGTGGCAGTCTGCTTCCTGAAACATTGTTCTTGTTGATAAGTGACTGTTGGGTTCTGACTCGCAGTGAGGTGTTGTACCTCAGAAGCATACTCCCCAGTCCGGTGCCATCCCCACAATGGCTGAGTCCTGCGCTGCAGCCACTGGGTCCATCCATATTTCCAAGGATCTTCCCTCTACTTTACCAAGCAGAGACTGGTCTCTCCTGATGACATGTCCACAGTATGTGAGCCAAAGTCTCCTTACCCTCGCTTCTAAGGAGCATTCTGGCTGTATTTCTTCCAAGGACAATTTGTTTGTCCTTCTGGATGTCCATGGTACTTTCAATATTCTTCACTAGCACCATAATTCAAATACCATATATACTCAAGTATAAGCCAACCCAAGTATCAGCTGAGGCGCCTAATTTTACCACCAAACTGCATACAAAATGTGCTGAAAAACTCGGCTTATACACGAGTATATACGTTATATCAATTCTTCTCCAGTCTTCCTTATCTAATGTGCAACTTTCACAGGCGCAGGAGGAGATTGAAAACGCCGTGGGTTGAGCCAGGTACACCTAAGTCCTCAAAGTGACATGTTTATCTTTCACACTTTAAAGAAGCTTTTGCAACTGATTTTCCCAGTGTAATATATCATTTGATTTCTTGACTGCTGCTTTCACGCACAGTGAGTGAGGACTCAAGTAAAATGAAATCCTGGATAGCATCTATGTTTTCTCCATTTATCATGATGTTGTCTATTAGTCCGACTGGGGGCATATTTGTTTACTTTACATAGGATGTAGCCCTTGATTTTCATTAGTAAGTGATTCAACTTTTCCTCACATTTAGCAAGCAGGGTTATTTCATCTGTAGGCAAGTCGCTAATACTTCTCCAATCTGATGTACTATTTTTTCTTCATGTAGTTCAGCTTCTCAGTGTACAGACTGAATAAGTATCATGAGAGACTATAACCCTGACACTCACGTTTCCGGACTTAAAACCAATGTGCCTTAAGGTATGTGACACCATCACCTGAGGGGATACTGAAATCATCTGGCAGGATGTAGAAGCTACTAAAGCAGATACCCACACTTTATCTTGGATTATGGGCTATAGACAAACGTTTTTAATTGCCAGGGGACACTGCATATTTTTTTCTAAAAAAAGTGCAATAGGCCATATAAATTGAGGAACGTGTGCAGTATTCCCTTGTTAGGTTCAAGCAGCTGTCTCTTGGTCCATGTATAGGTTCTACATGAGTAAACTGAACTATTCTGGAGTTCCCCGTCTTCACACTGCGGTGGGTTTTGTGGTGTTGCGATGCTGGAAGCTATGCCAGTAGTATGTCCAAAACCAGCTGGGTCACCCATGATGTAGATGTGGGTTTCTGTAAAGATTCTACAGCAAGGAAGGATTAAGGAGAAGGAATAGACTGTCCACTTCTGAGGCAGTAGCCAATGAAAACCTTGTGAATACCAGCGGAACATCGTCTGTAAGATTACAGCCTTGGAAACCGATGGCGCCGGCCGACTCTATTCTAAGGGTTGCTATGAGCTGGAAACCACTCAACAATGGGTGGGTTTTCTGAGGGGTAATAGTCACCAGCTTTTCTTTTTTTCCCAAAACCAAGTCTTTTATTGCAACCAGTAAAGGGTACCCTCTGTGTAGAGGGCTCAAAAAATTGTGCATCTCTTTCTCTAAAAATGCTTGCTAAAAAAAAGATTCACACAACCAAAAAACCTAGGAGCATAGTCACCAGCTTTTCTAAATGCCTAGTTTTCCAGCACCTACCAAACCAAAAAACCTTTACTGAACTAAGGAAATATGTGTTCTGGTTCCTTGGCTCATGTGTAAGGCGGGTGAAAAGCAACATGGAAAGGAACAGTGGCAAGAGCGGATCTGTCAAGGTGAAGGGTAGCCAAGCATAGTCTTTTGAGCCCTGGGTAAAAAGTATTGTTTTGAGTAGCCTCAATCCCACAGATGAAGATTAATCTTTAATTAACTTTTAAGTGTTCCATTTTAAATTTGGAAGTGGCAACTAGGCCCAACTGTGCACAAAAAACAAAAATTGCAAGCAATAATATGAAATTAAATACTCATAATTGACTAATTGCTGGTACAGTTGGCTTCTTCTCTCCCTCCACCCTCCAAGGAGGTTTCCATATGATTTCTGGAGTACTTAAGCAAGTACGGCTGTAATTATTATTTCTCCTGTAATAATGGGGTTCATACAGATCTTCATGTTTTTACATGTTTTATAGTCATTATGGCTAATCCTCAAAGTGTCTCTTTAGGGCCTGTAACTACTATCCTTGCCAATATGCTTGCAAGGAGCTAGAGCTCAGAAAAAGGTAACGTGAAGGTCATAGATTGAGTCAGCAGTGATTCAGGAAATAAGAAATTGAGGATTCTGCTCTTCAGCTCTAATTTATGTTATCAGCCCATTAGGTGCTTGAAGTATGAACCAAATTATTCTGAGCCTGACCCAAGACGGAACAGAACACATGTTTGTGGCTCTCCAATAACATAGCAGCTACAGATAGAAGTTTATATTCACACATATGAGGCAAGCAGGCTACCACTTGAGCAAGACATTGTATGATCAAGTGTCAAAAGGAGATGTTCAGGCCACATGCTCCTGGCAGTCAGAAAGAATAGGAGTGTTGAGAAATCAGCCACTGGAAATGATATGGGGGAGGAAGCACCATACGGGTTTTTAAAAATTGGAAAGATAAGAATTTGGGGAATGGAATTTCAGGATGGTGACACAACAAAGCCCAACGCTCAACAGCAGAAATTAGCAAAAAGTATGGGAGGAACAGAAAGACGAGCTAGGACGGGGCAGAAAGTTCTTCCTGGAGAATTGTGGGAGATGAGTTTAGATAGATCATAAGGCGTCCTGATGGAAGGCCATGCAGTCAAAATGGATACTGATCATCACTGGACACTTCTATGAACCACACGCTATTAGCTTTTCAAACACAAATTCTGAAGGGTCCAGACTGGATATGAAAAGCCTAGGGTCTAATACCTAGAATCCTAACTCCCCAAAAAAGAGGGTGTTCGGTGGCCTCATTTAGATGACCTAGGTCAACCTCTGAGGAGTTAGTTGGGTGTTTCAGGCAATGTCATTGTTTTCTGAAAATCTTAAGCCTTTAATTTTGCCTGGAACTGCACAAAGGGCATTACACAGACCTAATTCCCCTCCCTTTTGCAGCAAATGGCCAACTCTGACATGGTCAGATGTTTTCAGCAACAGCACACAACTGTCACAAGTTAATACATGACTGAGCAGCAAAGTGCTAGAGGGACTGCTTTTTGCTGCCTAGAGCTGAAGCTACATTCCACAAGTTATAAGTATTTACTTAATTCTAGATATTTCCAGCTATTTTTAACCAGCATCTTCTCTAAGGAGAGGGTAGGCACTTGGGGAGATACAGTCTTGCTGCCAGGCCACGAAAGGAGCATCTACAGGGCCCATGGAAGGGAACCCTGCTGCTGAATTTTGCTGCAAGAAGTTAAAGTAGGAATCCATTTCCCTGATGTTCTGCACCGGGGATTTCTCCTTCCAGCTCTCAAATAGGTTGAGTTCTAAAAGAAGATGTGTAATCTGGCAGGAATACAGATGGCCAGGGTACTAGGGCTGCCCATGAAAACACATGGGACTTTGGTTGGAGCAGAAGGATTGTACAGTACTGAACTTAACCCCAGTGCATACTCATGTTTCTGTGGGAAGATACATTCACAGTTCCCACTTGAAAGTTCAGTAGCACATGTTCCCTAATCACTCCCATCTGAGGCAGTGGGAGCAGAGGCTCCTCCAGTTCCCAGACCCAGGTGGCAATTCTATCGGGCTCCAGCTGGGTGAGGTTGGGGGGGGCGGGAGGGTGAGTTCAGATGGAGACTCCGAGGAGGGATGGACTATGGTTCAGAACAGGAGAAGGGAGGAGATGGGAGCTCTGTAGGCAGTGGCACACAATAAAGGCACAAAAGTTATACACCAAATCAGGAATAGGTCTGGGACAGGACATGGAGCTACAATGGTGTAGTGTGCTAAAGAATTATATTTTCATGACCTACAAAACACACATATTCAATAATCCAAACAAAAATTTTATGAAACAATATTTACTCATACTATATTCAAGCATTTTCTATTCTATTTCATCTGTTATTTAAATGCTAGGCTATGACCCACTAACTTGATTACATCATCCGCTAATGGGATAAAACCTGCAATTTGCAAAACATTACTGTAGGGAAAAGGACAGACATGCGTTTTCCTTTCTTCTTTCCCTTCTCCTTTGTCAACCATCAACTATGGACTAGAACAAGTCACAAGGGAGTCTAAAGGGTGACAAGTGTGGATTCCAGGCAAAACACAGAGAAAAGAGAAAGGTGAAGGAGGGAAAGTGAGACCATGCTGTCACCAGACTAGCTAGTAGTTCTCTGGGGAAAGATCATATGAAGGAGATTTTGAGAGTAGAGCTAGCATCCCCAACATCTTGCAATGTTTTTGTTCAATAAATGTTCAAGAAATATTTGCTGAAGTGTTAGAGACGGCTTGGACATACATGTCTAATAAAAATACATATAGTGAGTATTGGAACATATTCTTGACCAACAACAAACAGTGTAGGCAGTTTGTTGTGAGCAATGTTACCTGTTCCCTTTGTTTGTTTCTGCTCTAGTGGCAACCAGCTAAGTCCTGGTGGCACGCTAGTTAAGTGCTTGGCTGTGCAGCAAAATACTTGAATCTACCAAAGACTCTAGAAGAAAAGACTTGGCTATCTGCTCTCATACATTACAGCCTTGGAAACTCAATGGGACATTTCTACTCTGTCCTCTAGGGTCAGTTAGTGACTTCACATGTGGCTGATGTGGATGAGTGGTGTACAGACAATAATTGGTGTTTGCTTGTGGCAGTATGAGGGAGAGGTTAAAGGGAAATGGGGTACAAATCATGAATACAGGATGGGGGATGATGTTCTGGAACTGACTCTGGTGATGTATATGCAACTAATTTTAAAAATGATTGAGCTATGGAAATGTATGATCTATGATGCAGCTCCATAAAACTATTAGGGGAAATGTGGTTGGCGTGACTGAGAAACCGCATCGTTATTTAATTTCAATGAATTTGGACTTAGTCACATGTGGCTAGAGAATGACACATTCATAAGCCATCAATAGACAAAGAAAATATATTCAGAGAGATACCTGGAGGATTAGGGGAAAGTGGTGAGGAGAAAGAGGGAATCGATCACAAGGATCAACATATAACCCCCCTCCCAGGGGGACAAACAACAGAAAAGTGGATGAAGGGTAACAGAGGATGATGTACAATATGAAAATAATAATCTATAACTTATCAAGGGTTCATGAGGGAGGGAGGGTAGGAGAGGGAGGAGGAAAATGAGGAGCAGATATCAAGGGCTCAAGTAGAAAGAAAATGCTTTGAAAATGATAATGGCAACATATGTGCAAATGTACTTGACACAAAGGATGAATGTGCGGATTGTGATAAGAGATGTAAGAGCCCCCAACAAACATATATAAATAAAATACTTTATATATATGAATATATATTCAGAATGATTGGTTCCCTTGTTTTAAAAGATGAGTCTGTTTCTAAATGAACCCCAAGACCTAGAATGCCTCTTCAAACAATCAACTTTCCTTTTAGAAACAAAAGGAAGGCTTTCTGTTAGCTGGTTCCCAGTTCTCAGACCTGAGTTAGAATACCTGTACTCTTCAATTAAATCAACTTTAAAATAGAGAGCAGCAGGAACCTGGCATGTCCTGCAAGGGCCACCACGGTTTTCCTGCATGTGGACCTTAAGCTTGAAATGGCAAATAGCTCTAATCAGACTTTCTTTGTATAAAGATTTGCAGTGACCCAGAACCTCCTCCCAGACCTAGACCTAGGAATTAACCTTCAAAGAAACCAATCAGTGGAATTCAGGTTAGAAAGCATGCCTTCAATTAAAACTTTCCTTTTGATTTAGAATAGATTCTTTGCCCTTTGAGCTATTGAAACATATTTGAAGGCACTGGGATTGTTTAGAAAAGATTTTGTTTTGTTTTGTTTAAGTACAATTACAAATCCTGGGTGGTGTGAAGATTGTTTTTCAAAAGGTCAAAAAGTTCTTCCTATCCATATTGCATGTGGGAGATTTATAAGGGTGTGTGATTCCTTTAAAGTCTACTAGAAGGCAACCACGCAGGAAGCTCTGCCACTGATATTTCAACAGCAGGGTCACCGGCAGTGAACAAGTTTCAGCAGAGCCTCCAGATTAAGAACAGACTAGGAAGAAGGAAGAGGCTATCCACCGCTGAGAAATAGCCACTGAAAACCATGATGAATGGCAGCAGTACCCTGTCTGATGTAGAGCCAAAAGATGAGCCCCTCCAGTTGGAAGGCATTCAATCTGTGACTGGAAAAAGCTGCCTCCGCAAAGCAGTCAATCTTAATAATGAAGATGGAGCAAAGTTTGAGGAACCATCACTTGCTGATGGGGCATAACTCAAAATGAGAAGAACCAGCTATAAACATTCATTAATAATCAGAACATGGAATGTACAAAGTATGAATCTAGGAAAACTGAATGTCATCAAAAATGAAATGGAATGCAAAAAGACAGATATCCTAGTGTGATATTTAAGGTTTTGCATCAGTTTGAGTGTACCAGGATTATCAGTGTTTTGGCGGTTAAGACCTGCTCTGACCAGTTAACACTTTCATGAACTAACAGAGTGTAATCACAACCAACTAGCTGTAAGCATCCATATGGAATAAGATTAGGTTGGAATATAACACCCGTAGTCAAGTCACAATCCTGATATAATTAATTGCCTTGAGGATGCGACCTTCTTCCAATATAAATGGGATCCATTGGCAACTTGTTTGCTTTCTTCTGGGTCTGGATCCTGCCTCTAGCGTATCGACCTCAAGGTCTTTGGACTTGAGTCAACAGCCTGTCCATTGACTGCTGATCCAGGCAATTGTCACCAGTGACCTGTCATGCAACCTGTCAGACTTGGATCTATTCACCTGCACAACCACAAGTCTCACCTGCTGATCTTGGATTCAGCATCCTCTGCAGCCACTAGCTAGCTTGTGGTCTTCCTGCTAATTGCCAGTTCCCACAGTTACGCGAGTAAGAAGTCCCCAGCCTAACATCTGATCCATGAATTCAGAACTTGGCTTAACTTGAACTTGTGACTTCTATAACCATGTAAGCCATTTTCTTTATATAAATTTATTTCTCTATATGTACACACATAAATGTCCCTAGTTTTGCTTCTCTAGAGAAACCAGCCTAAAACACCTAGGCACTAGTGAGCTAACATGGACTGGAAATGGGCATTCTGAGTTAGACAATCATATGGTTACTAGGCTAAAAACAAATTCAAGAGAAATGTCAATGCACTCATCATCAAAAAGAATATTTCAAAAACTCTCTTGAAGTACAATGCTGTCTGATATAGGATAATATCTAGTCTTGCACAAAGAAGACAAGTTAATACCACTATTATACCAGTTTACATACCAACCACTAAAGTCAGTGATGAAGAAATTAAAGAATTGTACTAACTTCTTCCATATGAAATTGATCAAACATCATATCAAAATGCATCGACAATTACTGGTGATTTGAAAATGAAGCGTGCAAACAAAGAAAGGATTGGTTAATATGGTTAAGGCCTTGGTGATAGAAATCATGTTGGAGCTTAGACAATAGAATTTTGCGAGACCAATGACTTCTTCATTGAAAATATCCTTTTCAGCAATACAAGTGACAATTAAAATGTGGACTTTGCCAGATGGAATACACAAAAATCAAATTGACTACATCCCTGGAGCAATGCAGAGTCAAAGCACGGCCAGGGGCGGATTGTGAACTGACCTTCAATTGCTCATATGCAAGTTCAGGTTGAAGCAGGCAACCACTTAATTTTTGGTGCTGGGGCCCAAAGCTACTACTTTAAAGATCATGGTGCACCTGATCCAAGGCATGATTTTTCAGTTGCCTCATATGCCTATGAAATTTGGCCAAAGGAGAGTGGAGAAGAATTAGTGCATTTCTATTGCGGTGTTGATGAAGAATGTTGGATATACCATGGACTGCCAAAGGAACAAACAAATCTGTTCTTGAAGAAAAACAACCGGAATGCTCCTTAGCAGCAAGGATGGTAGGATTTCATCTCCTGTGCTTTGGATATCCTATGAGGAGGAGCCAGCCCTGTAGCAGAGCATCATGCTTAATAAAGGAAAGGTTCAGTGAAAAAGAGGAAGACCCTCAATGAGATAGAATGACCTAGTGGCTGTAACAATGAACTCAAACATAACAATTGATAGGATGGTGCAGGACCAGGCAGTATTTTGTTCTGTTGTACATAGGGTAAGCTATGACTCAGCTGACTGGAAGGCATCTGAGAACAACAGCAGCAGAAATAAATGCTAAGAACCATGAACCCCAGAAGCTTATTGGATATCAATTACCCTTCCAGTAAAATTGGCTAGACCATATGCTTCCTGATAACAAAGGAAAATAATTCAAGTTTTTTCTAAGGAGACGACACACTGATTGAGTTAGAGGGTGGAAAGGTGGAGATTCCTAATTGTCCCAGTGTCTCATTCTTTACTAGAGGATACTTCTGTTGTTTTATCTCTTACTCCTCTCACCATCCTCTTCTTTTTTCAAGTCCTTCTTATAAAAAGCACTAATAAATAATAAAGGCAAAGGATCAGAGATGATGAGACCAGGATAGTTATTGTTTCCTGAAATTTAGTCCTGTGATGGTTGGTAAAAAACTAACATCAATTTTACTAATCATTCAAATTACTTTAAAAGTAAGAATGAAATATACACACACACACACATTTGAAGTTGATTGAAACAATCTAGCCAAAGAGGTTTTATTACCTAATTGTTATCATCCTGGAAATTATATGGATGAAAATGAGATAGTTTGTCAAATGATTCTATATTTGACCCTGTCCTCAGTATTTTTGTCAATAACTTAAATAATGCTACTCAAAGAAGTCTGATCAAATCTGTAGATGACATATAACTGGGAGCAATATATAATAATCTTGCTAACCAAATAAATATTAAAAAATTATCCCAAGAGGCTGGGCCAAAACCAGAAAGACAGTTCAAGAGGGTAAATTCTATATTTAGAAACAAACTAAACAAAAATCAGAAGCACATATCTAAGGTTTAAGGAAGCCTCCCTTGGTAGAAGTTCCTAAACAAGAAACCTGACATATAAATTCAAGACCACAAACTCCATGGACTGTTGGTAAAAAAAAAAAAAAAAAGGAGTGCCAGTCTAGGTAGCAGTGACACATATGTCATATCTAATTCAAGGACTGGTGTGATATCAATTCACTTTCTTCTGGATCGGTTGGACATGCTTGCAGCTCAGTCCCAGAAACAAACTCTAAAAGTGACGTTTGACAAACCAAAACACATCCAAGGGATAATGGCCAGGCTGGTTAAGATTATGGTAAATATGTCCCCTATATAAAGAAGAGTTGATGTTAGGGATGATTAACCTGAAGAACAGAAGGCCCAGATGGGGCAAGTCTTTATATCAGCGGTTCTCAACCTGTGAATCGGGACCCCTTTGGGGGTCGAACGACCCTTTCACAGAGATAGCCCAATTCATAACAGTAGCAAAATTACAGTGATGTAATGAACATAATTTAGCAATGAACATAATTTTATGGTTGGAGGGTCAACACAACATGAAGTACAGCATTAAAAGTCACAACATTAGGAAAGTTGAGAACCACTGCTTTGTATGCTTAAAGGCCTGTTCTGTAAATGAGTCAGTAGACCTTTTCTGTGGGCATTGGACAAAAATAAGGACATGTAGCAAGTTTATGAAAAGTACATGGGAGCAGATTTGGGATCAGTGGAATGAAAAAAAAAAGTCTAATACTTCGGGCTGCCCAAAGGTAGAAAGCGCTGCTTGGGAAGTGGTGAGTTGATTATTGAGAGAGATTTAGTGGGGTGACCATTGGATTCAACATTAACAGTCTGATGCTAAGGAATCCAAAAGAATGTAAAGTAAAAGCACATGTTGTTTTGCTTTTTAAATATATTGTGTTTTTAAAATATCATTGTATGGGGGACTCTTACAGATATTGTAATAATCCATAAATCAATGTATTCAAGCTAAATATTATAGATGCTGCCATCATCATTTTCAAAACATTATCTATCTTCTTGAACCCTTTGATATCAGCTTCTCTTTATTCCCTCCCTCACCTGCCCTAACACCCTTGTGAAGCTTCAATATATTAGTAGTAGTATATCCTACACCATCCAATGTATCCCTTCACCTACAATTCTGTTATTCATCCCCCTTGAGGGGGGTGATACAGCCACCATTGCTATCAGTTCCCCCTTCCCCCTCTTGTCCCACCTTCCTTCCCATACCCTCATGGAATCAGCACTCCCATTACTGTTTCTGAGGGGTTTATTATTCTGGATTCTGTGGCCACACAGAAAGGACAATACATCCAGGGTGCAGTATAGCACTGATGAAACACACAACATTTCTCTAGTCCTTTAATACTTCCTTCCTCCCACTACTAGGGCCTCAGTTCTGGCTCACAAATTCTGCTGGACCAACATATGTACATTGGTACAGACAAAAGCCTTTGATACATAGAATCCAGGATAGAAAAACACATATTTTGATTGACAGTGGGTCTACCCGTAGTTTTGGATTACTTTAAGCACCCAAGAATAACAGATATCCATTACTTAACTTTTAAGAATAAGGTTTGTTTGAGGCCCCAACTCACCCTCACCATTTTTCCTTCAGCAAGGTCTGAGAGAAGAAAAAAAAAAGAAAGAAACATTGTAATGGCTTCCAAATGCCCTTCAACTGTCCACGACACATTCCAAGACCATCATGAGAGCTCGGCACTTTCTTTTTTTTTTTTTAAATAATTTTAACAATTTATTAGGGGCTCATACAATTCTTATCACAGTTCATACATATACATACATAAATTGTATAAAGCACATCTGTACAGTCTTTACCCTAATCATTTTTTTCTCCTCTTTTCTTTTTTTACATTTTATTAGGGACCCATACAACTCTTATCACCATCCATACAGATACATACATCAATTGTATAAAGCACATCCATACATTCCCTGCCCCAATCATTCTCAAGGCATTTGCTCTCCACTTAAGCCCCTTGCATCAGGTCCTCTTTTTTTTCCCCTCCCTCCCCTTTCTCCCCTCCCTCATGTGCCCTTGGTAATTTATACCTCATTATTTTGTCATATCTTGCCCTATCCGGAGTCTCCCTTCCCCGGTTCTCTGCCGTCCCTCTCCCAGGGAAGAGGTCACATGTGGATCCTTGTAATCAGTTCCCCCTTTCCAACCCACTCACCCTCCACTCTCCCAGCATCGTCCCTCACACCCTTGGTCTTGAAGGTATCATCCACCCTGGATTCCCTGTACCTCCAGCCCTCATATGTACCAGTGTACAGCCTCTGTCCTATCCAGGCCTGCAAGGTAGAATTCGGATCATGGTAGTTGGGGGGAGGAAGCATCCAGGATCTGGAGGAAAGCTGTGTTCTTCATGCTCGGCACTTTCTTACCCAGATTTGGAAACCCTTTCATTCACTGTGACGGAGCACTGGATCAATTAATGTTTCAATAAGGGGTCCTGCTAAATCCAATGTAAAATGAGTTCAAGTTATGACAGACCCCTGATTAATGGAGATTCGTTGTTGAATGGCAAGGCCTGAGACGGCGAAGAATGACAAATCTGAGGCATTTTTGTTATGGTGATGATGATTACTAGGCCCAAAGTACCAATATCACTTACTCACTGACAGAGATTTTTGTATTTTTCATAAGTTTAAGTTATTATTTCTACTCATTCTCAGCATGTCCTAGTGAAGTCAACAGGCACTAGTAAATTAATAGCTATTGACAGACCTGAGCTCCAATTAAGTTAGATGTGGCCTAAGGTCACATAGCAAATTAGGAACTGAAACATTTAAGAACTGATCTTAGTGCAAAAGCACTTAGATATAAGTTTTTAAACTAATGGTATAAAACATTGACACTATATGAGAAACATCTGATTCATTTTCTGTATTTTATTTATTTAGTGAGCACAATGATGGTACAGCATAGGTACTATTATCATGCTTGTTACAGAGATGGAAAGGAGGTTTTGGGAGGATAATTAACCTGTACCAGTTAATACAACCAAATACTTCAACCTCAAAAGATAAACTTTGAATCTCTTCATTTCTCTCCCTCGCCATTGCCACCACCCAAGTTCAAATTGCCATGGCCTCTTAGATTGTATCAATTGCATCCCGAATGTCTCTTTGCTTTCATCCATGACTTCTTAAATCTACGCTACCTCTGAAAAACAACAACAAAACTCGCTGCCATCGAGCCATTTCGGGCTCATAGAAACCCCCTTTGGCAAGGTGAAACTGTCCATGTGATTCTCTAAGACCGTAACTGTTTACTGGAGTAGAAAGACCTATTGTTTCCTGTGGAATGACTGGCGGTTTTAAACTACCAACCTTGTGGATCACAGCCCACCATGTAACCATTGTTCCACCAGAGGTCCTTCTCTGCATACTGCAGTCCGATAAATCTTTCAAAAACATAAATCAGACCATGATATACCCATGATCAAAATTCTTCAAGGTTTCCTCCCAGGTCCCTTAGAACAGAATCCAAATTCTCCTTAGCAGTACCCTACAAGGGAACCCACAACTGGGTCCCAGCCTAATATCAGTCTTGTCTTGCACCATCCTTCTGTGTTATTCTGGACAGACTAGACTAGTCTAGTTTTGGTCTTAGGAACCAAGACACCGCTCCTCTATCTGTCTCCAGGCGGGTCGGCCCACATACAGATATGCTGATCTGGTGAGAAAGAAGCTATCTCAACCTTCCCACTGACTTTGGCTTTTTACAGGTATTATTGCAAAATATAGCAATGTGGTGACTATTGTTATATTAAGACTGTTACTCATGCTACACCATGCTTCAAGGCAAATTTTCATTTATTTTTCATTAGAAATAAACAATTCACAATATATAATTACATACTGTTTTTGTGATTGATCACTATGCTTTAATTATGTTCAATTTGTAACAATGACAATACATCCTGAATATCAGATATTTATATTACGATTCATAACAGTAGCAAAATTACAGTTATGAAGTAGCAATGAAAATAATTTCAGGGTTGGGGGTCCCCACAACATATTGGAACTGTATTAAAGAGTCACAGTATTAGGAAAAGTGAGAACCACTGTTCTAGAGTATCAGCTCAAGTGATATGTCTGCAGGTAACTTTACCTGGACCTAATAGTAATTAGAGCAACTTTGTCATGTAGTATACATATATGTCACTCATACATTCCCTTCTTAGTACCTACCCTCTGCAATCCCTTTTTAGTAATTATCACATGATAATCAAACATTGGTATGTTTATTTTATTATTTACTGCCCACACTAGACTGGATGTATCATGAAGGGAAGATGCCTGTCTGTTTTGCTCACTACTGAGTACCAGCACTTAGACTGTGCTTGTCACACAATGGGCATTCCAATCTTATGGATGAATGAGTATGCAAATTAATGAATAAAAACTATGTTAAAGCCTAGTCCGATTCCTGGGCACTGCTACTTAACCATGCTTTCTTGATATAAAGGGGACTAAAAAATATCCTTTTCCCTTGACACAGTCCAGCACCTCTTCTGCCACTTCTAACTCTGCTGTACAAAAGTGGTTTGCATTTACTAGTACAATGAAGTGTACAAAATACATGTGTTCATAAGTTAATGCCCGCATTTGTAAGCCATTATGTTAAAGTAGGATCAAATGTTAATATTGAGTGTTTTCTTTGCCAGTTTAGATACATACCATGTAATTGCAAAAATAACTAGACTGTCATAAGGCAATGTACTCCTGAGCAGAACAAAACACGCAAGGGAGTTAACCCAAAGATGGCAGTGAAACCATGGAATTATCAGCTAGAGAAGGGAGCTGACACTTTGTTCTGACCCTGGAACTTGTAAATGCCTGTTGTGTTTACTGTAAACCAACACCAAAGGATGGTCGAAGCTGAGAAAAGGTTTCTGGTGGGTGCTATTACCTTTCACCCAGCATACCACCTCTAACTCTACCCTATCCCCCTTTTTCCTCTGTCCTCAGGTTAAACACAAATTTTCATTTGAAGTACAAGGGTTGAAAGGTACCTGCCTGCAAACTGGACTTTGAAGAGGTCCAAAATATCTACCTAAGTCATCCTAAGTTGCCATACTGAAATAAATCCTTTGGGATCTAGATATGTGTGCATTTTCACTGGGTTCTCTATGAGGAGTAAGCCAAGAGCTAACACTAGGGTTCTCCAAGGTGAGAGGAGGAAGAAGCAATTTTGCTTCCTATAGGACATTTGATGATATCTGAGGACATTTTAGTTGTCACGATTCAGAGGTGCTACTGGCAAAACATCCTACAGTACACGGAATAGCCACTCACAGCAAAGAATTACCTAGCGCCAAATGTTAAGCGTATCAAAGATTCATGTATTAGTCCATAGACATCTAGTATTCTGTACATGGGATAGGTTCTTGCAGAAATGGACGTTGATATGGGGATATTTTGATGAGACAATAGGAATTGAAAAGAGGAAGGGTAATTTGACAGCAATGCCAAAAATAATTAATGAAGAGACTGAAAGCAAAGAACCAGTTAGGAGACTGTGCTCACAGTCTAAAAGAGAAAGAAAAAGGGCCCACCCTGGGAATGCAGAAGAGAGAGATAGCTCACATGTTGTTGAAGCAGAACTGATGAAGCATCACGAGAGAATAACATAAGGGAGAAAGGGAGAGGGAGAAGGTAGACATGACTAGTAAGATTCTAGCTCAGGTGACTGGAAGAAAAATTATGCATTCATAGAGACAGGGCTAAGATGAGCAGGCTGCAGGTAGAGGCACAAAGTGAAGGAATACATGGAGTTTGTGATGCTATGAAGAACTCTAGGTGAGGCTTTTTTATGAGTAGTTGGAGAATGTGAATCTGTAGCTCTCGAGTGCAGCTGAAGCTCAAGGCATGGACTTGTACATCAGCTACTTGGAGGTAATGAGAAGGGATCCCCTGTCTGGCAGGTAACAGGAGAGCACCATAAATACTTGTGGAATGAGTGGAATCGAGAGAAAAAGGCATTTAAAGTAAAGGGGCCAATGGAAAAGTAGCCTTCAGGGTGGCAGAGCGATCCAAGTTCAATGCTCGGGAAATGGGAATGTTTCAAGGAGGGGGATTGGGCCAACAGTATCAAATGCTGATCAGATGTCAAGGAGAATGATGCTGGTTCTTAGAGTTGGATTTAGTGATGAGATCAGTCTGACTTCTTTCACTTAGCAAAATGCATCTAAAATGACCCCATATCTTTTTGTGGCCCGATAACACCTTTCTTTTTATTGCTGAATAATAATCCTTTCTGTGGATGTGCCATAATTTGTTTATTCATTCATTCACTTGTTGAAGGAAATATTTAGTTTCCCATTTTTGGAAACCATAGAAAACATTATTTGGAAGGCTTTGTGTGTACAGAATTTCCCATTTCTTTAGGTAAATACCTAAGAGTCTGGTTGCTAAATCATACAGGAAGTCTATGTTTAACTTTGTAAGAACAGTCAGACTATTTTTCCAAAGTGGCTGCACCATTTTGAATTCCCACCAGCAATAAAGGAGAAATCTTGTTGCTCCACCTTCTTGCTAGCATTTGGTGTTGTCGTGGTTTTGGATGTTAGCAATTCTAATAGGTATATAGTGGTGTTTCATTGTTATTTTAATTTTACAAGTCCCTAACAATATCTGACATTGAGCATCTTTTATATACTTACTTACCTCCTATATTTCTTTCATATAGTGTCTGTTCCAACCTCTTGTCCACTTTTACATTAGTGTTCTGTTGGCTGCTAAAACAAATTACTACAAATTTAGTGGCTTGAAGCAACAAACATTTATTATCTTATCAATCTGAATGTCAGAAATCTGGTACAAGTCTTGCTAGGCTGAAATCCAGGTGTTGGTAGGACTAACGTCCTATCTGAAGAAATCTGCCTTTTCACTTCTTTTACCTTCTGGAGGTTACGTGCATTTCTTGGCTGGTGACTCGCGCTCATCTTCAAAGACAGGATTGCTTGGTTGAATCTTTTCTAATTTTGTCCTTTGCCTTCCATTTTCACATTTGAAGACCCTTGTGACTCCATTCAGCAACCCAAATAATCAATGATAAATTTCTTTATTTTGAGGTTGGCAGATTAATAGCACGAATTCCATCTGCAATCTTGATTCCCTTTCCCAAGTGATATAAAATACTCATAGATTCTAGAGATTAGGACATGAACATATTTTAGAGGAGAATCATTCTGCTTACCACTTGCCTACCATTTATGATGTGTGTATGCATAGAACATGTCTACACACACATATATACATACCATTTACCACATGAATAAGGAAAGAAATCTATATAAAATATATACCAGGAAAGTGAAAGGATATAGATTGTAAAAGGACTGTCATTCCTAAAAAGAGAACAGTTGGTCAGCTTATCCAAATAGAACATGCACACCCACATAATATACTTATGTATCTCTATATAGAGAGACCAATAATACCATTTCACCTGACTGGAGACTTCATCATTAACCAACATCACAGGTTTAAAAAGCACTGAACTACATGTTCTTTTGAGGTCTTTCCCAGCTGTAAGCTTCTGTGATAGATTGGTATTCACCTAGAGATTCTTCTTGTTGATATGTCTATATCAGTTCCCTTTTAGCTGCCTTTTTCTTCTTCCTATTTGTTTGAAATGTGATCCATAAGTCAGCAAGAGACTTCAGTTTCCTTTCCCCCTGCCTTGATTCAAAAGGCTATGAAAATTGTTCTGTAAATGATATGCAATATTGTTATTCTGATCTTTGGGGTAATCAAGTTGTTTGACATTTTTGTAATGATGCCTTTTGGAATTTGGGTGGTGTAATTACCTGCCACACTGTACATTAACAATACCTGTCCTGACCCCAAAGACGTGGGGACTATAAATAAAAGTGTGACAGCTGGCTCCAGCCTTGCTTGTCACTCACCATTGAAGAGAACACAGCTGGGGTGCTACAACAGAGTCCCCAGGACTCCAAGATGCAGTCAGAAACAACATCGTCAATGAGAAAGGCCTGGTGTTTTGCTAGTGGGAAAAGATGGAGATGGGCACTCTTCAGAAGCAGCCAACAGAAACTATTTCAAACAGGGAAGGCACAGAAGCCCCAGTTGGAAATGGCATTTGACCAGCACAAAGGCAGTATATAGAAGGGGGACAAGACAGAAGACAACAGACCATTCTCTCTTAATCTGTTCATACCCAAGGATGAAAATAATTAAGAGGCCCAAAGAAAGGGTTAAGAAAAGTTTGTTACGTGGGGACCCAGAATTGCAATGAGGGTAACAGTTGCTTTGAAGTGGGGATCAGGGGCCAACAGAGGGCAAAGTATGCTAAAAAGAGATGGCGAGAAGGAAAAAAAAACAAAGAAAGAATATGTTAGTTTCCAAATTATATGTGTTTTCCATGCATTTCACTTCATCCTCACCTTATGACATTAATAAAAGTCACATTCATTATTATGACACACCTGATATTCAACTTATTTATCTCATTTAGCGTCCACCCCCCTCCCTTACTAGTATGCAACTCCCAGGAGAATGGGATTTGTTTGTTTTTTCACTTCTGGATAGTCCGACATTGATCACAGGGCCTAACACAGAGTAGGAGATGCTGTATGATTTTGTGTAGTAAGTTATTTAATGTCTTTGAGTCTCAGGATAGGATAGTGATAACACAGCAGGCTCTGGAATTAACCTGATCACCTTAAAAATCTGGAGTCCATTGTTCAGGTCTATACCTTTGACCCAGTTCTTCATCTGTAAAATTGGGATGATGATAATATCTGTCTCAGCATCACTGTGAAGGTTAAAATTAGTTCCCTTGTGTTAAGCACCTATAATAGTGCCTAGCACATAATAGATGATTAATTTTAGCTATTTATTTCTAAAACAAACAGCAGAGCATTTTCCAATATAAGGCTAAAGGATCAGCCTCCTAGGTATATACCAACAATTATGAGAAGATTGTGTAGAAATAGGTAATGTTCCGTCACCGTGAGTTGCAGCTGCTTCAACAGCAACTAACAGGTTTCCCACATAAAACTTCATTTGGAGAAATGATTCTACCATTTAAAACTATGTCTGAAAACTTCTGAATAAAACAAACTCTGTCTTCTTGCCAGCTCAGATGTTCTAAGAATCTCCAAACCCTGCCCTCTGGGTCAACTCAGTTTTCCATTCACAGTACTTTCTTCTGTCAGGAAGAAGCCATTCAAATGTCTTCTTGTTCTCATATGGCAATTATCCTCACATTGAGTTACTTCTCTCTGGGCCTTCTATTCATTTTACATGTATTTATTGGGGTGTCATGAGTGAGCTGAATTGACACAGTGACTACAACAATGCATGTCAGGATGACACAGGACCTGGCAGGGGGGTTGTTCTGTTGCACACTGGCTTGCTATTTGCTGAGACCTCTGTCATGGCACCTCACAGCACTAATAACACAAGCATGTCGAAAAGGAAGCTATGCACAGTAGTCACTGACAGGAGAGCTGTGTCTCTGTTTTCTATAAAAGAAAGATCATTGCTTTTCCTCCTCCTACTGTTGCTGATGTCCAACACTGTGTCTCTAACTTTTGAACCACAGGAGCTCATTATTTCCCAAGGATTGGGGCTAATTTATAATACCCTGAAGTCTCTTGCCTGAGTCAGAGCCAGTAGCTATAAGCCTTTTGTTTTGTGTTTTGTTTGGAAAATTTTTTCTTTGCAATTAGTTCCTTGGCATCTGTGCACCCACTCTTTCTCATAGGCCTCCCCTAGTCTCGCTGTGTATCGTGCACAGGCTTGATTTTACAAGCCAGTCCTTCTTGCAGGTGATTCATAAAGATCTAGTAAAAGTCTGGGCTTTATATACGCAATATCATTCTCTTGATCGAGAGCTTTAAAGCATTCTAAAATAGCAATATGGGCAGACTCTCTGTTACAATGAGTTCTGTTGCTAAATCTGTCTTTAAGTGAAATTTGTGGGTAAGTCATAACAGTGAGGGACAGTCCATATCTAACATCAGTTCGTCAGATATTTGTCTTTGTATAAAGTATATGCAGTGTCTTTCAATGTTTAAAAAATTAAAGAAGCACCTTCAGATACGAAGCAATATCTTTCCTATAATAAGACATCTATAATACTGTTTTGCTGTGTGTTGCAAAGTGTGCACCTCAAATTGACAGGGATTCGTTCTTAACTTGTACTTAAGTTAGACTTTGATAACATAGGGAATGACTATAGATTGCTTAATTTTGAATGTTTATATATTTTTAATGGCCAAGGTATTGATGAATAAGAATTTTTGGATAATAATTACCCTTTCAGGAAGGAGGTACCAAGACAAACAGAGAGGATTGAGAAAGGACAAATGGTAATTTTATAATTCTTGGGTTGGGTGAGGGGTTCCATTATATTCCAAATATTCATGGATTGGTCGATGTAATAAAATCCGAAAGGCCCGTGGCTGCACCAGAATGATGGTTTTGTACCCCTGAGGTTCAAAGAAATCATTAGAAGAGCAATACAAGGTTTTTTACTTAAACAGAATTTCACAACCATAACATACTTACTTTTATTTCCTTCTAGGTTGTCAAAAGCTTGTGATGCACTGCGTTGCTCATACCTTTATGCTTTCCTCTCTCTCTGTTTCTTATTCCCTCAAGGATTGCCCCTAAGCCAGTCAGGTTAGGCTTCTACTTGTTACAAATATATTGCATTTCCCCAAGAGATGACTTTTGAATATTGCTCATGAATCCTCACCTTTCTCTTGGACCTTACATTCCTATTGGTTTGGATCTGAGAATTACTAGCCGTGCATTGAAACATTTGGGGAGAAGGGTTGTGATTGCTTGTTCCAGTCTTTCAGTTCCATGAGCACTGGTGAGGATAGATTCTTTCAACGACTGCCAGGTAAAATGCAGGATTCTGGATTAAAAATGGAATTTCAGATAAATGGCCATATTTTAACATAAATATAGATTTGGAACTTAGACTAAAAAAGGGATGCTGTTTATCTAAAACACAGTTTAAACTGGGAACCCTATATTTTTATTTGCTACATCTGGAAAACTTAGCCTTCAGGATATATGAAAACTAAATGTAAAGAAAACCAAAATCTTGACACCGGGGCCAATAGATAAATCCTGATAAACAGAGGAGGTATTGAGGTTTTCAAGGCTTTCAATTTGTGTGGTTTCACCATCAATGCTCATGGAAGCAGCAGTGAAGAAATCAAAAGTAGTCACCAAATCTGCTGCACAAGACCTCTTTAAAGTGTTGAGAAGCAAGGATGTCACACTAAGGATCAGGGTGTACCTGACACAAGCCCTGGTTTTTCTCCTTAAATGTGTTAGTTAGACAGCAGAAGACTGAAACAAAAAATTGATGCATTTGAATTAGAGTGTTGGCAAAGAATATTGAAATCACTGTGGGCTCCTAGAGGAAGAGGCAGATCTGTCTTGGAGGAGGTACAGCTGAATGCTCAGTGGAGGAAAGGGTGATGAGATGTTGTCTCACATACTTTGGACAGGTTATCAGGAAATACCAGTTCTCAGAAAGGGGCATCTGTCATGGTAAAGTGAAAGGTCAGTGTGTTCATCTGTGTAGATTAGAGAAACAAATTCATAGACATCCATTTATGTATAGGAAAAAGTAATTGTACATTAAGAAAACATCCCAGTCCAGTCCAGATCAAGTCCATAATTCTGATATTAGCCCACATTTCCAGTATCAGTCTGTAAATTCCGCTTCAGACTCACGTAACACATGCAATGATGCCAAGTGCAGGAAGATCACAGGCCAGTGGATGGAAAGTCTTGTGGATCCAGTGGTGGTAGAAGCATCTTAGCGCTGGCGTGGGTCTCCATGTGGCACCTCCAGCTCCAAGACTCTGTCTGCCATCAGCATAGTTCCATGTGGCTTGTCAACAGGAATGTCTCACAGGGAGTGAACGTATGTCCCACCTCCAGTGACCTATTTATCTCCTTAGCTCCTCTAAATGAGGTCATCTAGCTGAGACCTGATTGACAGGCAAGAATCCACCCATTTGCAATGACAAGGGATTATATAACTGCCACAGTTCGAAAAAAAGAGGAAAACTGTCAAGGAGCTGGATTGAAACACTGGCTACAACAATGGGCTTAAACATAATGATTTTGGAGTTGGCACACGACCAGGCAGTGTTGCATTTCACCAGGCAGTTGTTCATAAATGTACTATGATTTATAATGGACTCTATAGCACCTAACATATCTAACTTTGGCAAAATATTACTCTTTAATGTAATTGTATTGGATTCTGACATGTGAATTTTCGAATCAAAAGGATTTAGGTTCTGTGCTTAAGAGATAGACCTTTAAAACTGTTTTGGCACTCTGATCTGTAAGTAGGATTAATATCAGTACCTCATAAGGTTACTGAGAACAATAAATGAGATAATAGCTGTATAGCACTTAGCAGAGGGCCTAGGTCTTGGTGTTTTAGTCTGGGGAGACCAGAGAAACGAATTCATAGACATTCGTATTCTTTGATGTGAAGAATCATCATGCCAGTTGGAATCTTGTGTCTGCATCCATAAGCCAAGTCAAATCAGGACAGGCCATCCATAATGTCTGCAGCAATATTCACCAGTTCACCGGCTGAAAAATATTCTCTTCATCTGGTCAGGTTCTTGTCAGCTCAATGTGGGCTTGCCTCACTTAGCCTTACCAGGCTGTTCATTGTTCGCCTCTCCTTTAGACCATGGCCCCATCACAAATTCTCAACAACCCTTGCCTCCTTGGGCTAGGTCATGAACTTTAGACCAGTCAACCCATTATCTTCTCCTAGTTCCTGTAAACTAGGTCCATGGGTATCAGCGGCCAGACTCAATCTGTCTCTTCATTGGTGCATTTCTCCCATTTCCCCTCAACCAGTGGATCCAGGTGGTCATCTAAGCAAGCATTTCAGCCTGCCCACAGGTTACCTTTAACATTCAGTCCTAGAGAGGAGATTTCTTCATGGTTCCAGATTTTTTCCAACTTCTGACAAAAACCATTGCTCAAACTTCAAAAATCCAAAGAATTCCTTTTTTCTTCAATCTGTCAACCATCCCCTAGGCAGTTCTCTTGAAATGCGAATATCCTGAGTACTCCTGCAGTCATGTCCTAACCCATTTAAAGATTCAAATTTTAAAGACTTAAGGCAAGTGGACTTACAAGCTCTCTATTTTCATACTTCCCAAAAATCATTTCTATCAATCATTATATCAACAATAAGCAGAAGAAATTAGTATAAACAAAGTAGAATCAGATCCTAAACCCAATTCTTAAAACAGCTAAATTCAATCCTTATCTATCTTATCTTAATCCTTATTCTATTGATAGACAATATGGGATTAGGCCTTTGACAGCATCAAGCCAGAGCCAGGCTTTCGGTAAGCCATTTTGACCTTCTGTCACTGAGCAACTCTGAGAAATTCAAAGAGCGATTTTGTCCCTTGATCTCAAAATATACATTAATCACATCAATTATCACCATTTCAAACAGGAATAACCAAAGAAAATAATCAAACTTTAACTTCCCATATTCTTTCCAGAGAACAACTAGGTAAACTGCATGACTAGCCAAAGAAGAAAAACTACCAAGAGGCAGAAGTCAAATAAACATCCACATCTTTATGATTTGTTTCTCTAGTACCCCACTCCCAAGGTACCATAATGTGTTAGTCCAGGTAGACGAGAGAGACAAATTCACAGACACATTCATATGTGTAAAAGAAAGAGTTTTACATACAGAGCAATTGAGAAAACATCCCAGCCCAGTCCAAATCAAGTCCATAAGTCTGATATTAGCCCATATGTCTAATACCAATCTATAAATTCCTCTTCAGAATCACACAACATATGCAATGATGCCAAATGCAGGATGATCACAGGCCAGTGCATGGAAAGTCTTGTGGATTCAGTGGCATTGTAAGCATCTCAGTGCTGGCAGGGGTCTCCATGTAGCTCCTTCAGCTCCAGGGCTCTAACGTAGCTCCATGTGTCTTGTCAGCAAGCATGCCTCGCAGGGAGTGAGTATGTCCCCCACTTCCAGTGAGCTATTTATCTCCTTGGCACCTCCAAAGGAGGTCATCAAGCTGCTACCTGATTGACAGGGTAAACTCCACCCTTCCACTCTCAAGTTTCAAATTGACAACAGATTATGTAACTACCACACATGGGCTGCACTCAATAACTATTATCACTACATGGATTATTGTGAATCTTATACAGAGCATTAGATGTCTCAGCCAAGATTGTACCCTATCCTGAAAACTCTCCATTTACAGGACTAATTTGAGAATGTTACTCACTATAAAATCTCTTTGGGTAGTGAGCAAGGCAAAATAATAGTTAGTCTTTTCCCCCCTCTGGGTACTCCATTTGACCCCCACCATGAAGTATCCCGTATTCGTTATCTAGTTTGGGAGTCACTTCCAGTTGTTCTTAGGTGTTGTCAAGCTAATTCTAATGCTTAGTGACTCTCTGAACAACAGAACAACATAGTTCTGATGGAGATACTTGCATGGCCAATGATTCATGAATTTGAGTGAGAAGGGGAGCTGTTCTTATCAAAATAGGATTAAACAAACCAGAGATACTGATAGCTTTTTATTTCTTACAACAAGGTTAGTCAATGAATTAAATTTTGTTTTCACTTGCCTTCATCCTACTTTCAATGTCTTCTGTCTTTCTGGTGCTCTGAGCCTTTATTTTTTCTCGTCCTAGAGAGGACTCCAGACCCTATACATTCTATTCTGTGATCCATCTATCTCATCAAAACTTAACTCAGCTGCTTTCACCTCATTATCCTGGAATGTAACAGACATATAACATGCTATTATCCTAACATGCTAATATCTGCAGGGGGGCGCTTCTATTTAATTCCTCTCCCAAGTCACAGTTTTTTTCAACACCCTAAAACCTGACAAAGTGAGTTTAAATATGTAGAGCTTCCTCAGAGATAAAGGGAAACCAAGCAGGACCCCTTAAATCACACCACATTATCAATTCCCTGTCCTTTCTTCTTTGCATGAATGGAAGGGAGCCGTGGTACAGAGAATTTAAAAATCATTTCCACTTAGTTTGGGAATGCATCATCCAATGGTACTGTCACTGATTTGCCCTGCTAATTATGTTCTCCTGAAACTCATACTGAAATTGGTTTACATTTTTAAGCCAATATGGGCCAGAGGGGGAAAGAGATTGTGGTATGGCACACTTTGAAATGAACAAAAATTGACACTAATGATGAGGAGGATGTCAAAGTTCTACCCATGGGTTAATGGAGTACACAAGATAAGTATGAAAGTATCGAGACAGAACTTTACCAAAGTTGGTTAGCCACCTGCCCCATGTGACTTACTAGACACTAAGATGCCTGGAATCTAAAATCGTCCCCGGCTGGAGTGAGACTACTGTTTAATTACTAACGTGCTAAGCAAAAGATTACTAACTGAACAGCTGGAAGTTCCAACCCACCTAGAGGTGCCTCAGAAAGTAGACCCGGCGATCCGTGGAAAACCCTCTGGATCGGTTCTATTTAACACGTGTGGAGTCACCATGTGTCAGAATCAACTCAACAGCAATGAATCGATTAATCAGATGCTTAGGGGGTCCTGGGGGTGTCGTGAGTATGCTAACTGGTCTGATAACTGCAAGATCGGCAGTTTGAGCCACCAGTCACTCATTGGGAGAAAGATGAAGCTACCAGCTTCCCTAAAGGGTGACAGTCTCAGAAACCCACTGGGGCAGTTCTACTCTGTCCTATAGGGTCACAATGATTTGGTATCTACTCTGTGACAGAGAGTCAGCGAGTGAGTGAGTGAGTGAGTGAGTGAGTGAGTGAGTGAGTGAGTGAGTGAACCTATTTGAAGATCTTAATCATAAAACTGAAGTGAAAGCTTTGTGTGATCTAAAAGGAGTAACACACCTGACTAAATTATCAGCCATCACTGTCACCTGCGAGAAAACGCACTGAAGGCATCAGACATAAGACAGTTAGTTGTACCTCCATGGGGAATGGATGCACCAAAGCGTCTCCGTGAAGTTATGGTGGGAGCACAAGAGCACTGAGTATCTTGAGAGGGAGGGAAGGAGATGCTGAAAGAGGGTAAGACAATCTTCACCTTCTCCCTTCACATGTATTCTTAGTATCCTACTCATGGTGGATATAGATGACAGACAACTCCATCAAATAAATTCTTCTCTTCCTTACTATTCTTCTGTTATGTAACCAGGCTTCCAAGAGCTTCTAGTGATTTTTTAGCGATCTTGTTTTTCTTTTGAAGCTTGTAATTTAGAGCCAATTCTAAACTGTGTATTGTATTGCCATCCCACAAGCTACAACAAGGGACCATGGGGCTATTGACATTTTCCTCTCTTTTTCTCATTACAGTCTGCTCCCAGTTCTCAAGAGGGGTGTATGCCATCTTTGGATTCTATGACCAGATGTCCATGAACACCCTGACCTCCTTCTGTGGGGCTCTGCACACATCCTTTGTCACACCCAGCTTTCCCACTGATGCAGATGTGCAGTTTGTTATCCAGATGCGCCCAGCCTTGAAGGGCGCTATTCTGAGTCTTCTGGGTCACTACAAGTGGGAGAAGTTTGTGTACCTCTACGACACAGAAAGAGGTAAGCAAAGGCAGATGCTCTTTGCTCTGCATACTATGGTATTTAACTTTCCTCAACTCATGCGCCTTTCTCGCCCAGTCAATAAAAATCTCATGCTCTCAATGGATTTTACTTGGAATTCCAAAAAAAAAAAAAAAAGGTGGGGGGGGGGAGGTAGAAATCAAAGCAATGGTGATTTTATTATCTCTTTTTTCAAACTGTGTATGTCCTGTTCCCCTGATATTTTGGATAGTGTGTTAGTCCAGGTTGACTAGAAAAACAAATTCATAGCTGCTTAGATGTGTATAAAAAAGAGCTTTATATACAAGAGCAATCGAATATTGAGAAAACATCCCATCCCAGTCGAGATTAAGTCCATAAATCTGATATTAGCCCATACATCCAATATCAATCCATAAATTCCTCTTCAGACTCATTCAACACATGCAATGATGCCAAATGCGGGAAGATCACTGGCCAGTGGGTGGAAAGTCTTGTGGACCCAGTGGCAGTGGAAGCATGTCAGTGCTGGCATGGGTCTCCACGCAGCTCCTCCAGCTCCAGGGCTCTGGCTGCATCAGCATAGCTCTAACAGTCTCATCCTCAGTAGTGTATTGCAGGGAGTGAGCATGTGTCCTGCCTCCAGTGAGCTATTTATCTCCTTAGCACCTCCAAATGAGGTCATCAAGCTGCAACCCCATTGAGAGGCTAACGCTGCCCCTTCACTCTTAAGTCTCAAATTGACAACAGATTATGTAACTACCACAGATATTTTCTTCGGTGAGAGTCACTGTTATTTTAAAACACCCCTTCTTTAACAAATAAAAAAGTAGCAGGTCTAAAATACAAAGAAAAAGCACCTTCTTCTAAAATGGAGAGAGGACTAGATTGGAAAGTTTGGGAGAATTAGACCTGTCAGAAATCATATGTACCCTCAGTTTATGAAGGAGAAAACTGAAGTCTAAAGATAAGTGTCCTTCTTCACACAGTGGTTTATCCACAGACCTGAAGCTGGTACCCATGTCTCTAGTTTACAGGGCTTGTTCCCCCAAAGCACATTGGGTGTTCAACTAACTGGGTCTCAACCTGATGCAAATAAGGCCAATGTTGGGCTTTGGGGATAGCTGGGTTTTGTTTGTTTTGTTTTTTCTAAAATGAGATATGTGAAAGGGGCACTCTATTGAAGCAGTCTCTGCTATTAATAACCAGATCTTAAACCACATCGCATGTGTATAAAAATGGTACAGGTGCAGTGCCCAGCCCCCTCGAACTTCACAAAAGGGACAGGGAGAATACTAGCATGACAAGCCCAAGGCTGATGGCTCCATCTTCCGACCTTCCTTATTAATCCTGAACCCAACTTCCCTCCCATGGCACTCTCTACTTTTCTACTGAGTTCAGTAATTTGTTCCAAGGGCCACACATAGACCATACTCATAATTATGGGGTTTATTAGGGAAGTAGCTGGATACAATTCAGGATCAGGGATACTTAGGACACAGTTCTTCAGTTAGGACAGCCTCCCCTAAGCTGTGCTCCCAGGCACATGCCACAATCTAACCCCAGTTGGCTTGGGCATCCCAACGCTTTTTTTAGCATTGCCAGTAGATGCCCATTGCACCAGTAAGCCTCAACCTGAAAGTACTCAACTCTCATTGTGTGGATCTTCAAACCGAGCTCTCCTGGGTAAGTACCCAGCAGCACCCCACTCTGCCAGTCAGCCTACCCATGGGCCCTCGGCTTTCTGGCTCTGTGGGCTAGGAAGTCCCTTGGGACAGCTCTCCGATCTCCTAGTTCTCCTGCCTTTCCTATTGCCACTTCTTACCGCCTCTGTTGTCACAGTGCTCTGTCTGCGAGACAGCATCACGAAATGCCATCAGGACATACGGAGGCCCATATTTGTCTATGATACCCAAACAAACAAGTAAACAAACCCGCTGCCCTGCTTTGGAATCAACGTGCTAGTAATGGGTTTTAACTCACCTGATACCCTTTAAGTTTCTATGGAAAATGGTGCAAAAGTGAGAGAAGGGGGAGGGAGCAATTAAAAGGACACTTGGCCAGCCAGAGCATGGTGGTGGGGACTAGGCAGGAGAGGAAGAAAAGTGGATGGCAGTGATATTCATTTTGGAAAGAGAGTCAACAGGATTTATAGGCAGATTGTGAGATTGCAGGAAGAGGAAGACTTTGTGGATGACCCCGGAGTTTGGGGCTTAAGAAACTTCATAGATGGTGCTATTTATTATGATGACGAGGTGGGAGGAAAACTAGCTATGAGGAATATATATCTCTGAATGGCCACAGGACTCTTTTGTCCCTGTTATTCACTTGGCATTTAATAGAATTGCTTTCTGTTGTCATCTCACCAAGTCTGCTCTGTGTGTTCTAAATCCTTCTCCGCAGTTAATAAGCATTTCGGTAGCCCCTAGATGTATACTTTGGGCCTCCTCTGGTACACAATGCAGGCTTGGACACATAATTAGTGTTTTCCCAGCCTACCATGGATTTTTCGAGAATAATCGCCATGTTTGTTTTTATAATATTAGGCTGAAAGGAAAAAAGAACAGAACAGAAAGAAAAGATGAGAAGGAGTGAGTGAGAAATCCTAATTTTCAAATCAATCCATAATTAAGATTTGAAGTTTTTCTATTCTGTTTTTTTCACTCTTATATAATGATTTTATTGTTTCTGTAATAAAAATTATAGGTAGCAAAGAACTTGTGAAATATGATTTTAGATGATCTTGAATTATATAAGAGAGAGATGGGAAACAGAGAGAAAAGGGAGTGCCTATAATCACATCTAAATAAGCTAAAGATACAAATGCTGTGATTGCGTCATATAAGGGCAGGGATGAGTGAGGAACTGAGAAATGGGGTAAGCATTTGAGGTCATTTAAAGGATTTTTAGGGCAATCCAGGAAATGTTAGCTCTGAAAACATGAAACACTGGATGGATTTCAGGACTTTCATGACTCTTTGAGATCTGTCTGCAGAGAAAAGGCTGATGGTGTGTTTGTGGAGCATCACTTTGATACTAAAATACTGCCTTACTTTATTACTACTAAATTAAAATTTGTACTCTTGGTGCTATATATAATGGCTCAGCTCTTAGAAAAATGATGTGGGTGACTAGATGTGTCCTTTGCCACCTGTGTAACCTCTCTTTTTAATTGACAAACCTGTTTTCATTTATATAGTGAACCTTCTTGTGACGTGTCCACATCTACCAGGAGCAATGCCTCAGATGTCTTTGTCCCAAGCTATCACTAACAAAACAAAAAAATAATTGTCCTGTCCTGCATCTTGTTTCCATTGATGAATAGTCTTTTTTTCTGGTCTGACAATAGCTTAGCTGACTGATTCAGTCGTGTGAATTCATCTATGGCTATAAATGAATTTCAGGGGAAAAAATCTGGATTTTGGCAAGGGTCATCTGTGGCAGATGAACCTAAATTCAAAGTATGGTTTTCTAATTCTGAGATACCAGTCACCATGAGTCCAGTTTGGGGGGTCCTTTGCCAACACGTCTTCCTTTGTAGAAAGTCCTAAACTATACCCGGGAGGGGACCACCTCATCCACTTTTCTCTGAGACCTTTGTTTTCAGTGTAAATCACCCATCTCTTTGTGGTGCTAGCATTTTCCCCAGAAGAGCAACATACCTGAGAACTTCAACCAGATTCTCCTGTGCACCTGGCAACTCTCCTTGGCTTCAATGGGCACAGCCCACGGAGATGAACAAAGCTAGCCCAAGCTGTGGCTTTCAGCTTAGATAATGAGATAATAGCTCTAGGTGCCCTTTGAAGCAACTAGCTCCTACTCTCTTGAAGGTGTGCAATAAACTCTTGCTGACTCTCATTCTCAGCCTGAAACTCCCTACTTAGTTCCCAAGTAACTCTCTGAAGGTCAACAACCTTTGTATTTGTTCTAGAAGGTTGTGGTGGGAACATGGGTAGTTGTAACAAATAGTCAATCAGGCAACACGCAATTATCAAGCCTTTCCTAGGCCTCACTTGTACTAGGCCATCGGTGGGGCTTAAAAGGGAAGTAGAATTAGGCCCTTCTTTTGAGCAGTTGACAGTCTTATTGGTGTTAAGAGTGATTTATTGGAAGCCTGAAAAGAATGATTTTTAAAGCCAACTGCTTCAACATCCGCCAATGATATTTGCATTCATTAGGGCAGGTACCTTGTGACAAGATGAAAGAGTGGCCAGAAAGCTAGGGAAATGGGAAAATGTTGGAAGGTTCATAAGAGCTTAAGAGGTAAAGAGATTTCGCAAGACAAGGAGAAAAATGCCTTTCCTCAGAGGATTCTGAATGTTATCAGACTGGCTGCAATTGGATTCAATTGAGAGACAAGGAGAGCTCCAGTTCCTTATATCTATCTTCCTCTATGTTGCTATCTACCACCTACTTACATAACCTAGCCTAATCCATTCCATCCAATTCAACTTTCCCTAATAAAGCTTGGAATACATGTCTGTGTGTGTGTGTGTGTGTGTGTGTGTATCTCCCTAAACCCAATGCCTCCCTCCTCCCTCTCCCCCACCATAATATACGTATACGCATGTACACCAATACAAATCAAAATCCCTACTACATCATCTTTTTTTAATCATCATGATAAGAGTGGCTGCCTTTTCTTAACCACTTATTTCATTTAATCCTTATAACACTCCTGCCCCTTTACAACTAAGAAAACTGAGGCATAGAAAGGTTAAGTGATGGTGCTTAGAATCAGAAGTAACAAAACCAGGACAAAATTTAGGTGTGCTACATTCCGAAGTTGAAGTACTTGTCTTTGGACTGAAATACTGCTTTCTAGATTTCCAACATTTCAGAAACGTCAGCATTTAAGTCCCTTCAACCATTCTTAACAGAAACTGGTACACAAGCTTCCCTGCCTTGCCTGTTTTCCTTTAGATGCCTTCCAATGTGTCACTTTACGACCTAAACCATGATGTCCACAAATGAGCACAATAGGTATGTGGTACCAGGTGACAAGAGATCCAGACAGGCCGGAGGTCAAAAATTCCAGTACCAGCGCAGAGTAGTAGCAATGGTAGTGTTCTAAATGCAGGCAGGTAGGTGGGTTTTCTCCAGGAGCATTACCCTAAGTAGTGTTCTAGTGAGGACCTGATTCTAAGGTGAAGGGAACGTCTACATGCCTTTCTCCAGTGGAAACAGTTTCCAGAGATCAGAAAGATCTCAACTTGTAGGCCAGATCTGGATGGGAAGATAAAAGCAAGGTGAGACTGATAATCAATTCTACCATGTTTAAGAAAGTAACTGGTATCTTAATTACAAACAAAAAATTAGAAAGGCAGACCATCGTGGATTGTTTTCTTCTCTACGAACTGATTGAAGGATGTGCCAAGGTTAACAGAGGGCTCCAATTCTAGTCATGTCTATTTGCCTTCTGGGAAAAGCAACGCCGAGTGAGTTTTTATTGAAATTCAAGTTACTTTTTACATCTGAATAAATTAGGAAGGCCCAGAGAGTACATTATTCTGTGAGAGACAGATACTAAATTCCTGTGTTTAAGCAGCAATAATCGGGGTTGACAGTACCTGAGACATTTGGTAGTTTCTGCAAGCTGCCTAATCTATTGTGATGAGTCTTCAACTACAAGAGCATCTTGAGAGCCTGCACAATAATAACAGCGGATGACTATTTGGACTGGATTTTGAGTAAAAGACTGTGCATATATCTGTAATGAGATATTCATTGAAAATGAAAATACTGAAGCTGTCATATTTTTTAATACTTCGATTTGCACATCCTTGACTGCTTTGGGGCATAAAAAGAGAAAGTACTGAGCAATTTGTTGTCAGCTCTTGAAATAAATTATCATTTAAACACTTCCTCTCCACAAAGGTTATTAGCTTAGTAGCTTGTTCCTGAGGTTGGACCTCAGTCGAGAGGAAAAAAATCACAAGACATTAAACTACACTTTCAAAAGCTGTATATTAGTTGCAGTGGAAATTGTTCTCTCAGTAGCTTAACATATTTTTGTCGTAGTTCTCCAATGCTGCAGATTAGACTGCAGTGACTATTAATAAATACTGTCATATTTTACAGCTGTCATGCAAAGCTGAAAAAAGGCTTTGCTGTGATTAGATCCTGTTTACTGTAATATCTCCAACTCCGACTCAGAAAGGCAGTTTTCCTATAAAGGTATTTTCCATAAGTAGACTATTTCTCCATAAAATAACATAAGTAATTTGAATGTATGGTTAACTCTTTGGCGGCAGCAAATGCGAGGCTCAATTGAACTTCATTGCGAGGGATACATCCTCTCCGGAGACGCATTAAGTAAAAATGTCACATTTTCTCCCTTGAGTTGTCCTTCACATACAAAGATTGTGCTACTGTCAGGAAGGACATGTGCTTTCAGCACCCCTCCCACACACAGAAGTACAGATTTTAACTAGTTCATCCACCTCCTTTTGTCCTGTCTCTCTCATGACTGATGACATTGTTTGCAAGACAGCTGGCTGGAGTTTATGGTAGGAATGTCACTTCAGTGGGATATCTAGAAATTCTGCTTCCCGAACAACAATGCCGTCACATGAGGGGGAGAAAACGATGTGGCCCTCCTCCCATGCATTAGTTATTTAGAAAGGTAGTTGGAGCTCTAGAAAAGGGCGGTGACAGCAGGCCAAGTTTCTTTCACTCTGACTTTCCATTGTTCTCCACTGAACTCCTGGAGAAATTAACCCTCACTAAATTGAGTAACAAAGATCAGAATTGGTTCAATGTTAGTGGCTTTGTTTTTGTTTGTTTGGGTTTTGTAAGCTGAGTATCAGAGGAGACCTGGTAGGGTAGTGGTTAAAGCACTCAGCTGCTAATTAAACAGTTGGCTGTTAAAGACCACCAGCTACTCGTTGGAGGAGAAATGTGGCAGTGTGCTTCTGTAAAGAGCTACATCCTTGGAAACCCTATGGGACAGTTCAACTCTGTCCTCTAGGGTCACTAGGAGTCAACGTTGCTATGAATCAGGATCAACTTGACAGCAAAGGGTTTGAGTTTTTGTTTATTTGTTTAAATTGAATATCTAGCATTCAATTGGAGTAGCTCTTACCCATTTGGGTTTGACAGAAGTGGGTGTTCTATAAATTCAGGATTTGAGACTGAGAGTTCTTGAGATGATTCTTCTAAATATTCCTTGTGGAAGACCTATAAAGACCTATAACTATGACTTTGAGATTCATCCCTTGACATCCTGTAGCAAATGAAAGCCAAGAGAGGTGATGATTATACAACTGTTTTTAAATATATTTAATTGTATGGCATGTGGAATATATGTCCAGAAACTCTTTGAACAATAAGGCCAAGAAGGGTTTTTATGGGAGCTAAATGATAGAATGTATGCAAAAGCTTTAGCATCAAGCTGAACACCAGAACTTGTTCAATAAATATCAGTTTTATCATTTGATTAACATTATAGAATAGTCATCCTAAAGGAGACTGACTATTTTTGTCACAACTGAATTGGAGGAGCAAAAATGCTATTGGCATCAGGTTGGAAAAGCCCAATGATGCTGCTACACATCCTACAATGGACAGGACAGCTCCAGGAAACAAATAATTATCCAGCACGAAAGGTCAATAGTGCCTAGGTTAAGGGATCAATGGCTGCAGGCCCTTCTCAAGAAATTGTCAGGGAATCGTTCCAGCTTTTACTGAGTATCTCTGAGGATACCTCCCTCAGTGTGATGAGGCACGCTGGAAAACAGAAAACAACGCCTCTGCTTCTGAAGAGCTTACATCATGTTCAGATTGATGGAGCAATAGCAATGCACAGGAAATATATATATATGGCAGCTTAAAGCAGGAGCTAGATTGTGTGATATAGACTTGACAACTATTGGAGCCCAAAGCATAAAGCAGTCACCATAGGCAAGCTGGACTAATCAGGAAACGCTTTGTGGAAGAAGTTACATATCCGGCTGTACCCACCACACAGCTACTTCTCATAGCAATGACCTTGCCTTGATGACTAGCACCAAATTGGGGTACTTTGTTAGTCTGAGTACATTAGAGAAACAAATCCACAGAAACTCATGTAGAAGAGAGAGTTTTAAATGCACATCAAGAAAACATCCCAACCCAGTGCTGCCCAAACCCACAAGTCCAACATTAACCCATATGTCTGACACCAATCCACAAAGTCCTCCTCCATCTCATAAAACACACACTGTGACCCTGACTGCAGGAGGAAATCCGAATCAGTGAATGTGTAAGCATCTCAGTGCTGGCAGGGGTGTCCACACGGGTGCTCCAGCACCCAGGACTGCATTGGGGTAGGTTCATGCGGTTTCTCCTCGGGGATGCCTTGCAGGAAATGAGCCTTGCCAGTTGAAACAGGGAACTGGCTAAGGCAGCTGCACCCTGGTCCAACCATCACAAAGCAACAGACCGGAGAACTCTAGAGGTAAGGCTCACCGAGCCATTTATCCCTCTGCCCTTCAATTAACCACCCCCCCCCATGTGTTTATCGGCCAGGTTGCCACAATAAACTAACTGCCTAGGGTTAAAAAAAAAAAAAGAAGCAATGTGGCATTCCCATCAACCCTCATAAACGTCAGCGCTTAGGGCAAGAAACACAATTAAAATAAAAACCAAAAAAGAAACAATGTTCCTTTTACTAAATGGAAACCAATTACAGGCCTGTTGAAAAGAAGCAGTAAACAAAGGGAGGGAGAGAATACTGGCAAAATTCCATTTTCCAAGATAATCCTGTGGCAAAAGTACAATTTTCAATAAAACCAATCTCTCTCTCTCTCTCTCTCTCTCTCTCTCTCTCTCTCTCTCTCTCTCTCTCTCTCTCTCACACACACACACACGGAAGAAAAGTGCATGCACAGAAGTTGAGAGGACAGCAGGCAATGTAGATTGGGGAGGAGAAAGGGACATAAATTAAGATGGAGCACAAACTCACTCTGCTCTATCCCCATAGTCTTTTTAGGGGAAAGGAACGAAACAAAGAGACTACTCTCCCCATCTTCCTGGATCCCTTACAATCAATAAGTTGCCAGTGTTGGTTGCTGTGGACTCCACAAAACTACCTGATTAATTCTCTGGTGCTAACTGCCTCCGCAGGCTTTCTCGGCAGTAGAACAGAGACTAATTAAGACTGTGTCAGATGAGGAGGCTGACAGGTTATGTTCCTGGGTCTCACTGAACTGTTCCAGGGTACTTCAACCTCAAGGCAGGTAGGCAGCGTTCGGCCAGTCACTGATTTCATAGGCACCGATTTCTGTATCAAGGATTTACATCTTTTTCCTTGGGGTAATTGACTGCCACTCTGTTCACTTTCAATTGAATTATGTCATTTGTAATATGCGTGTAAAGAGAGAAAAAAACAACGCTGGGGTCATTTTGCCTCCTAAAGCACAGGTGTATTTATATTTCTGGGTTTATGTTTCTCTCCCAATCTCTCTCTCTCTCTCTCTCTCTCTCTCTCTCTCTCTCTCTCTCTCTCTCTCTCTCTCTCTCTCTCTCTCTCTCTCTCCCCCTCTCTCCCCCTCTCTCCCTCTCTCCCTCTCTCCCTCTCTCCCTCTCTCCCTCTCTCCCTCTCTCCCTCTCTCCCTCTCTCCCTCTCTCTCTCTGGCATATAGCCTGAAGCGGTAAGTTTCGGACAGGTGAGAAGAAGCCCTACTTCTCCCAGCAGGTAGAAAAAGGAGGAAACATATGGAACTCATTACACCAAGTGCTGGAATTGACGGGGAATATAAATAGCTTTCTGCCTCCCTCAAAGAAAAGCTTAGATAGACTCATGGATGACAGACCCATAGTGAGTTATTACGAGAACCAAGGGTGTTTGGGGATTTCTCTCAACTGAGGTTGACACAAGCTGCACAGTAGGTTTTGTAGCCATATTTGCCTTAGACCAGCAAATGGTCACAGAGAGTAGTCAGCGTTCTATCTCTTAGGCTTTAAAAAGAATCTCAAGTCCACTCTGCCTCTAAGGAATGGGGAGAGTATTTCAAAACAGAGCAAAATTCCCTTTGCGTACTTTATCTAGCCCCATGTATTCAGAGCCACTAAGCCAACTATACACCTAGAACTTCCCTCTGTGAGAGATGATTGGTCCAGTGAAGGGTGTTGAAGACAAGCATCAGAGGATCCGAGTTCTTCCACTAAGCAGCTGTGTGATCTTAGAAAAGTCACATTGTCTCTCTGGTCCTCAGATTTGACATAGGTAAAATGAGGAAATGGATTCAATTGTTTTGCAAGTAGCAATTTCTGAATGCAAGAATCATGTGTGAGAGTTTTTACTGGGATTATGGTGGTGAAAGAAACAGAGTATCTGCACATACTAAGCATACCTAAGGGGAACATAGACCTGAGAACAAGTTGAATCTAAGGTGATTCTTTCTGGTTCTAAAATTTGTGAGTCATCGAGAGCCTGGACTGAGTCCAAATACAGGAAAGGGGAATTTAGATAAAGCCAGAACCACAAAGGAGACGCTGGAGTTTTCTTTCTCTGAAAGGTGAAGAGTTGATGGAATAGTCTCTGCCTGGATCTTAGAGGGCGACACTGGTTTGTGGGTGGGTTTCCAAGGGCCTGCTCCTGTCAAGGTCAGCCTCACACCTTGAGGGAGAATCCCGGGATGATCCTCTGAAATCAGCCTTTTGTTTACCTAGCTCCCTACTCATGGGAAAGACAGCTACAAAATCCTAAAATCTTAGGAGCTTGAATAATAAGAAAAAATAAAATAGAATTCTGTGGGTCCTTCTAGCCTTCTCATGTACAAAGAAACTAATACCCTGTTTAATGGCCATTCTCATGCAGGGCTTTGAAAAGTAACCAGAGACCCTGAGCACACTAGTAAGTGTCATTGATTGTCCCTTAATGCTCTTCCCTAAACCTTCCTAGGACCCTCTTTAGTGGGTTGGGGAGAAAAGGAAAAGTTGACCAAGTCGGTCTTCCATGTTGTTCCTTCAAGTTGTGTATACACACACACACACACACGCACACACACGCAAATTAATGTCCTTCAAAACTCTTCTGAAATACTACTTTCCTAAGTATAGGTGTCCCACATGTCCTCTATGAAAGCACTAGGAATCCTGGTGGCATGTCTGTTGAGCTGCTCATCACATGGCTGCCACCAGCCACTCCTCAGGAGGAAAATGGGGCTTTCAAGTCCCATAAAGAGTCACTGTCTCAGAAAGCCATAGGGACACTTCTACCCTATTTTATAAGGTCGCTGTGTGTCAGAATTGACTCAGTGGAAGTTCTTTGGTTTTGGAGTTTGATTATATCACTGATCATAATGTCGCCTTCACTGCCACTGCGTTGATTCCAACTCATAGCAACCCTATCTGACAGGGTAGAACTGCCCTTTGTGTTTCCAAGGCGATAAATCTTTATGGGAACAGAAAACCTCATCTTTTCCCCTTGGAGTGGCTAGTGGATTTGAACTGCTGACCTTGAAATTTATAGCCCAATGTATAACCCACTATGCCACCAGGGCTTCTGTTTACATCTAATGTATAATCTGAGGCCACAGCCTACCTATATCTATTTTATTCACAATTTCTTTCATTTAGAAATAATAATAATCCAGACACTATATTATTCTTAGCACTTAGCCTAAAGTTAAGTGATATATAGCTTCTTGAAACTATGCAGTTCTTGAAGACTATATGTAATATATGCAGTTCTTGAAGCCTATGTATAATATATGGGCGGAGTTTTCATAGTATGCATTTCTCCTGTGAGGTGAGCATCAAGCAACTCATTGAGTTAGTGTACCCAGTGGCATCCCCTGGGAACTTCTCTCTGGTCACAGTGAATTTTTTTTGTAAAAACAGTTATACTCAAACATCATTTTTTTGTGATGGTCAATTTAAGAGAACAGCGTGTGACTGTGAAATTTTTTTTTCTCCTTGGGGGAAATGCCACAGATTGTGTTATGATATTCAGCACAGCTTCCAAGGACAGTGCTATAAGAAAAACTCAGTGTACAAGTGGTTTTCTCATTTCAAAAAAGGTGAAATACCGACTGATAACAAACCTCATTCTGGACACCTGTCAACTTCCCAAACAGACAAAAATGTCGGCAAAATTCATTCACTTGTCCTTGAAGACCGACTACAGACCAATGACGAGATGGGGAAGTTACCTGGACTATCTTGGAGCTTGGTTCAGAGAATTATAACAGAAGACTTGGGAGTGAAAAGGGTCATTGTGACATTCGTGCCTCAGGTTCTAACTGAGTCGGAAAAAAGAGTATCCAGAGGAAACATGCCGTCCATTGAAAGAATAACTCTGAAGTGACCCAGACTTTTTCCCCAAGGTCATTAGTGGTTATGAGACATGGTGCTATTCTTACGACACTGAATCCAAATATCAATCTAGCCAGTGGAAGATGCCATCATCATCTCGCCCAGAAAAAGCTCATCGAGTGAAATCAAAGATCAAGATGATGCTCATTTGTATTTTGGATGTGAGGGGGATAGCGCATTTGGAGTTGGTCCCACCAGGTCAGACTATTAATCAAGCTTTCTATTTAGAGGTGTTGAAAAGATTGCATAACAGTTTGCAACAACAACAACAGCAGCAAAAGGCCTGATTTGTCACAGACTGGGGCACTGGTTTTGCCACCACGACAATGTACCTGCTCACGCAGCCATCTCAGGGTGCCAGTTTGGGGCAAAAAACAACATGCCTTTCTTGTCCCACACATCTGACTAACATGACCTTACTCCGTGCAACTTCTTTTTGCTTCTGGGAATAAAGAGGGACATGAAAGGTCAGCGGTTTGACTATGTGGAAGAGGTGAAGAAAAAAACAAGAGAGGTGCTGTCAGCCATTCAAGCAGATGGGTTTGAAAAATGTTTTCAAGAATGGAATCGCAGATTTGACAAATATATTAAGTGTAATGGAGAGTACTTTGAAGGTGATAAGGTTGTTTTGAAAAAAAATGTGGGGGTACCCCTTCATATATAGCCTAGAAACTAGAATCACATTCCCCACTTAAATGTAGCTTCTTGAAGACAAGATCATTCCCTTGCTCATCTCTTCCAGCACTGCACTAAGTGCTAAGAACAATACAGTGCCGGAATTATTACTATTTATAAATTAAAAATTAGTGAATAAGATTAATTTAAGTAGGCTGTGACCTGCAATTATATGTGAGATGCCAACCTATCTCCTAGGCACTGTGCTAGCCCTGATTTTGCTGTTCTTCTGCGACCCAACCTCTTGGCCAAAGATAACACTTTCCTGGTCCAGCCACCTTGGAAGGGGCATACATTTTAGTGCTGGGAACCTTAGATATGAGTCTGGCCAAAGGACAACCTGCAGTGCATTAGATGGTCTCTGACTCTCAGCCAATACAGAGTCATTAACAAAATGGATTCAAGAGATAGCACATTAGGTACTGCACTATTGAATGCAAGCCAATGGTATTTAGAGATCTGCATAAATTCTCTAAAGACAAGAGCAACATAATATTAATTGTCACAGTTCCCTGGAAAAAGAAATGAGGCAACTTGCTCCAAAATGACCAAGTAGGCAAAATGACAAGGATGAAGATTGACATGAGAGCCAATTCAGTTATTTCTCAGTTACCTTGGCCAGAGGAGGAGAACTAGGCACAAAACATCCCAAGGATATTTCTTTGGGTGTGAATTGATGCCTTTTCATGAGCTATGTTTCCTTCTTAGACTTGACATGGGAAGCAAGGGAACTTCTCCATGAAGAGATTTTTTAATGGTGAATTAAAAATGCTATATAATTTCTAAAAATCATCTTTTCATCATATAAGCTATAGGATAGAATATGTATCATTGTGTATTGTTTTTAAATAAAATTTTGGATTATATTCAACTGGTTTGTCTGGATTCTGTAAATCATCTAGTATACATATTTTTCCCAGCAGTTTTGTCATACAATTCAATAATTCAATCACATCAAGAAGAGTTGTACATCAGCACCACAATAAGTTTTAGAACATTGTCTTCTTCTTGTACTCATTGTCATTAGCTCCCCGATTACCCCCCAAACTCCCCTCCCATACCCCCAAGGAACCGTTAATGCAGTTACTAGCTCTATAGATTTACCTATCCTGGATTTCATATATAGAAAAACATTTAAACCCAGCTATCAAAAGATATAGCATCTGGGGTCTTAAAAGTTTGAAGGTAAACAAGCAGCCAACTTGCACAGAAGCATCAAAGCCCACACAGAAAAAGCACACCAGCCTGTGTGGGCATGAGGTGTAGAAGGGATCAGGTATCAAGCATAAAGGACCAAAAATCACATCATTGTAAATGAGGGGAAGTGCAGAGTGGAGACCCAAAGGCCATTTGTGGGCAACTGGACATCCCCTTACAGAAGGGTCGTAGGGAGGAGACAAGTTGATCAGGGTGCAGTGTAGCAATGATAAAACATACAACTTTCCTCTACTTCTTAAATGCTTTCTCTCCAAGGCCCCTCCCACTATCATGATCCCAATTCTACCTTACAAATCCAGCTGGATCGGATGATGTACACTGGTAGAGATGGGAACTGAAACACAGGGAATTCAGGACAGATGAACTACTCAGGACCAGTGGTGAGAGTGGTGATACCGGGAGGATGGAAGGAAGGTGGGATAGAAAGGGGGAACCGATTACAAGGTTCTATATATGACCTTCTCACTGGAGGTCAGACAACAAAAGAGTGGGTGAAGGGAGATGTTGGGTAGTGTAAAAAGTGACAAAATAATAATGACTTGTAAATTATCAAGGGTTCATGAGGGAGGGGGATACGGGGAGAGAAGGGAAAAATGAGGAGCTGATGCCAGAGGCTCAAGGGGAAAGCAGATGTTTTGAGAATGATGATGGCAACAAATGTGCAAATGTGCTTGACACAATGGATGTACATATGGATTGTGATAAGCGTTAGAGCCTCCAATAAAATGATTTTATAAAAAATTTAAAAACAAACAACAATAACAAAAACTAACAAGAATAAAAATTAAAACAGATTAAAGCCTCAATTAGAAAACAAAATATTAAAAACTAGAACATATTTCTATGTCTTATTTTTATGCTGCATTCTAGATCGTTTCTTTTTTGACACTCATTTACATTTATTTACATGCATTTTTTCTCAGTAAAGATACATAATAAATGTCACATTTTGAACTCATAGCTTTCCAACAAGGCCTTTGTTACTTCAAACAACACTTAACATCCAATATTTGATCTCGCAGAAAGCCAACACAAAATGCCTTGTGGATAAATTTTTTAAATGTCACTTCAAATCCCCCAAACATGGGAAGGAGCCTATTGAAAGGCTAGTAGGAACACACATAAAATAGCTGACTGGAGAAATAGTAGAGACAGCAAAAACCAGCAGGGCCTTGAATCCAAGCAGGCAAAGGGGTGTACCAAGGCTGCAAAGATGGACTTTACTGACTTTGCGATGACCAGCCTGATTCTGAAAGCCATAATGATTGAGAGACCCACATAAGAAAGGAAGAAAAATCAACCATACACATCCTAAGCATGGTAATTTTTGCTAAAGAGGTTTGACATGAATCTCTAGATTGCTCTGGAAACTGTAAAATTTCCAGGTTCCAGCCAGCTAATGATGGAATTATTCCCCAGAAGCATTTCATACCTCTGGGAGACTGAGAAAGGACTTCCGAAAACTAGGCAGATCTTTTTCTCTCTTGAGCTCTGGTAGTGCAATGATTACAAGTTGGGCTGCTAACCACAAAGTTCAAAAACACCCGCCTCTACATGGGACAAAGCTGTGGCTTTGTATTCCCATAAAGTCTCGGAAATCCACAGGGGCAGGTCTACCCTGTCCTATTGGGTTGCTAGGAGTTGCAATCCATTCAATGGCTGTAAGTTACTTTGGAGTTTTTATCTCTCTCTCTCTTGTAGAAAGTTCTTGAAAATTCTGAAAAAGGAAGTAGTTGTCTCTAATAGGGACAATATGACAGAAGACAGCATAATACTAATCACCAAAACTATTCTCTTCTATTGAGTGGGAGTTTATTCCAATAATATAAATAAGAAACATTGTTGAGGCAAAAGTTAAGTGCTTGACTGCTAACCAAAAGGTTGGTGTTTTGAACCCACCACTCCATGGGGAAAAGACATGACAGTCTGCTTCCACAAAGATTATGGCCTTCAAATCCCTATGGGGCAGTGCTAGAGGATTGCGATGAGCCATAACCTACTCAACAGCCATGGATGTGGATTTGGTTTTCGATTCTTCACTAAGGTGTTGACATTCCAAGAATAGGAATTCAAGTTTACATGTGATTTTATTTAAATCCTATCTCTTCTACCCACCTAGCATGGTGCTAGATAGTCGCATTAAAAACCAAAGAGCTTAGACATGTCAAGCTTCAAACGGTTTTGAAAGTTCTTAAATCTGAGGGTTTAGGATGAGAAAAATAAATTGACCCCATTATTTATCAAAATGGTCAATCTCCTGATCTGTAATTCTACTTCAAATCTGTGATTCCAAAAAACTGAAGGCTAGCCCTAGATTTGTGGTTATAAGCCCTTTCTTCTATCTAATTTTTAAAAGATCTACCCAATGACAGGAATGTATCTTGCAGGCATAAAGAGGAAAGGCATACTAGGGAAAGCTAAAATCAAATGCCAAATATAACTGGGAAACTGCTTGTAGCTAAAAGAACTGCTTTGTAGATACGTGTTTAAGATGAGAAAAGATGGGCTCCCCCCATTGTACTTGTAAAACCATTGTGTTTTGTGTAAGGGTTTACTCAACAGAATTGGGAAAGGTTAACATAGTTAACGTAGTTTCTCACAGTCTTCAGGTACTCACCCACCTCTGGACAGTCAGTTCTATCAATTTCTCACACAAGTTATCAAATCAACAATCCATCTCACTAAAATGAGAATAGCCCACAGAACTGATCTGACAGGTACTTCAAATGACACACCCTACGGTACCTAGAGGCTAGCAGGAAGGACCTAAGGCACTCTGCTCTATGTTGTCTTTAGTTCTTCGCCCTGGAAGTTAAAATAATGGTAGTATCTATGTTACTGGATTGTCATGGGCCTTATATCCATAGAAGGCATTTAGAACCATTGCTGTCATCATTAGCCATTACTATTCTTTTTTTAACTTGAGTCAGAGGAAAGGGAGGACCACTGAGACCTAGAATAAAGAGCCATCATGTCCTTAGCTGTGCAATGGGCCCACTCTGCTTACCTTCTCCAGTGTGGTTTCTTCTCTATCAGAGTCAGAGTCTGTTCCTGTGAAAGGAGCTAGAAAGCTCATTTACATTACAGGAAGGTCGAAAGAGTGGATGCCCAACCTCTTCCAGACATCTCTGCATTTGAGGCAAGTGCAGCAAGCCTTGGACCAAAGGAAGGAAAACTTAGCTTTTTGAATGGCAATACTGATGATTAGGAAAGGGGCCTCCTCTACTCCTTGCTATCCTAACTTCATAGCTATTCTCCACATACGGCACCCAGCCCTATTGTAGAAGAGAGCAAAGCTGTTAGCAAAGTTGGCCTACTGCACTTTGGGTGGTTTCACTAGGCACACGGGTTGGAGAATAAGAAAGCAGAGCATGATAGATCCTTTTCATTCATAAGCAAATAGAAACGTCTAAAGGCAACTCAAGCAGAACAAACAATCCCTTTGGAAGGTTTTGAAGTTGATGGCTCCACCAATATATATATATATATACATATACATATATATACATATACATATATATATATTCATCTCTAAAGAAGCTGACAGCAAGGAGAGCATATGTCTTTCCTGGCATATTCTAGGCTCCCCTGGATTTAGTATATGTATATGGAATCCGAGAGCCGAGTAGCAAAGCTAAGTTTGTGGTCTCACATGCGTTTTATTTACGCTGGTGAATATTGAGAGGAGTCTCGGTCTCTCTCCGCACACACACCGCCCCCTGCCTTTAGATAATGAATTGGATAAAGGTTTACGTACCAGGTCATCAGTTTTCCACTCAACATTTCATACACACTTTGTTTCATCTCCTCATTGTAATCTTCTCAGTATAGCATCACCCTTCTGACCTCCTTGTGTTTCCTCTTTCTTAACCCTTTTGAACTTTGTCCTTGGGAAAATACTGCCCCCATTGATCCCAAATAGTTGATTAGTCTAAGATATGTGCCCAATAGTGTTATTTTTCCCCTTGTAGACTTGTTCATTGTTTGGCAGAAAAATTGAACCATATGGGTAATATCAGTTCCAGACCTAAAGGGTGACCAAGCCCATGATCTTACTGATTACATTAGTCTCTATCTTACCAGCAATCCTGGTTTCTTTCAAGATTTCGAGTTTTATTCCACATTTGTCTTCAACTCTATCCATAACCTTCTGATGTGAACCCATTCAGAGCAGCTAGTAGTGGGATCCCGACATCTAGTTCTTCTGGTCTCAGAGTGTGAAGACTGATGTTCGTGTGGTCCATTAGTCCACTGAATATGTCTTCTGTTCCAAGTTACCTTCCAGTCTCTTCCTTCACTGGCAGAGCCATTCCACGTGGCCATTGTCATATAATTGGGTGTGCCCAGTTATTGATGCACATTACCTCATCAAAGGTTGTGACAGGAAATGAAAAGACAATTGTAGAACATAGTGAGTCTCGGGATATTTTTCAGGACCTTATGGGAAGGATTCTTAATGTAGGTCTGAAGATGAGCAGATAAGGGGACAGGAAAACGATTAGCCTCACTGACAATCTTTCTTAAAAATTTACAGTCAGCATCCCACAAACTACAGCTTCCCTCCTTTCTTTATATATCTACACAAAGCAGATGTTTAGAGTTCTATGGAACATCAACCATATTTTCTGAATGTAGAAACAGAACACACAGTCTGATATGTATATTCTTTTCTTTCTGGTTAGTGACTTTGTTTGTATGAAATGAATTAGCATTAGGAGCAAAGGTAGCCAAGGATTTCAGGCCCAGCTCTGGAATTGTTCAGCTGTGTGACCTTGAGGGGGAAAAAAACCCCACTGTGATAATCAATAAAATAGCAATGATTATAGTATCTACCTCATGGGGTTGTTCTGAAAATTAAATGAGGCACAGTGTCTGGTACAATAGAAACGTGCTTACTAAATAGTAGAAATTATTACTTCTGATAATGATTCACATTGTACAAACTCATCACTATGCCGCCACATTCAGTTATTAACTTCAGGAATCACCTTTGCAGAGAAGGAAGTACATGACATGTGAACTGTCCCAGAAAATCTGGGATGTCTGTCTTATCACTCCATCTATAAGTACTCCTCCCCCTTCAGTGAAATAAGGCATTGTAGAAGAAGAGATGGGAAGAGGACAAAAATAGGAGGCAACAGCAACCTTCTCACTGACCCCATAATTCCTTCTAGCTGATGATAAGCTATTTGGAGCTCTGTGGATCTTAACTTCTCCTCAAAGCTCCTACCCATTTTTCTCTTGGAAAGTTCTAACTTTAAATTGGAGAAATACTTCTAACACTGCTTGTTTTCATGGCCTCACCTAAAATATACTGAGAATTCAATATAATATCTTAACTGAAACCCAGAGATCTAGAACTCGAGGGGAAAAAAGAAAACCTCACTGCCACCGAACCCATTCACACTCACAATGAACCTAGAGGACAGGGCAGGACTACCCCTGTGGAAATCGAAAACGTCATCTTTCTCCCATGGAGTGGCTGATGGTTTTGAACTGCTGACCTTGTGGTTAGCAACCCAATGAGTAACCCGCTATACCACCAGGGCGCATCAGATATAAACTGTAGTGGGGAGGGAACCTCACCACTTCCACTGAGTTGATTCTGGCTCATGGCAACCTTGTAGGACATGGTAGAACTGTCCCTAGTTAGTTTCAGAGACTAACTTTTTACGGTAGTACAAAGACTCATCTTTCTCTGACAAGGTGACTGGTAGTTTCAAACTGCTGACCCTGCGGTTAGCAGCCTAACAAGTATCTACTACAGTACCAGGGCATCCGGTTATTCCACCTAATATTGTCCCCCCACCCCCCAAAAAATGAAAAACCACTACAACCTTCCACATCCAAGCACACTCCCCACATGTTTTTGCATCATTCCTGCCTAAAGAAAAAAATTGTGTCGATGTGTCATTATTGATTTACAGATTTAAAAATATTTTTCCCTGACAAGCAGAATTGACTTGTCCAAGGCCATACATCCAATAAGTTGTGAAATCAAGACTAAAGTTCAAGTTTCCTAGCTCTCCCGAATGTTAGGGAAAGTAAGACTACTTACACTAAGCTTTTGAATTACATCATCTCTTATCTTTGCAGCAAATTTACAAGACAGGTACTGCCACGATCCTCACTGGACAGATGAAGAAATGGAAGCATGGAAAGGTTGAGTGCTTTTGCTCAATGACACACTCCTAGAGATTAGTGAAGCCAATACTAGATGCCCTGCTTCCTACCTCTCAGGACAGTCTGCTTTCTACTATGCCACATTGACAGCCATGTGAGCCTTCCTATTAGCAAGGGAAGGGTTTAATTTTATAAAAATAATTTTACTGGGGTCTCTTACACCTCTTATCACAATCCATACATACATCCATTGTGTCAAGCACGTTTGTACATATGTTGGAATTTTCATTTTCCAAACATTTTCTTTCACCTTGAGCCCTTGCTATCAGCTCATGTCCCCACACTCCCTCCCTCATGGACCCTTGATAATTTATAATATTTTTCATGTCTTAAACTGACTGCTGTCTCCCTTCACCCACTTTTCTGAGAGGGGGTTATATGTTAATGATTGTGATCAGTTATCCCTTCTCCCCCCACCTTCCTCTTACCCTCCTGGTATCACTACTCTCATGATTGATCCTGCGGGTTTTATCTGTCCTGGATTCCCAATATTGCAAGCTTTTATCTGTACCCATGTACATGCTCTGGGTTAGCTGGATTTCTAAGTTGAATTGGAGTCATGATATTTTGGCGGGAAGGAAGCATTAAAAAACTAGAGGAAAGTTGTATATTTCGTCACTGCTGTACTGCACCCTGACTGGCTCATCTCTTCCTTGTGACCCTTCTGTGAGGTCCAATTATCTACAGGGTATGGATGTTTTAGATCAAAAAGAAAAACCAGTCTACTCTCAACTCCTCATATTGAGAAAGGAGATTAAAAGTGCAGAATGCAAGCAAATCATGACTAATCTCAGTTGTGGAAGGGCAAGTAGGGACTTAGTTCTCTTCAGAGTCCAGCAGAGAGAACTAAGGAACTCTCACTTCCTCATGCTCTGGGCTCTGGTCACAGATGGTTCTCCAGGATGTTCCCAGCTTTCTTTACATACAAGCCTTTGAACCAGTTCATTCTAGCTTGACCCTCTGCGGAGAATTTACCATTTAACCCCAGATATACAGTGTGACATGATCCCCAGGTGATTCTGACGGATCCCCACATAATCCTTACAGACTCTGAATCAGTATTGCTGGGATAAAAATGTAAACTTCAGCAAGGGGTCAAGGCCAGAAGGAAGCAGTTGGAAGCTCTGCTCAAAATCCTCCCCCAAAGTACTGTTCCCTTTTCCCTTGGACTTTGCTAGAAGCCTGGAATCCAGACCAGGTGCTTCTGATTGGGAAAGGCAATGGTTGCCCAATCAGCAACATCTGCCTTTCAACAAGCACCTTTGGGCACCTGAATAGGGGATGCAGGCCTCACCCTCAGACACCTCTCCTGGAAGTAGTGACAGATAGGAAGCAAACAAAGTCTGGGTTGCTCTGGCTAACTCACTCACTAATAATCATTGAAAAATTGACCATCTTTATTTTCTTGCTTCCAGAAATCCTTTCCCAGGGAGAGCAAACAAGTACAAATCACCCTACAGACAGGAAAGGTGAAGCTCCAAGTGCACATTTAGTCTGGGAAAGGGAAAAATCAGTTCATTATTTCAGGACCGCTCGAGATGCTGTAAATCCACAGTCAGCACAGAACAAAGATCCCTTTTTCACGCCCCCCCCCATTTACATTATTTATGCGCCATCAAAAAATTACATGCCCCTTCTCTTTCCAGCGCTGAGACAGTAACATGCATATTCATGATCTGATAAATATTTAAGTGGGATTTATTTAAATGAGAGAGTCCATTTACAAACATTCCCTGGCTCTGAGATCTTATCCTGGGTGCACAGAGGGAGGATAATTTCCTCTGGGAGATTCAAAACCTCCGCTGGCCACCTGCCCCCTAAACTTGGAGCTTTTCCTGGAGAGTGGTGAATGCTGCCTGCAGTAGTTGAAGGCTGCCTTCCGTCCCTCTTCCCGTCAGCCCTGCCTTCCTGCTCTGAGCTCATGAGATCAGTCACTGGCAAAATGCTAGAGCTGGCAGTTTATTTGGGGGCCGAGGGGGGGGGGGCACAGCTTTCTTTGCCTTCGCATTTCTTCCCCACCACAATGATACCACAGCAGCTTCCACCACTAGCGTATGTTCCTCCTCTTCCTGCGAGTCCCCCTCTCCCCCTCAAGAAGGCAGTTCCAAGGATACAACTCGCTAACCAGGACTGTGCTGCCCCTACCCAGGAGTACATTTAAACACTTCTAAAGAGCTTTGTTTTCATTTAGGGACACTATATCTGATGCGAATTGTAAACATTGAGCCAAACCAAAGGGCAAGGTTGTTGTGTGCTATTGAATTGCTTTGGGCTCCTACTGATCCCATGTGATAGAGTAGGACTGTTCCATATAGTTTTCTAGGCTGTAACCTTTATAAGACCAGATGGCCAGGTCCAAACTTTCAGCTAGTAGGTCAGTGCCAAACTGGGCAGGTGGACTTGTTAATATATGCCATCTATTTTGATTAATTTAGGGTCCCCATATAGAATACAGGATCCCCAGTTACATTTGATTTCCAGGCAGGTAATAAATAATTTTAGCATCTACTCTGTGTCACAAATATTGTATGAGATATATTTAATCCATTTTTCCCCTTAAATATCTGAGACTCAAGTTGAACTGGGCTTCCTGTATTTTTGTTGGGTAGAATCTAGCAGCCCAAATTGTAAAGCCTGTCTTTCTAAGAGCCACCATCTAAAACTACCTATTTGGCATCTGCTTGCCTATAACACTGCTGGAGAGGCATGGCTGAGAGAGCAAAAGATAGAGTGTCAAAAACCAGAAGCAAACCCACTGCCATCCATCCAGTCGATTAAGACTCACTATCTTGGGATATTTATAGGGAGCCATTAAGATATGTATGTTCAGTGGTTATATAGGTCACAAGATGAGTGGAATCTACAGTAAAGTCCTTTGAGTTCACAGGTGAGGAAAGCTAATACTTTCATTGAGGGGGGGCTGGGTAACACAAAAAGCAAAGATAGCAACAGGATATCTGCTTCTGTAGGGAGCTAAAAATCAACCAGGTGCTCACTCTAAGGCAACATGGCTGTTAGGGGAGGATCTGTGGGAACGGGAACGCTATTTAAGGCAGGATAATGTGCTTGGACTTTATCTCTAACTTACCAAAGTGGTGGCTTTCCTACCATGGAATACTAGTTTTCCAGATTCCCTCTCTTATACTGTAGGAAGCATAGTCCCAGTCATATTTCCCTCTGTTAGTTTCCCGCAGAAGTTTCTCTCTGGTGACAGTGAATTTTTTTGTAAAATCAGTTTCGCTCAAACCTCATTTTTTGTGATGGTCGATTTAAGAGAACAGCGTGAGGCTGTGCAATTGTGTTGCCTGCTCGGAAAAAATGCTGCAGGAACTGTTGTGACGTTAAAAACAGCTTACCAGCACAGCGCAATGGGAAAAACTCAAGTGTATGAGTGGTTTTCTGGTTTCAAAAAAGGTGAAATGTCGATTGATGACAAACCTCGTTCTGGACATCCGTCAACTTCTCAAATGGATGAAAATGTAGACTCAGTGCATTTCAGACTGTTATTCAAGCTTTCTCTTTAAAGGTGCTGACAAGATTGCCTAACAGTGTGTGACCAAAAAAGTTCTGATTTGTGGAATATGAGGGACTGGTTTTGCCACCACAACAATGCACCTGTTCACCCAGCTATCTCAATGTGACCCACGCACCTTACTCAACTGACCTCACTCTGTGTGACTTCTTTCTGTTTCCCTGAATGCAGAGGGACATGAAAGGACAGCGATCTGATGGGGTAGAAAAGGTGAAGAAAAAAAAAGGGTGGGGGAGGTGCTATCAGTCATCCAAGCAGATGAGTTTGAAAAATGATTCCAAGAATGGAATCTCATATTTGACAAATGTATTAAGTGTCGTGGAGAGTACTTTGAAGGTGATAAGTTTGTTTTATAAAAACAAAAAAGCTAAATACATAGCTTTGACAAAGAAATTCCATTTGGGGGATTGGGGTTGGTTACCCACTCACACTATCCAGCATGTCATGAGACTGGTCTTATTCACTTACATATGCCAGAAATGTGATATCACTATGGGGGGAGGGGTTAAACTACGTGGTAGTTACATAATCTGGTGTCAATTTGGGACTTGAGAGGATTAAGAGTGAATGGGTGGAGTGTAGTCTGTCAATCAGGTCATAGCCAATGAGCCCTCTGTGGGCATGGCCTTCTCCTGAGAAGTCTGGGAAATCCAGTATTTTCCTCTTTGGAGATGGGAGACACCCCTCTCACTCCTCACTCCTTGGGAGACATTGCAGCTGATGAGACACATGAAACTCTCCTAGTGCTGGGAGCTACCCATGGACCTACCCTGATGCAAGCAGACTTCTGAAGCCAGAGAACCCACATAGAGACCCCTGCCAGCACAGAGAAGTTTACAAAGCCACTAGATCCAAAGACTTCCTACCCACTGGCCTGTGACTTTTCTGCATTCGGTGTCATTGCATGTGTTTCATGAATCTGGAGGACTTTATCAATCGGTATCAGACATATGGGTTAATGTTGGATTTATGGGCTTGGACTGGACTGGGTTGGGATGCTTTCCTAATGTACAATTGCCATTCATATACACATAGGACTCTCTGTGGATTTGTTTCTCTAGTCTACCCAGACGAACACACACTAGCTGCCATGGAGTCAAGGCCCACGCAAGGCAACTCCATTTCAGGCAGAGGCTAAGTGCACTCCACAGGGCTGTCAATGGCTGAGTTGTTAAAAGTCGATTACCAGGACTTTCTCTTCAGGTATCTCTGGGTGGACTCTAGCTACCAACCTTTCCTTTAGCAGCTGGGTGTATTAAAAGTTTGTGCCACCAAAGATCCTTTTTGTGAATACAAAGAGGGGAAGACAGCCTAACCCATTGCCAAGAAGCACATTCTTACTAGGAGCCCTGGTAGCACATTGGCTTTGTGGGTCAATAGATCAAAACCACCGGCTGCTCTCCAGGAGGATGATGAAACTTTCTACTCCCCTAAGGAGTTAACTTCTCAGAAACACAGAGGAGTCATTCTAGCTTGTCCTACACAGTCACTATGCATCTGACAAGACTGGATGACAGTGAGCTTGAGTTCAATTTGAGTGGCCATCTAGGATATTGGAAATCTAACCCTACCTTCCAGACCGTAATGACTTACAGAAATGGACTGCCACACAGTGAGTTTCAGTCAACATCCCAGTTAGTAGCTGAATGCCTAAGCACCACCCCCACAAGCCTCCCTTTAGGAACTGTAACTAGTCTTAGTTGCCTTCCATTAACAACCCCTCCCCTACGTACCCATATTTGAAGCTATTGTGCTCTTTGATAAATGAAAAGGGAAACATGTTTTGACAAATGCCAAGCCCCGTGTTCTCCAAGAGCGATCAGGGTCTCAGAGGGTGCATTGCAAGCAAACAGCAAGGCGGGCTGGGAGGGCGTGACTAGGCTGCAGTGCAGCTAGCAAGGCTGCCCAAATGTCATTAAGCGCCAGGCTCAGACCCCAAGAGTGACAGTAGGAAGAGTTCCATGACCAAAACAATATCCAGGAAGTGAAGTGGAGAGTGTTTACGAGACTAATTAGCAATTTGCACAACCCCAGAATTAAAACCTTGGCAAGTCTCAAGCAACCTCGTGGACTGACATGCTGGAAGGAGAGCTGGGTCCAAGGAAGGGTGTAGGGGTCTTGCTAGCTAGTCAAAGGGCTAGGGTACAGCACCATGGCTTGCAAATTAAGAAAATGACCAAATTAAAGCACCAAGCAGAAATTCATTTTCAAGGCAATAATACAAGTCCAAGGAATGCAATACAAACCACGATGTAATTTTAACCTATGATCCAGTGGATTCCGGCTTCTAGCAGACGCCTCCCCACTGCCGTGGCAGAGTTTCTGAGGCTGTAAGTGTTTGTGCAGGGAGCACTGATGCATTTGAATGGCTCACCTTGCATTAGCCAACATGTGTACCCAACAGGGCCACCCGAGCTCCATAGGGCTTCCAAAGCTGTGAATCTCTAACAAAACTGGCTGCCCGATCTTTCTTCTACAAAGAAGCTAGTGGTTTGAAATGCAAACTTTTCAGTCAGTCACAGCTAACTGTTCCACCAAGGCTATTTAGAATTGTAGTAATGAGAATGCTGACGATGATGATAGTATTAATAATGGCAATGATAAGAGTAGAAACCTCATGAACTTATTAAGTTGCAGGCTCTGCTTTATGGATATATATGCATGGATTTATTGAACCCTTTCAACAACCTGAGGTGGACGGTTATCCACATTTTATGAGGGACAGGGAGATTGAATAATTTGCTCAGATTCTCACACCACTGAATGGTGAAGCAGAAGTTCAGACCTAGGCAGTTAGGGTCAAACAAAGCCCATAGGCTTAACCTCTGGGGCTAGGCTCTGTGACTTCTCTAATCTGTTCTTGGAGAGGTTTGCCGAGAAATGGCAGTGACTTCTTGGTCCTTCCTAGCACCTTTCCCCAGTTACCTCTGGCTCCAGGGGCATCCAATATCTTCAAGAAAGGTAGAAACGTTAGAGGTGTTCTCTGGTACTCTCATGTTCTAATAAAATGAGCCAACAGCCATTGGACTCTTGAGAGTATTCCAAAACTAAGAATTGAGTGTAAGGTGAATGTCCCCATGGTAGAAACTTGCAAAATCATAGGCATTTGACTATACATTAGAACAGAGGGAGTCTTAGAGATCTTTAAGTCACTTATCCTGGTGAGGCCTATCTTTTTTCTTTTCTTAATCATTTTACTGGGGACTCTTACAGCTCTTATCAAAACCCATTCATACATCCATTGTGTCAGACACATCTGTACACATGTTGCCATCATCATATTCAAAACATTTTCTTTAGACTTGAGCCCTTGGTATCAGCTCATTTCCCTCCTCCCCCACCCTCACTCCATCATAATCCTTTGATTATTTATAAATTATTATTTTTATGTCTTACACTAACTACTATCTCACTTCACCCACTTTCTGTTGCTCATCCCCCTGGGAAGGGATTATATATCAATCATATTGATCAGTTCCCCCCTCTATCCCCCACTTCCCCTTCCCCTCCTAGTATCGTGACTCTCATTATTGGTCCTGAGGGACTTAGCTGTCCTGAATTCCCTGTGGTGCAAGCTCTTATCTGCACCAGTGTACATGCTTTGATCTAGCCAGATTTGTAAATTAGAATTGTGGTCATGACAGTGGGGGAAGGGAGCATTAAAGAACTAGAGGAACGTTATATGTTTCATCAGTGCTATACTGCACCCTGAGTCACTCGTCTCTTCCTTGTGACCCATCTGTGAAGGGATGTCCTATTGTCTACACATGGGCTTTGGGTCTCCACTCTACCCTCCCCATCATTCACATTGATATTATTTTTTGTTCTGGGTCTTTGATGCCTGATGCCTGGTTCCATCAACACTTCCTGATCACACAGGCTGGTGGGCTTCTTCCATGTGGGCTTTGTTGCTTCTTAGCTAGATTGCCGCTTGTTTAATCTTCAAGCCTTTAAGACCCCAGACATTATATATTTTTTTGATAGCTGGGCACCATCAGCTTTCATCACCACGTTTGCTTATGCACCCATTTTGGCTTCAGCAATCATTGCAGGAAAGTGAGCATCACAGAATGCCGGGTTAATAGAACAAAGTGTTCTTGCGGTGAGGGAGTACTTGAGTAGAGACCCAATGTCCATCTGCTGCCTTAATACTTAACATATATATGTGTACATAGATCTATTTCCTATCATTATGTATAAATATATTTACATATGTACATGCCTATATTTAGACCGCTATAAATATCCTTTGCCTCCTAGTTCTTTTCATTATTTCCTTTTACTTTCCTCTTGTCCCACTATCATGTTCGACGGTCACTAAGGTTTTAATAATTCCTCTAGTCTACATTGCTCATGATCAAGCCCCACCAGGCATCCTATGCCCTCCTCACCATTGATTTTAGATCACTTGTTGTTCCCTTGTCCCTGGGTTTGTTAACACCCCCTTCATTTCCTCCACTGGTGAGGCCTATGTTACGTAAGACTGCCTCCATGCAACCTTCCTCACTCTCCCAGATGGAATGGTTTGCTCTTTTGAGTCCCAAAGTTACCTCGCCCCATATTTGTATTGAACTTGTATCTGTCTCTCTAAAAGAATACAGATTTTTAAACCAGAGATTTTTAAAATTTGTGTCACCATTTTTAGGCCCCCAAAATTAAAATACTTTGATTATACACACACACTTAAATAAAGCTAGTCTAATCCATCATTTTACAGATGATAAAACAAAGACCCAGAGAAGGGAAATGCCTTGCCTAGGATCGATGGCTGGTTTCCTGACTTCTAATCCAGTGCTCTCAATCCTACCTTAAATGTATTTCTGGAGAACTGAAATGAGTTCAGTTTTTAGCTTCCACATTTTTGCTCTTCTAGTGCATTTTATTTTACTTTCAGAACCTGCTGGTTCCATGCCTTTGGAGCTCATTTGGAAAATAGTCACTTTGATTTCTCTCTCCATCACTTACTCTCTTGGAATCATGGATTAAAAAAATATTACATACTTTCATTTACAGAGATTCAGCTAAGCAGAACAAGACCACCCCTATTCCTCCATTTTGCAGCCAGAAACAGCTGAGGATTCTAAAATCTACTGCTGTGTGCTTACTGTATCTGAAGCACTGTGCTAAAACAACACATGCATTTTATCTCATTTCATTTTCACTATAGCCTTATGATGCAGGTACTATTCCCATTTTGCACGGTCCTGAAGTTCAAAAAGCTTAAGCAATGTTCCCAAGGTTACACAACTAGTAAGTGACACAGATGAGATTTGGATGAACCCAAGCAGCCTAGCTTTAGTGCCTGTGCACATGGCCTCTACATGATTCCTTCCAGAACATCTAGCATGCTGTCAAACTATGTTTCTTAAACACTAGTGTTACTGTGCCCTTCCATACTGCCTTTATGGCTGTGTAGGTCAATATAGTACTTACAAGCTACGTGTGACTGCATAATATAAATTTAACTAATACAATTTTTAAATGAAGTTCCTCAGTCCCACTAGCCACATTTCAGACACCGAAAAGTCACATGTGAATTGTAGCCAAAGTGCTGGATAGCACAGCTTGAGAACATTTTCATCACTGCAGAAAGTTCCATTGATTAGCACTACTCTAGACTCGTGTGAATTCCGCAGCCTGGTATTTCAACTGTTACGCAATCTGTTCCATACCTACTTTTCAGATAAAGGCAGAAAAATGAAGGGTAAGAGAGGAGACTGGAAAAGGAGCAGAAGGCTGAGGATGAAGTGCTATGCTACACCAAGGAAAGGAGGCCTCATTCCATGGCATAACTCTGCTCATCACATTCTCCTGATCCCTCGGGGCATGTTGAGACCTAACTCATGCTTGCTTCTTTCAAGAAGCCTGAATAAATGGCCAGACCAAACTACTTCTCCAACCTCCCCAAAAAACCCACAAAAACTAAACAAGTTGCCTTTAAGTTGATTCTGACTCATGGTGACCCTATATGTATCAGAGTAGGTTTGTGCCCTATAACTTTTAAATAACTGAATTTCTCATCAGGTACCTCTAAGTTGACTTGAATGATCAGCCTTTCAGTTAGAAATCCAGGGAGTTAACTATTGTACCACCCAGGGACTCCCAAATCAATAATCAGAAAGACCTAAGATCGTGCCACCCTGTTGACTAAAATAATCCTCAGCAGCGACAGGAAGAATTTCAGTGCCTACAGAAAAGCTGAAGATCTCTCATTTGAAATGGAATCAATTAACCTGTGCTCAAACCACAGCTCTGCTATTTATGAGCCGTGTGACACTGGGCATGGCATTGCCACTTGCCATCATGGAGCTCATTTGTCTATCTGTAAAACTGAATTTTTTTCATAACAAACAGGTAAATTAATGGGCTTGGATGTAGACATCTTAAAACTCCTCCATGTGTCTCTAGGGAGCAGCTAAGGTTCAGAATCATTGAACTGGAAATTTTCTGAAATCTTTTCCAGCTTTGACACTCCAGCCTACATGCACCTTAGAAAAGTCAGGGGTCAGTTTTGACTAATTATGTACCTGTCTAGGTCTTCACAGTAGTCTGTGACCTACACAAGCAGTCAACGTTATAGCCATTAGACAGCCCAGATTTTCAGGTAAGGTAGCCTTGTGATGAGAATACCCAGTTAGTGCTAGTTTC